>NW_028327172.1:54782658-55441095 GCF_987537825.1 Furipterus horrens
AACTATTTAAATTAGTTCCTCTAGAGGTTCCAATATGAAATCTTATCACAATATTCTTACAAAATTGTTTTGAAATACTTTACACGTCATTGTTCAAAAATTGTATTTCCTGAGTATATAAACCTTCTAATGGTTTAATTTCATTTACCTCATCCTTTGTGTTATTGTTTCCATATATTTTAATTCTTTATACATTATAGACACATATTTAATGCTATTATTGTTTCAAACAGTCATTTGCTGTTTAAAGATGTTCAAATAAGAAAAATGCTACTCTTTTTTATTTAGGCATAAATTACTCTTCTCTGAGCTCTTCATTGCTTTATGTAGATCTGTTTTCATCCTGTATTTTTTTTTTTTCAACCTGGAAAAAATTCCTCTAGCTGTTTTTATGGTACAGATATCTTGGCAACACATTCTTTCAGCTTTCATTCATCTGAAAATGTACTTTATTCTCACTTTTGTGGGATGTGTTCACTAGACATACATTTCTGGGTAGACATTCACTTCCTATGTCTGCTCTTCTTCCCCAAACTGCAGTTCTTTAAAGATACCATTCCTTTGTCTTCTGACCTCCATGTTTCTAATGAAGAGTCAGTTTGTCACTATTGTTTTGCTTTGTTTTTTAATGTGACATTTTCCTTTGGAGCCTTTAAATATTTTTTCCTTTTTTATATTTTACCTTCATTTATTCATTTTCTGATACTCTTTCTTTATTCATTGAGGTCATAGTTTCTGTTCAATATCACTTTAACATCTGCTGTGGAGAAGGTCTGCTGAAAATTAAGTCTCTAAAATTTTATTTGTATGAGAATGTCTTTATTTCTTTTTTATTCTTGAAAGATAATTTTTCTAGACCAAGAATTCTAGGTTGATGGTTTTTTGTTTAATGACATATAGTTCACATGCCATAAATTTACCATCTTAAAGTGTACAATTCAGTGATTTATAGTTTACTTCTAAGTTGTATAGCCATCACCACTATTTAATTCTAGAATATTTTCACCACCAATTGGAGATTAAAATAAAAAATAATAGCATTTATAACAGCACCAGAATATACAAAATTGTGGAAAAATCGAATTAAATATGTGAAAGATAACACAACAACGTGCAAAAGATTTCAATAGAAACTTCACTAAAAAAAGACATACAGATGGCAAATAAGCACTACACACCTAAATGTGCTATAATTAGGGAACAGACAATAGCAAGTGTGACAAGAATATGAAGAAATTGGAACTTTTATACTTTTATACTTTGTTGGTGAGAATATAAAATGGTACATCCCCTGTGGAAAACACTTTGGAAGTTCTTTTGAAAGTTTAACATTGGTTTACAATATGGTCCAGCAAATTAACACCTAGTTATATACCAAAGAAAACTGGAAATACATGTTACTCAAAGACTTGCACCTGAATGTTCATAGCAGCATTATTCACAGAAGCCAAAAAGTACAAACAACTCAAATGTCCATCAAATGGTTTATGAATAAAACAAATACCATGGAATATTATTTGGCCATAAAAAGAATGGTCTTCTGATATATGCTACAACATGCTATAGCTCTGAAACAATTAATTAAAAGATTTTTCTTTGTTTTTAATTTTTAGTAGTATGACTCATACATGAAAATGTTTGGTTTTATTGTTGTTTGTCCAATTGGAAGCTAGGTAAACTTTTTGGGTTTGTACATTGATATTTTTTACCAACTTTGGAAAAATTTCACAACTTCTTTAAATATTTTTCTGTCCCATTTTCTCTCTCCTCTTATTGTGAGACTAATTACATATATTGTAAATTAAATTTCTTAATATCGTCCATAAGAGTATTTTTTAATTTAGTTTCTCTGTTTTTTCAATCAGACTGGTTCATTTCTATGGCTATGTCTTAAAGTTTGTGGACTCTTCCAATTGCTATTTCCAATTATATTTATGTCAAGCAGTGAATATTTTAAAATTTTAGACATTATAATTTCAGGGTTAGCATTTCTATTGGCTTTAAAAAGTAATTTTCATTTCTTGGCTGAGATTCCTAATCAGGAATCCTTTCATTTAAATCTTTATACCTATTTAATAGCTGCTTTCAAGTCATTGTATGCTAATTATAACATTTGGGAACACTTAACAGTTCTTTTCCATTGATTGATATTTTTCTTGATTATGAATCATATTATTCTGCATCTTTCCATGTATAGAATTTTAAAAATTATATGCTGAACATTGTGAATATTATATCATACAGATTTTGAACTATGTTGTCTTCCATAAAAGATCTTTGAGCTTTTTTCAGACAGGCAACTGGTTACTGGAAGGTTTCCTTCATCCTATTGAAGCTTTGTTTAGTGTTTATAATGGCAGGTCTAGAGTAGGTTTGTACTAAGACATGATTCTTACTTCGGAGGCGTGGATGTTCTAGTGTTTCAGCTGCATGGCACAGGGTGTTAACAATGTCATTTCACTCTGACTGGGCCAGTATTGCAACATCTTCTCAAAGATCTCCATAACATTATGAACCTTGTAGGTCTTACACTGAACATGTGCAGCCTACACTTTGTCCAAGGATCTGGAGAAATTCTCTCTCACCTATTCACCCATTTATGCTACTCTGTTGCCTCCTACTGAACAGCTTCTCCCTTTCTGCTAATCTGTGCTACAGCTTCCAGGCTCCAGGAGCCCTGCTCTCTGATCTTTGCCCCCTCAGCTCAGAGGGACCAACCACTGGGCTATGTTTGGGTTGTGCTCTGTGCTGCAGTTGGGAAATTGTATCTATCCAGGAGAACAGGGTAAATGAAAGGGCTTACCTCTTCAGTTTCAATTTTCTCAAGAACTGCAGTACTGAGCTGTCCATTATTCAATGCCTTATATATTCTAATTTTTGTTTATTTATGGCAGGGAGTAAGTCTAGCACTAGTTAACCCAACATGGAAGAAAGGAAAAATCTTTTAAGTAAGTGCTACTTTTGATAATAGCACCATACATAAACGTTATTTAAATTCACTTCATGTGCCACTTTGTTATATGTGAGCCTTGAGTTGTGAGGTAGCAAATTCAATGTTAGTTCAAATATGTAATTCTATGGTGCATAGTCAGTGCCCCAAAATAATTGTGACCAACTGACTGAATTTTTTAATAGTTGATATAAATTTTACTTCAAAATCCAGATCCTTTCTCTTTTATTTCCACATTATACAATCATCTTCACTCTCTGACAGATTTGCACACAGTCATCCTCACTCTCTGACAGAGTGGCATGTGAACAATTTGGAATCAAGCCAGGAGATGGCCAGTGTGTGTTGTCACATGTTATAGGAAAAGTTATTTTATTTCTTTCATTGTGAATGGTTAAGGAAGAAATACACAAGAAAAGAGAAATGTTTTAAATTTTTTAAGCTGCCAACCAATATAAACTGATCCTTTTCTTACCACTTCTGGTTCTTTGTCTTTAATTATTTTCATCATTGTGTGTGTTTAATTTTGATCTGTCTTTAATATGAATTATTGAATACACACTGACATAAAATTTGCTTTATTTCTCATTTCTTTATATACTTTATTCTACTTTTACCACTATATCAGGGATGTACCTAAAGAAATTTTAAATTATCTATATTAGTTTCCAAATCAACTGTAAAATGTTCTTCCTACTGACAAGTTATTTCAAGGGTCTAGGGAAGCCTCTAAGTCAGATCTAGAAAGGCAATGCCTGAAAAAAGAAGAATGCTTGTTAATTTTAAAATAGTAAGTCAAACAATTCTTAACTATACAGTTTACTTTCAAGGCATAGAACAGTACACTTATTTGTTGTTGTATGTCTGTTCCTTTTGGAAATTTATAGAGTATTTTTCTCTTTTTGAATTTTGTATTTATTGTTTCATGTTATAATGCTTTGTGTATTTGCCCATAAGTCTCTGGGCAAAAGGGTATTTAAAAGCAAAAGTTATAAACTACTGTTTTTCATTTTTTAAAAAGATTTATTCACCTAAGATAGAGGATAAGAGAGGGAGGAAGAGAGTGAGGGAAACATAGATGTGTGAGAGATACCTCTACCCGTTGCCTCTTGCGCACCCCCATCTGGGGACCTGGCCCACAATCCAGGCATGTGCCCTGACTGGGAATCGAACTGATGACCTTTAGATTCACAGGCTGGCCTCAATTCACTGAGCCACACCAGCCAGAGCTGTTTTTCATTTTTAATGTAACTCTTTTGTTTCTGGTCTCTTAACATATAATAAATCAGGCATTTGCACCCTCTTTCCTAAAAGATAAATGACTGTAGGGTCCATCAAATGACACACCAGCGAACCTTCCTGTCCCAAAATGTTCCTGGAAAATGTATTTGTGATACACTGACTCAGCCCGGCACCACTGATCATTCAGCTTTGCGATTACATTTTTTTCTCTCAGATACACATTTACACAGTGCCTGTCTCAGCCAGATCAAATTTAAAATGGTGTCTGAAATTTCTGATGCTGTAAGATACAGTAAGGCGGAATCAGATAAACTGGGATTTAATTCTCGGCTCTGTTGCTTGCAAGCTATATAACCTCTCTGAGCCACAGATTTCTCATCTGTAAAAGTCCAATCATAAATATCACCCATTGTGCCTCACAGGTAGAGAACTTGCAGGATTTATAAGCTAAGGTAGGATCTCTTAGCAAGTTTCAATTTGTCTTGAGGAGAGAGCCCACCCTTTAGGCAACTGAAGCCAGTTGGATATTCTGTATTGATCAACTCATAAGTTATTTGTGCCTAACCTGACAATGGATGCTTCTTAAAGATAAAAAAGAAGTTTTGTTTTGCAAACACTTAAATCTATTACCCTCTGCTACAGATATCATTTAAAGTTCATCTCTTACTAAGTTTTTGTTAAGCCATTTTTAAAGATGGACCATAGGGCCTAGAGCCAAAATGAACTGAATAAAAATTCCAATGTTTCTACTTACTAGCTGCATGACATTGCTCAAGTATGAATCTTATCTTACTCATTAAATGAAAATAACAACACCTACCTTTTAGGGTGTTTGTCATGATTAAATGAGATAGCCTGTAAAAAATGTTCACCTTTGTCATCAAATATTAACTCCCTTTCTACTTTTTCATTCTACCTCTGATACTAAGACTTTAAAATCTGCTGGGTGTTAGAAATCGACTTACTCAGTTTTATGAACAAAAATGTTTGCCTTATACTTTGCCCACTTGTGTTGTTCTAACAATCCACACAATATCTGAATCTCAATGTTAAAGTTTTAGAATGAAAACATATATATGATTGGCACTGTATACATAAAGTGAATTTAAACCATTTGGTTTTTCCATAATATTAAAAGGAATACTTTCTTTGGCAGAACTGTGAAGCCCAAATGTGATTTTTCCACTCAGTGTGGTCACAAACCTGAGTTAACTCATATTATACCTAGATCTTTACTCATGTATCAAGATAACCCTGTTCGATATGTATGAACCAGGGGTACCAAGTCTTTCAATCAGTAATGAGGAAAGAATGAACAACTTGATTGATATTAGGACAGTACCTCCCACCCCATAAATTAGATTTTATTATTTAAAGCATGATAATAAACACCTCAATAAATGTACACATTTGAGATTATCATGTGACTATCTTTGACATTCTAAAAATCCAAACTATATTGTTAGTAATTCTATAAGAAAGTAAATTTCATCATGGGAAAAAGTACTTAGGATACATATTTTTTGAGGAATTAAGAGAAAAGCCTTCCTTTTCCCTAAGGCCGAGAGATAGTATGGTTTATACACTGAGCCACAGAGATGACCCAAGCTTTTCTGGCAATGAAGTGGGACCCTGCCTTTGTCTATAATGACACAGCCATGGTGGGGAAGGGAGATGGCCCTCTAAGAGCACTGAGAGTTGTCTGGGCTCGTGCCATTTGTTGTAAATCATTCTATGTCTTACTTGTTGGCCTTGCATTATCCCTGCACTGCCTGTTAACCCTCATTAAAGGTAATAGAATAATCTTTTCTATTTTGTGAAAGATTAAGAGGAAGGACATGTTCTATAGTTGGAACAATAGAAAAAAAAAATAGCTATATTATCTCTCCTGAGTCTGTGGTAGTGATCGTAGGTATAGTGACCAGCAAGGACAGCTGTGTACATCCAAGTAGTGAGCTCTCAGTGGTTGTTGGTAGTAGAGCTGATCTATGGTGGTCCATCGAGAAGGAGGAGAAGTTGGGTCAAAAGAACACAGGGAAATTATTCTTGAGATGGTGCCTGGAAATCATTGACAAAACTGTAGACGTAGTCAAGGGTCTAATTACCAGCAAGGAAGACAATGGAAGCTGTTAGTTTTGTGAACCTGAATTACACGTGGACTAAATCTAATTCATTCATAAACTGTTTTGGATTAACATGTTAATATTTAAAGAGAGAATTAAGAAAAACTCAAATAATATAGTTAATAAGTATTTTTATATTAATCTTAGCTATGAAGTCTTTTAAGAAGGTCATAAGATTTGTAATACTTGCTATTAGGAAAAAAGAAATTATTTTGCAGATTGTGAAATTGAATAAAAGATTGGCATGAGGTGAAGAGACTGAAGAAATGCAATGACAAGACTTTTAGTTCTAGGCAGGGAGCAGGGGCACTGTTGGAAGAGAAGACTTCAGAGCAGCTCTTTTGTGAAGGTTATAGAAGACTGTTTGTAAAGATATTTGATTTAAAGGGAAGGTATGCACCTCAAGTATTTGAGCTGCATAATTAATATCACTTAGAAAAACAAAACTTGTTTATTCTCCCTTAAACATTTCCAAATCTCTGTAATGGTATTTCTCCAACAAGTACATACTGCTTTATTTGGCCAATATTGATTATTTTCCTCTTTTTCCAACAGAGCTTGAAATAAACTTGTTTTTGGCAGGGCCCTTGAATGCACCAAAGCATTAGGAATTTAGCCTTTTACTTTTAGAATTTAACATGAAACCAGCAGAGAATTACAAAGACTACTTAAAGTTCCATATTGTTCCTTAAGAAAATATCTCACTAGGTTACACCTTTGATTTGCACTAGCTTTCTTCTAGGTAAAGAATCTTAAATGTCTGAAGACATATTAAAGGTAACATAACATTAGGTTTAGAAGTTATTGTAGGTGTCGTCTTGTCTGATCCCCTTAAGCATTCAGGAATCTTTCCTGCATTATTGCTAATGTTGCTAATGTTTCTTCTGTTTAAGTGATCCACTTATTTCTTGTAAGTAATGCATAGCATTTTGAAAAACTCTAGTAAAATCTGACTTTCATAAGCACCTAAAGTTAGGAACTTTATGGGTTTTAGCTATTAATCTTTAATTACCTATAGAGAAGACCTTATAAACTTTATCACTGTCTGTACCCTTTAGAGAATCACCAGTGTCCTGTGAAAAACTATGATCCTCCCTGATTTTTCTGGAAGGTTAAACCTAGTGACCTCTAAGGTCTTTGCCAGTCCAAAAGCTCACTGGTTAGTTGGAAAACTGTAGTCTGTGAGCATGCTCAAATTTTGATGTGACTGGATCTCTGCTTTTGCATGTAATCTGATTAACTAATGGTTGGGAGATCTTTATGAGTTATCAAGAGATTCAGAGCTCTTTCTTTACTATGGGATTCTGTTTGGAATGCTACCTCAATTGCATCTTCGTGATTGGTCAGAATTATTGTGAATGGAGAGAAACCAGCAACCACAATGTAGCAGATATATACTTTAACTGTGCTCAATGCTCAGGACCAGTGAAATGTGCTCCTGGCTAAACGAAAAACCCTAGGACTTTTAGTAAAATGAGGAAAGCCACAACAAACTTTAATCAGGCAAGATGTTTAAGTATAACCTCTATTGGGTTTATGGCGGGATCTATTTCTTCCATCCCTGTGTTCACTCCACATCTCTGTTGCTTTCTTGGACCTGGGGCAGACGTTCTTAGACTACTAGCAGGATGCTATATTAAACCCCTTGAAGGCTTGGTTGAGATGACTCTCAAAGTTGTGCCTCAATAGTATGTTCAGCAACTATTCACTGAGTGCCCATTGCCTTCTGGCATGGTGCCAGAGGCTTCACATACTTTGTCTTTTTGTTTTTTATCATTACTAACCTGTAAAGCAGTATTCTTGTCTTCAATTTACAGATGAAACTCAGGTACTGAGTTAAGTCACATCGTTAAATCACAGCTAATAAACAGCCCAGTTTTACTTTAACACACACTCTTGTTTTAGTTTCTAGTGCTTTCATAACTAATTACACAAACTTTGTGGCTTAACACTACAACAGTTATTATCTTACAGTACAATAGGGCAGAAATGCAACTTGAGTCTTGCTGAGCTAAAATCAAGGTATCCACAATGCTTCTTTCCTTTCTGTGGGCTCTGTGGGAGAATTGTTTCCCTGCCTTTTCCAGTTTCTAGAGACCCTCTGTAATCCTTGACTTGTGTCTGCCTTGTGCCATCTTCAACACCAGTATCAAAGCCTCTCTCTGACCCTGCTTCCATTATCATATCCCCTTCTTTCCCCTCCCCCTCTCTCTCTGCAGAGCTGGAAAGGTTCTCAGTTTTTAAGGATCAATGTAAGTCGATTGGGCCCAGGAAAATCGGTATATCTTAATGTTCTTAACTCAGTCACCCCTGAAAAGTCCCTTTTTTAAAATAAAAAAAATTTTAATCTTTATTTGAGAATATGTTTATTGATTTTAGAGAGAGAGAAAGAGTAAGAGAGAGAGACAGAGGGAGAAAGAGAGAGACATCGATGATTGGTGATTGATTGCCTCCTGTATTTGTCCCTACTATGGATTGAACCCGCAACCTAAGTACATGCCGTGACAGGGAATCGGACCCACAGATTGACACTCCAACAAATGGAGCCGCTCAGCCAGAGCTCTGCAAAGTCCCTTTTGCTATGCAAGGAAACATATTCCCAGGTTCTTGAGATTAGAGCAAATAATTTGAGGGGGAGGGGTCATTATTCTGTCTACTATTTTCCTTTTGAATCTTTTTGGTGATATTTCCAGCATCTAATCCATTTCTAACTCAATAAATATTTTTGAGCAAATTAATAAATATACTAAAATACCAGAATTTGGAAGTGGTTCTTTTACTGCACTCAAGTGGACTAATAATGATTGATTCGAGGGGTAATTGTTTGTAACATCATTCTAGACTCTTAAATTGGGAGTTAAAGGTTAATCAGTTTTCTCACAGGGGCAGAGATGCTTATTCTGTGTACAGTTGAAGCAACAAGATGTGGTCTTGCTGTACAGACTTGGCTAATTAGCTGACAGCATTGTTAATGCCTGCGTTATTGGGAATATTATGGATATAACTGATCTCTGCTTTAAGGGTGTTCCCTTTGGTCTGAAATCCTGGGAAAGGAGTATTCAGAAGCCCTACATATGCTAACAAATTCAAACAAAAAGCATTGATGAAGCTTCCCTTATGATGAGGTTTTTTGTCTGTTTATTTTTGTTTGTTTGGTTTAGTGCGTTTTGTTTTTTTGTTTTTGTTTTTTGGCCTGATTCAAGGGGAGACTGAACATAAGCAATTAGTCTGGATACCATTAATTGGAGTCAGTGGAAATACTGCAGGAATGCTGCCCTGAATGAAACCTTGTGTTATCTAGCAAAAGAGGGGAAACATTCAGGTCTGACTATTTGGTAAACAGTAATTGTTTCCAGTATTAGGCCTAGCTGGGCTGGGGGTCGGGGAGGAAACCCGGAGGAATTGAGTAAACAAGGTCAGCTTCCTTACAGAGGCTAAGACCAGTCGGAATGCTGAGACCTGAGAAACGGGTTGGAGCCAGTAGGTTCCTGCGATACTGCAACAAAGAACTGCAGTTGGCACCAAATCAATTTTAGGCAAAGAGCAAAATTAGATCAAGGATAATGTGAGGTATACACCTTGACTAGGATTTGGCGTCTTTATGTGAGTGAGTGGTCCTTTTGAACAGGGAGGGGAAGATGGTACAGTGCTTTCCGCAGGATTTGAAAAATGCCCAGTGTTTCTCTTTGGCTTCCCTAGAATCTCCTCAGTGTCAAGTACCTATAGACATTACCAAAAAAAAAAAAAAAAAACAAACAAAAAAAGCAGCTGAGAAAAGCAGGCAAACTACAAAGGGAGACATGTGCTTTCAACTTAAAACTGAAGGTGTAAATTTGGGCTTCCTAAAAGAGGGATAAATATATGCATTTCTCAGTGGTACTAAAAAATAACTGAACATAACTGCAATGTCACTTCAAATTACGAACTGTTTGAGGTGGGAGAGGCGAATGTCTTAGTAATAAACAGGCAGTTAGAGCACTATTTGTTCCCAACTCTAACAGTATGGGAGGGCAGAGGAGGCCAAACTGAAACCTCCAACAAGAGAAATGATTTACCAATTTAGTGTGACTGACAGACCTAGCGATGGAAAGAGACTTCATTGTGTAGCATCAGGGAGCAGCTGAAGCGGGGTGGTCAGAAGTTCTAAGAGCTCCAGCCTTGCAAGATGGAGAGCTTCCTCTCAGACCCTGGCCAGATTGATTATGGTGGACCCAGGGATGGAGAGAGGAAAGGAGAGAGGGAGGTAGGGAGGGAGGAAGGGAAAGAGATATTTACTTCTTCATTTGGTGCAGAATATAATTTAGGAACTGCACACTCGTCCATCATGAACTAGCTAATAACTAATCAATGATTACAAAGCACTTCAAAGGTATTAAGTTTTATGTATGTGCTAAACAACTGAAGTGCTAGACTTTGGTTCAGGATTACAGCCCCATCTAGTCTGCCAGTGGAAAGCTGGGAATGTTATTTTTTAGGAGAGGAGTCTGGGGTGACTCTAGGACTCTCACTGTAAACCACGCTGGATTCCCCATGTGTGTGGCTCGGGGTGATGTTGAGGATTCACAGGTGCATGTTAACTATGCTATAATTAGGGGTATTACACTCCAGGGGACACTCCTGATTCCTCTGGATTCTTTGCCTCTGCATTGAATGAGGCCTGATGGAGGGGCAAGGTCACATGACTCATCTGCATGAATTAAACTTCTGATTAGGGCTGCTCTGGTTGTGATTTATCAGTGTAGAGCTGTCATAACAAGGTCATTCTAAAGACATCCTGCAGTTATTACCAATATAAGCACTGTCTCCTGCAAAAGTCTTTGCTTTTTCATAGACATCTGCCCCCACTTTCTAGGAACAAGACCTCACATTCTGGTAATTCTTCACCTGTGACAGCTCTTTGAGGAGGAAAATTTAGCACACTTTCTGATTTCTAAGACTCCTTTTGCCATTTCAGGATCTGGGATATTTCTCCACCTATAGTTGATAATATCTTTGTTTTGTTTGTTTTTTAGGAAGAGTGAAATAGCTCCTCCCATTTAGGAAATTTAGCATGGTATTAATCTGTCAATTTTAGGCTGCAATGAATTCTTACTGCAAAAACAGCTGTAGTCAACAATATGGCAGTAGCATATTTTTAAGCAAACAGCAATGTCTCTGGAATATGTGTGTATAAATATTAATTAGGAAGAGAAACAAGACAGCAATGAACAGTTTCTATTAATTATTTTGGCTTCTTCCCAAATTTGTTACAATTTATCTGATTTTCTTTTTCCGGAAGCCTTCTGAACAGTCTGTTTTAGCCTGTTTATGCAGTGAAGGTGTCTGAAAGTCAGTGACTACATTTAGTAGTAAATCCCCCTGAGGAAGAATTTCTTTCTTCTTTGCTAATCTGGGCCCATGATGAAGCAGGGAAGAGTTATTTTGATTTTTCCTGGTTTGTCCAGATGGTTCTCATAGACAAGCTGTCAGGGGATTCCCAGGACATTGTGGTTCTAGCAGGGCCTGTTTCCCAACAATGGTTGACTCAAAACTTCCCAGAGTTTTGCTGTGCTTTAAAGCTCAGATAGTTCCCATTGGAAAAGAAAAATAATAATAAAGTGCAAATGTAGATGTTTCCTAGTCATTCAGATGGATTTACTTGGGAATATCCTTTATCTACAGCACAATCAATACCCAGAAGTAGAACACAAAATTCTTTGAGTTGCCAGATGGGTACCCAAATCAACCCTCAGAATTAATTTTACATTTTGTTTGGCAAAGTTCTAACAAGTTTGATTATCTTCCTATTTTTCCTATTTATTTATTTATTTATTCTCATGGAAGATTAGAAGTAAAATATGAAGAAGGTAAGTACAGTGCAACTACTAGAGATATGTAAGGACAATAGCAAGAAATAATAGCTGATACAAAGTTAAGAGAGATTAAAATGAGCAAACACAGAAAGTCTGAAAGCCAATGTTGAACTATTGAGAATTCAGGGAAAGAAACCTCCATGTCCCTTTCACCTTCAAAGACCTTACCATGAAATATTCCACATTCTTAACCACAACCTTGTATTATCAAGAACAGAATCAATTTAATTCACAAAAGAAGAATTGCAAATGGTCAATAAACAAATTTTAAAATGTTTAGCCACAAGTAATCAAAGAAATGCTAATTAAACACAAAGCAATATTTATTTATCTGTCAAGTTGGCAAAGATTTAAAGAAATAGATGATATATTCTATTGTATAATGGATGAGGCACAGGCGTTCTCAGCTGTTTTGGAGACAGACATAAATTTGTACAACCTTTCTAATGGGTACTTTGGCTGCACAAGTAAAAAGCTTAAAAATTTTGTATACCCTTTGACCCAGGATTTCTAAATATAAAAACGTTTGTATACCTTTGACTCAGGATTTCTAAATATAAGCACTGTGTGTTTATTGTGTGTTCATAAGTTTTCAAGAGTTTAGCTAAGCTACTTGATAGTACTGCTGCCCCAGCATTGCTTTTGTTTGTCCAAGTGCCCTGCAGGGGCCTTAAACTGACATCAGCCACCTTATGCAAACAAACGCCCTGGAAGACAGCTGGTAGGGTACAAGCAAATGCAAGTTCCTGACATTCCTTCCCCAACAGCTCTTATGATCAATAGTCTCCCCCACTTGCCAGGGATTTTCCTTCGGGTACCCCTTAGATAGGACCCCTGTGGAATTTAGCAAAACCCTGATATTTTGGTTTGAATGAAGCTATCCAGCCTTAGCCTGGGAACCTCAAAGTTCTCCATGCATAGACCCTAATAAAGGTAGGTGGCCCAGGTCCTGCCTCTCTTTCTCTGCCTGCATCCTGACTTGGCTTCTCTATGTGGCCCCTGGAGGTGTGTTGTGTACCTCCTCCAAGCCCTGTGAGTAATAAAATTTTCTATTTCAATTTCTTTTGTGGGTTTTTTTGAACCATGGCTCACCATCCACCACTTGCTGCTTCACTTAACAAATGTTAATTTAACAAATTCATAATATAAAGGTTTAGATTCCATGATTATTAGCAGAGAAATTTTAATTGCAAAAGAAAAAATTTTAATACTCTAAAAACAAATTTAATGGCCTAACCACATGCAATACATTTTTATATTCATCTTTATTCTTTTACTTTTTAAGAAAGACATATAACTTAACTGTTTACATGGATTAAAGTTTAAAAAACTAAAAATTGTTAAAAATTATATATTCTAAAAATAACATTAAAGAGAAAGACTTACTCCTATTATATGAGAGTATTCTAGTTAAAAAAATAATAGAAAAGGGACAGCACATTTTAGAATTATATCTTGTTTATGATTTGCTCATTTTTTCGTTTATCCTTTTTTTTTCCTAGCAATATTTTCTAAGCACCCACTTTGGGTCAGGCACTGAGTGTACAACAGTGAATGAAAGAAGTATGTTCCCACCACAGAGACAGAGAGAACATCTAGGACTCAGTTGTGTCTCAGCTCCAGGCCCAGAAAAGCCGAGAAACCAAATGAATTGTTACCATGGCTGACATCAAGACCAGATGTAATGACCAATGACCCCCCCACCCTCGTGCTGACCAATCAGTACAGACCACGACCCTAATTCCCTTGGTCACCAAGGTTCAAGATTTTCCCCCTATATAACCCATCCCCTGGAAGCAACTGGGGAGCCAGGTCTTTGATCATTAGCTCATCTGTGACTCCAGGTGTGGGCCACTTCCTGAACTAAAATCCTTACTCTCTTTGCTGAGAAAAAAAAAAGAAGTATGTTTTCTTCTGGGGATCTAATGTACAGCGTAGTGATTATGTTAATAATACCGCATTATGTACTTGAAAATTGCTAAGAGTAGATATTAGATGTTCTCATCACACATACAAAAAAAAAAGGATAATTACCTGACACGATTGGGAAGTGATAGCTAACACTATGGCAGTAATACTTTTGTAATATATAAGTACAACATGTGGTACACCTTAAATTTACACAATGTTATAATGTCAATTATATGTTAATAAAATGGGGCAAAAGTAATTTCCTGCCTTAATACAGTTCACAGCCTACTTGGGGAAATGGCTAATTCTACAATCACACATAGGAATTAAAAATTGCAACTGTGACAAGTGTAAATGAGAGCCACAGAGCCCATTAGAGAGAATTAGAATGAGCGAGGAGGCAGCAACACTGCAGAGGGCCCTTGGCAGGAGCCACCCAGGGAGCATGATGGGTCCTGGGAAGGCTTCAGGAGAGAGGGCAGCAAGTGAGCGAGCTGTTATACAGAGTATGGTCCCGGGGGTAGGTGTAGGTGATGGGTAGTGCAGGGTCTTGAAGTGCATTCTAAGTGTTGCCTTAATCCCTTTTTAAAGCAACAGGAAGCTTTCTTTGCTTCCAGGCATACCAACAAATGATCTGGCTTTTAAAAAGGTAATTCTGACCCTTGTGGAAGACACATCAGAAAAAGACCTGAATGTATGCAGAAACACAAATAGAATCTTATAAAAATAAGAGAAGCATAAGTGAAGGAGAGGAGTTTGCCTTGAAACACAGGGTGATGGAGCCTAGATGACTGTTATTCAGGACTGGAATTTGATGACAGTGTGGATGTGGGGCTGAGGGAGAGGAAAATCAAAGATGACTACTGTTTGATTTGTATCATTACTGACAGGATGTCAGTACCACCCCCTTGAGGTAAGAAACAGTAAACCAGCAGCCAAGGTTGAGTGGGATCTGGTAATGATCTCATTTTAAACAGATTAGTCTGAAACATATTTGAGACACCCAAGAGGGAGTGTCAAATGATAGGTGATAATCCCAGTGGAGAATTAAGAGAAAGGGAAGATGTCTTAGAACCTTCACAAGTTTGGCTCTTCTTTGTCACTTGTCCATGAGCCAAAATTCGGTGTTAGTTTTTCCTCTATTTCCCTCAGAATAACTCTCTACATAGAGCTCATGTCCTTTGAGGAGGCCTAGGCAGGATATCATGAAATAAGATGGTCACGCAGGACCTGAAATTTTGTTAGATGCAAGGACTGAGGAAATGTACAGTGGCTGCTATCCTGGGATGTAATAGTGATACCCATGTTCTGGTTGTTTCAGTCTGTGTTGCTATTGCAATCTCCTTTGAGAGCGGGTTGTGTATTTACATGCTTCCTTCATTTCTTGAATAATCCCGAACATTGTACTGTTATTTTAGTATAAAGCTAGCAAAAGTTCTCAATAAATAAATCAATAGATAACTGGCTGAATAGGCATGTATATTTAATTTATTTTTCAGTATGCATTGCTTAAGCACATGTCATCGTCATCATCATCATCGGCAGCCGTCCGTCTCGAGAGATGATGGTGTAGCTTCTTAAGTGTCTATCTGCACCGCCGAGAATGGCTGTGCAGTCCGACTCGGGAGTGATACGGTATCTGTCTCCTCCCGTGTTGAATCGACATCTTACGATGACGCTGGAGTGTCCTCTCCAGTGAAGCTGAAGCTACAGAGCCTGGGCAGGGTGATATGGAGGGTCTGCTGTTGCCCATGCAGCAGACCCCCCCTCTCTTCGCAGCTGAGGGATCCAAGGGAAAGATGGAGTCAATACAGCTTGGCTTCAGGTGCGCCGCAGGAGTTGCCGGTGTTGACTACAACGTCAAACCGCCTTAGGGACTCCGGCTCCAGATTTTCTGTCGGGGTTTACTCCCTTAGCCTTTCCCCTGAAGAGGTATGCCGCAAGGCAGCGGAGGTTTTTTGGAATCAGAGTTTTCCTTCTCTGATTTAAGCACATGTACTGCACATGTTTTAGGTGTTACTGGTGTTTTTGAAGCGCAGACGATGGCAAAGACCTAGAATTTTTGGCTGGTTCCAGTCATTGTCTCGCTGTTTTGTTTGGATCTTGTGCTCAGGTCTGACAAATGCTCTACTTCTAGCTAAAGTTCAGCCTCAAGGCTTAGTTAGCCTGGGGCAGAGGACTTCTTTTGTCCCATCAGCACAAGAGTAGTCTGAATACCTGCTCTGAGTGTTCTTTCATCACTTCCGAGAGCCTGCTGTGATGCGAAATGACTGGAGAAGAGGGGTGGGGATTGAGTTCACTTTTACAGAGTGAGAACAAGCACAACCAACAAGAAATTCAGTCAATTAAAAAAGAAGTGACTGGAGCAGTCCGTCCCCAGACACACAAAAAGAAACATTTAGAACATAAAAATGTTCCAACTTAAGTGAATGACTAAAGTAATGTTATATTTTTCATCAGATTTATGAAAAATGAAAAAATTGATATCATTTAGCACTAACAAGGGGCTGGGGAACAAATGCATATACCCATTGTTGATGTAATTTGTGAAACTATTTTTTAGAAAGGGCGTCAGTTTAGCAGCACACATTAAAAGTTAAATGCAGGCTTCTGGCCAAGATGGAGGTGTAGAAAGACACGCTGTATCTCCCTTCACAACTAAAAAGGAATACAACTACCTCAAAACTAGAAACAATCAGAAGTCCCAGAAAATCAAACTACATGAAAGTCCAACAAACAAAGATATAAAGAAGAAATACTCATCCAAGCAGGTAGGAGGGGCAGAGCTGGGGCAGAGATGACGTGATGTGGTGGTGGCAGCAGTGGCAAGCCAGCAGAAAGCAGTCACACGTTTTAAAAAGACAGGAGGGACACCTGGGGAACATTCCCAGCTCCTCACCAGACCACACAGCTCATAGTCCCAGCATTGGGGAAAATCAAGCCTCATTGCATCCGAATATGCAGACCAGTGGTGGTTGGGGTGGAGGCAGAAACTGCCAGTCTCTCAGAAGAGTCTGCTTGTTTAAAGGGCTCCACGGTCCTAGAATGTCCGCAGACCCACCCACTCTGGGAATGACGGCCAGGGCAGCAGCTAGAGGGGCGCCAGTTCGGTGCGGAAGCAGAAGAGGTGCCTGGAAAAGGGGCGAGTGCTGGGCAGGTGGCATTGTTCCCTCTTGGACCCCTCCACATGCAGTGCCACAAGTGACGAATCCCTAAGGCTCTGCCCCTTACAACGTAACAGGAGCGACAGCTCTACCTGGAATGCAGAGGCAAACTAACACAGGAGCCTGTCAGAATGAGGAGACAGAGAAGTATGGCCCAAAAAGGGAAATGGATCAAGGTTCTATTGGGAGAACTAAGCGACGAGGAGATAGCCAACCTCACAGGTGAGGAGACAGACAACCTAACAGATGCAGAATTTAAAACACTGGTGATAAAGTTTCTCACAGGCTTGACAGATATGCTTGAGTATGGCAAATGCATAAGAGAAGAAGGAAGGCTGTGCTAAGTGAAACAAAGGGAAATCCACACAAAACCAGTAGTGAAGGGAAGGAAGCTGGGGTTCAAATCAATGATTTGGAACATAAGAAAGAAAAAAACAGTCAACCAGTTCAGAATGAGGAAGCAAGAATTTTTAAAAATGAGGAAAACTTCCCAAATTTGGCAAAGGAAATGGACATACAGGCCTGGGAAGCACAGAGGGTCCCGGGCAAGCTGGACCCAGAGGGGACCACACCAGGACGCATCATGATTGAAATGCCAAGGGTGAAAGATAAAGAGAGAGTCCTGCAGGCAGCAAGAGATAGGTGGAGAGTTGCCTACAGGGGGTTGCCTACAGGACTATCAGCTGATTTCTCACAGGATACTTTGCAGGCAGGAAAGGAATGCCAAGCAAAATTTAATGTGATGAAAGGCAACCTGCAACCAGGATTACTCTATCCAGCAAGGCTATCATTTGGAATGGAAGGGCCGATGAAGTGCTTCCCAAACAAGGTAAAGCTAAAGGAGTTCATCATCACCAAGCCATTATTATACAAAATGTCAAAGGGAGTTACTTAAAAAAAAGATCAAAACTATGAACACTGAAATGATAGCAAACTCACAACTATCAACAACTGAATCTAAAAAATAAAAACAAAATACAACTAAGCAAACAGAATAGGAACAGAATCATAGGTATGGGGATCATTTGGAGGGTTATCAGCTGGGAGGGGGAGGGGTAGAAATGGGAAAAAGGTGCAGGGATTAAGAAGCATAATCGGTTGGTACAAAATAGACAGGGAGAAGTTAAGAATAATATAGAAAAGGGTGAAACCAAAGAACTTATATGCATGACCCATGGACATGATCTAAGAGGGGTGGGATTGCTGGAGGGAAGGTGGGTATTTGGCAGAGGGGAGCAAAGGGGAAAAAAACCAGAATTACTGTAACAACATAATCAAGAAAATATACTTTAAAAAAAAGTTAAATGTACATGCTCTTTGATTTAACAGTATCACTTCTGGATATTTATTGTCTTTTTAGTAAATATGCACAATATTTTTGAGCTCTGACTATGTGCCAGGTACTACTTTATGCTCTTTATAGGAAGTAAGCAATTTATTTTTCACAAAAGTTATGAGAGTTTCTATTGTTATCCAGCTTGTAGATGTGAGGAAATTGAGTCACAATGAAGTTAAGTAATTGTACAAGCCCACATTGTTGAGCTGCAAAAGTCAGATTCAAACCTAGGCAGTTTGGTTCTAGAGTTCCTTATGTGTACCTGTCTTTATTATCTTCATGTACAGATAGGCAGAATATCATGGTATGAAGGAGTTCAGGCTCAAAGAAAAAAAAAGTTTATGCTCTCTGAAGTCTGCCCTGCCTCCTATTCTGATCTAATTATAGACCTTTATCAGAATAGCATCTACACTCTTATTTTATTGGACTGATAATTCGGATGCAGAAATAAGCAGATATTTTATGTGTGAGTGCAGAAATTTTGATACTTATACATCCTCCTTTCTGAGCTACCTGATACTGATACTGTTTGTCATGAGTCTCTAGGGTACCTGGGACACATCCCTATGAAATGCTGGTCCCAGGGGTGGGTGTGGGGAAGGTCTCTGCTGCTTCTCTGGGTAAGAAGATAGGCTGAGACTAGTCCTTGGAGGTGTTTAAATAAGATGCTACATTATTTCACTCTTTGCTTTATAATAACAATCAAAATGACAATGACCATGATGATGAAGATGATGATACCAATAATAATAACAAAAATGAGAGCTAGGAGTTCATGAGTTGTAACTAAGGTGGTAATTTAAGAACTTTTACATGTGTTATTTTAATTGATTTTCCCCCGAAGCCCATGAGGTAGGCATTAATATTATCTCCCTTTCACAGAGGAGGATACTGAGCAGCAGTGTGATATTATTTTACCTATGTTTTAGAAGATTTTTCTGGGACCCCAAGAGTCAAGTCATTATCAAGACAAAAGATAGTGAAGTCCTGAATTAATCTGGAAATGAAGTCAGGGGAGGGGACACATGTAGGGTACATAATAGAGGTAACAGAGGACTTAACTAAAAACATATGGGTGACAAATAGGGGTAGTTACCATTAATCTTCTTAGGCCTTTAAACCTAGGGGACTGGAAGGCTAACAGTGATTTATGGTTATAAACTGATCTCTACCAGCTAGTCGTGTTGGTGCCCCTGAGCTGGTGTGGGTTGCAGATATGCCAAGCTGCTGATTCCAGGAAGGGCATAATGTGTCAGTCATTTGATTACTGAAAGATTCAAAGTGAACTTGTTCCTAGGCTAGGAGAAAATGAGTTCAAAACTAGTCAGAGGGAAAATGTCATGATATCTATTTAATATGAGAACACAAAGGAAGGACTTTGATACTTGTTTAGGATATATAATGTTACATAAATTTATAGTACTTATTTATCTGAGTAGGAATTATTTTCCTGTTGTCATATATAGATGAGAGAAGTAATGTGGCAATGGTCACACAGATGACAAATGACAGAACCATCTTTTTACTCTAATCTCAGTGTATTTCAGCCTACCAAAGAGCCTAACATTACTTTTTCTTTTCTATTTCTTAAAAAATAAGATTTTATAAAGATTGAGAACCCTCCCGGTTTCTTTAGCAATCCTGTTCTTGTCGAGTGGTCTCACTAACACAGAGTAAACATCTATGAATTTTCTGCTTTGTGACTCACATAACTCTTATCACTGGGCCCTGGCACAATCCAGTAGTGCTTGCCTCTGAGGCATTTCAGCTTCTTATTTACCACCTTAGGCCTTGTTCTTGGACAAATAACATAAAATAGTTTTCCTTCAGTGTCCTTGTGTGTGTTCATCTTTTCCCTTTCATTGACCATGCCCATCATTTCCCTGATGCCCTTTAGATGTTCAGATATCTGCACTATGTGTGTATCAGTTTTATTTTATTTTGTGTTCTCCATAAAACTTACTTACCTTGTTTACTATTTATCATTCTTTCAGAGCCTGAAGAGCTGATTATATTTTTCTTTTTCTAGTAAAATTTGCCCTTTATGTTAGTCACAGCTCTCTAGAGAAACAAAAACAGATTGTGTGTATGTACGTATGTATATGGATTTTAATATAGTTGTAAGCCTTGACAATTAGGAGAGTGTCCTAGGGCAGAATTCCAAACTCATGCCTTCACAGACCCACAATGGTAACTAGATGTGTGCACTGAGAGAAGGGCTTGCTAAATTGTAGAGCTTATGCTTTCTCTCACAGAGAAGCCATTACTCAAATAGAGGTATGGAAGAATGAGAACCCAGTTCTTCATGATTTAAAAAAAAATATGGCCTTATAGGTGATCTGTTCAGACAGAATGATAGGTAAAGGATCAGTGCCATTTGAAAATGAATAAGGGTATATTGTTATTGAAATAACTGAATCTTTTTCTAAAAGAAATCAGTAAATATCCCTAGCTACTCCACTCATCAAAATAAATTATAAACACCTACATATTATTAAGTTTTAAAATTCATAAAAAGATCAGAAATCATTATATAAGAAGATTTACTTGGCACAGTAGGAAAGAATTTTCTAATTTTCCAAGAACGATATTAAAGTCATAACTAAAAAGCATGAAGAAATCATGAATATATTTGGCTATTAAATAACTAACGCTTAAAAACACCTGTATGGCAAAAATATATCATTAAGAAAATTATGAAATAATGATAAACTATCTTCACATATAGGAGACATAAAGGCTAACATCCTCATTACATAATTAAATAATTATAAGTATTTGACCTAAAGAAAACAACTTTCAGAAAAATGGTCAAATAATATAAATAAGCAGTTTAAAAAAATGCAAACATGTTCACTAGTAGTAAAAGCTGCAAATTAAAATGAGGTATCATTATTCACCAATGAAATCATGAATATTTTAAAATAATTAGTAGGAGGCTGAGGTAGTGGAAATTAGAAATCGCTTGCATTACTGTTGCAGAATGAAATTGGGGAAAAAATTATGGAAGGCAATTTGCAAATTGAAAGCCTTAGAAACCTGCTTACCATTTGCCCCAATAATTTGTTTTTAGGACTCTCTCCTAAAATTATCTCTACCTATCTCTAGCTCCTCTCTAACATATATCTATATTCCTCTCTGTCTTCCTCCAAATCCTCCACTAAGATAAGAGCTCCACAAAGTAAAGAGACCTGTTCATTTAATTCTCTGTATATGGCCTGAGTCTAGAAAATTGCTTGTCATGTGGTATATAATCAATATGTGTTTGTTGAATGGATCATTATTTTTTAACATTTACAGGGGACCTTTGTATCTTAAAGGGTGTCTAAAGACAATGACTAGGATGTTAAGGAATTTTAAATTATATCATGAAAAACAAACAAACAAAAAAGAACTATTAGAGAAGTAGCCAGCAAAAGATTAGATAATTGTCTTCAAATACTGGAAGAAATAAGTGGAAGAATAATTTGACTAATTCTGTACAAATTCTAAGTGCAGAAATATATCAATGAGTGGAATTTCTATAAAGGCAATATGGTAGCTCTATTTAAAGAGTATTTTCCAACAACCGGAGCCATCCCAAATGGAATTGACTACCTTGGGAAGAAGCGATTTTCTGTGACTAAAAATGTTCAAACATAAACACTTAGAGGAAGGTTTATATAAAAGAAAAAGACTTTAACTAGATTATTCTAAATTTCCTTTTCTTAAAAGATTCACCTCCTGTTTCTCCCCAACATTACTTCCTATACCCTCTCTCCTTCCAACTACTTACTCCTACTTAGTCATCTGATCTTATACTAAATATTATCTCTCTCTGGAACCATTTTCTACTACTCAATCCCAGATAACATTATATGTTTATGCCTCTCATAGCCATCTCATTTCCCCTTTATATCAAAGTGCATTGTAGTTTTCCATTCACCTGGTAGTCCTCTGCTAGGTTACAAACTGGTTCTATCTTTCTATCATGTTTATCTTTGTCTATCTTGTGTCTAGTACAGTATCTGGTACATAATAGAATAAAATTATTCTTAATGAGGTGTGTACATAGGTTGAAATAGAATTATATTTCATTTATTTGGAGACTATGAGCCATTAAATCAGGGATGCACATCTTTTTTCTTTATTTTCTTTTGGAGTTTTTAGTTCCTCGGGGTTCTGTTTATGTGTCGGTGCATTGGCTTCTGTATACATCTTACATGTTCTAAAGGGAGACCTTACAATGGCCTTCCTCCTTCCCTGCCCCTAAGTGCCTCCAATAATCACAGATGGATCCACTTAGTCATCACCACAGGTTGGGTCCAGCCCTAGTTTTTGGCCTACATCTTTTTTTAGGGAGATTATATAAAGCTTGGTAAAATTCTCCAGAGGTTAAGCATGCTCAGCTTTGATGCAAGTCTTTCTCAGATGTTGACTCAATTTCTGGAAAGTGGCTCTTTTGTTTTTCTAAATTGTAATTAGTATTTTAAAAAATTATTATAAATTCAAATACAGTTAACATAAAATATTTGGATAAAACAGAAAATGTAAAGTGTAAAGTCAAATCACCCATAATCCACCTTAAAATGACCGTTATTAACATTTTAGTATATATCTTTCCATCTGGACTTTTAAAAAATAAGGATTTTTATGACCAAATATCATAATATAGAAGCTATTTTATAATATATTTTTTTCATTTGAGATATTGAGAAATTATCTCTAGGTCAATAAATATATATTTATACTATGTTTTTATCAGCTCCGTATAGCATTTTATGAGTATACCACAGTTTATTTAAATAATTTTCTCTTTTATGATATTAGGATTTTTATGCTTCACACTTATGGGCGATACAGTAAATGTTTTTGGTTACTTATCTAATTGCATGTAATTGATTATTGCATTAGCACAGATTCTCAGATAAAGTCCTAGAATTAGGGTTATTGGATCGTGAAGTCTCTCTGGTATTTTAGTTTTTGGTAAGAATTGCCAAGAAACACTTCAGTAAATATGTAGTAATTTTCACAAAATACTATTGATGTGATTGACCAGCTTGATGTTATGTGAATTAATAAGGTAATAAAGTTCCCTTCAACCTACCAAATGGAGAACTGAAAAGTTGATATATCCCTGATACACTATAGTAAACATATACTATTATCTTTGCCATGAGAAGGAAAACTGTTTCTGATAGTTTTTTAAATATGATGGAGAGGAGGAAAATGCATTAAGTTAATAGTTACATATCAAATTCCAAGGGCTTTGTTGATTTATTCACTAAAATTTTCATATTCAAAAACATACCTGTAATTGGCATTACTTCTTATAAAATGTATCCAGCTTTCCTTTAGTTGAATGGACCAAGGTGAATGCAGTGGCTTAGATCTGTAAATTATGTTACATAGACTATGAATCCTCACCGCTAATACTAAATTATGTTTCTGTCTATAGACCACTATATGTCAAGCTGTATTTTAGTAGGCTGCTTATCTATTTTATTTCTAGGAAACCTGTGATCAGTAACCAGTGGCTCAGATCCCTATGTGTCAAAACACTCCCCCATGTTTTATTGTGGTAATTGCACCCACATTTACTCTGAAAGTTAAGTGCCACTATCTGATCTACCACTCTAGCATCCCATTATTCCCTTTGAAGTCAGGGACCATTCACTGTAGTAATCTCCACCATCATCTCTAATCCAGCTACATAGAGCTCTTCAAAAAAGCTTTCCCCGCCACTGGTAATAGTTTTCATAATAGGCAAGGGGTTTCTTTTGGGTCCTCCAATGAGCTATAGCTTGGAGGGTAGATGAGCACAAAATTGATTCATTCTATTGCTCCTCTTTTCTTAAACTTCCATTTTTGTTCTGATAAGCACCTGGTTTTTTGTTCGAATTGAGTATAATGACAGACACAGAGACAACTGCTTGTGAAATACCCTGAGTTATCAGTAATAGCTGCTCTATGACCACATACAGGAGACACTGGAATCCTGCTGTGCTGTCATAGACTTTATGTTTTTCATCACTGTGTTCTCAGTTGTATAGCTTTCAATTTCTAATTTTCTCTGTTTATTCTTTTGACCCTGTAGGTCCACAAGAGAAAGACAGGGTAGTGTCTTCATAATCTCTATAATCACCATAGCAACTAAGTGATGTAGTTTACTTGATATCTCCAAACTTGCCCTCTACCTGCATTTCATTCCATGCCACCACTGGAAATAATTTGAATAATTTTGTTGCCATCAATGCTCTAGATTACTCAAATTCCAGTTGCCCCCAACTAGGGATTTTCCATGTGCTCTTCAATTATGTAAGCAACTCAATCCCAAAATATCATATTTTGTGTTTGTTCCATATCATCCAGATCCCAGTTATTTTTGAGAGAGATGAAGTCAGCTACTCTATTCCATTGAACTCCTAAAGCACCTATATGGGCTTCACTTCCCTACCAGACCTTGCCTCATACATTTTTTGCTTTTAGATCTCAACTGTTGCTCTGAATTTCATTCCTCTTATTGTTCCTGGACCTCAGAACAGATCTACATGAATCTTGCCCAGTGGGCCTACTTTCCAGATCCTTCCTTCTAGTTAAGTAGGACATAGATTAAGATTGCTTGCATTTCCAGTTAGTATTTTTGTATCTATTTCATTTACTTTGCAGCTAAAGCTTTGTTTTTATTTCTGTGAATTTTTTTTTTTAATTGACTTGGACTTGATACTGTATATGTAGTATAAGCCATTAAAAGACCTAATTGGAGATTCAGGAATGGAATCCATTTGTTTCTCTAGATTTATGATCCCCCCGATCACACGTAGCAGAAACCAGAAAGTTGGAGTGGTCTCATCCATATTTTGAGTTACTTCATGGTGGTTTCAAGGTAGAGAAGGCACAGTTCAGGGTTTTTAGCTCCTGATTCAAACAGTTGACTCTAGAGAGGTTTGCATTCCTTTCAAAAGTTCTGACAGTTTGGAAAAGTCGTGCACTTTTCTTTTATAGTAGTGGTCATGGGTTTCCATGGGTATAACAACTTTTCCTCAGTTCCCTCTCTATCAGCCTTTCTTACCAAGAGTGTGCATTTGAGTGCATGGGGGTTGGCTTGAGACTATGACCACGGGCAGAGCTGTGGTAACTGGCACATGCAGGATTGTGTCAAAGGATTGAGCTTGTTTTCACATTGTTAATTGGAGTAGGCAGAACTGTAAGTTGGCCTGAAGTGATCGTTAAAACAGACCTGCTCAACACACGTCCAGTCTAGTGGCTCTTTGACATTCATGAGTTAGCAGTGGCTGCTAATTCAGCCCTTCTGGAGGAGGGACTCCAGAGCAGCTGGAGGGGAGCACAGAGTTAGGATGGAAGTTTTGTTGGATTTCTCTCAAGATGTCAAGCGGAGGTTATGGCTTCACATAATTCTGGCCACCAGGCAAGAATCTGGGGAGTTACAGAGGGGAAGTGCCTATCCTTGGGGTCCAAGATACTCACATGTATTCTACGGAGCTTGAGAATGACTGAGTTTGGGCAAGACTGCAAATTAGAAAGTCTTTGATGTAGAATGAGAAATCAGGATTCCAGTCCTAGCTCTGCCTTTAATTGCTATGTAAGTGAGGTCTAATCACTCAGCCTTTTCTGGGAGTTGGTTTCCTTATCTGTAAAGTAGGATAATTAGTCTTGCCCTATCTCCCTCAAAGAGATGATGAGCACCAAATGAGAACATTATTGAATCTGAAAGAACCTTGAAAATAGTATAAAGCACAGGAGAAAGACATTATTATCACTGCTGCAAATGCAGTCCACTGACTCACTAGCTCCACAGTGCTCTCTATAGCAAACACAAACTTCCTAGTCCTTCTCTCAAATAGACTCTGTGCGGTACTATTACAAATCTCTTACTCGAACTCGGCTCTGACTAAGCTATTCTTGCATCACATTTTGCTTATTCCTACCTTTCTGTTTTCTGTATTTTGTTTCTGGTTTTTCTCCCAGCTCTTTTTTTTTTTTTTCTTCTTCTTCTTTCACAGCCTCACTCAGCTATCTTCTCACTAAAAATAGTTATTGAAAGATCCCATCCACTATGGTGGCATTAACTATGATGGTATAGATTGTCGAGTCGAGTCGAGTCGGCAGCCGTCCATCTCGAGAGACGATGGTGTAGCTTCTTAAGAGTCTATCTGCACCGCCGAGAATGGTTGTGCAGTCCGACTCGGGAGTGACACGGTATCTGTCTCCTCCCGTGTTGAATCGACATCTTGCGATGACGCTGGAGTGTCCTCTCCAGTGAAGCTGAAGCTACAGAGCCTGGGCAGGGTGATATGGAGGGTCTGCTGTTGCCCATGCAGCAGACCCCCCACTCTCTTCGCAGCTGAAGGATCCAAGGGAAAGACGGAGTCAATACAGCTTGGCTTCAGGTGCGCCACAGGAGTTGCCGGTGTTGACTACAACGTCAAACCGCCTTAGGGACTCCGGCTCCGGATTTTCTGTCGGGGTTTACTCCCTTAGCCTTTCCCCTGAAGAGGTATGCCGCAAGGCAGCGGAGGTTTTTTGGAGTCAGAGTTTTCCTTCTCTGATGTGCCCTGACTGGAAGATTGAACCAGCGACACTTAGCTCGCAGGCCGACGCTCAATCCACTGAGCCAAACCAGCCAGGGTATGTGTATATATACACTTCTCACTTCACAGTAAGAACACACTTTCTCACTTCATAGTAAGAGCACACTGTCCTCCCACTGGAAGTTAGAAAAGATGTATTCTTTTCTGCCTTCCCTCATCTTTTCCTGCATATTCCACATTTCCTTAGCAATCAAGCCCTGTTGACATTTATGTCCCCAATCTCAGCAATCATTGCTGCTGCTTTACTTTCACTCCAAATCTCTGATAACTTGGATTATTGTCACAGTTTACTGATTAGATTCCCTGTTGCAGTCTGTTTTCCTGACTACGTATCTTCTACTCTTCTGCCAGACTGCTGTTTCTAAAATACAAATCTGATCATGCCGTTTCCCTGCTTCAGATGCTTCCGTAATGCTTATTCTTTTCAGATTTATTTAACCTTAGCACAGTAGCATTTAAGTCTTGTGATGATCTGGCCCTCACCTATCCTGCTTTCCACTGGGTATTAACTCTTTTTAGATCTTGTACTCCTCTAGGAACCTGAGGAAACAGAAAACTTGTAAGTAAAGATTTGCCGACAAATGACAATTTTCTTCTGGAGTACATTTCTCTCACCCTGATGAATCACATCTGTAGTCCCTCTTCGGCCTCACTCCCCCATCTCTCCATGTAGACACTTGGTTCTAGTCACACAGAGGTTCTTGGGGTTCCCCAGTGATGTGTGCTTACACTTCTATGCCTTCATACTTTGGGCCCCTCTGCTGGAATTCCCTTCTTGCAGTTAAATGCCACTCATCCTTCAAAGACTGGTTCAAACATCACTGCCTCAGTGTCTCTCTGGTTTGCCTGTTCCTGTACTACAGTCACAGAATAGCCTGAACAGTCTTCCATCCTATCTTCTCTCAATAAAATTTTCACCTTGTATATGTTTACTTGCTAGATAATTTGAAGGTAGAGATCTTGTCTTAACTGACCATGTATTTCCAGTTTGTAGCATATTACTGACATGTAAGAGCACTTAAGGCCCTAGCTGGTAGGCACCAAGGTTGCAGGTTTGGTCCCTGGTCTGGGCACCTACAAGGAGCAACCAATGATTGCATAAGTAAGTGGAACAACACATCTCTCTCTCTCTCTCTCTCCCCCTCCCATCCCTCCCCCCTTTCTCCATCTCTCAAATCAATAAATTTAAAAAAAAGAGCACTCACAAAATGTTTGCTGAATACAATTGAACTGTTCTTATCTAGAATACTCATCTCCCTTTCTTTACTAGTGCACACCTTATAGTTCTCTTAAGGTTAATCACAAAGAATTTCATTTTATATAATCTCGCTTCATTATCCCCATCATTTAATGATCTTCTCCTTGAATTTCTTTCTTTTTAGTGTGTGGTTTTTAATAATACATGTTCATTATTTAGAGCTTGCTCTGAAATATATCATCCTCAGACCATGACTATTCTTTAAGGATCCGATGCAATATAGGGGAAAGTATCTTGGAAAAGACCCAGAAGACCTGGTTCTAGTTATAGCTCTACAGGAACTAAATGTGTGGCCCTGGTCAGAGTAATGATCTTTTTACCCTTTTGGTTTAAGTTTCCTTATTTTTAAAATTAGGGACATGTATAATCTCTAAGATAGCTTCCTATTAAAAGGCTGTATGCCATTAATGTTTTTGACTCTTTCATATATCATATTGTATATATCTCACATTTTCATTTACCTTGTAGTTTCTGCATGTGAGGGATATTTTATGCTCCAGTCCCTTTTTTGTCTACATGTCACTGACCATACATCTCTAGGTACATAAAATACACATTTAGTAAACTCTAAGCATCACCTTGGGAAATCTAGTGCAAAAGAATGATGTAACAAAGAGTTAATAAAATCAGTTCTTGCTACTGCAAATCTCTAGATTACTTCATGAAGTATGTGCAGGCAATATACGTCATGTATACATCCCTGTAATCAGGCCTATCCTTTAGAAGGAGGGATGCTTTTGAATCTTCAAATCTTGTTTTTGAATTAGAAATTTTTTTCCACTTGGAAAAAGATGTATTCTGATTCAAAGCAGAAAAAGAGCTTTTGGAAACTCTTAAAGTGTTTAAAGGAATTTTTGGAATCCAAACTATGCTAAGAAAATTAAACAAAAACAAATAATGAAAATTTAATTGATTATTTTTGTGTTAATCTAAGGGAAGATGTGCTGCTTTGCAGAGTAAAATTTATTGTTTTGCTAATTTTTGCCTGAGGGTCAGAGACATTTTTCTGATTCCAATGGAAGACCAAAGGTTAGTAGCCTGACTAAAAAGTGGTAATGTGTTGCAGTCATACCCACATTAAGACAAAACAAAACAAAAACGAACAATTATGTTTATTCAGCACAGGTGCTCTTCATCTCTTCATTTCACCTTTTGAATACCAGCAGTATCATTCTTCAGCAATAGTCATAGATAGAGAGGACTCAGCCTTGGGTTACAGAGTTCACAAGGTTGCAATTGAAGCATTCGGTATAGCTGAATACTGGATCCTGAACACCAAACACTATCTCCTAAAGAGTAAATACAGTTTTCCTTGACCAATTTAGATTAAGTCCGTTGTTGAACTTACAATAGTCACTAAAATATTTAATCCATCTAAATCAGCTATTTCTTTGCTGTTGGTCAATTTAGGTGGGAAATGCCTGGATTTTTTAATTAAAGGGGTCAAAATGAGAGAAACTACATATTTATTGTAGGAGTTGCAATTGCAATACTTTGTTTACTTTTATATCTCTACCAGAAAGGTATCTAAAGTATTTGACACTGAGAGCAGGTCAATTTTAACCATCCCTTGATCTGTTTACTGTAATGACTGTTATTCTATGTGGTACTTGATATACTACACTATAGGATCCTTGAAGTTAGGAACCATATTTAATTTACCTTTGAATTTCCAGTGTCTAGTATTTTGCCTAATTTTTATTCAGTGCTCAAGAAATGCTTATGACTTGTTGAATGAACAAATGTGTTGCCCATAGAAAGAGGATTCTTCCATAGAATTGTAAGAAAAGTATTTTAGGGGCAATGCATAGGAGGGCAATGCTACTGAGACACAGTAGCAAGGTTTATTGGAACAAAAACAAGGGACTGTCTCCAGGTGCCCAGCATCTCATCCATGACCAGGCGGTTCAGCTCTATCTCACTGTGGAAGAAGCCCAGCCTCTGGGGCCATAAGCCTGCACCAACACCCATAAGGCCCATGGGTGCCTGGGCGCAGAGATGCAGACTCTCTGTGTGTTCTTTCTGCATCTGCATGTCTATGGACAAAGTTGTGCTTGGGCTATGATTGGCACTGTACTTCGGCCTGCGCTTGGGCCCATGTGGCTGCTAGGCCCCAATAGCTGCTACAGAGAGTGTACAAAAGAACAAGTGGACGCATCACGGGCATTCATTAAGCTTTGATTATACAATATTATCTTGGGTTTGGGAAAGGGTAAGCTTTCTTTCAAACTAACCTATCACTTTCTTTGCTTTTTACAGGCTTGTGCTGGGCCCTCCCACTAACCAACTATTTTCTTGTATCTTCTGGGGTTTTATGGCTTTATCTAATCTTATCCTTTCCCCAGATGAGAATTCTCCCCTTTACGTCAACATTTTAGCTTCTCCTGCACATGCCTCATAGTAGAAGGACCTCCCCTTTTGCCATCTTGGTTTCTACTGCACTTTCCTCAACAGAAAATTTTTTCCTACTGTTTTATTTCCCTGCTTTCCTGCTCCAGGTAGTCTGGGTTTACAGTTGGTTATCCTCCAGGGAGATTGGAAAGCTGATTTTCTTGCTTGCCTGAGGATTAAGTTCCCTTTGGTACAGGATATGGCTGTCCCCTGGGGTGTCCGAAGCTGGAACTTCCAGACTTAATCATGCTTAGGCTTAGCCAGTTTTGTTCCCTTCCTTTCTGTTAATATCAATTAGCTGCCTGTCTACTGTAACAAATGGATCATTATTTGTAGCATGGCCAGGATTTATCACTAAGTGACTTTAGCGTGCTAAAGATCATACACTGCATTAGATAGAGCTCTGCATTCTCCTTGGTGTGCTTAGACAGTGCCTACAAAATTCTTTATAGAGGTTAGTTACATAGGGTTCTACCAGTGGAAGTCTAGGATTTGACAATAAGTTCATATATTCCATTGTCAAGTTGGATCTCTTCAGCTCTTTCAAAACTGTAGTTCCTGGCATTTCAAGTGCTCCAGCCATAGGCCCAAAGTGGGTTAGATGCCTGAACTGTCAGTTATTTTGCCCTTATTACTGAGATAGTGCTGGATGTCAAAAATCATGCAATTATGTCCTTTATCCTCTAATTATTACATGATGTTCACTTTTCACTCATTTTTCAAGCACTGAAGTTCAAATTAAATAGTAATTAGGGGGTAAAAACACATAACTATCTGATTCTTCAGTCTTCTGCACAATACCAGTTGCTGCATAGAAATTCGCAGTGAAGATGCCAAACCAAGCATCACCATGTAAAGAATTTGAATGTTCTGTTTCTTTGAGAATAATCCCTTTTAAAATAACCTTTTTGCTAGGACTTCTGCTTATCCATGGCTACAAAAGCAAACAAGTAAGCAAGAATGCAAGCAGTCTTTTAAAAAGTATTATAACTCCTTTACCAATTTTATAACTTTAGCCTGAAAAGTAAGAAAGTAGGAGATCCATATCTTGCTTCCCAAGCAATAGTTTCTTTACCCCACAAGTGTAATAGTGAACTCATTTATTCAATTGGTAATATCATAGATAATATCAGGCCTTAGGAAGCATGTGATGTGTTATTCTAAAATATGCTTTGGAAAGTCTTCAAAATGGCCCAATCTTCAAGGTGAAACCAGACTGTTGGTTACAGATTGTGGTGTCTATGATTTCCCATGATGTGGGATAGGAAGGGCCATTCTCCCTCTTGATTAGGACTCTGGCAGTTCAGAAACTAGTATTTGAGGCTTTCCCGGACAGGCATGTACCAGAAGAAATTTAATGGCTTAGAAAAATTCCTTTGCCTTCGCCTTTAACATTTGTTGGGTTGTATTGTTGCTATCTGTCTGGCAGTGTGCTAGGTACCTGTGTATGAATAACAGAACTGATTTAATTCTCTCAATCAGCCTGTGAGGTGGCTTTAGTTTCTCCTCCTTTATACATCAGGCAACTGAGGTGCTCAAGGCATTTGCCAGTACTTGAAACTAGATTTTTTTATTATTTCATGGGCTGGCAGTATTCTTTCTGCAATAGAAGAGCAAGAACATGGAAAGGTGGTCAATAGTCATTGGGTTACTTTTTTCTTTCTAGACTCTTTTTGGCCATCTTCTTTGAGACATAAGTTTGACCAAACCTAGCATTTTTCTGTTTGTCAAACTTAACATGCATTCTTTCACACCTCCTGGTTTTGCACAGGCTCTTCTCAGAGAGATCACTAGTTCCTTTCTCTGTGCCTAACAAATTCTCCCTCCTGAAGGCCCTTCCATAATTCTTTCTTTTTTTAACCACTCTGGGAAGCCAACAATTCCTTAGCACCTGACACTTATATAATTGTAGCACTGATCACATTGTGTGTTAAGTAAGTTCCTTCCTAATGCACTGCTCATAGAAATAAAACTATGGGTAGTGCAGGGAGGGGCCCAACAGCAGCACCCAGAACAGTGCCCGCAGCCTAACAGGTGCTCAGTGCATAACTGTTGATCGACTATTCTTGTGTCTGACCCTAATTTCCTTGGTTTCCCTTTAAAACCCCTAGATTCAAATGTGCAAAGAACACTAACAATGGTTTTTTCTGTGGTGTGGAACTGGGAGCTAGCTGGGAGGGGAGCACATGTTTTTTTGTACACCTTTGGTGCAAATAATTACCATGTGCATGCATTAACATAAATAAAAGAAAAACACACTTAAAAATAACTCTGCCAAAATGGTTTGGAAAGGCTGTACTTTTCTCCATGGTCTCTTTCTCTAATCTTGTTCTACAGCAAACTTAGAGCTCTCAACAGAATAACCAATGGGTCCATGTAAGGCTTAGAAAACTGTCAGTGCAGGAGCAGGTGTTTGCCATTGGGCTCACTTGGTCATCCTAGCTGTTACTGGACACAGCACAGAAAGCTGAAAGTAGGCAGAAAAAATTCTAACATTTGAGGCTTATAAAATAGTTATATCCAATATATTTGATCTATAGAAAACTTTACTTTTCCCAAATATGCATTATACACCATAAATCACTTGGAGCTTGAAGAAAACTAAGATATTTTGTTTGAAATCTAATAGGATATTCCCTTTTGATAAGAAAACAATATAAATGCAATAGACATGAATCAGCCTTAATAAATAATCCAGGATATTTTTGAGGTAGGAAAAAAAGTTTATAAGGCTATAAATCTATAAGGAAATGGACTTCCAGAAAATATATTGAACAAGCTGGGAGGCAAACTCCATTAAGGGAAGATTAGATTAAAAGCTCAGAATGGCTTCACAGTGCACTTGTTTCTGGAGAGAATACGGAGACTACCAAGTGGAAATGAAATGTGTAGTAGCTGATTATAAATATAATCTGTTAGTCAAATTAAAGTTATTTTAATTCAACAAATGTCCTCTGTGAGAATGGAACCCTCTCTTAGGTACAACAAGGTGTATGGGACATAGGCCAAATCCTTCCTTTAAGGAAATTTACAATCTAAAGTTGGGCATAGGATAAGACAAGTATTCAAATAACCATAATAACCAGAACATTAGAATTGTCAGCTGAGGGGTACACACAGCATGTAAAAATTAGAAGACATAACCCTACACAATACAAGAGCAGGGAGAGACTTCATTCATGAGAGGTGGGATTTTGGATCTGCAGAGAAGCAGGGAGACTCCTCGGAAGAAGGAATAAGCAGGAACATCAGCTCAGAGGTGGGAAGGTATGGAGAGAAGGGAATGGTGGGATCTAATCTGGTTGTGAAAGGATATGTCTAGGGAACTTGTGGGAAAAAAGTTTGAGAAACTAGATTTGAGGCCTATTTTGTATAAACTTGCTGGCCAACTGGCATAGGGGAGATAATGTAGAACTTGAAAAGTGCAAAGTGCTGGCACTGAGAAGACCTAGGCTCAGGTTCTACTTCAATATTTTGGTTTGCCTCTCAGCATGTTCTAAATAATTATTTTGTTCTTCGAAGAACAGAGAGTTGGTATGAGGAGTCAATAATGAAAGACTTTGTAAAGTATGAAGAAACACATAAATAAAAACCATTATTCCACTGCAATAAGGGTCTCAACTTGAGAAACTAAGTAGTTCAGCTCACCCAGAATTCAGTCATGTATCACTTGCCATATTTTGACTTCTAAGATATAATTTCATGAGTGTGTAAAAATTTATCTGGAAAAGAAAGAGTTGAGGAATAGAAGTCCGTGTGTGTAATAGATAAGAGAACAAACTTCAAAGTCACACCTGAAATTGCATCTTGATTTCTTCGCCCTTTTAAGCTATGTGCCTTCTCTAAGCGATTGAGATAATAATTGACATAATGTATGTAAAGTGCTTAACAATGTGCCTAGCAAAAAACACAAACAAGTTCAATAAATTATGACTGTATATTATTAATATTTTAAAATAATTTTTGTTAATTATTTTATTATTATCATTATTTTTGTTCTTGCTTAAAATCTGTGGACCATGGTGAGGGTGCAGGAATATTGGTTGTGTTTTCTGGTATGACAACATTAGAGTTGTGCCTGAGACCTAGGGAGAGATGTGACAAGAGTAAATGGGTTAAAATTAAAAGAGTGAATTCACAAGAAGTGGGGAATGCAAAGAAGCACAATGTTATAGCCCATGGGACAGACTGATGTGACACTTGGGGATGAAGGCTATTGGAGTCCATTGAACATGGCACTCAGTAGTCAGAGCCACCAATCACATATGCCACACTTGGAACAAGGAATATGACATGAGGCTGTGGCAACTTTTTCATGGATAAAGGTGGCTCCTCCAGCAGCATCACTTCAGAGATCCAGAAGAGAAGGGAAGGAACAAGGAGGATAGAAACAGGTTGCTAAGGAGAGAACTTGAGAACGCATGCAAATGACCTGTCTGAGGACTCTTGGGAACTGCAGAGAGGAATTTGAGGAAGTTGGTATAGGAGGAAGGAAATAGTACTTAGTTATTGTCTTGTGTCCCTTTTCCCCTGCACCTCCCCTGCTAACCTCGGAGCTGGTGTGATGTAAGCTGACACTGGACACACGGAGACAAGAGAAACAGAACTCTGCATGGGAAGAGAGTATAATGCAGGGAATGTGCTGGGGAGCAGGCAGAGCGGAGGGACCCCTGACACCTGAGGCTGTGCTGTCCCGCCCAGAGGGGTCAAGACAGTTCTTTATCAAAAGGAGGGAAACATTAAAAATCACTCTATTTTCTTCACAAAGGAAAAAAAACTCATCTAACTTTTAAGGTTCTATCTGACACTGGCTTCTCTATTTCATTTCTCATATTAAAGGACAAGAATTGTCATTAAGGCTGATCACAATAACTGTTGATCACTTTTAATTGGGTTTGGGTAATACTACTTGTAGCTTAATAGATGAGTCTTTGGTTTGTTATACTTTATAGCAATTAAAAGCTTTGAACAACTGTTATTTTACCTCTTAACAATGTGTTGCTCTTTCAATATTTACTTTAATATTTAGCAGCACATTCTTTTGGTGCACTACAGTATTTTTCCAATGTACACCCTTGATTCCTTCCCTCCCCCCTTCCATTTTCCTGAGGTAGTTATAAAATGGGTTTTCATTTCAACCTGCAGGTGAGTTTGAAGACATTACCATATGGTGCTAAAACATTGTAATACATCACCCCTTGTTTGCCAGATGTTGTTCTACTCTGCTAGGCAGTGATTCAGATGCTCTGCGATGATTTTGCAAAATGAATCTTGCTAAACTGGAGAGTTTTAGTTGTCACATCCCATCTCATTATTATTGCCTGCATATTTCAAACAAATAAGAAAAACTAACAGTCTGAAACAAAGCCATTAGATATGCGAATAGCAGTGTTCCCTGCTGCCCAGGTGTCTGCCAGACTAGCATGTGACCGCATCCCCATTTCACAGAGCGGGAAATGGAGTCACAGAACACTGGTTCCATGGGGTAGATTGGATTGTGATGAGAGGTACCAAGGGTTCATTCAGTGCACTTGGATTTCAAGTGATCTTTTACATTGTGCAATCAGAGACATGTCCAATCTTTCTCTAGAAGGCTGAATAACCAGCAGCTTATGTGGCATAATTTGAGAAGGGTCAGGATGACCCCTGCATATCTAGTTATACAACAGTGTTTATTTTTCACCATTATTGGGTTAGTATTTAAGGTAGGAGATGTTTTTTCTGTAATTTCTCATTTATTCATTCATTTATTTATTTATTTTATTTTTAAAAATTATTAAATGTATTGGGGTGACATTGGCTAATAAAATTATATAGATCCCAAGTATACAATTCTGTAATATGTCATCTGTACAGGGGTGAGGAAAAGTAGGTTTGCAGTTGTGAGTATGTGAAACACAGAGTTTATTCTTATATATTTTCACATATGAACAACTGTAAACCTACTTTTGCCCACTCTGTATATTGCATTGTATGTTCACCATCAAAGTCAAATCTCCTTGAGTCTCTGTATATTTGACCCCCTTGACCTTTTCCTACTACTCTCACTCCCTTTTTCCTCTGGTAACCACCATACTGTTGTCTGTTTCTATGTTATTTGTTTCAATGTTGTTTGTTTCAGTTTTATATCCCATATGTGAGTCAAACCATATGGTCCTTGACTTTTTTCACCTGATTTATTTTGCTTGGCATGATAATCTCAAGACATATTCATGTTGTTGCAAATGGCATTAAGTATTTCATCTTTTCTTGTGGCTGAGTAGTATTCCATTGTATATACAGCATATATACAACATTGATGTAACTTGGCAGCCAAGGGGAGTAGACTGGAATGCACATGGAAAAATAATGACAACATCACTGTACTAGTCAGTGAGGGTGGCAGACGTCATTGAGTGAGCATGTGTACTGTGTGGCTGTCACATTCAGAATGACTAAGTGAGTAGAGCAACGAATCTGCATCAAATTTTGCATGAAGCTTGAACATTCCTCCATGGAAACTTTTCATAAGGCGGAAGCTATGGGCACCTGGTGATTGGCAGCTTCATCAAGATAACATGTCCTCTCAGGCATCACATTTTGTGCTGTTTTGTGGCAAAACATAGAATTACCCAGGTAACTCTGTCCCGCTACGGCCCAGATTTGGTGCCCTGCGACTTCTGGCTTTTCCCAAAACTAAAATCACCTTTGAAAGGGAAGAGTTTTCAGACCATTGATGAGATTCAAGAAAATACAGTGGGGCAGCTGATGGCAATTGGGAGAACTGTGTGACATCCCAAGGTGCCTACTTTAAAGGGGACTAAAGTGTCATTGTCCGATGTACAATGTTTCTTGTGTCTTGTATCTTTAATAAATGTCTCTATTTTTCATATTACATGGCTGGATACTTTCTGGAGAGACCTCATATACAGCATGTGCCACATTTTCTTTATTTAATCATTTATTGAAAGATACTTTGTATTCTTCTGATGGAAATGAATGAAACTGGTACAGCCACTATGGAAAACAGTATGGAGATTCCTCAAAAAATTAAGAATAGAGTTACCATATGACCCAGAAATCCCTCTTCTAGATATCTATATGAAACATTTGAGAACATTTATTTGTAAAAATATATGTACCCTTATGTTCATTGCAGCATTATTCATAGTGACCAAGACATGGAAACAACTGAGGTGTGCTTCAACAGAATTTCTCCTTTAAATAGTCATATATTATGGGGGTGAGGGTTGGGGGGAAGAGTTTGCGATGTGCAGGAGTTAAACTCAGTCTCTACCTTTGGTCTCCGTTATCCTATATCCATCTTCAACCTGGTATAGCCAGTGCCTGCTAAGCACTCAATGAATATTTATTGAATGAATGAATGCATGAATAAAAGAACATGACCGGCCTCCATAGCAAGAACGACAGTGTAGAATATACTCCTTGGCATGTGTGTGTAGTGGTGAGATGCTTGGGATGGGAGGATAGTACAATGGCAAGTCAGTTCACTATGTAAAGTGTCTTAGAGTGCCAGGACACATTTTGACAAAAAGACCTTTCTGCTATGCATCATCGCTGTAGACTTACTGAGTGCAGGTTTTGAAGATGGTATGTGTGTACCTCCCAGACTGTACACAGCACAGCCGCTTTCTCATTGGTATGGGCCTTTCTATCCTTAGTGAATGAGAAGTCTTTCTTTAGAATGTTCTGTACTAATCATGATACATCAACTGTTTTTTGTTTTTTGTTTTTTTATCGCAGCCCAGGGTAAGGTTCCAGTCTGTCCAGCTCCACTGTCACTAATGGAGCTGCCAGTCTGTCAGCCAGCAGATCTATCACTGGATTTCTGTCAAATGCTTATTGTCATGTGTTTTGGCAGCTGGACCACAGACCTTTTCCTGGCAAAATACCAGATTCTTATAAAAGTGCCTTTAATGGGGATAACCCTAGAACCTGGAATACATTTGAAATCATTACAGCAGAACATGAATTCATAGTCAGACTTTGGTATTCACCACCACAAAAGAAAAAGTTAGACACAGATGGATTTATGATAGTCCAGAAAGAAAACTTAATTCAGATAGGATAAAAAGGCAGAGCTGAAAGAATGACTCTTCCTCTGGAGGTGATGGCTTCAGTGAATTGCAAGAGGATTTTAGGACAAAATTAAAATGTTCACTGTGTGAATTCAAACTATGGTGAGAAAATGCTAAAGGCATTATATTATGGGGGCTTAAAATTGTAAGTTTTGAAATTGGTGGTGTGTTAAATAAGTAATTCAACTTCTTTCATTTTACTCTTGAAGAAAATCAGTAAATTTTTATATCAACAAGTATTTAATTCATACTTGCTGTGGTAATATCTGCTTGAGCATTAATTATATGCTTAGCATAGTGCTAAATGCATTTTGTTTATCATTTCTCCTGATTCTCATTGTACCCCTATTTCCATTTTATAGATAAAGAACCAGGATTAGAGATGAAAAGGACTTGGCTTAAATCACACAGTGAGTAGGTGGTAGGTAACAGAGACTTATGACTTAAGTTTTAAAAGTGGCTCTACTCTCTGCCCGTTGTGCTCAGCTGCTGTGTTTGACCCCTTTGCTAGGGAATGTGGGAGTGTAGGAAAGACTATGGTGCCCACACAGATCTCCATTAAGAGGCCAGCACACCCTATCCCTAGCTGATCTATTAGCTGCTAATGGCTTGCAGCTGCCCAGTCCCCTTATTCTGGCTGCCTTGCCCAGGGTTACTCATTCCTCCCCACCACTGTGGCTCATGACATATTGATGCTTCAAGGCTCTGCTTGCAGGCAATCTGACCAATAAAGAGCTTCTTCCTTTAAGAAGCATACACTCTTAATGCAATGAAGAACTTTCAAGATAGCCATTCAAAGACTGAATAAATTGTTTGGATCAATACTGAGTTTCCTCATTCAGAAAGTATAACAGATAGGCTGGATACAAAGATCATTTGGGCAGGTTGTTGTATAAGGACTCAAGGCATGAAGTAGGAAGAGAGAATACATAAACTTTATCTCCAAGATTTAATAATTTCATGAACCGAGGCATATTAAGATACTTTCATATGCATATTTACCTTATATTTTCTAAAGAAATGATATTGCCTCATGATAAGGATATGGACACCTTAGTCTGACTTCTTGGGGTTCAAATCCTAACTGTGTTATTTATGTGTAGTAAAATCCTGGGCAAGTTTCTTTACCACTATATGCTTTAGTTGTTGTTTTTTTTTTTTTAAGTGGAGATATAATAGTACCTAGCTCAAAGATTTGTCATGTTGGATTAAACAAGTTAATGACATGTAAATGTTTAAAACAATACCTGGCATATAGTGAGTGCTCAATAAATACAGGGGCAGGGGGACAAATAACGCAGAATTATCTTCTGGAGGGCGGGCCCCTTGTTGTACAGGTTTCCTCCACTCGGTGCGTCTTCTAGGAAACTATCTGTATCAGTATACCAGTTGGTGCAGTTGTGAAAGGCTACGTTTGGCTTTGGTGACATTTTTTGGAAGACTTTTTCAACACCTTTGTCCATTTCATAATAACTGATTTACAACCACACTTGCCCACACCACGCTGAGTGTTCAGCAGTTTTTAACCAAAAATGGTATGACCCCTATTTCCCACCCTCCCTATTCACCGGATATTGCCTTGAGCAGCTTTATTTTTGTTTCCCCAGTTTTAAAAAGTCCTCAAAGGGAAATGTTTTGTCAATGTGAAAGAGGTAAAACAAAAAATGGAAGAAGCACTAAAAGGCATCAAATTTGATGAGTTCAAAAGCTGTTTTGATCAGTGGAAAAAATGTCTCAATATGTGTATTGCATCAAGTGGAGCACTTTGAAGGTTACCAAAGTTTTAACATGTAAGAACAAATACACAACTTTTAGAAATAAATTCCATTTTTTGGGTCTCTCCTTATATTAGCTCTTGTTTTGTATCTTTTTATATGTATGACACAACTCACCAATGCTCATTATATTGAACAATAAATATGTTTGTTTTGCATTGTAAGTAGTGATTTCTTTCTTTGCATTGTCTTTCAAACTCCTTCATTAGAAGGAACTCTGTCTTTTAAAAAAATTGAGATATAATTTACATACCATAAAATTTATCTTTTTAAAGTGTACATTTTGCTGGTTTTAATATATCTGCAATGTTACAATTATATATTAGTGGTAGTGCAACATTTTCACTACCCCCGAAAGAAACTCATATCTATTAATAGTCATTTCGCCTTTGCCCCTCCTTCCAGCCCCTGGCAACAGCTAATCTCCATTCTTTGACTATTCTGGATAGTTCATATAAATTGAACCATAAAATATGTGACCTTTTGGAACAGATAGACTCCTTTCACTTTGAATGATATTTTTAAAGTTCATTCATTGAAACATGTGACAATATTTTATTCCTTTTAATGGCTAAATGATAGTCTATGTTTTGTTTATCTATTTATCAATTAATGGACATTTACTTTCCCCCACTTTTTGGCTATTATAAATAATGCTACTAAGAACATTCAAGTACATGTTTTTGTGTGAATATATGTTTTCAATTCAGTTTGGTGTATATTGAGGAGTGGAATAGCTGGGTCATATAATAACTCTTTTTAACTTTTGGAGGAACTACCAAACTGTTTTCCAAAATTGCTATTCCATTTTACATTCCTATTGTTCATATATGAGGGTTCTAATTTCTCTACATCTTTGCCAACAATTTTTATTGTCCATATCTTTCATTATAATTATATAAAATGTTATCTCATTGAGGTTTTGACCTGCATTTGCATGATGACTAATAATGTTAAAAATTTTATTATGTGTTATTGACCATTTGTATATCTTCTATGGAGTAAAGTCTATTTAAATACTTTGCTCATTTTTAATTTGGTTAATTGTCATTTTCATTTTTGAGTTTAATAGTTTATTAAATATTTAAATATTAAGTCTTATCAGACACATGATTTACAAATATTTCTTCTATATTTTGCATTGTCTTTTCATTTTTGTGATAGTGTTCTTTTGAAAAACAAATTATTTTATTTTGATGCAGTCTACATTATCTATTTATCTTGTACTTTATATTTATATCTTCTGCTTGTACTTGAGGTGTTATATCTAAGAAACCATTGCCAGCCCAAGGTCATGAAGATTTAAACCTATGTTTTGCTCTAACTTTGTCTCTTTTGACTTAAGATCTCTGGTGAGAAGCATGATGTCTAGAATCTAGTAGATTCTCATACAAAAATGTTAGTTGAAGTAATGATGTATCAGGAATGCCTGGGTTGGCATGGCAACAGTGCTTTATTATCTCTTCATTTCTGCCCAGCATTTGGCATTGCATTTGCAGCACAGGCAGTGCTTCAAGTTTCTTTGACACTTGGTTGATGACATTAATAAGTCTCATGTAGTCTCACTACAAACGTGAGATTGAGACAGTGAAGGCATCATTATTATGAGTTCCTTTAATAGATGGTAAAAACTGAGAACCACATGACTAATGGTAGAATTCTAGCTCCTTTTCAGGGCCTTCCCACTCAAATGTGTGGGCTCCTTTTGCTACGCATAGCAGTCACCATGGTTTCCTAGCTGTTTTTTCTTTAGTTATAGTTTTGTGACTGTCTCTGAGACTTCTAAATGTATACCTAGCCCTGTATGTATTGAGTACCCTGAAGCTCAATTAAAAATTCAAAAAGTAACCCCCAAAGCACTTTAGTCCTCATTCTTATTCTCTCTTCTCTTTGCCTTTGGGAATATTTGTTTCATGCCTTTACTCTTGGTGAACAAACCCAACTTACGACCTGAAAAACCTGTTCTCTGAGGACCATTTGTACTCTATTGCTTCTGCCACACAATTTCTATATCTAATACCCTAGATTGTTCTTCACTTATTTTGAATGTTTAGCTCCTTTCTACTTGATTTAATTGTAAGGTCCTTGAGCACAGAGATTACACTTTTTGTGTTTCTTTCATTTCTCCCTAGTAGCTGACAAAATGTTTCCATTCTTTTGAGATTTCTACTACTTTATTTGTTTTATAGTTCCATCCCGTTGTGTATGCATTTATTGAACATTGTCCAGTTTATCCACCACCTTCTCCAGGAAGGCTTTGAAAAGCATTACTTTCTTCTGAATCCACATGACACCTGATTTGAATAGCTCATGTGTCATTTATTCCATACTGTCATCTACAGCCATCGATAGTTATGCTCATGCCTTATTTTTCTTAATACTCCTACTAAATCTAAGGTTCATGAGAAGAACCATTACTTATTACCCAATTTTTTGCTTTTCTGTTCCAACAACAAGGTCAGTGACTTACTCATACAAGGCTCAAAACAAACATTTGCTCATGAGGCTCCTTAAAGTTGTAGAAACTGGATAGGAATTAGACTCATAAGCCCTACACTGAACTTCCACCTCTGCCATTGTGTGATCCCCAGTAAGTTGTTTCTTAATCAACCTAAGATTCCTCATCTGTAATAAACCATAGTTTAAATGAGAGTTGGGAGTTTTTAAAAAAAAATCATACATAGAAAAGCATAATTCAGTTTATTAATAGTAATAATAGTTGTTTTTGTTGCCATTCTGAAATAACAGACAAGACTTAAATTAATCACTGAGAAAAATATATTGCATTGAAATATCTAGTCCCTGTAAAGCCAATACCAGATGCTGAAAATCAGGTGAAAAAGAAAGCAAGAAAGAAGAAGGGAAGGAAGGAAGGAAGGAAGGAAGGAAGGAAGGAAGGAAGGAAGGAAGAAAATGGTCTAAGGATGTTTCCAGGCATAGATTCAGTGCTCAGATATGTGTGTTTTGATGCTAAACAGTTTGCTCTTTCTTTAGAGTATTTCAAGGTTTAACCAGGTCTGTGTCTTTCTATATAATTCAGTTTTCAAGTCAGCCACTTGATTAATCATTTCACTGTTGAGCAATGTAGTGCAGAAACCTAGAAGGGGAATGTGTTTGTATGCAATACAGTTTCTAGCTCAGTGAATGTTAATATTAGATACTCAGAACAGAGTAGCTTCTACAGTAAGGAGAAAAAGCATTTAACAAATGTCAGCCATTCTCTCTCTTTGTTAATACACAGACACCATTGTTAAAGAATTGCTACTGAAATGAGTTCAGCTGCCTCAAATGCTCTCTGAAGAGAAAGCACACTTTAAAACATTAGATGATATACTTAGTACAGAGCTACACTAATAATGTTAAGGAGCCCATTTCCATTCAGTTTGTCATCCACATTAAAATGATACTAATAGGTAATCAGAATTTTTCTAGGGGCTGTCAGGGCAAGCCTAGTAATTGATCATTCATTTAGCACATATGTAAGAATAAGGGACTAAGTTACTTTTCATTATGATTATTGTTTAAACCAGGAAATGAAAGAGTGGAACAGATCCAGCGTAAATGTAAGGCCATCCTGGTCCTATCGGCCATTGTGGAGTAATACAGTTTTCTTCTAGGACTTTGCTTACCAGAGATTTTTTTTCCTGTGATCTTGATGGGTGATCATTGTAAATCCTTTCGTAGGGTCTTTGTACACTTTCCTATCTGACCTCTTTCATTGCAGAATGGGAGAGGGACAGACATGTAATTGTCAGAAGCATATCAAAGATGTTTCCTTGAAACAGGAAATTAAGTGAATGCAGTTGCTTCTTAGCATAGCAAAAAGTCTCAAACAGATCATCTATGGCAGACAAATCTGACAAAACATTGTAAGGTATTTATATATCTTATATGTATTGTCAAATCCCCCCCTGGCTGGTTTGGCTCAGTGGATTGAGCGTCACCCTGCGAGCTAAGTGTCGCTGGTTCGATCTTCCAGTCAGGGCACATCAGAGAAGGAAAACTCTGACTCCAAAAAACCTCCGCTGCCTTGCGGCATACCTCCTCAGGGGAAAGGCTAAGGGAGTAAACCCCGACAGAAAATCCGGAGCCGGAGTCCCTAAGGCGGTTTGACGTTGTAGTCAACACCGGCAACTCCTGCGGCGCACCTGAAGCCAAGCTGTATTGACTCCGTCTTTCCCTTGGACCCTTCAGCTGCGAAGAGAGAGGGGGGTCTGCTGCATGGGCAACAGCAGACCCTCCATATCACCCTGCCCAGGCTCTGTAGCTTCAGCTTCACTGGAGAGGACACTCCAGCGTCATCGCAAGATGTCGATTCAACACGGGAGGAGACAGATACCGTGTCACTCCCGAGTCGGACTGCACAGCCATTCTCGGCGATGCAGATAGACTCTTAAGAAGCTACACCATCGTCTCTCGAGATGGACGGCTGCCGATGACGATTGTCAAATCTGGTATAGCATTATATTTATATATATATCCAGGTCTAATTTAAAATATTCTGAGAAATACCTGAGGTAATTGAAAGTTGCTGTAGTAGGGGGTGTGATATTTATTCTTTCATCCACAAACATTTCTAAAATACCTACTAGGTATTGAGTACTTGGGATAAAGACACAATGCTATCCATTTATAAAGGAATTGGTTAATGAACAGAAGAAATTATCTCTATCTTCAAGAGATTTACAATCTGGGAGAGAATATGGGTGGGCAAATATGAAAGAGAACAGTAAAGTGATAAAATTTGAGAGGTGACTAAAAATGGAAACAAAACTTTTTGTAACCTTTTTTTGGTACAAAGCCATGTTGAGGCACTAATAAAATATACAGATAAGTATATCATTACATAATTTCACATGAGTACTTGTACATAAATATTTGAATATGTTTTCAGGGGAACTCTTAAACTTATTTATAACACCAAGGTTATAACCTCATACAATAGATAAAACATATTTCAATATAAAATACTTTCTCCATGGTAGGTTGTATGGATGAATTAGGACTCAAAATAAAAGAGAAAGTGAGAGAACACAAAATGAGATAATATACAGAGTGGGACAAAAGTAGGCTTACAATTGTTTGTATGGAAAATAATACAATAATTAATAAATAATAATACAAGAATAAATTTTGTATTTCACATACTCACAAGAGTAAACCTCCTTCTGTCCCAGGCTATATATTTTTGATGAAATCCTAGAGAAATATTACATTGCTAAAGCAAGATGATTTAATTGGGTTGAGGATTTGGAGACAGGGATTCTGGGAGTTCACCATGCTTGAACAAAAGCATAGAATTGGAGAATAAACTTGGTGTGTAGTTACTAATTTACTAGCCTGGAATGAAGATTCATGCTGGGAATTATAAGATGCTAAGTTAGATGGATAGTGACATATGAATTTGAGAGCCATTGTTGGCCTTTGATTAGAGACTCTTTGAAAAATTTAAAAACCTAGAAGCTGTAAGAAATATTTGAACTGAGTGAGTCTAACATCTTGGCATCCCAGTATCTCTGGCAAGCAATCATTAATTTAGTCTATGCTTGCTTGAACATATTAGTGGGGAATCACAATATAACATGTATTCAAAGGGTTCCATTATTTAATGACTCTAATTGAAAAAAATTACTTCTTAATATCAAGATTAATTTTTTAAATTTCCAACCTCCCATCCTATGTGGACCATCATGATTTTGTTCTCCAGAAACACAAAATAAAGTAAATCCTTTTTTAACTTGAAAGTCCTTCAAGTACTTGAAAATACCTATCTTATCTTCCTTATATCTTCTCCTTAAAGGCTACATATCTTAAAACTTCCATCTTTTCTCATGAACACAATATTTTAAGAAAATTTGTTAAACATATGTAGGATGTATTAGAGCAGGAAAAAGAAACCCAAAATTGGGGAGACTAACTGGAATGCTATTGCAATAATAATGGTGAGAGAGAAGTGGGAAGAAAATGAAAAATAAAATGAAGGTTTGAGTGAAAGAATTGATAGTACTAGGTGACAAATGGCTATAAGGGATTAAGAAGAGATGTGATTCAAAGATAAATATCTCAAAGAGTTCTGGCCCATGATAATGGAAGAATGAGCTTTCTACATGTTAATGTATTCAGGTATTTATTCGTAGCAGGGATTCTCTTTGTTTTGGTGTCTGGACACCCTGAAAGAATCTCTTTCTATCCTGAAAAGTTATAAATTGACTCTTAACCCAAGCTGATAAAGTACCTGCAAGTTAGGACAGAGCAATACACATGGATTTTATCAGGAGCAAGTCAGTCAGGTCAATCACCTTTCTGAGCTTGTTTCTTCGTTTGTAAATTGATAAAATACTAATAACACCTACTTGCACAGCACCTGGCACCTTGGCAGTCACCAAATAAACATTAGTTGAAGAGGATGATGATTATGATCAATTATTTAGTGAAACCCATTCTATGAAAATATGTGTGGAGTAACATATGGTGTAGAAGCTTTTCACTGGGTCTAATTTACTTATTTTTTAATATGATTTTTATTTAGCCCATCTAATTCTCACCTCAATGTTTCTTGAAACCAGACAAATGTTACCAGAGGTTTTTAACTGCCCTTGGATCCAATAGCTTTGCCAGAAAAAAAAAAAAAAATTCCATATGTTTATTCACCTTGAGAAGCTGAGCTTGGTGTATCCAGTTTCCCTGTGTACTCTTTCCCATGCTAATGTGGCTGAGCATTTACAAATACCATTCTTTATCATTCCAAGTAAGTCTTGGGTTTAATTACCGATTATGAGAAATGAGCTGAATGTTTGAGCACTTTGGAGCCTGGTGAGAACGATTTGTTCAGAATGGTTAAAGGCATTTTATTCCTTTGGAAAAAAAAAAAAAAAAGCCTGGTGCAGCTCACTTGTGATACATGAAAGATGAAGTGTGGCTGAAGTGAAATGATGAGACCCAGACCTTGCTCTCTCAAATTGATTCATTAGGACCCGTGTCAACTTCCCCAAAGGCAAACATGCACTCAGATGCTCAGAGAACAGGGAGGGCATGTGTGACCTCCCAGGAGGAGCAGTCAGCATGGGGCATGTTCCTCCAAGTTAGTGGAGGAACACTGAGGTGGTATGAAATGGTTAGCAGCCATTTTTTAGCTTCCTTTTGGGTGCCTCAGAGGCTGTGATTGTTAGGATCCTCTCTTCCCTACAGGGGCATTATGACACTGTGGAAATATTTTACTTTGCAGATTATTCTAAATAAATTGGCCTAAATTAATATCTAGCCTCCTTCCTGAGGAAGAGAACTAAAGAAAATTAAGAAGACAGGGAGAACATGGAAGCATTTAAAGAAAACTAAATTTATGAGTTAATTATAGGAATTCTAAATCTATAAAATAAGAGACCAGGCATTCCGAAGGGACTAATAGTACTTCTAATTAGAGCAAGTACAAGTTAAAGTTTATTCATTCATTTGTTCAGTTTTTCATTGAGCTCTTTCTTGTATTAGGTACTGTGCTGGACCCAGATAATGAAATGATAAAGTAGACACAGTCTTTGCCAGGCCTCAAAGGCTCGCCAGTCTAGTGTTGGAAACAGAATTATAGATAAGGGATTACAACACAGGATAATGAATGTCATGACTGAGGGAGCATAGGAGCATGAAATACTGGAGAACAGGGAGAGGGCATTAAGGCATTCTGGGGATAGTCTAGAGGGTCTTCCATGAGAAAGTGGTAGAAAAACTAGGACTGGAAAGAAGAAGAGGAGGCAGCCAGCTAAAGAAGGGAGAGCAAGGACTTCGGGTGCAGGAAATAGCATGTGCAAGGGCTTGGGGATGTCAGAACCACAGAAGTGAAGAGAACTGCAGTGTATCTCCACAGAGGGTGTGATAGAAGAACTGCAAGAGATGTGTGGACATGGTTTAGAGTGGTTGTGAAAAATGTCAGGTTAGTGGTCATTGGGGATTGGCTCAGGAAATACTACGTATATCAAATGGTGAAATACAGCCCTGGCTGGTATGGCTTAGTCAGTTGGAACAGCATCCCATAAACCCAAAAGGTTAGGGTTTGATTCCCAGTCAGGGCACATGCCTAGGTTGTAGGTTCAGAGCCCAGGTGGGGCATGTAGTAGAGGCAACCAATGGATGTTTCTCTCTGACATTGATATGTCTCTCCCTCTCTTTCTCCCTCCCTTCCCCTCTTTCTAAAATCAATAAGCATGTCCTTGGTGAAGATAAAAAAGAAAAGGAAAAAAGAAACATAGTGAAATACATAACTGACATAAAAGGGTATTGGCAGATAAATATATGGATAGCTCTATGATAGGCACATAGAGATAATTGAGAAACTTAACTGTTTTGTTGGTAATTCCAAGAATATCTGTGATAGTGTTCTACATTTGGCCCTAACTATTAGGAGAGTCATTAACTTGCAAATGATGTGTTATGGCTATGTAGGTCAGGGAGACTTGAAAAGGATAGGCATGAATCTCCAAAATGAGAGTCTTGTGGGCTCCTGGGCTATAAACATTTTTTTGTGTATTGATTTTTACTCTTGCTTCAGATCTACAGTACTAAAACTTCACCATCTTTGATATACTCAGTGTAAAAATATATATCACAGGTTCACAAAAGTATAGAAATATAGGGCTTGTGAGGCCTTAGTGATAGCTGTTTCAGTGATCCAGCCTCAGGTCAACTGCCTCTTGGGCCTCGACTTCCTCAAAGAAGAGAGATTAAGTTGTCTCAGGAATCTCTTCAAGCTTCACCATCCTAGCATTTTAAGTGAGCTCCACACAGGTTAAAATACCAATGTAATTTAGATACTTAGCACACTCATAAAATCCACTCCAAAATTAAATTGATTGGCAAATACTCAGTTAAAGAAGTTGTTCTATACAAAATTAGGCATAGTGAAAAAACAAGCAAACAAACAAACACCTTCAAATAATACAGAAAGCATCTAGTGACAAGATTACAATTTCTATTTGTTTCAATTTCCATTAAAGTCAAAAGGGACTTATCATAGACAAAATTATTCATTTGGAAAAAAAATTGTCTTTTTTCCATAGTTTTTTCTTTGATTGTCTTGAAGGAAGCACTGTAGAATGGAAAATACATAGAATTTGGAATAGATCATAACTGAATTCAAATTCTGGTTTCTCCATCTTTCTATTTGTCTGATCTTGTTCAGAATTAGAATTAGATATTAATATCTTCTTTGAGTCCCAGTTTCCTGTAAAAATGCTGGTAATATTTTTCCTTTAAGGAGGAGAGTATATGAGATAATTATACAAAAATGTCTGTCAACAGGGTTTTAAAAATGTTAATTTTCCTTTTTTCAGCCCTTTATTAACTATTCTTTTCTAGAAAAACTTAGAATATACTAGTTAAGAGCATAGTCTTTGGAGCTCAACTACTTGAGTTTGAATTCCTGCTCTGTCATTTACTAACTGGGTACTTTGGAGCAACTTCTTTGTGCCTCAGTTTCTTTGTCTGTAAAATAGGGATAATAATAATAGTACCTACCTCATAGAGCTCCTGTATGGATTAAATTATTAATATTTATAAGGTGCTGGTATTGGGTACCATATTGCTTTTGTTATTCTTTCTAAGAATGGCAAGAAATCCTCTCTATGTTAATAAAAGAAGCAAAATTTTAGAGTGATAGAGTCCTGAATTGTATAATGCTTATGCATGAAACTAATTCCAAAGGTAAACTTGCTTTTGTCTTGTTAGACTGCCCAAAGGAAGGAATGATCTTTAGTCACTGATTGCCTGATTGCATTGCACTATGCTATAGTATAATTATTGTATTTCAAAGCCCTCGCCCAAGGTTTCAAATCTTGGAATGCTTCCCTAGTTCTTCTATATTATGCCCTCTCCTTGTATAGCTGTGGAAATGGATACTTTTTATTTATAGTAATTGCTACTTTCATTGAGTAATTCCTAGGTGTCAGGTCTGGGATTTAACACTACTTTTTAGCTGATAGGTCAGTCTGTTTTATGGGTGCTGAGAAGACACAAGGTTGCTGGCTCAGAGAAAAAGGACATTTTATTACTCATGATACAGCAAGGATCATGAGCATCAACACATGTTAGTTCCTGTCCTTCGCCACACGCACTATTCTTAGTGTGAAGGCAATGTGATAAGGGCCACCATGAATGCTGAGCATGAAGTCAGATTCCATTGCAGCTAAGGAACATCAAGTTTGGGGAACTCACCATTTTGTGGCTAACAGTAAACAAGTGTGCTTTTAGAACTAGACGGTGACATTTCTTCATCCTTCACAATGAGTTCACTGCAAATACAACTCTGAGATATGTTTGGGTGAAGAGCAATCTGGCTTTGCATTCTTATATCCAGCCAGAAGTGCAGGACTCAGGGCTCATGACACAGTTCCTCTCTCAACACTGGGTTCTAGGAATAATGCCAAACACATTACGTGGGGCATTTTCTTTCCCCCAGCTTTTCTTTATTGATTATATTGTTACAATAGTTCCAATTTTCTCCCCTTTACTCCCCTCCACCCAGCATCTCCCTCCCCCAGCAATCCCCCACCCAAGTCCATACCCATGGTTCGTAAAAAATAACTATCCCTCCCTCTCAGGGGGCATTTTTTTTTTTTTTTTTACTGGTAGATCACATATGTGACTGATATTCTATGTACATTATACTCTTTGTGGCTTTTTAAGGTTTCATGGAGACTTTAGAAGGGTTGCCTTCCCACAATATTACATACTGGGTACATTTTGCTTGTGTACCGAACCTTCCAGTGGAAATCACTATTCCTTAAGCAATCTCTCACATTCAAGACTTACATTGTTAAAGATTCTAACCTGATCTTTAAACTTTAAGTTATTAGCCTACCACTGTGCTGTGTTCCAGCTCATTTCTTCTTTCTCTTTTCCCTGAAACAAGATTTACCTATTATGTGGCTAATCTTACAGAACCCTTCTCTGTCTCTTAAGGCAATTACTGATAAACAAATCAAAATTTAAATATGTTAATATACAGAAGGGTGACTCACCAGAGAAAATACAATTTTGTTTTAAAAGAGACCTTTTGAAGACATACTGCTTTAACCTAAATGGTGAGAATTTGGGATATTAAGACTATATATAAACTCAGTATATACCCTCTGTGTATGGTCAGCCCTGGGTCTCAGGGATAAATTTAGTTTTGATTTTATATGAAGCATTGATTTTGTGTTCTCTAAAAAGAAAAAAGAATACTGTGACGTATGGATTTAAATGTCTTTTTCTTTTTTCACCCCCAGTTGTCCAAGGTTTTATAAGATACAGTTTTTGATCTTAGTGGAAGTTAAGAGTGGTCGTGGCTAACTCTTTATAAGTCTTCATAATAAGCAGGAGTTGCTCTCCTACTAATAAGCAAACCATTACCCAAACCGTACTTTTTAATGGAGCTGCTGCTGAGGGAGTTCACTGAAACACATTAGAATATGGAAAATGAAGCTATACTTACGCTGCAAAGCAACAGCTCCGTGACCTAACGCTTCTATTGGCACCTGCATTTTGGGTCTGTAATGTTTTCCTAACAGTGCTTTCGAGACCCAAGTGATTTAAAAAGAAATGACTATGTTCATAGAAATGGGAAACTGTAAACCATCATAAATGTCAGTTTTTATGTTGATATTTACATTTATTCCACAGAGATACTGAATTGTGTAGTAACGTGATTCAATATTTGGGGTCAAATATTTTGGTAACATTTAAAGATCAATAAATTAGACATATTCCATCCTAAAGGATCAGAAATAGCTTAGCTTAGTTTCCCAAGGTGAATGTTCAGCAGGGAATGTTCCCTGCAGAATTGTTAATTGCACTAATGTTTTAATAGTATTACATTTTAACCACAACAGTCCTGGAGCTTCAAGCATCTCAGAGGTTATAAACTAGACATTAAAATTTATTCTTGTTGGCAATTTGGTCTGCTGAGTCTGGACCCAGAGAAGCACATGTCTAATATTTATGTAATTTCCACTTTAACACAGCTATTTGAATTACTCGCAGTACTGTAACCCACTTTTTAAATCCTTTTTGTAATGTGCTTCCTTTACTTATCCTTTTTTTCTTTTTTTAAAGTATATTTTATTGATTATGTTGTTATAGTAGTTCCAATTTTTTCCCCTTTGCTCCCCTCTGCCCAGTACCCCCCTTTCCTCCAGCAATCTCACCTCGCTTAGTTCATGTCCATGGGTCGTGCATAAAAGTTCTTTAGCTTCACCCTTTTCGATATTATTATTAACTTCCCCTTGTCTATTTTATACCAATTGATTATGCTTTCTAATCCCTGCATCATTTCCCCATTTCTCCCTATTCCCCCTTCCAGCTGATAACCCACCAAATGAGCCCCATACCTATGATTCTGTTCCTATTCTGGTTTGCTTAGTTGGATTGTGTTTTTATTTTTTAGATCCAGTTGTTGATGTGAGTTTGTTGTCATTTCAGTGTTCACAGTTTTGATCTTCTATTTCTTAGGTAAGTCCCTTTGACATTTCATATAATAATGGCTTGGTGATGATGAACTCTTTTAGCTTTACCTTGTCTGGAAAGCACTTCGTCTGCCCTTCCATTCTAAATGATAGCCTTGCTGGATAGAGTAATCTTGGTTGTAGGTCCTTGCTTTTCATCACATTGAATACTGCTTGCCAGTCCCTTCCTGACTGCAAAGTGTCCTCTGAGAAATCAGCTGAGAGTCTTATAGGCACCTCCTTGTAGGCAACTCTCTGCTTCTCTCTTGCTGCTTTTAGGATTCTCTCTTTATCTTTCACCTTTGGCATTTTAATTATGATGTGTCTTGATGTGATCCCCTCTGGATCCAGCTCACCCGGGACTCTCTGTGCTTCCTGGGCTTGTATGTCCATTTCCTTCACAAAATTTGGGAAGTTTTCATCCATTATTTCTTTACATAACTCCCCAATTTCTTGTTCCTCCTCTTCTTCTGACATCCCTATGATTCGGTTGTTGGCACGTTTAGAGTTGTCCCAGAGGTTCCCAAGCCTCTCCTCATTTTTTTCCAATTTCTGTCTTCTCACTCTGCACTGGTTGACTGTTTTTTTTTCTTCCTTTAGTTTCAAATCATCAACTTGAACCCCAGTTTTCTTCCCTTCGCCATTGGTTTTGTTTAGGTCTTCCTTCATTTCATTTAGCATAGCTTTCATTTCTTCTCTTATGTGTTTGCTGTACTCAAGTATATCTGTCAAGCCTGTGAGCATCTTTATCACCAGTGTTTGGAATTCTGCATCTGTTAGGTTGTCTATCTTCTCATCTGTTAGGTTGGCTACTTCTCATCACTCAGTTCTCCCACTGTTACCCTGATCTGCTCCCTCCTTTGGGCCATACTTCTCTGTCTCCCCATCCTGACAGGCTCCTGTGTTTGTTTGCCTCTGTGTCTTAGGTAGAGCTGTTGCTCCTGTTATGTCGCAAGGGGCAGAGCCTTAGGGATTCCTCAGTACAGGGTGACCTGTTTCACAATGTTGTGGCACTGTATGTGGGGAAGGGGTATGAGAGGAAACAATGCCACTTGCCCAGCACTTACCCCTTTTCCAGGCACTTCTCCCACTTCCATATGGGACTGGTGCCTCTCTAGTTGTTGCCCTGGCTGTCGTTCCCAGAGTGAGTGAGTCTGTGGACATTCTAGGACCATGATAGCCCTTTAAACAAGCGGACTCTACTGAGAGACCAGCAGTTTCTTTCTCCACCCCAACCCCACTGATTTGCATAGTCAGAAGCAATGAGGCTTGATTTTCCCCAGTGCTGGGACCATGAGCTGTGTGGTCTGGTGAGGATCTGGAAACACTCCCCAGGTGTCCCTCCTGACTTTTTAAAACCTGTGACTGTGCTTTCTGCTGGCCTGCCACTGCTGCAGCCACCACACTATGGCCTCTCCACTCCGGCTCCACCCCTCCTACCTGTCTGGATGAGTATTTCTTCTTTAGATCTTTGTTTGTTGGACTTCCATGCAGTTTGATTCTCTGAAACTTCTGGTTGTTTCTAGTTTTGAGGTAGTTGTATTCATTCTTAGTTGTGGAGGGAGATACAGTGTGTCTGTCTGTGCCTCCCTCTTGGCAGGAAGTCCTCATATCCTTTTTTCTTTTTTTACAAGCTCTCATTGTATTAAAGTGTGAAGGGTAAAATTCCCTATATTAGAAGATTGTCTCCTCACCCTGTGACTTCTGCTAGCAAGGGCCCATTTGATAAAGGCATGTTGCTTATACTGATAATGGCAATATTATTTTTATACTTGTTCTTGTGAAGAAAACACTCAAGGGAAGATATAACTGTTTACTAGATATAAATATTAAAAAAAACATTAAAAGTAAATATTAGATCGAAATCTGGTACTATTTATTCCCAGGTCCTTAGAAATAATAAGTAGTCATCAGGGACCTGGCTTATGGAAAGTAGGACTGCACTTCCCAACATATTGATTTATCTCTCTTTCCTGGTGCATCTTGATTTTGTTTCCTAGAGTGTGATTTACCACTTCCACCTTGTCTAATAGTCATCTCCTCACTTATTTCCCCATAGAGTGGATGCTGTTGAGCACAGGACTCATACATACATAGTTTCTCCCTGTTATTCATAAGCACTAACTCAATGCCTTGCAGTTAACAGATGTGCACTGTGTTGTGTGCTAATCTTCTCATGGATTTTTTTTTTTCTCTTAAACTTGAGGGGTTAGCACTAGGCAGGCCTTGACATTTTAATTACAGCCTATGTGGTTAGGTTGGGCCCAGTTGAAATAAACATAGTAGTAGGGTAGGGATAAGAAAATTAAGAGAAGTAAATTATGTCACCTAAAAGTCATAAACAAACACTAATGAATTTAAAGGATCACACTCATATGACATGGAGTATATTTATGGAAGACTTGATATATGACTTCAAAAATGAGGTCAGATACAGTAGAAATCACTTGGGATAATTTGGAATAGAAAGTTTTTGATCAGGGGACTGACATGGTGACATGGAAGCTTATTTGGATGTTGCATAAAGATATATTTAGAAAGAATGAATTAGAATGCAATGTGTCTGGGAAAAAGAGAGTTTAGAAAGCCATAATTATAACATAAGTGAGAGAGAAATGATGGTGTCCTATACCTCAAGTTGGCAGTTGGTATGCTTAGAATGGAAGAACTTTTGGAGATGGGGTAGAAGCAGAATTAGCAGGACTTGATGAGGAGAGAAATTGAACATGGCCTTAAGATTTTATGCTTGCATGATTTAGAGAAAAATTTGGTGACATTAACAGAAATAGGGAAGGCGGGATGATGAATGACATAAGGAGGCAAAGGGGAAAGAAGGTGACATTGCTTGCCAGTGTTTTTAGGTATTTTGCACACTGTTAAACCTCCTGGGTCTAGTAAGCAGAGAGCTGCAATAAGGGGAGACATGGCCAACAAAGAGGTTGCCATTAGTCTGATAGACAACAAATTCAGTTAGTTGCCAGTTCTGTGACTGAGGGCAAGTTATTATTTGACCCCACTGGTTTCCATTTTCCTTGTCAGTATAAGAGAGGACTGGCTTTAGTAAAAGCTAGCTTAATAGATTGATTCAATCCATGGCAGGTATAAAGTGATTTGGAACCTTTTGAGACATTTCTCTTGGGCCAAGGGCATTTGCCCTGTATTTTCTATTCAATTTGAATTAATCTTATCTCACTCTGGCCCTTCCTCAAAATTGGAAATTTGTTGTTACTGTGTTCATCAAGGCTGCCCAAACTGATGCTCATAGACATCACTAGGCCTTTGCTGTAAGAATCATTAATACTCTAGGTGAAAAGGAAGCCTCTATCAGATGTATGTCGTCAGGTTTCTAAAAGCCTACTTCTATCTTAAAAAGATGCAATCTACTCCTTATCTTTTACTGTTTTTCCATCTTCTGATAAAAAAAAAGTACACTCTTAAAATTTTAATAGAGAAAAATGGAAGAAATAAAAAATTATTTTTTTTGATTTTGTGAGACATTCCTTGTTTAGGAGTTGAGTCTTCAGTCCCCATTTTGAGCCCCGATATCATAATCCATCAGCATTTGATTGGGTAGAATGATGTTGGCAATGTTCAATAAATTGTAACCTGAAAATGGAGACAGCAAATAGTAAAAATATTCAGCGGATTTACCTGCATATGACCAAAATTTTGACTTTTGGCTTGGGATATATTTTTATATAATTAGAAATGTGTAAGTTTGGTATTTATGACTGAGAATAGGTCCCTGCTGATTTTCAGTTGATTTTGCTTCTCATTAACCTTTATAAACATTCTAGTCAGAATACCTGTTTATTTAGGATACACTGCTTTCTTAGTCAAAGAATGAAGTGATGCTTTAATATTGCTGTTATCTTCCTCTATTACCCATCCTGAGAGAAACACAGAGAGATCTGGAAAAGATTTTAAAGTTATAAAGACCTGGAATCCCATTCTGGTTCTATGATTTGATAGCTGTATGATGTAATGCAAATTATTATCCTGTCTTTCTTGGTTTTAGTTTCTTCATTGGTAGGATAGGTAATACCTACACATCCTAGCATTGTTGAGAGATCACATGGGTTAATGGTAATATTTGTCTTCAGGTCATTAAGCAAAAGGGTTCTAGATTTGTACTTCATGGGCCCAAATCCTGGTTATACTCTGGTCCAGAACTTTTACTTCCCTAAAATCCCTTCCTCACGCATGAAATGAGAATTATAACAACACCTGCCTTAATAAGCTTATTATGAAGATGAGAGAAAATCTGTGAAAAGCTCAGTGACTGGGTAAATGGAAGCTGCTCTCATTTTCCTTCTTCATATAGGTAAATAACTACAGAGTTTCTCTTCCATATGTTAAGCAAAAGAAGGGACATCAGCAGCATGCTGGAGTGAGAAGATCCCTTTATATCTCCCTTTAAAATCAGAACATGTTGAACAACTATAATTCAACAAAAGATCCTCTGCTCAGCACACATATGTTAAGAGAAACAATTCTTAGAATATGGGAGAAAATAATCCTTACATCTGTGCTGCTCAACTACAGAACAGAGGATCATTTGTTGACTTTAGCTAGTGCCTTCCTTTGAAGGAAGTGCCTTTCTATAGAGCAGTTATAAATGTGTATAGTCTCCTAGTTATTGAAATTGTAAGTTATCCTGCCTGCTCCCCAATCTATTGTCCCAGTTTGAAACACATTTTAAAAATCCTTCTGGGTGCTGTCTTTCTTCTTAGTTATCCTTGTCTTCTTGCTTTCTTATAAGAAAATTTCTCTGGGCCCTCAAGGCACTGATTTCTCTTATGACAACTTTGAAACTTACAGGTTCATATAGAACACATTTTCTTGAGGTTAAAAAAAATATCGGCTGGTAATGCAGCAGAATTTAAAGTAAAATCAATAAATAACCAGTTCTGTGGTTTCTTAAATCTTCACTACATCATAGGTAAGTTAGTATATTGATTACATAATAAATAAAAAATAATCTACAATATTCGAGAATTCGGAACCTAGAAAGTGATGGAAGTCCTAGCACAACTCAAGATGAGCTCTCTGTTTAATTATTTAACTTCAAAATAGCTCACTACACAGTTACTCAATACCTAATGTAAGGAGGTTATTATTTATTATAGCAGTGATATTCATACTAGAGCAGACAGAGCCTGGGCAGGGTGATATGGAGGGTCTGCTGTTGCCCATGCAGCAGACCCCCCCTCTCTTCGCAGCTGAAGGGTCCAAGGGAAAGACAAAGTCAATACAGCTTGGCTTCAGGTGCGCCGCAGGAGTTGCCGGTGTTGACTACAATGTCAAACCGCCTTAGGGACTCCGGCTCCGGATTTTCTGTCGGGGTTTACTCCCTTAGCCTTTCCCCTGAGGAGGTATGCCGCAAGGCAGCGGAGGTTTTTTGGAGTCAGAGTTTTCCTTCTCTGAGGAAATCAGTCCTTGTTAATTTTGTCCAAAAAAATTTGGAATGTTATGCAGAGTGGTGCTATCCTGTTGCTGTCAAGCTCCAAAGACATTCCCTAAGGAACTGCAGGGATTGTCACTCCCGAATTGGACTGCACAGCCATTCTCGGCGGTGCAGATAGACTCTCAAGAAGCTACGCCATCGTCTCTCGAGACGGACGGCTGCCGACGACGACGATATTCATACTAGCAATAGTAACCATTATGGGGTGGATTGAGTTTCCTCAAAATTCATATGTTGAGGCTCTAACTTTCAGTACTTCAGACAATGACTATTTAGAGATATAGTCTTTAAAGAAGTAATTAAATTAAAACAAGGATGTTAGTGTTGGCCCTAAACCAATCTGATTGGTGTCCTTATAAGAAATATTTAAGTATTCCTTAAATAAATAAAATGCATACTATAGTTCATTTTATTCCTCTTAAATCTTGTGATACGGAGGAGAGAAGGAATAGTGTACAACATTTACTGAGTCTTTACTATATAGTAAATAATGTGCTGATGATTTCATTCACATTTGCACGTGTGAGATTAAGTTACTGGCTATGTTTCCATATTGCTAAAGATGGGCTTGGGACATTCTCCCATCTTGAATCTAAATTTATTATTATTTTTCTTCCGTTCAGCATTGCCCCTCTATATCAGGAATAGATATGGTATCTAAATAAAATGGAAAGCATAGTCAAAATCAGGTATTGTATCAGTCGAAGTTCCATGAGTGAAGCAGAACCAGTAGTCAATCAATGTACGTATGTATGTATGTATGTATCTATCTATCATCTAACTCTCTATCATCTATCTATCTGCCAATATATTGGCCATTGGCTTATGCAACTAATTTTGGGGACTAAAAAAGAAGCTCAGAGCCCATAGGCAACTTGAGAAGGGAAGATGAGTAGACTAAAATCCCATGGGCACAAGCTAGAGTTTGTTATCCATAGCTGAGTCTCTCTCTCCTTATCTCTCTCATTCTCTTTCTCAGAGGCTAAGTTCTCTTCCAAAGGGTTTCCAACTAAGCCAGCCTCACCATAATACTCCTTTTAATTTAAAGTCGACTGATTGGGGACTTTAATTACATCAATAAAATATCTTCATAGCAGCACCTAGAGTTTGATTAAATTACTGCAGAAGGCATGTTTATATTACAAAAGAGCTGCTATTTTCCTTCCCTCCTCCAACTCTTCTGAAAAAAAAAAAAAAAAAAGAAATCCCTATAGTTCAGCCTATTTGGGAATGCACTAGAAGGGCAATTCTGGGGCATATAGTTCAGTTTAGTCAATTTGACACACCACAAAACCATTACAAGTATTAAAAAACATAAAGCTATAATTTACTGTGCCTGGGACTAGGGAACATTTTTAAATAAGATATTTTTTGCTTAACCCTCATATAAGCCCTTGGAATAGTATTACAATTTTATGAATAAGAAAACAGAGGCTCTGGTAATTTAAATAAGTAGTCCAAGTCACAAATCTAGCTAGTGTGGGAACTAAAATTAGAATGCTGAGCTAATTCTGAAGACCGTTATACTTAAGAACAATAAGAAATAACCTCAAACAACCTTCTAAAGTTCCAAGGGTACTCTAAAGTAGTGGAGAAATCAGTTTTATTTGGGCTATGTCCAATGAACTGAATTTTGAACAGGTAAGAAACAGGAATTAGCAGAGTAAAGAGACTCTACAATCTTTAGCCCTCTTACCAAGACCTCATTGTAGACTCTTTAGATTTTCTTCTGGGGATAGCTCTGCATTTATAGGAAGTTAGGAATTATTATTTTCAGGAGGACATGTGTATGAATGCGTGTGTGTGTGTGTGTGTGTGTGACACAGTGCTCTAAGAATGAAAATTTCTTAGTTTTATATTTTGGATAACTTCTCAAGGAGTCAGACATCATCTACCATATAGTCACACAGTTTGATAGTTCATGTGATATTTGAAGTAATGATCTTTATAAAATACAATTAAAATGTCCATATTTAAAAATGTGTTAATGACTGGAGATAAAAATCAGTATGTAGACTCCCTGTCATTATAATAATTTTTTACTATTTTATATATTACTATGTGCCAAAAATTCTTTTAGAACCACTATATACCAAGCTTTATTTAAGTCTCACAGCAACTCTCTGAAGTTTACTGCATCCTTATTTCACTGATGAAGAAATGAAGGTTTCAAAAAAATAAGCAGCTTGCTCCAAGTTTACTATTTCATGCTCAGAAGAGATTAAGTGCAAACCAGGTCTGGCTAACTTCAAAGCCCAGATGGCTAGTAAAATCCCCACTGAATGTTTTAGCGATATTCAATTTATTAAAGTTATAGAGTTGTCTTACTCTTTCTAAACACATGATACAAGGATTTAAAAACACAATTTTCATAAAATGATTGTATTGATTTTCTCCCACAAGAAGCCATAACTTTATTGATAGAAACAGTACAAATTTCAAACCAAGCTGCAGTAACTTTTATCACACACACATACACACACACACACACACACACACACACACACAAAAGGTCCTTCTTTTTAGATGGTTACATTGTTAATTCCGTAATAGCCTTTACAATATCATTACTGTTGTTCTTCAGGGCTCAGACCGCCTTTGCTTTTGACACATTTGCTTGTGACATGAACAATTTCTTGTCCTTAACTTCCACACCTGTTTCATCAACCTCTTCCTCTTGTGCAGTTGGAGCCTGTGTGTTTTCTTGGAAGTTTGAGATGGCTTCACCTTGAACTTTTGATTTCTCAGCAGCTGCTAGCTGTACCTGCTGAGATAAATCCTCGATCTTGGCTTCCCGCAAAACTACATAGGTATCTGAAGTTGGGCTCTTGTAGACATCTGGTTTTGTGACAACAAAGAGGATATTCTTAGATTTCTGAATACTGACCCTGGTAACCCCTGTAACCTGTCGAAGACCCGGTTTGGACATAGCCTCTGTGCCTTGTTTTCACTCTGGCTCTGTTTTGCTTTACTGACTGGTTCATCATAGATTTCAGCTGCTGTCACCAGCTGGGCTTCCTGTGTGGTTGCTTGTGTGGAATCTTGCTCCTTGAGCTCTGGTACTGATTCATCACTGTCAAATTCTGTTCCAGACCCTGTCCCAGCCTGGAGCTCAGGTAACTTCTGCTCTGTAGCAGGGACAGTTTCTGTGGCTTCGCCAGGCATTTTGTGAAGGAAACATGGAACCAATATGGTGACAGAAAGAGAACCTGTATTGATTTTGAATCAATCAACTCAAGTGAAGTATTACAAATAAATTATATCTAATCTTTCGATATATAGTTTCAAAGTCCTGAATAACTTGTCTTCATGAATTTTGCTTTTACTGTTCTTTGGTTCAAATAGTTTAGTTTTGAAGTCATGAAGCCAGTCACATTGAAACCTTGCCATAGACAAGTCCCATTTTCTACTGATCGCTCCTGATCAATTCTAATTCTGTAAGAATCTCTGCAAATACTTATTTGTTGATACACAATAAAAATATAGGAAGATACCATTTTTAATGGCAGAATATTCGAGGTATGTTATCATTTGGTTGCAATTACAAATGCCAGTCAATATCGATGGTAATCATCTGACACCCTTTACAACCAGGGCAGACCTAGGCTAGTGTCTGCAAATTGAACACATTTGTTAGAGTCATGTTTTAGTTCCATGCTTAAAAAGTAACCATTTGTCAAATTTAGTATAATCCTATGCTTTCATGATAACTATATAAAAATGTATGAAAATACTAAGGGAGGCTAGACTTCCTTGAGAAAATTAGGGCTATATGATTTGTCTGTGCTTATGAAATTCCATCATATCACAAACCCAGTGATAAGCTATAATGACTATAATAAGCCATGGAAAATTCAGTCCAAATTTCAAAATGGTGTTCCAGTTAACAATAGAAGTTTAAAGGTTATTCTAATTGATGATTGTTCTTGCCGTATTTTAAGTGTACTCATTTAAGTTCAGTCATATATTATGAGGCATTTAAATCATTTTAGACACACACTCAGAAACCACATCCATTGTACTTAATAGCTGAAGAATGTATTTTTACACGGAGAGTATAATTTATATCAGAACTGCCTGTTGCAAGTTCACCATGAATCCTTTGGATATTGATAGTTTGAACACATAGTTCTAAAACTCTAAATCCCATGGAAAACGGCTTTTTTTTTTTTTTGATAACTCCATGAAGCGAAAAAAAGGAAAAGGAAAACTTAAGTGCACCGATCAGTAAGACATAATATGATGCTGGGCAGCTGAGCCGGGCTTTTAGGCTTATATGTTCATGGAAATGTGATTTTTTTTTTTCTTTATCAGCCTGTGTTTCCATCCACACAAAGTAATGTAAATCAAATGTTTCTCTCACAATGTCTTTTTTTAAAAGAAAAATCATGTATTTAAATATTACTTTCTAAAATAATAAGAATAAAAAGTTAACACTCTGTAAGTGCCCTGATTAATAAAATGGATGCAAAATTTGGGGCAGTCACACAGAAACACATACACACATGCACACACACACACACACACACACACACACACACCTCACAGGACTCCTGAGACTGCCGCTGTGTTTATTTTCAAGTGTTACTTTTCTATGAAGGGAACACAGGTAAAGTGTTTACAGTATTAACTCCTCTTACAGCCTTTACTCATTGTAAGCAGATTGACAGAAAAGCGAAGAGCAAGCACCCTGGTTGAGATGGTTTTATTGTTATCAGTGTGCTACTGGGAAGGAGAGGGAGAGGGAGGTAGAAGGATGAGGGAGGGTGGAAAGAAGCAACTCACACCTTATTAAAATTGCAGTTTGCCTCTTAAAATCAAATACTGGCCTGGCCTAGTCCTCACTAAGTATCATGAGGTTATCTGGGAGTCTTGGTTTTAATTAACGGCGTGGCTATAGCTGAATAGAATGAAAGCAACTGCATTTATGAGCTGTTTATTACCTAATTTGTGCTGCACTGAAGCAACAATGGTCAGAAGAAAAAAGTCCAGCCAGTGATTTCTGAGAAACCCATGCTGCCATAGCCCACCTTTCACTCTGATTGTTTAAGTGATAATTTGCAGGGAGGCAAGGCAGGAAAGGGTATCCAGATTACCCTCTTTCCTAGAATAAATTACCCAGGGAATGCATAATGTTCACCATAAAACACACCTTTTTTAAGGAGAAAGAGTGAAAAGGAAGATGAGAAAATGTGTCTCCTTTGGAGGTATCATTCTGGAATCTAGTTCCGTGACTGTTCTTTTGTTTTTCCTCTTTGCTTGCTCAATATTCACAGAAAGGAGAATTGGAAGTAAAGCAAACAAAAAAGCTCTCTGAAAACCCATTTTTCCTTCCTCCTCCACGTGCAGTACAAGCTCCATTTCATTTTCAGTGAAACTAAAATACATGAAAGGTCTACTCTTGGCAAGACATTGTGCCACCTGAGTGACACAGAAAGAGCCTTGGGTATGAAATCAAGCCCAGGATTTGAGTTTCAGGTTCTTTTACTAGCTTCATGATGTTGAGTGAATTACTTGATTTCTCTGAGCTTCAATTTCCTCATCTGTAAAATAAGGAGAGTAATTGTTGACATTGTCATCATCTTTGTCATTGTCACTATTTCTTATAGAACTTTAAATATTTTAATAGTAAATATATGTAAAGAGATTTTATAAACTTAAAATGGCTTTATCGGGTTACTCATTATCATTATTTAAAAGCCCCCTTCATCTCATTTCATGTGATATTCTACATGTTTCTCCCATTTTGGTTGGCCCTTTCTGGGACATCACACTTTATAGACAGATGGCAGTGAGCTGGAAATGCAAAACCTAAAGCTATCCTTTTGGGGAGTGTTGCTATCCTGCTGAGTAATCAGCTCTCTCATCTGTGATAATTATACCCTGATTATGAAGTTTACCAGTTGCTGCTGCTTTTGGCCTAATATAAGACCATGTGATGATAAAAAGAACCTTTCTATTGGCAACTAGATCTCAACTCCTAAGTCTAGTCTAATTTAATATATAGCATTAGAATAATGACTTCCTCAAATAACAGTCCCATAGTGACTATGGAAAGAAAGAGTTATTGGGTAACCCACCACATAAAACACACCATATGAATTTTATGTTGGCTCTATTAAGACTTTTTCACAGTAGTTAATAAGCTAGTAAAAAATATAGACAATCTTTGAAACACTGAACACTTTGCCTGGGAAGTTTTATTTCCTAGTATGGGAAACCCTTGTAGACCAGTAACTGGACTGGTAAGCGCACCTGTTCTGGCAGAGTTAATCTGGTAATTTAACATAAATAGGGCATTAGGTGATTCAGTATAATGGTTAAGAAACTAGACTTGGAAGCAGACAGATCTGGGTTTGAGGCCAATTCAGGCACCTCAAAGCTATGTGATCACTCTTAACCTTAACATACTATGATAGTACCTTCATTAAGAATTTAACTGGACAAAAACGTGAAACTCGGTAAAAAGGCATTGGTGAAATTAAGCACCAGTACTAAAATCGTGTATTAGTTATCTATTGCTCTGTGACAAACTATCTCAAAATCTGGTAGAATTAAAACAATAAACATTTACCACTGCATAGTTTCTGTAGCTCAGGAATTCGGGAGCAGCATATCTGAGTGGGTCTGGCTTAGATCTCTGATAAATTGCAGCTAAGCTGTTGGCCAGCATTGCAGGCATCTGAAGAATTGCCTGGGGCTGGAAAATCCAGTTCCAAGATGGCTCACTCATATATGATAGCTATTGACATGATGCTTTAGTTCCTTGCTGCTTCTGGCAGAAGGTCTTGATTTCTTGCTACATGAACCTATCTGTAGGAACACTTGAGTGTCCCCATCTCAGCTGGCTTCTGCCTGAGCAAGTAATCCAAAAGATAGAAAGACATTAGCTACAATGTCTTTTATGATCTAACCTTGGAAGTCATACTCCATGATTTCTGTGATATCCTATTATACACAAAGATCAGCCCTATTCATTGCGGAGGAGAATGACTATATAAAAGCATGAATACTATGAGGCAGGAAGCATTAGAGACCATCTTCAAGATGGGCTACCACATCTGGTAAAAGTGAGAACCTATTTTGTGTAGTATATTCAGAATGCTCCTAAAACAAAATACCCTTTAGCTCAAAACACTGAAAAAGAAGTAAGATACACTAAAAATACTGATATAGTAGAACCTTCATAATCTTTGTTCTGAGTTTAGCATTTAATTAAAAATTCCTAGCTCCCTTTGAGTAGCTAAGGTCATGACCTAAATCTTAAGGTTTTTCTGGCTGTAAAGAAATTTAAAAAAATATCCAAGTGGTCTCCCATCCGAGTAATACTATACTTGAAACCTACATAATCTTATTAACCAATGTCACCCCAATAAATTTAATTAAAAAAGAAAAGAAAAAATATTCAAGAGGAAAGCCTAATGATTTTTTTAAAAACTCCCTTTAACCTGAAAAAATAGAACTATTACTTTTAAACAAATATCCTTATCAGTTGAATAAGTGCAATCACACTCTGTTGAAGCTGAATCATACACGGTAGGATCTAAGGCCAGTCTAAAAGCCTGTTTTACCTGCAGGTGTCTTGAAGTATCTTATCAAGTCTGCTTTTATTTTTCTCTGTCACAGTATTATAATGATCCTTGATAATATTTTATTTTGGATGGTGGTGTATGACAGAGATTGGCAGAAGAGCCAGGGACTGTAAGGATATCTATTGTGACAAGTATGGGAAATCCAAAGTACTGTAAATGGTGTTTCTTTCCTATTCATCAGTACATTAATCTAGTGCTAATACACTGAGTGTTGTATGTATCAACAATGGCTGTAAACCTGGTAGAGCACATGCCTGCCAGGCTCCACCCACTCTACTTTCTAGGTTTAAGCTCTTGAACAAATCACTTCTTTGGCTCTGTTTTCTCATTTGTACAACGTGAATAATAATAGTATCTATCTCTTAGGGTTTTGTAAAGTTAAAATGAGTTAATATATGAAAAGTATATGTATTCATTTAATACATGAAAGTGCCTCATATATGCTAATCATTATGTATTATGTATTAGTTATTATCCCACTTAAAAAGCATATACATGAATTTTTCTCTGTGTATATTTTTATTGTTGTTATTTTAAAATACATACTTGAGATAAAAATTTTTGGCCTTTACCTAATTCCTTAGGCAAGATTTATATATTCTTAACCTTAGTAAGGGTCACTAGGGAGAAAATTTTATTCATTCTTTTTTATTTGTTGAGCAAATCTATTTTAGTCCTCTATTATGGGCTAGAAACTGTATGCTAGGAAGGTTTTGGCTTAAATTAATTCATATATATATGTGTATGTATATATATATATATATATCTCATATGGAAAATTATGGAAATTTATATGAGATTAAAATCTAGTAAGAGAGATGGGCATATCCATAAATAACTCTAAGCCAGTACAAATACCACAGTGTTATAGGCAAAAAATAAGCTTACCCAAAATGCAATGGTTTGTGAAATAGAAATCAGTTCCAAAACAGGACTATTGGGATAGGCATCTAGGGTAGGATTAATTTAAATTGGGCCTTAAAAATGAGTTGGTTCAGCAGACAGAAAATTTCTGAAAAGGGAGAGAGATACTCCAGATAGAGAGCAGAGCAAGAACAATGTATGGAAGAGGGAACGTGCCCACTATCTGATGAGTGGGGAATAAGTCAATTGTCCCAAAACATGAGCTTGACAGGGAGAGTAGAGTTGGAGAAAAAGACTGGATGCTAAGGACTTTGGGTATTAGTTTATAGACATGCAGAGCTATAACAATTGTTATTACCAGGTTTGAAGGTGTATTTTGTTTTTCATTTCTTTGAACTATTTATTTAGTTGAGTATTTTGTGTTAGTTTTGGAAAACTAAGAAAGCTCCATGTGGAAAGTCACATACATTCCCAAGTAATAACCATCTACTTGGGAAATGCTTGGTGGCTAATTTTGTGCAAAATAATTTGTGCCTTCTCTTGAGATTTGAGTTCATCAGAATTGGATATCTGTCACAAGACTCAAAGGACTCATGTGTGCAAGAATGTTGGGATTCCTTGCAGCGGGAGTTTGGCCCCGGGCATGAAGTTCTCAAGCAAGGAATGCTGGAGTTTGCAGAGGTGAATAGGAAGGGAGAATATTAAGTGGTTATGAGTCCAGGCTGTGGAGAAGTGCCTTGTATTATGTAGTAACTCTGCCACTTACTGTATGTGCAATTTAAAGCACATTTCCTATTTTGTTAAGATTCTTTATCTATAAAATCATAACAACCAAACCCTCTTTATGGTATTGTTCTGAGGATTTATAGATATTATTCACGTAAGGTACTTCGTACTTGGCACGTAGTAAGTGCTCAGTAAGTGAGGAATGTAATTATTGATGTTGTTGTGTTGCTTTTGATACTCTCATAGGTAACTAGGTGGAGAGCAAGCTATGTCCAGGCACAATAGAAGGATTGGTTGAGACTGAGGTATTTGAGCTGTTAGCATGTAGAATATACTTCTATTAGAAGTTTCTTATTCCCGTATTTTCTATAAATGGACAAAGAGAGCTAATTTGGAGGGTCTATCAGGTCATTCCACCTTTGTTATATGAGAATAGCCTTTTTATCTAAGGGAAAATTATTTTCTTTGAGGGGGCATCAGTGGGAGTAACAACTTATGAGTGAGAAGAGAGGGTCTCTGTCCAGCCTATCAGAAGAGCTGAATACATGCTGGTATTTTCTGGAGTGAAAGATGCTCTTCAAATACTATTGCTTATATATTTTTCTTTCTGAAAGAAGTCCGGCAACGAATTCATGCACCTCCTTTGTTCTTCCAAAGCACTCATAGCAACATTGGGTAGTATGTAAGAGCAGAGACTCAGAAATTAGACCTTTCTACATCTCAGTTTTTTCTCTATAAAATGAGTTTTTGTATAGCTTAACTGGCGTAATTGAATTAATAGATGTAAATCCCTTATAAAAATGGCTGGAACATATGGTCTAGAAGTGTTAGCTATTATTTTAAATGTTCATCAAAATTTACTGTAATTGTAGGCTGTATCATTTATATCCACTGTAGACTACAAGCTTACTTATTTTGAAGAATGTATCAAAAACAAGAATTATTTCCCTAGAGACATTTTAGGAAAGTAGAAAATCAAGGTTCACTGCATCAAGTAGTAGAGAAGACCCATAATCCTCCAAAAGCAAGAAATACTTCCTGTCTTGGAGGTGAACTACAGTGACCGAAAGAAGAGTGGAACTGGACATGCTCTAACACCAAGCCATGCCCAGGGCCTGATGTTAGTCCTGGAGTCAGTAGGTCTATGCCAAGAGCATCGGGAGTACCATGATGGAGCCAGTCAGATCAGGAAGACTGTATTGGATGAATTTCCTTAGACCCCTGACTATGGAAAAGTGGGCTTGGGCAGAGAGTGTTTGAGAAAGCCTGGAAAATGAGGTTGCTTAGAAGGGAAGAAGAATACTGAAATCATTTCACCTACCCCACTCTTTCCCATGTTTCTAGTTCATAATGATAGGAACAGATGTATGATGACTTGAAAATTATTTTTGGAATAATGGCTGTATGTATCTAGATTCCAGGAAGTCTGAGTCAAAGTAGCACCTGAGAACTGTAGGGTATGGAAATGTTATACCTTCTGGGAAAGACTTTATTATTTAGTATCACCCCATCACAAGGTCCAGGTTCATCACAGAACTGCAGTTCAGTTTTGCCCTTTTAATACCCAGAGCTGACATTTAACAAGGTCACTGTAGCCATCCAAGTAGTATTAAGTTGGATTTAAACTTGGTTCTTTTTTTGTTACAGTTCAACATCTGATGAGAAAGCAAGAAAATAATAATATCCTCTACATTGAATCTGAAAGTGTTCATGTCAAAGACTTATTTCTAGCTCTTTCTTCCTCTTATTTCCAACCTCACATTCTATCAGCCATTGTATTGTTATTTGTTCCTGATATAAATCACAATAGTAAATTTTGGAAATAACTATTAAAAAATTTCAAAGACAATCACAATTCAATACACAGAGATAACTAAACAAATGCCAGGTTACCTGATTTCTAGTTTTTGTTTTTGTTTTTACAAATTACGTGGCTAAAAACATTCTTGGCCATGTCCTCTGTTGCAAGACATTTTCTAGATTAGAGAAAGAAGTTCTATGATTGCTGGATCTTAGTGACATTCAGAATCATCTACTAAAGTTAAAGTAGGTCATGAAACCAATTTAATAAAGTGTGTTTTAAGTCTCTTTGGCCATGGCCACATTAAAAATTCATTTTATCTCAAATGAAATATACACATATGTCAAGATGTTGGATAAGAAAGATGCACATTTTTGTTCTGGTTAGTAGTGAAAATGTTTATGATACTGTGGGTTACATTCAGAACATTTTCAAAATATGTTGGTCTGATCTATTTAACCTTTGTCTATGAGAAATGAGGAAGTTAACATGTCTTATCCTTGGAATTATTCCCCTACCCAATTCCCAATTTTTATTACAAATAACAATGGATTTTAGATACAGTGATTGTTACTGATACATTACTTGTATATGATGCATCTTTCAATTTTTAATCTATATTAGAGTTGTAATCATATTTATATCAATGTATATTCTTGTTATATTTAATTAGTTTAAATGCTTGTTACCAATTCTTTGTTCCCATAATAACCGTGTTATTGATTTTTAAAACTAGATTTTTCTTCAGGTTTGTTATAGAACTTCTCTGTGTAATTTATTGACGAAAGTATCATCTTGTGATGATTAAACCTAGAAACTAGTATAGGTGACTTGAACAACTGATAAAAATGTCACCAATATCTTGGTTTTTACTAGTAGGCATTTCAAAAATGTTCATCATTTTAATGGATTAAAATGTTCTTTTAAACCAATTCTTAATCAACAAATATTTTAGGAATACCAATTACTTGCCAGACATTATTGTAGACTCTGATAATGCAAAAAAGAATATGACATCATGAGTGTAAATGGTTCACAAAAAATATATGGAATGGACTCCAGGTGCACAACTTGATATAGTAATGATGAAGAGAATGATGTGATCAACTAAGTCTCATCAAGCACTCAGTGTGTGTTTCTGATGCAGAAGTCTTTCAGGAGTATCAAAGTTATTTAATGTTAAAAGAGCTTTAAAATGTAGCTGCTATTAATGTCCCTATTTTATATTTAATGAAATGGAGACACCGATAGTTAAGTAATTTGCTCAAGTTGAGTAGACAAGTAGGAGAATAGCTGGGATTCAATACCAGGTAGTCTAGCTCCAGAATCTGTATTTTAAATTGATACTTATGTCAATATGATAAGGTGGTTTTTAAAATCTTTAGAATTCATTTTATTAATAAAAAACTTTAAATGGGTATCTCTTAATTCTAATATGGTGGAATGAGTTAATAGAGAATCCCCTACTAAAAATATTTAGAAATGCTAAATACAACATGACCAAAAAAAAGTGTCTGAACTCAAAAGAAAGACATGGAAATTCTCACATGCTAGAAACAAAGAGGGAATTTATTATTTTTTTTTTTTATTTTTATTTTTTTTTAAATATTTTATTTCTTTATTTTTATTTTTATTTTTTTTTATTTTGGTTTTTCAATTACAGTTATCCCCTTTTCCCCCAATTTCTCTCCCCCACCCAGCCCACCCCCTCTCCCGCAATCATATCCCTCCCCGTTGTCTATGTCCATGAGTCTTTTATACAGGCTCTTTAATTAAACCCTTCCCTTACTTATCCCCCTTCTCTCCCTCTCCCCTCCCCCCTATTGACTTCTATTCTGCTCTTTGTTCTATTTAGTTCCTTTGTTTGTGTTGTTCTTTAGTTTCCTGTATTAGGTGATATCATATGGTATTTTTCTTTCTTTGCCTGGCTTATTTCACTAAGCATAATTCTCTCTAGTTCCATCCATATTGTTGCAAATGGTAGGAGTTCCTTCTTTCTTTCTGCTACATAGTATTCCATTGTGTAAATGTACCACAGTTTTTTGATCCACTCATCTACAGATGGGCACTTAGGTTGTTTCCAGCACTTAGCTATTGTAAACAGTGCTGCTATGAACATAGGAGTGCATAAGTTCTTTTGAATTGGTGTTTCAAGATTCTTCGGGTATAATCCTAGTAGTGGAGTCGCTGGTTCAAAAGGCAGTTCCATTTTTAATCTTTTGAGGTAATTCCATACTGTTCTCCATAGTGGCTGCACCAGTCTGCATTCCCACCAACAGTGCAGTAGGGTTCCCGTTTCTCCACATCCTCGCCAGCACTTGTTGCTTGTTGATTTGTTGATGATGGCCATTCTGACTGGTGTAAGGTGGTATCTCATTGTGGTTTTTATTTGCATCTCCCTGATGGCTAATGATGTTGAGCATTTTTTCATGTGTCTATGGACCTTCTGTATGTCCTCTTCGGAGAAGTGTTTGTTCAGGTCCCTTGCCCATTTTTTAATTGGGTTGTTTGTTTTCTTGATGTTGAGTCGTATCAGCTCTTTATATATTTTGGAAATCAGTCCCCTGTCTGTGATGTCATTGGCAAATATGTTTTCCCATATGGTTGGTTTCCTTTTCATTTTGCTGATGTTTTCTTTTGCTGAGCAGAAACTCTTCAGTTTGATGTAATCCCATTTATTTATTTTTTCCTTTATTTCTCTTGCTTTAGGAGATGTATCCGTGAAGAGATTGTTACGTGAGATATCTGATATTTTCTTGCCTATGTTTTCCTCTAGGACTTTTATGGTGTCACGGCTTACATTTAAGTCTTTGATCCATCTTGAGTTTATTCTCGTGTGTGGTGTAAGTTGGTGGTCTAGTTTCATTTTTTTGCAGGTCCCTATCCAGTTCTCCCAGCACCATTTGTTAAAGAGGCTCTTCTCACTCCATTTTATGTTCCTTCCTCCTTTATCAAAGATTAGTTGACCATAGAGGCCTGGGTTTATTTCTGGACTCTCTATTCTGTTCCACTGATCTATATGTCTGTTCTTATGCCAGTACCATACTGTTTTGATTACAGTGGCTTTGTAGTATTGTTTGATATCTGGTGTTGTGATTCCTCCTGCTGTGTTCTTCTGTCTCAAGATAAAGAGGGAATTTAAAGGCAGACAGATAGCAATACCAAAGCTGGAAGTGTGGAGACTCTGAGGGAGCCTTACATAGGACAGAGTTGAAGCCCTCATATGAAAAGATGACAAGAAAAACACCCCCTACCAGCCAAAGTAAAGCTATTGGGAGTGTGATTTCTTGGCCCTGAATGGGGAAAAAAAAGCAATAATTACCCATGAACAATCCTAAATTCAAGGCTCCCTAATCTGTGCATGAAGAATCCAATTTTTGCAAGACTGGTGTTGTGAAATTAATGTAAGTCTGGTGCTGACCCAAAGAAAGCCTTAGAGCTCTTGGTAGATGCACACTCAAAAGCCTATCATAGGGATTCTCCCAAGAACAGAACAAATGAACTGTACACAATAAAAGGCTGTGCAGTATAGATAAGCTCACAATAAAAATCAACATACCACATAATGACCTGGAGGATTAGCAACCCAAGAATTTCAGATAGTAGGAAATTATGAAGGGCTATAAAAGAATATGTTTAAAATAATTTTTTAAAAAGTAGAAAGAATACAAATCTGAATGAAAAAACAGGTTACTGTGAAAATTTTAGATAGAGTGGAAAAAGTACAAAACTTGATCAAACAAAAATACATAGATAAATTTTATGCTATGTGAATTATATAACAATAAGGTGGTTATTAAAAATAGAGAGGAACAAAATTGAAAAAGAACACTGAATGGTTTAACAGCATAGTAGACACAGTTGAAGATAGTCAATAAAATATGAGATTTATAAGAAGAAATTAATCAGAATGGAGCACAAAGAGTAAATGAAAAAAAGTATTAATTGAGCACCTACTATGTATACAGCAGTCTTCTATATGTTGAGAAATAGAACTGGAGGGGGAAACAAGTACATACTTGCTATCATTGGAGTACACATTCTTTGAGGAAAATGGGAGATATAATAAAGAATTTTGGTTACTAAAACACAGGATTTTAGATAGTGGGTAACTGTCCTGGGTGGGTAGAAAGCAGGGGAAGATATGGTAGCAAGTGTGGATGGGGCACCAGCGTGGTGGTGTAATTTTAGTATAGTGGTCAAGAAGATCTTCACCGAGAACTGACATTGGAGCAAACACCTGAGGAGAGAAGCGAGCAGTTCAGAGACCTTGGTAACAAGAATTTTAGCTAAAAGGGAAAGATACAAGGTGAGGATCATTGTCATGTTAAAGGAAAAGGAAGGAATTCAGTGAATTCTAATGGACCATGGAGCAGAACAGTGAGACAAGAAGCCATGGAGGTAGGTAGGGGTGGGAATGGGAGGATGTTTTAGGAACTCATAGAACTGTGAAGACCTTCAGTTTTACTTGGACTAAAATGGGAAGTCTTAGGAGGGATTTGAATAAGTGTTACCTGACCTGAAAAAATATTTTTACAGATTAAACTGTAGAGAGAAAATGCAGAAACTGGAGAGACAGATGGTGCTGATTTGAACCGGGGGTAGCAGCTAAAGTAAGGGCATATAATTACATTCTGGATATATTTTTAGGATAAAGCCAAAATTTGCTTACAGATTGATGTGGATGTTAGAGAAAGAGGGTAGGGTGAATATGTCCAATATAAATATAATAGTGGTTATAGAAGGAGGAATACACAGAATAAGAAAAGAGTTTAAGAAATTTTCAGTATAGATGACAAATATTAATGCTCAGATTAAAGAAGCATACAAAAGCCTGACAGGAATAAGTAACACAAGGTAGTAAAACTGTAGACACCAAAACCAAAAAGAATATCAGTTAAGCATTCAAGGAGAAAAGGCTATGAAGTAACAAAGCAATAACAATTACAGAAGCCGGATCTCAGCAGCAAAATAGATGCTTGAAGATTGTGGAGAAATGGAAGATTAACTGTCAGTCTGGATTCTATGCACAACAAAGGAATAAAGATATTTTCAGATGCAAACAACTGAGAAAATATACCACTCAGTGAACATCAATGAAAGAACCTAATGAAGGATGTACATTAGGAAAATATACAAACCAGGAAAAAGTTTAAAATACTCTAAACCAAAAAATTTCATAAATATGCTATTAAAACTAAATAAGCCCTACTTGAAATAACAATAGCAGCTAATGGGGAATAATTAAAAATGTCATAGCTATACCATTTCAGGAAAAGACTAAGGAAAAGAACATCAAGTTATAATCACTAAATAGAAGAAATGCAGAAATGAAAATACGAGCAAAGATTAATAAAATAGAAAGATATGATAAATAGGAAGGATCAACAAATCAAAGTTTGATTCTTTGAGAAAACTAATAAAATTGGTAAATTATTGGCAAGACTTATTAAGGAATAAAGAAAAGGCTTAAATAATAAAATATCAAGAATTAAAGATATCATTATAGATTTACATCATAAGAGGTTATTATGAACAAGTTATGTCAAAATTTTTGAAGATATAGATAAAATTGATAAGTTATTAGGAAAACATACCTTTATAAACATACAAAAGAAGAAATAGAATAACTTGAATAATCTAATGATTATCAGAGAACTTGAATTCATAACTAAAATATTTTCCACAAACAATTCCATGTCCACAGAGGTTTTACTGGTGAGTTCTAACAAATAGAAAAAAAAACAATTCTAATTTTACACAAACTTTTTCACAGAATAGAAATGATGAAACATTCCAACTGGTTTTACTATCTGGAATAATTATGATACCTGCCTTAGCCCATTCGAACTGCTATAACAAATTAACATGGGCCAAGTAGTTCATAAACAACAGAAACTTATTTTTACAGTTCTGAAGGCTGTAATTTCAGGATCAAGGTACTAGCATGCTTGGGTGAAGGCCTTCTTCTGGGTGCAGACTTCTTACTGTATCCTCACAGTGCTGAAGTGGGCAGCCCTCTGGAGTCTCTTTTACAGGGTTTGACACTCCCTAATCATATCTCAAAGATTCCACCTAGTAATACCATCCCATTGGCCATTAGGATTTCAGCATGAAATTTTGGGGGGACACCAACATTCAGATCATAGCAATATCCAAATCATAGCCACAATAAGAAAGAAAAATAACTGACCAATCTCACAAACCTACATGTAAAAATCATGAACAAAATATTAACAGACTGGATCTAGCCATATACAAAAAGATTTCTCAAGATAAATTTGAATTTATTCCAGGATAGCAAGGTTGATGTCAATTAATAACAAGTCAACTTAAGACTTCGTATTAAGAGAATAAAAAGGAAATGTCTTTATAAAAATCTCAGTAGAGTCAGGAAAAGCATTTGATAAAATCCCATATTCATTCCCAATAGATAAATAGGAAAATCTTCAGAGCACAGAAAATGTTTAAGCTAAGACTTGGAAAATAACCGGGAGAGGGTTTTCTAGGTAAATAAATGTGCGCGCGCGCGTGTGTGTGTGTGTGTGTATGTGTGCATGTGTGGTGGAGAAATTAAGGGGGAGGAGGAAGATAGAAAGGAAGAGAGTACAAGAAGGGCTGCAAAGTCATATGAGAGCTTGAGATTTTGGGAAATCATAAGTAGCTTTTTTTGAAGCAATAGACAATACAGTAGAGGTTAGGAATTCAGTTACTGGCTTCCCCAAATAAACATCAGCATCTGACTTAATTCAATATTTACTTTGCTAAACTTTGCTTTTCTCATCTGAAACATGGGCAGGGTTATCAACTGTAGCATCTACCTCACAGGCAGAGGGGATGTACAGAGAAGCTAATCAGGCCCGGTTAAGAGTTCCTTCCAAGGCCCTGGGAAAAACTTCAGCAATATATACAAGGTTTTATGTTTTTGTGGGAAACAGAGATGAAATGTGGTTGAAATGTATGGAGCTGGAAGTCTAACTGGAACCTTACAGCTTGGACAAGTGAGACAGCAATTCTGCAAATTTTGCAGATTTTCTAATTAAAAATAATAAAAACAAATTTTAATCAACCTTGTTAGAGAAATAACTAAATTATCATCCTATTGCCACCACCAAAAATAACATTATGAAATAATTGCCACTTGAATAGGTGACCTAAGAGCATGCAGCCAAAAAATGAAGAAGAAAATTATTGTAGAAATACGTATATGGTAAAGGTATTTAAGAGAAATATTGTTTTCTGGATTTTGTCATAGCTTTGGTACTTGTAAATTTTTCAAAATATGTAATTTATTGTGATTTCTTTTTGCATTCTGAATAAATATTTAATAATAAAAATGCATTAAATATTTACTTTGTACATAATTTTGAATTTGTAAAAGTATTGAGCCTGGCACATTGAAAGCATTAACATTAATACCAGTGTTGCCCTTATTGTTACATCTTCAGAAGTTGATTTCTCTAGATACAACAATCTATGAAGTGGATGTTTATGTCACAAATGCTTAGTAAAAGTGGTCCTATTAAAGGGTGGAATGAGCCAGTTGTTCAGCTGAGAGATCATCCAGCAGCACAGAAACTGCCTGATGACTTGGCAATACAAGAAAAACAAACAAAAACTCATAGACACAGACAATGATATGGTGATTACCAGAGGGAGGGGGTGGGGGTAGTCAAGAGTAAAGGGGGTGACAGAAGATTTGACTTTGAGTGGTGAACACACAATGCAATATACAGATGATGTAGTATAGAATTGTACACTTCAAACCTATATAATTTTATTAACCAATGTCACCCCAATAAATTTAATTAAAAATAATACAGAAGGGATTTCAGTATCATATAGGAGATTGGACTAACTTATCTTTCATATCACTTCCTACACTGTAAGGTCACGACGATGGGCTTTACAACTACACCATCTTCCCTGGGTCTGCAGAAATGTCTCTGTGGCAGCGGACTGGAGTCCTGAGGGCTGTGGCAGTGATGGGAGAAGTCATGTCGCCCCACAGGGACCTCTGTGTGCAGGAAGGGTAGCTTTGGGGTGGGTTTAAACTGTGTCACAGGAGGAAGATTGGAAATGCCTTATTTAAGCCTTGTTTAAAATTCTACGAAGTGCACACATCCATTCTTACTCGAGTAGAACTTTTTCGATCATTCCCTAAATGGCCCTCTGTGGCAGTATTTAATATTTTCAACAAAATATCCATCTAACAATTATGGAGGCATTTTCATATATTAATAAATCACAGCCCTTTGTCATGTGCATAGAGAACAGCCATGAACCTGAGCCTGTGGTTTTCATGTGACTGTTCTATTTTTTTTCTCTCCCAGGTACATGTCACCAGGAGAAATGCTTTTTCACATGATAATGAATTTTTTGTCATTCCACAGGCAGTTAGTGTGATCAGAAATTAAAGTTAAATATAGACTCAAAGGGAAAAAAAGAAGTAATGTTTAACTCTGGAAGGATACTTTTGCCCTTTAGCCATCTGCAAAACGGCAAAGAGGCATTGCATCATTTCCTTTTTCAGGGAGTGTCGCTCCTCAGATGTAGATTGGACACCGCTTTGTTTTTATAGATTTGGGTCGTTTACTTCCTTCTTTCAGCCTCTGCCATGTATCTTCTGTGATTCATATGAATTCTGTGAGGCTGCTTTCTGAATACCTGGCTGTGATGAAACATATCTGTGTGTGTTTGAAGTCTTTTATATGAGAAACCTATGGGAGGTTAACTTACATAGGAGAGAAAGATGGAAAGATTTCACTGCAGAAGTGAAACTCCTGGCAACCTAGAGGGTATTTTCCATTACTCTAGTGGAAACAGGGCCTTTTCTTCCTAGTGTTCATTTCTCACCTCATAGAAATAAAAATTCCTCCTTTGTCAGGTTCACTGTGTCAATGACTCTCTGACTGTGTCACACAAATCCTGAACAACTCATTGATTCATATATTTGCTGTCCAAATCTGTCAAATTGAATTTTTTAAAAATCTGACTGGTAATTCGGCAGAAATCTGACTGGAAAACTTTCCAGCATTGTAGTTTATTTCCACCAACTTCAGTTTCCAATACTTGATATTTTTCTAAGATAGCATTTATTCATTTATCTAATTTACTAAGGCATCTGGGTCCCAATCATTGTGCTAAGCTTCGTGGAGGATATAAAGGTATATGAGACCTAATTCTGTCTCAAGAAGTTAATCTCAATAAGACAAACAGATGCACAGTTATTGTGTACAATGAAAGCCAGTAGACACAGGATGAGAGGGTAGCATACTTCAAACTAGTTGAGCCACACCTTACATGTTTTAAATAAATCACATCATTGGTTTAGGTCTGGACACACAACATGTGTGAGTAGTATTATAGCTCAACTGACAGTTTTTTCTTAATGTGCCCCTCTGTTGGAGGGTGATAGAACATTGATTTTAGTCAATCTGAAGATCACACCCTAACATTTTCCCTGAATTTCATGACACTCAGGTAGTTGATATTGTATCAGAGCATTAGAAGATGGGGCCCATTTGGTTCTCTTTGTCACGTAATTAATCATGCAAGCATCCCCTGAGACCCATCTTGTTCTATCCAGTGCTTGGTCGGAGGTATATACAAGAGTCCCTGGAGCCATCACTTGTCTACAGGTACATGATCCTTCAGGTCTGGCTACTAGCTTTGCCACATTTCAGCCACTCTTAAGGGCAATGCACGTCCTTCTCCTACACCATGTTTGGGGTGTAGGCAAATCTGTGAGGTTCTGTAAGCACTGTCTTTCAGGACCCATCTAAGCACCATGAAATCACACTTCTTTCCTGAAGATCAGCCCAGGATATGGGGCTCAATGCACTTCTTCAGCACATGCCGCCTCCCAGAGCTCTTCCCTTTGGGACTCACAAAATCACCACGGGACTGCCCTTTCATTCCTGTCTGCTCTTTTCCTTTAATAGGCTGTCGTTGAAAGTAAAGATGAGGAAAGGCTGACTCGTCCTTATTTATTTGTTTATTTTGCCTAATTTGTTGTTTTAGCTGTATACCCTTTTAAGTTTCCCAGGGGCCTATGCTTTTAATGCATAAAAATCAACAAAGAGTCTCTGTCTCTGTCTCTGCCTCTTTCTCTCTCACTCTCTCTCTCTTCCTGGAGTGTCATTTCAATGTCCTAAATTCTTGAGGACAGCAAGCCTGACTGCTGGTTGGGCGAGGAGGGCCTAATGGTAAAAAAGAAAAGAAAAAATCAGAAAAATATTTAGTTATTTTAAAAATTATTCTATTACCACAATATTTTTAATAAAAGATCATTTTAGACACAGACTTGTAAATCATTGGAAGAGATCAACTATTGCAGCCTCTCACCAAAACCCCGGATCACCTGTACACTTGGGTGGTGGGCTGTGGCAGGAGTTTGCTCTTCTGTTTTGGCTGGGAAGTTATGTGGGGATTAAGGTTTTCCTTTTCATGGAGGTTTAGCACAGCTCTACACAGTGCTGCCTGCCTGAACTTCACACAGATCTCATCATACGATTCCTGTGCTTAAAAATGCTCTTTGGTCCTCCTGCCTTTTCAGGCTTTTATTATCATATTTGAATGAGTACAACGAATTTTGAATGGGTCCTCCAGTTTCCACTCTTTCCTCCTGTAGCCACTATAAACTCTGCTGATAGATTAAGCTATTTCCTATCTGCGATTTAAGGCTTCCCATGAAGCACTCAAAGGTTTTGTTCTTGTGAAGTAAGGGGATAATTAACTAAGCAGGTTTGAGGTGCTCAAACCCTGCATATTTTAAAGAAAGGATTGGTCCTTGATGGGTCTTGGAGATGGCCTCTAACCAGTGGAATAGCCTGCCTGCTGAGACCATTTTGTATACCTGGGGCCTTGGGGCACAAACAGATAGTCTGTGCTAACAGTGTGATTTATGGCGGGTGCCTTGGGCCATGCTGTATCAGTTTGACCTCTACAGGGGCTGCAAACAGAGTAAATTCATTCAGACAGGTGCTCCAGACCTATGTGACTGATCCCCAATAAAGACCATGGACATCGAGAATTGAGTGAGCTTCCCTGGTTGGCAGTATTCCATGCCTGTTGTCATACATTGTTGCTGGGAAAATTAAGTGCTGCTCCTAGGACTCCATTGGGAGACGACAGCTGGAAGCTTTCCCCCTGTCTCTCCTGGGCTCTGTGCTGTGCACTTGATACCTTTGCTGATTTTATTTATTTGTTTATTTATTTATTCATTTTTTATTGTTGTTCTATTACAGTTGTCCTAGTCTTCCGCCCATTGTTCTCCCCTGTTTGTTTGTTGTAATAAACTAAAACCACGAGTATACAACTTTTCCACGTTCTGCTAATCCTTCTAGCAAACCGTTGAAAGGGAAGGTGCCTTGGGGGGTCCCTAACACAGTCCCCAGTGTCTTGCCTGTCATACCTCCCTCCAGATACTCAGCTTTCCCCCCATTTGTATCAGTTTACTTTTGGGCATGCTTGTCCTGGGCTTTCCTATGCCCAGGTAATTATTTATCCTGTCCCTTCTCCATAAAACTCACCTCACGCTTATCGGTGAATTAATGAAGGTCAATGAATCATAAGATGGTTTATTTCACATCCTAGGCTCTTCTACATCCTTAAACTATTACATTTTGGTAGGTTCTCTTATGAGCCTGCTGATATTCAGAAATCAGTTTCAATATTAATGTAAGTTTCCCTAGTTAAGCTCCCAAACCTCTACCATTTTCTCTACAATTTTTTTGGAATCCAAAGTCTCTTCCTGCTTTCCTTTTCATACGGTTTATGATTGTGAATTCTGTCCAAGCAACTTCAGTTGTTTTGCCCTTCAGATTAACTAATATCATTCTTCTGATGCCATGAGGAATTTTGTCATCCTAATCTTAGATCCATATACATAACAACTATTTTTAAATGTTAGAAGTTTAAGATGATTTGAAGAAGAGGGTTAAAGCCTCAGACCTGGAAATCACTGGCTATGCAGATCTGAGCAGTATGTGCTATTCCCCTGGGCAACAAAATACATGCAAACATCTCCGCACAGATTCTTTCTCGTGAATAGAATCTTAAGTGTTCCCTATACAACTCTAAATAATTGAGGATTGAAATGTTTATGCTTTATTAAGATGTATCTTCATAGAAAAGATGTACAGTTTTCTTTTCTAGGAAATACCAGTTGTTGGTAACAAGATATCATAACAACATATCAAAGGCAAACAAGTAAATAATTTATATTCATAAGTAGCAGAGCCTGAAAAAGTGTAGGTTTACTCTGGACATTCTTTAAGATCTCTTTTAGGGATACTGCATAAATTATCAGTTGCTTTGTAGAAGCAGATGAGTGATGGCACTAGATCATTCAAGAGAAAAGTTGTTGGTTGGCCTCTGTGACTGAGGTCTTGGAAAAAATTGGACTCCTCTCCTGTGCGCAACTGCATTTCAGTTAATGCTGCTAGCAACCTTCCATTGTTCAAGGTTGGTTTCTGTTTATCAAGAGTAGTTCCATTTCAGGTGAAATTTGTAAGCGATCAGGTGGAAATACTTCTGGTTTTGAGTGGCATTGCCAGCCAATTATGGATCTCAGAGGCCTGACCTTGAAATTCATAATAAGTGTCTTAGTCTTCTCTACCCTGGATGGCATTTCTGTGATATTCACTCCCCTTGCCCACTCGCATTACTTGGGAGATAAGCTTTTTTAGAAAAATCTTATTTTCTCCCTCAATTCTTTAAAGATCTGAAATTTGTGTGGTAGTTTCAGCTCTAGAAGTCAGAAGACCTCGTTTTGAGACTTGACTCTACCATTTCTAGCTATGTGACCTTAGGCAGGTAAATCAAATATTGATCCTCAGTGTCCCCATCTAAGAAATTGATAGTGCGTAACCATCCTGCTTCACTGAGCTATTGTGAAGATCAGCTGTAACAATGGATCTCTAATACTCTTAGATATTAAGTAATTTATAAACACAAGTTTTGTCTTTTCTGTTCTTTCTTTTCTAAATATTATCAAACACTTTTCTGCACCACTCTGTATGTATAGTGGTGTATTCATGGGTCACAATATGAGGGAGCTGTTAATGTATTTTGCCATATTTGCCCATCTACTAGCCTGCTCTGCTGCTTGTAGACAGGCACTGAGCTGCTCACAGACTCAGAGGTGTCAGGCCAGTTCTGGCCAATGCCCGAACAAGCTGCGGAAGAACTCTCAGAGTAATTCCAGCTCATAGGATTCTAGTAGCTTTTAACCCAGGGTTCTGAAAGTGCACTTCTCAGGGAGAATTTTACTTTCATGGTCAACCTATTTTTTTCTATTTTTAGATCCTTCTTCCAAATAACAATTATTTTGACAGATCAAAACTAGAAAGAAACAGAAGCTCTGGGAACAAAGCAAAGACCATATAATTATTTTTAATCTTTACCCAAGGATGTTTATTGATTTTAAAGAGAGAAGAAGGGACACAAAGAAAAAAACATTGATCCATTTCCTTCCTTATGCACCCCAACTGGTATCAAACCCACAACCTATGTATGTGCCCTGACTGGGAATCAAACTCACACCTTTTGATATACAGGATGACACTCCAACCGAGTCATCCGGCCAGGACAAGAACATATTTCTATTTGGAGGTAGCATATGTGTGAGGGAAAATAAAGATGGAAAGACTTGAGCATTTCCTCAGGAAGTTATTGTTGTTATGAAACACATATGCAATTAAACATGGCAAAAGAACAGTGAGCATATAGGTGTCATATGTATCCTGTGCAGGGGAAGGATGGGGCTAGAAGTGGAGGTAGGTAAACAGAAAATGGGCCTTGGTATTGGGTTAGAAAAGAGATACAGAAAAGGCTTTGATGGGGGGCATGCAGATTTAAACAGAGACATACAGAAATTTGCAACAGAATATTCAGTAAATCTGTGGCATACTGGAATTTCCTGGACAGAGAAGCTCTACTCCATTGAAAATGTGGTGAAGCAAAGGTAGTTGTGAAAGAAGGGACTGAAATGACTTTCTTCTTTAACTGTGGAGTGGAAGCAAACAGTCAAGAGCTCTCAGAACACAGACCCCTGGACTGTCAGAGACAGAGCTAGAGGGGTTGGGGCTGTACCTTTCTTGGGACCATTGCCAAGGAAAAGCTTTGTTGTCTTGTCCTAAAGAAATTTTCTCAGCTTTCTTACAGTGATAAATCTCTTGGTGCCTTGAGCTAACATGGCTTTAACTAGCACTGAGAATATATTATAGATACGAATATGAAGGAAGTGTGTATGTATGTGTGTGCGTTTATGTGAGTGTGCATGCACACTTAGGATGAAACAGGCACGGGAGGTGCTTAGAAAATACCACTTGCAGAAACAATTTCCCACTAAATAACAGATATTTATTAAGCACTAACTGTATGGTGATAGGCTCTAGGCTCTAGGCAATATAGTATGCTCAAAGCAGTTATGATCTGTGTCTTCAGTGAGCTTATAGTCTTGGCCCTAGACTCTAACAGGGGGGGATTCATGGCATTTTGGCACTTGTCTGGTGGGCTAAACTAAAAGTTACATTTTCATAAAAACTCCCATTTCTCTGCACTGAGATGGAGCATTAGATTTTAGATTAGGTCATAAACGGGATCAGCACAATAAGCTGACCCAACATGTAGAGTAATTGAAGCCACAGGGACAGCTTTAAATGCCACTGATTTATTGTGCCCACAGGCATCCTGAGCCTCGGATATGAGAAGAAGGCAAAGTAAGATGATGAAGCAAATCACTCGCTGTGGGAAACCAGAAGCTTCTCGAAAACTGTGATCTGAACTTGCACAGCTGCTTAGTATTGGGTGGTTGGGTGAAATGTGGATTTTGATAAGGACAGTGAGAAAGGGGAAAATCATGAAAACTCTCCCATCAGTGGTTGTATGGAAGCCTTCCCTCATGGTTTTTCCAGCTCTTTGGTCAGGTGAGATTGATGTCTCAGTTAAATTGTTATAGTAAAGCATGGAGGTATATGTTTTCTAGGATGAAAAACTACTTAGCTGATTTTGGGTTGAATCAGGGAGATGACGAGAGAGAACAAAGTAAAAGGGGTTTCTGTGGGCCTTCCATTAATAGTTTTGGAGGGGTTTGGGTACCCTGAGCCTAGGGCCATGGCAGTTAGCATTGTGAGATTTGTAACTTCTCTGTTCTATTTATTTTGCGTTAAATCTTGTATGATGTATGCATCCCCATAGTCATTGGCATTAAAACTCAAAATGAAGAAGAGGTGTACATTTTGCTTCAGAGGCAACAAAGATATTAACTCACCCTCTGTACCTATGGTTTTCCCCACCTTGAGGGATTCACCATGAGGGGAAAAAAAAGTAGAATGCTGGGTAGTGGCTACTTTGAGGAGAAGAAAAATCAGGTTGTCTCCTTGGGTCTTCTGCATGAAAGAATTTGAATTGGACTGGCTCTGGGCTGTGCTTGTGTGAAAACTCTGAAGTGTGTATTATACTTGGTTCCAGCTGATATTTTCTTTCTTCTTTAACAAGTGTATATGTTTGTATGCCTTATTTTTCCTTTTGCCTTACTGCTTTAACACATCCAGCTTTACCCCCTGCTTTTCTCTGTCCTATTCTCTACCCCAGGGAGGCGGACACTTCAGATTATCACTCAGACTCTCTTGCTGTCTGGATTCCAGGTGGCTTTGGGTTATGGTAAGCAATAACTAGAGAATGCAGAGTGACGGGGGAGAGAAGTCAGAGCATTTACTCCCTGCTTCTACTTCCTCTGTACTGAGGGCCACACCTGTGACAATGACTACCCCTCTGGGACTAGCCTGTTCCATGGCTCCGGGTTTCACTGGGCTTAACTATTTCTCCCCCTTGCCTTTTCAAATGTATGGGGTGGCAGTGGATTCTCACTCTTGATAATTTCTCCATTCTCCACTCTTCTTGATGGTTTCTTTAACGTTGCCCATGCCTGTATAGATTATCCCTTCCCTCATCTCTGTGGGAGATTCCGTGGGAAGTCTTTTATTTTCAACTTCCTGTCACATTTGATCCATTAGAAAGTCCAGTTAGTTCTACTCTAAAACTACCCATCACATTCTTTCTATTTTCAATGCTATTCCCCAGTCCAAGTGGGATTTAACTCTCAGTAGGATTCAGCAATAGCCAATAGCCTCCAATTGATCTCTCTGCTTCTTTTCTTGGACCATATAGCTTACTCTGTACACAGAAGCCAGAGAGAGTCTTCAAAAAATTAAAGTCAGATCATGTCATTCTGCTCAGAAGTTTTCATTAAAACAAAATCTGAAGTTATTATCTTGAGCAGCGAATCTCCCTGTGATCTAGCACTTGCCAACCTCTTAGAGTTCATCTACCTCTGCTCTTTCTTGTCACCAAGCCCTTGTTAGTCTGTCTTCCTTGAATATAACACCTTTGTTCCATTTTAAGGCAATATCTGCACATGATGTTCCCTCCGCCCCAGACCCTCAGATGGTTGGTTCCTTATCGTCATTCAGAGCTCAAGTCAGATTTTCTCATAGAATCCTCCTGTGGCCACTCTAACGTAACACGTTGGTCCTCCCAAGTCATTCTATAGAACATCATGTCATTTTATTTTTTCACAGAACTCATCTCCAGCTCATATTATAGTCATTGTTACTTCCTTTCTTGCTTAGGGTCTGGATTTCTAATGAGAAGCTGAGATCTAGCAGTTTGCCTGTCCTGTTTACTACCGTCTCCCTGGTGTATAGAAGGGCCTCACCCCTGGTAAGTGCTCAACACACACAAACACACACACAATATTTACTTATCAGAATTCTTCTACATGTTTTACATGTATTATTTAATTTAATCCTCACAACAAACTCATTTATCAGGAACTATTATCAGCCTTGTATTACAAATAAAGAAACCGAAACACAGGCAAGTTAGATAATTTGCTGAAGAATATATCCAATTAGGAAGTACCAGAGACAGAATTTGGAGTCTGGCCATCTGGCTCTTAAGCCTGTGCTCTTAACTGCTAATGTATACAGCATCTAACATTTGTTCAAGAAATTAATGAATACTTCCAGTCAGCTTCTTCCGTTTCACACTTGGACTTTAGAAAGAAGGAAGTTATCTAATTTTTAAATGCGGGAGCCTGCCTGACCCTATGCAAGGGGTTTCCTACCCCTGAAAAAGGATACTCTGAGCCCAGGACAGGCAGAGCAGCACAGATCTCTTTCTTGAATACAAACCCTTTTGGGAAAGTTCCCAAAGAGCCTCAGAAGTGCTGAGCCTGGTGACTGCCAGAAATGTGGTCTGGAACTTCCCTGCAGGAATAATTCCCCCCTAGTTTTCTATCATTAATTCAGAAAACACTCAGCCTCTCTGTTGCACTAGACACTGGGGACACAGAGATGAGTAAGACCAGGTCCTAGTCCTATATGAGTTTACAGGCTAGTGAAACGTCAGCTCCACTTCTGGTCCCGCTTTCTACTTGTTCAACCATTTTTCTTGAATCAGTTAAAAATGAGGGAATAGAACAGATATTATATAAACTGACAGCAACGGACTCTGTGCCTGGGTTGATGGTGTAATCTTGTGAGAACGTTGAGGCTGGCTTCAGGTTCAGACTCACCTGCTGAAGGGCTGTTTTCCCAGCCTAGTCTACCATGTCTGCGATAGTCTTTCTCTGACAGTTCCCATTGGTTGACCATGCCACGGTTGCTGCCTGTTTGGAAGTACTTGCCAGCTTGTCAAAACTGCCTTTCCTTTTTCCAGCCTTAGTCGCTTTTTGACAAGCAATATTCCAGCACAGGCTATTCCTCCTTAGAGGACATGTTGCTTCCACCTTCATCTTCACGCTCCCTTGGCAGTAGATGAGATCACGGACTTCCACCCATTGCCTTTTTTTGTAATTCAATTACTTCCCTCCATTGATTGTTTCTGTTGCCTTCTTTCAGTTGCCCCATTTGCCTATTTCACTCCATTACCCAAGCACCTGAAAAGCAAACTCGGTCTCCCACATGGCCGTTGCAGATAAGGTGTGGAAATGGGACTAAAAATGCAGCCAAGAAATGCACCCTGCTTTTTATTCTGCTTTTCTACACCATCAGCTTGTGTTCAAGTGTCTAATATCACCTCCCCCCCACCCCCCATTTCCCTTTCTTGCTAGTCTTGTTGCTTTCCAGGTTTCTCCCTGGAAATTTAAATAGCTATGTTTCAGGTTCCTTTCCTCCAGCTGTATTAGCTTTCAGGTCTCCATGCTGAGGCTCATTTGGTAATTTCCTGCCCATATTTCTAAGCTGTGCAGCCTCTTTATGTTACTTGACTGTCCTTAGTGGTTTTGTTATGCCTTTCATTTCAGCTTGATCTGCAGATTTAATTAGTGAGCTGCATGTCCTTCCATTTTAAAGTGTACGTAAGGTAATGGCAGTCCTCTGCAAAAGCAGGTGCATAATAGAAACAAGGGAGGACGGAGGTTGTGCTGCAAACAGCTCTCTGCAAAATGAAGGGTGTGAGGCTGGGAAAGAAGATGTGACAAAACAGCCAGGGAATGTGACCTTACTGTACCCAATTTGCCAGGTTGCTCTGCACATATGGTGTGGCAGCACCTACTAGTACAGTTTCAGAAGCAGAAACGCCGAGGGTGATTGAGGTGGAGAAGTGAGATGTCAGTTCAGGAAAGGGCTAGGGAGATGCAGCCTCAAATATGAATGATTTTTGCAATTTAATCTCTAGGAATAAGCTCCACATCTGTCTTGGGTCAGGTTTCTGGGAAACAGACTATGAGATGAAATTTTACTGGGGAGTGCTCTCAGAAACACCTGTGAGGGAGTGAAGGCAGCAGGATCGGGCAGAAAGTGGAATTCAGCTGTCAGGCAGTTTCAACAAGGATCTCTGCTGATTCCCCTGGGGTTTTCTTGAGCTAGGTGCTCCTGCAGAGAAGTGCTTTAAGGCCAGGGTCTGAGTCCATATATCCCCCACGTGGGTCGCTTATGGTACTTGGGCAGTCTATAGAGAGGGAGGATAAACTTGGGTGAGCTTGCTCTTTTCTGAAGAAAGTCATTCTTGGAAAAGGCCTTAGCGGAGCGTCATCACAGCCAATTTTCCCAGCAGCTGGGAGGATGAGCGAGTACTTCAATCCTGAAGGGGCCTTGGCGACACACCCCGTCATCCTCTACAACATTTTATAAGACCGTGAACACTCTCTGTGACATTTGGCACTACTGAACATTCCTTGTCAGCAATAGGCTTCTCTCTTTCGTATTGTGTGACTCAGCTGTGTTTTGGTCTTGACTGCTGCACTCCAGTCTCTGCTGTGATTCTTTCTCCTTTCTCCCCTCCCCGTTTGCTTTTAAAATATAGACACATTCATTATTTTCATCAACAAGTAGTTATTAAATGGTCTTTTTGTTCCATATCTCCTGTAATATACTGAATATACTCTTTTTGCCCATTTTTTCCCTTTGTTTCTCCCTGGGAAATTTCATACACTTACTTTTTTCCTTTTCTTTTTCTTCTAGGGATTTCCAGTTCTTTAAATCAAGCTTTAGTTTCACTTCTAAAACAAAAAAACCAACTTATTGGTCTTGGCAGAGGTGCTTCATTCACACTGAATGTGCCCAGTAATGGAATCAGTACCCTCCCCTGATTCAAGCATACCTCATTTAATGAAACATACAGCCAGCCTCACAAAAATGGTATACTTGGAGTTGCCCAAATCTTGCTACTCAAAGTATGTTTCATAGACCAGCAGTGTGTTAGAAACATAAGTCTTAGTCCCCATTCAGACCTATTGAATGAGTCTCCATTTTAACAAGACCAATGAGTCACAAGCACATCAAAGTTTGAGAAGCACCAATCGAAAGCTTTCTTCTCCCTCAAACTCCATATCCATTGGATAAATAATTTAATCTATTTTGTCTTTTTAATTCCTCCATCAGGAATATCACAACAGTCTCTGTTCTATAATTGATCCTTTTTACTGATGTATACTTGTTATCCTAAATCACATCGTGTCCTCTTGCACAGATTTCCAACTGCTTCCACTGCCTAGAGGGTAAATTCCAAAGGTCTAATGTGATGCTCATTCCCTGCTTTTCTGTTTTTACCTTCTACAAAACCATGCTCCAACCTTACTGGTCTACTCCTACTTGAATATACCTTCACCCCTTTGTGTCATTCTTTGTGCTACTTATTCTGAAACATCCTATTGCCTGCCACTTTGCCTATGAAAATCTTACTTAGCTTTTAAGGTCCAGCCTAAATGCCTTGTCTTCCAAGAGTCCCCTCAAGCTTCTTGCCTGAACTAATCCTAAAACACATTAGTCATCTCTAGTTCGCCCCATTTTTAGTCTACTTTGTGTGAAGCCTGAATCTTAGTTCCTAGCAAAATGTGCAGAACATAGCACATAATATATGTATGCATGTTGCTATGTGTACTAGTTAAAGAGATCCATGAATGAAATTATTGAATATTGACAATCAACAAAGTTGAAACATAATGGAACCTGTTTGACTAAAAAAACAAAAACAAAACCCCAAAACTTGGCGTCTCATGGGACTGTTAATCATAGTATCTAGATTTTTTGAGACAATTCTATTTCAGTAAGTTTTCTAATATTTCCAAAAGTATATTTTTATATTTGATTATCAACTTAAAACTATGGTCCTCACTTTCACAGTCCCTAAGCTTCATCACTTGGCTACCTCTGAACTAGACTGTGGGGTGCTGCCTAGTTTCACATAATGAAGGATGGATTCTGCTGTGTATCCCAGGCCCTCTCACCTGTGATTTCCCCATCTTTTTCCCCAAGCCTGGCTTCTTGCTTTAACATCTACACATCATGCTCTCCTCCCTACTCTTTTCCTGCCTCCCTGGTTTCCCCACTAGAGTGGAAGGAGAGAGATCTATTTCCGTTTGCTAACTCTGTCTGAAGTGACAGAGTTGATCAATGAGTCTCCGTGCCTGTCCAGGAAAGCCAGTTTGATTGTCCTCCTGTGGCTGGGTTGGCAGCATTCAGACTTTTATGGACTGAATAGTGAAGCACTCTTTGGAGCTCAGTTTTGCCTGTTTATGGTGGCTTCCAGCTGTATATTTAAGTCTGCTGTTGTTATATTGTTGCTGTTGGAATTAATCTCTGGCGAGTTCATTTACTGTGAATTTAAAATGACTTTACATCATAAAAATAGAAAAAAAAAAAAAAGCAACAGAGTAAACTTTAGAGTGTGAGGAGATGGAACCACAAGGAATGACTGGTGATACCGGAGGCTAATTGAGACCTTCATAACTTCGTAAGTCTAGCTCTTAGGCAGTTGTACTTCTAGAAAAGGTATACTTGTTTAGATCATAACACTTTCCATTATTTTTCTCTTAATTGTTTTTCTATTACAGTTGTCCCATTTTCCCCCCATTGATCTCCCCTCACCCTCCCCACAGTCAGTCCTCACCCTGTTGCCCATGTCCATGGGTCATTCACACTAGTTCTTTTACTAGACCCTTCCCCTTCTTTTCCCCTTTCCCCCAACCCCTCACCCCTGGTCACTGTCAGTCTGTTCCTTATTTACATGACTCTGGTTCTATTTTGCTCATTGGTTTGTTTTTTTCACTAGTTTCCTATATTAGGTGAGATCATATGGTATTTGTCTTTTGCTACCTGACCTATTTCACTAGTTCTATCAATGTTGTCGCAGAAAGTAGGAGTTCCTTCTTTCTTTCTGTTGCATAGTATTCCATTGTGTAAATGTACTACAGTTTTTTGATCCACTCATCTACAGATGGGCACTTAGGTTGTTTCCAGCACTTGGCTATTGTAAACAGTGCTGCTATGAACATAGGGGTACATGGGTTCTTTTGAATTGGGGTTTCAGGATTCTTCAGGTATTATCCTAGTAGTGAAATTGCTGGGTCAAGAGGCAGTTCCATTTTTAATTTTTTGAGGAAAATGAAATAAGTTTTTGCTGTAGCAGCAGAAAGGCCATTCCTGGAATATAAATACTGTTATAGTAATCCTTACATTAGTAGTAAAACATGGAACAACATAGAGTGAAAAGCCCTCTTTGCCTCAGTATCTGTTTGATTATTTTTTAAGTATTTTATTTTTTTATAAAGAGAAGGGAGCAGAGGGAGAAAAAGAGGGAGAGAAACATCAATGTGTGGTTGCCTCTCAGAGGCCCCCAACTGGGGACCTGGCCCGCAACCCAGGCATGTACCCTGACTGGGAATTGAACCGGTGACCCTTTGGTTCACAGGCTGGCATTCAATTCACTGAGTCACACCAGCCAAGGCTCTATTTGATTTTTTATACCAGTAATTCCCAGGTTATAAGAGTCCTTTTAGCCCTGGCTGCTGTGGCTCAGTGGATTGAGCTTCGACCTGCGAGCCAAGTGTAGCTGGTTCAATTCCCAGTCAGGGCACATTACTAGGGGTTGCACGTCAGGTCCCCAGTTGGGGGCGCAAGTGAGAGGCAACCACACATTGATGTTTCTCTCTCTCTCTTTCTCCTTTCCTCTCTCTCTAATAAAATAAAATAAAATAAAGAAAGAAACAAATAAATAAATAAATTATTAAGAAAAAAAAAGAATCCTTTCAAAACATTTTTTTATGAGGACCTATAATTTCAGCCTAGGACAGTGGCCACATTCATAGAACTCCACATTCCATGATTTCCATAGCAAAGTGTATACTCCAGCTTTCTCCACACTTGACAGACATGTAATTTCTCAGCACATGATTTGCCTGAAAGTGAATATATTTGCCAAAGCAGAAAGATACCTGTGATAGGCACCATGAAAATAATTAGATAATCCCCCTTCAATAGGTGAATCATTAAAAAAATTAAATTTTAAACTATATTTAGATTTCAACCTAATTAACATATTTTATTGAAATGCTTTAAAATTCTGTTCTGAAAATTGGAATCACAAATAAATCCTAATGGGGGTAGGAGACTTATTTTCTGTACTGCTATATTTCTCTTTCTCCTGATGAGATTGCCCAGCTGTTAAGACTTCCATTTATAGAAAACATATTTTTTATTATAGGAGAAATTAAAAACAGAATTGAGAAACTTTAGACAAAATTTTCAATTGCTTGCAAACCCTCACTAATTCTTTAAGCCTCATATTTGTCTCTTCTTCAGTTTACTATAAACTCCATAATTTAGAAATGATATCTCCTACTTGTTCAATTCAAATTTAATTCAACCTATACCTTTTATTTTCACACTGGTTGCTTTTGCTTCTTGTTGACAGAGATGGTCTGAAAGTTGCCTAAGAGATGCATGTGAATCTTCTCAGAACTATTGATTCTAATCATCAAATACCATCTTTCCAAATTCCCTCAACCACTTTCATTAATTGATTTGTCCAATAAAGCCTTATTGAACTTAGAAACAGTTTTAGGCCCTAAGATACTGAAGTTATTATAACATAAAAAATAGCTTCTCTCAAAATATTTATAGTTTAGTGGAGATAGGTAGATTATGATAGCCTAGAGGTTGATAAATATGACCAGAAAAGTTAACAAAGAAGATACCCATTTTTGTCTTCAGAGAAGTCATTTTTCTATATTAAGACCTGAAAAGTAAGTGAATAGGAGGCAAAGAGAATGTAGGAAGAGTATTTCTGGAATAAGCATTTGCAAAGGTCCTCAGGAAGAGCATGTTTGGAAATATGCAATAGTTCAGTATATCTTGAATATGGTATAATTATAGATGAGGATGCAGAGAGAAACAAAAGCCAGATTGTGAAGGCTCTTGTTTGTCATGCCTTTGACTTTCAACAGCCTAAAGGTAATGAAGAAATATTAAAATGATGTAGGGAGAGAGAAAAGTCAAGATTTTCATTTAGAATGTGCTGGATAGATTTTTCATCCTACAAGTACTTACTCAGCACTTAACTATGTATCAAAACACAGTAGTATTCAATACTTAGAGGGCTTAGAAAGGTACTATTTGGAGGCAGGAAGATTAGTTAAGAAGGAAGATAGAATAAAAAGTGGGGAGGTAGAATTAAAAGAAGTAAGATAGTCAGTTCATTTTCTTGATATTCCCCCCTAATTACCACCTAGAGAAAAATCAATAAGGAAATAGCTTATTATTCAGTATACTTAGTTCAGGATAGTTCTCTGCCATGCTTATTTATTTGACAGGTGCCTACTAATGAGCCTGGTAAACAGTTCATTGGAAAGAGTAAATGCTTTGGAAGTAGACAGTTAAGGGTTCAAATTATAGCTCTGCTGCTTTTTAATTGGGTAAACATGAACACCTGTCTCAAGTGGGGTCTTAAGATATGCAATGCTATTTCCTTTTATTCCATCCTGGAAATCTCATCTTGACATGGCTTCCCTTGTAAAATGGAACCATCCTAGGCTAGTGCCATCAAAATAGGGTCAAGAGTAGAGTAGAGAACAAAGGCAAAGAATGAATTATAACTCGTGTTTAAAGTCAAGCCAGTTCTTTGAAGGGTAAGTTCCTTGATAAAAATTTTTGCCTCATAAAACATCAGAAGTGTGTATCTGAAGGTTACATTTTCTGTTGTGTCATAGATTGTTGTAATAATAATTAAGCTGTCCAATTAAAATTTATGCCACTGTATTCCAGGTAGTGTGCTAAGTATTTTACGTAAGTAATCTCATTCCATCTTCACCATGAACACAAGGGGTAATTATTATGTGTTAATTTTATAAATGAGAAAGCTGAAGCTCAGAGAGGTGGAGGAAATGTACTTCAAAAACCTCTGAGAATGCTGATCCCTATCACTAAGCTCATCAAGTTTTAGAGCCCACGTCCCTTCCAGGACACACTATTCTTTTCCTTGTAAGAAACATTCAAAGCACAGAAGGAAACTCTGGAGAAGTAACATCACTCTCTGCCTTCAGGAAATGTATAATATAGTATTGGGTTGACCAAAAAGTTTGTTTCTTTTTCTTTCTGTAGGATGGTTCTAGTAGCACTTAGTTGTCTAACTTCATTCGAAACAGTTTTGTTAGATTGTATTGTGACAGCTGTCATATCAGCATGCCTTTAAAAAAACTTATCAAACTTGGTGAATTTTTGTGCAGCTATTTTAATATTGAAGATGGAGGAAAATATGTAACATTTTTGGCATATTATGCTTTATTATTTCCAGAAAGGTAAAAATGCAGCAGAAACACACACACACAAAAAGATTTGTGCAGTGTATGGAGAAGGTGCTGTGACTGATCAAACATGTTAAAAGTGGTTTGTGAAGTTTAATGCTGGAGATTTCTTGCTGAGTGATGCTCCATGGTTGGGTAGACCAGTTGAAGTTGATAGCAATAAAATTGAGACATTAATTGAGAATAATCAATGTTCTACCATGTAGGAGATAGCCAACATACTCAAAATATCTATAACAATGAAGTTATTGGTGAGTATGAAAACTGTGTCTTTTATTTTATGGAAAATACTAAATGAACTTTTTGGCCAACCCAATATAACACACAAATAGCTATGATTACTAACAACATATCTATAGTGGTTGCTGTATGTTCACCTGACACAGACTGATCATGTTGATCAAGATGTTACTTTAACTTTTATTTATCCTACCTTATTAGAAATTTAACACTATGATCTGGCCATCTATCCAGGTGGCTTTTTGAGACAGTGGAGTATGAGGTGTTCCAAATGAGACTTCATGCACTGGCTTTCTTGTTGAGTGGAATTGGTGCCAGTGTAGCAATCTGGGCAACAATTTGGATCTGAATGAGTTAACTGCTCAGCCTGAGGAGGACTCCATGCACAGAGCCAGAGAGGCTGGATTGAACTATGACTCTGGATCAACTTTCCGGCTACTGAAGTGAATAGTCTCTGGGCAATTCCTGCTGTGGCTCCTGTGGGAGGTTTGGCCAGCTGCATTGGCTTGACCAAATGGTATAATTAACTAGAATGTTCAGAAGTAAACATTATTGAAGGAGAAATAAAACCGTTACTTATGGCTGCACCTATCCCCAAAATGGAAGAAACCGCTCCAGGAATGGCAAAGGAGACCAAAAAATGATAGTCCCATAATTCTAGATGAGAATTTAATTTAGTTAGATAGAGATTCAATTTCTTTCTGTAGGGCTGGCCACTGGGCAATTATAAAGTAAAGTTTGTCTCTTCCCGACCTATAGTTTACATCAGAAAGGATTTATCCCTAAATACTTCTGGCAGCCCTTCAATCTTTTATTCACTCAGCACTCTGGGGAGGGCCAGTGCCTAACTTGATTAGTAAATTTGTGAAGAATAAAGCTCAGCTCATCAGCTCCTCTTGGGAACAAATGCCCACAAGGAGCAGAGGTTCCTCCATTCTATAGATTTTTATCTGCATGGGCCTGGAACTTGGCATGGCTTATAGAGAGGAATAAGTCTGAATTATTCTTAGGTTTAGTATTAAGAAACCTGTTTAGTCCTCCTACTAGGTAACATCTACTACCTTAGTTGTTATTAGTCATGAAGGGATATTTTGAGCACCATCTTTCATTTCATTTCTCAATTTGTTAAGAACTCAGGTTAGGGAAAAGGGTCATTAATTATACTGGCCTTCTCAGAGTCCCAGTACCTCCATGAAAATGAAAATATAATAAATCACATTATTAAGTCGATGAGGAAGAGGAAAGATGGAGGAGTGCAGGGGCACATGTGGTCTTTATTTCCACTCAGGGTAGACTCTCAGGGAAGGGGCTGAGCCTGCAGCAGGCAGGTTCATCTCAGACATGTGGGAAACAGCTCCCCGGCTCCATTGGTTACATGGCCAGAGAAAGGGATTATCAAAGAACATTGTACAATTGCTTCCCCAGAGATACCCTTAAAAGTCTTACATATGTGTGTGAGGAATTAAGCCTAGGTAGTCATCATAATCACTACTAAAATTGGTTGAGCTGGTTAGTCACTCAGAAAGTCTAAACTGCTTCTGGTGGTAGGTGTGGCAGCTGCAGACTCCCTTAGGCCAACACAGCACTTATTACATCACAGATGACTTCAGTAACTCTGGGAAAGAAGTGGATCACAACTCTTGTGGTACAAAATCCACATTCATTTCACAGGACCCTGGATAGTAATCTGAAATTAATTTTATCTTATTATTTTCTTCTCCCTCACCTCATTATTTCCCAACATCTTTATTCACCTAGTTGAGATCTGTGCTTTAGCTCATTAATGTATTTTCTTCCAATATATTGTAGTAAGACGAGCCTGGACTGTAAGGATTTTGGCGACCCCGATAGAGGTGAAAATGGGAGAAAGCAAGGATGAGATCAGGTATTAATGACCACTCATATGACTTGTTAGATTATGGGGAAGGGGAGAATGGCAGATGAAAAGGAGAATTTGGGATACCTAGGATGAGGGGCTGACATTTACAACAGCCATTTCAAGGTCTCTGTAGTCCATTTGTGGGGAATAGTATGCAGTTTGATGGGGGGCTCAGAAGCTTGATAGCAACCTGAACGTGGCTCTAAGAATTCTCTCTTGTCTTCCCTGTTGCCCTGCTGAGTATTATTGGGCCAAGTGTTCATGTAGCAGTTTTACCCTGGTGCTCCAGAAGGTGCCCTTGATTTTTAAAAATTATTTTAAATTACTTTCTTAAACATTAATTATTGTTTGCATTGATTCTGTTATTTCATAGATATTCTTGAAGTATCTGCTAAGTGTCAGACACAGTCATCAGCAGGGGAGGGGAAGGGAACATTGGGAAAGTATGAAGTGGTCATGGAGGTGGGCACGATTACCTACCTGCGAGGTCAACACTTCATAAATTCTTACTGCTCCAGGCTGAAGATTCTGTGATTCAGTGGAGGGAATTAAATTAAACCAACCTGAATTTTCTACATGATGGGAGGATATATGAGAATAATGGATGTCCTCATAGTTCAGACAAAGAGAGACATCGCATTATTTTATTGTTGGGAGTAATAAAAATTGCCCTAATCTTTCAGTGAGCAAATGGTTCTCTGAGAGAGGTGGTGGTGGCAGACAACGGTTTCAAGGGGAAGAGATCTGCAGGAATTCCCTAATGAAGATATGAAAACATCAAAACCTTACTGAAACACTAAAATATATCTAAGGACATGGATTTGTAAAAGTGTTTTCTTTAAGAAAATGCCGTAGTATATTTACCTCATAGAACTAATCATTATTGGACTATGGTTACAAATTCTTTTAAAGGTTACTTTATTTTATTTATTTGTTTTTAGAGAGAGGGGAAAGGAGAAAGAGAGGGAGAGAAACATCACTGTGCGGTTGCCTCTCACGCATCCCTAACTGGGGACCTGGCGTGCAACCTAGTCATGTGCCCTGACTGGGAATCAAACCAGCAACACTTGGTTCGCAGGTATGGTTACAAATTTAAGGATGAGTGTTTTTAATGGCATTGGAATGTCCTGTATACTTTGCCAAGTAGCCAAGTCTTCCTTTAGAAATTTCATGAAGAATTAACATAAAGGAGAAGGGATATATGCCCACCCTCTCACTATTATGAGTGAAAAAGCCAGTTTTTGTTAGTGAAGGGCACTTGGCCAAATGATAAACTATCCAGGACTCTGCCAGCTCATAGGATTTCTGTAGGTGAATTAGGGTACCCTCTTTGGGGAGGCGTGTAACTCAAGTGTTTCCACTGAGTAGTCCAACATGCCCTGGTGCCTCCAAGTATGGCTTAGTGAGTGGGGGATGAGGATGTCAAGTTCAGCCCCCATCTGTCCCTGTGGGTGGACACTTGTGTAGTGACCATTCAACACAGTTGTATGGAAAGCCTTGTAAAGGGCAAACCACACACGCTGTATGTACCAAAGTGCTAGGCAGAGCGTCAGATTCACTGCAAAAGGTGACTGCAGGTGCGGGGTCCTGTAAGATTGGGTAGGGCCACATGAAGCTGCAAGCACTGGGCCCTGTTCCTTAGATGATTACCATGGATAATTTCTTCCCCTTTGCTCGTCACTGAGGGTCTCCAATGTTCCTGCCAGTGATCTCCCTAGCTGGACTCATTTCAGTTATTCTCAATAAAGCTTCGAGGAGGGTGAAGAGAGCCTCCTGGGCGCCTCGCTATAAATTCAGAAGACATTAGCCATTCCTTGCCAACTCATTTTTCTTTTTCAGCTCTGAGTTTTCTTTTAAATAAAATAAAAAGTTTACAAAAATAATTTTTAAGGTCACGCCCAGCTCCAAAGTCTGAAGTAAGCAAAGCCACATTTTCTGTGATTATTTACTTAAATGAAAACTCCCAAATAAATTATAAACTTCCCAGAGAAACACTGGCACATTTGTTAACAACATCTTATTTATTGTGAAACATGGCAAAGAGTTTTTTGTTGTTGTACATTTCTTAAAGTAAACTCTAATTTGCTCTAAAAATATAATTTCTATTTTGGCTTTAATTTATAGGAATCCACACTAAAAAGAAAAAAGCCATAAATTATTTAATTTTCAGTGAATCCCCAGAAGAGCCCAGTTAACATGGCATGTATAAACATCTCTGTAGGTTTTCTGGAAGTAAGGTTCACACCAGCCAACAGTGAGTGAGAGGCAAGCCCTTACCCTATGAGTCATCTGTTAGAGTTCTGAAATAATAAGTACTAGTTTTTAAACTGCAAGCCTATTCTTTCAAAGTGCTTATTTAAAAGAAATAAAGAGTTCTTGCCATATCAAAATTCAGCAAAACATACAATTAAAATTTTCAGTTTAACCGTAGAAAATTGGTCAAATGAGTGAGGATCAATTTTAGAGTGAAGGGCTCCCCAAAAGGCAGATTCCTGATAACAGCAATCGGAAAAATATATTTTTCTCTCACCCTAGAAAGTTCAATTTACTTCTCTGAGTGAAGTCTACAAGGCTTTAAAAATCTTGTCAAATGAGCATATTTTCAGAGTAACACACTGAGATGCTGAACTCCAATTTGGGTTTGTCTAAACAGAGTTGTGCAGTGATAAAAATATTCCAGATATATCAGAAGCTACAAATATTTCACACTGTTTAAGAACATTAGTATGTGCTTTTCAGAAAAGTAAACCAATCTAGATGAATTAATATCAAATATAATACAGTTTTTACTTGAGATTCTATTCCCTAGGCCCAATTTTGAATAAATGTCTACAGTATGCCTAGCAGGGCCTGGAAAATGTCTCTTTGAGAGACCATGTTGAATTAATTATAGTCTTCCAGCCATAAGAAATTAAAGAAAAAGAGAAACTAAAGCAAAGAGAATTAAAAGGAGATGCAGTCAGCTCAAAAATATTTAAAATATTTTTTAGTTTTAAGTAGCATATCTGGGAAACCTGAAAATAAAAATATAGCTTAATGTCAAAGTTAAAAAATGTAGCTATATGTGTAGGCAAATATGATCATCAAAGATTTAGAACTTTGGGTCTTCATAAATTTGGGAGTTGAGGACTTAGATGTAGACCATAGGAAAGATGGCACTTTTGTTCAGAAGCAGCTTTGTCCCTCTCTGCATCCTTCCTCTGTCTCGAGTCGCTTTTCTCTCTTGATGTCTCTTTATCTGGTTCTTCCCTGTTCTTGTTTGTTTGTCTGTTTGTTTGTTTTTTGTATGCAAGGTATCCAGGGGGGAAAAATATAGTTTGGATTGTGGGTTATCAAAAATCTGTGTTTATCATATTTTCTGACTCCTACTGTTCTTTGCTTGAAAAGAAAAATGTCAGTGCCTCAGAGAGGACTTCTCTGGCCACACTGTCTATAGCTGGGTCCCATTTATAATTACGTTCCTTGTTACTCAAACATAGAGGGAAGTTAGTAGAGAGTGCTCAGGCCCACTTCCCCACTCATAGATCTTGCAGGGAAGGAATGGAGAAGAAAGACCCCCCAAACTCTCTCTTCTTTCATGCTTCCATCTCCTGCTGGAGACTCTCCCATTGGCAAAAACCCTTTGGCAGAAAAAGCTTCAGTTGGACCTGGAAAGAATAGAGTAAATCTCCCCACACCCATTATTCTCTCTCTCTTTACCTTGTTTGATTTACTTTAAAGCCTCTGACTTTATACTTGAGGGTAACCTTTGTTTGTTGATTTGGAGGGGCAGTTAGAATGGAAGATTTGTGGAAACAAGAATTTTACTTTGTTTTCTAGAATACTGCTTGACATGTATTACAAACTCATTAAATATTTGTGAAGAGAAGTGAAAAGGAAGAAATGGAAAAAAGAAAGGAAGGTAACAAAAAGGAAATAAAAACAGAGAAAGAATATAAGAATATTTTCATATATGTAGATGCACAGAAAGACCTGATTTTCCTCTCTGCTGGAGCGTAAGATGATTTTAGGTGGCATGTGGATAATTACTTTCTATTTGCTTAGTATATTTTTATTTTAATGATTATTAGATGACTTTGTTTTTCATGAGGGGTCTTGAGTGGGTTTTTAAACATAAGAAACCAAGTTTAGAAAAAGATTAGGTATATATTATTAAAAGTAAAATAATGCTATATAAATAAACGAAGTTTGGGAAAAAGTAGAGTGAATGTTCCCCATACCTCCATGTTTATATCAACAACAATAATGAGCATGATCCTGTCTATCTTTCTAGTATTTAGAGCTGTTCAAATATGTTTCATACCTATCGTGTGCTCTTATAACACTATTGGGCAAAGAAGTTCAAAGGCTTTTCCAGGGTCCCACATTGAGTTGGTAATAGATTTGGGAACATGACTCAGATGTTATGATGTGAAAATAATTCTCTTATGTTGTCCTTAGTGTGGAGTTCCCCAAGCAGATGAGTAGTGAGTGTGCCATGAACTATTTCTAGAGGACGGAGGTGCTAAATGCACAGCTCCAAAGACAGATTGCCCCGGCTCAGCCCCAGCTCCACCAATCATTAGAACTGACCTTGGTAAGTTAGGATTCTCTCTTTGCTTTGTTTTCTTCGTTTCTAATTTGGTATGATAATAAATTCTCTCTTGTTGGTTTGTTGCAAGGATTCAATGAATTAATGTAAGCACCTAGAAAAATGTCTGGGACAGTTAGTGTGGTGGTTTTCTAGTGTGGGAATATTTCTAACCAGCCGGAATAATAGCCTGCTTTCTTCTAGTCTTTTCTCTCCCTCTGTGTGTGCAGAAAAAGACTAAAGCAGCATGCCCTGAACCAAAAATATATCCGTTTGAGGTGCCTAGCATTGATTTTTACTACTGAAGTACTGATAACTGCATTTTAATAATTATACATTGAGTAGACATTTCATAAATGTGGGAGATGACAACAGGATCTACTAAAATGAAACAAAATGTGCATGTGACTATCATCTCTGGGATAATGCAAAACATATATATATAGAGAGAGAGAGATATAAACCATAGTTATTCTATTAATGATAATGAGGTCTGCATTTCTCTGTTTTCCAATAGGGGCATGCATTTGAATTCATTTGCAATATGGAATATTTTGCCATGTGCCATGCACCTGGTGTTGGCTGAGCTTGTCTGAACATCATGTTGTATTATACACTATTAAGTCATTTTTATAAATTTATGCAAATTTAAACACTGCTGTATGTAATATCTAAACTGTGTTTTTACCTGACAGAAACACTATTGCCCTCCCTGCATTGTCTTAGTAAGTATCTGTTTATTTACAATTCTTGTTTTTTCTCCCTTGCAACTTTAGTCATTATTGAGGTGATGGTACTGAATAAAGCCAACTAGAAAGCAGGAAGCCTTTCAGTTTTGAAATTTACTCAGTGGTCCTATGAGTTTGCACATATTTTATCAGCTAGTTCTTTTAGAGTAGACAATGCAAATAGGAAGCAGGGAATTTTGATTGACAATGAGCTCCTCTATATACCTCCATGTAATTAAGATAACCTCACTCTTCAATCTAATTTAAATGAATGGATCCAGAATAAATGATGGCATCACTCCTTTTAGAAGGAAAAATGAATAAAGAAACAAAAAACAGATAAATAATCAGGACTTCAGTGTCAACTGGGCTGTCCTAAAAGAGAGGATCTTAATGCTCAGTAGGAGCTGTCTTGGCTTGATTACACAGCAGAGTGATGCTGTCTTCCAAGAAAGACAATATCTCATTTGTTGAGGGTTTGGACACCAATTACAGTTCCTTTGGGGAAAGCTTTAGAATAAAACGTCCCTGGTGGCCTCTTAATATTATAGTGGCCTCTTAATATTATGATGTCTTTATTTTACTGATGATAATATGCCCCATAAGAGATTCTGTTGTTTCTCTCTTTTTTTAAAAATTGGGGCATTGATGTGAGAATCTCCTCTGTTTGTATAGGTACAATTGGAAGCTTTTGAAAAATGGAGATGTATATAAAATTTAATAAGCTCATCATCTCTTGATCATTATATTTTTAATAGTAAACATCTTAAAAAACTAAATGGTGAAAAACATCTTGATTTGTCAAAACTTCTTTTGCATTTAGCTAGTACAAGGCCATTTTAAAAACGACCCTAATAAGTCTCAAACTTTCAAACATCTGTGAGCGTGAAGAGAGTAGAGATTAGCCCAGAGGACCACCTTGGACTTTGGGCATGACTGGGTTATTAGAGTCAGAGATTTTGAGCACACATGACCTAAACTGTGTTGAGAATCAGCACTAGAACTACCTAGTCAAGTGGGATAGAGGACTGAGTGGCAGGACCAGATGGAGTTGGACAGATTCAGGACCAAGGAGAAAACTGGTCAAGAATTTGGCTATGAATAGGGCTTGAGTATTCTCATACTCTTAATGGAAATAATAATAGTACATATTTTATAGGGCTGTTGTGAGAATTAATTGAAATAATATCTGTAAAGCTCCAGGCAAAATGCCTGTATCTCAACAGTAGCAGATTTGCTTTTGTTTTTTATAATAATAATATGATAATTAATATTATTATGATTGAGGCAGCACAGAGGAGGAAAACATCTTACTGTTATGATATATTTCAAGACGTATTTTGCAAGTTTTTAGAAAGTCTTGCATATATATAACCTTGAAGGTCTCAGGGAGATTTCGGCAAATGGCAAAAGGATTTAAAAAATTTTTATTTTCTGCAGTACCACAGGTGAGTCGGGAACAAAGAAGCAGAGACAGAGTAATAAATGAAATTTCAATGAGTGAGAAAAATGCAGCTCTGAAGAACTTCTCCAATTTTATAGTAGGAATGGTCTACATTTTTCCTCAAATTATTATTTTAGTCACATGCAATGCTTTCCAAATGGTCTCATTAAAAAAAAAAAAAAAACAAACACCACTTGGCATAGTCCCCTTAAAAACACAAAGTGAGTTAAGCTTTAAATCTGGTCTTTTGTTTTGCTTTGTTCAGGAACAAGAGACAGTGACTATTGCTCTAAATTGGGTATCTACAAAATGCATATAATTACCAAAATGCAGAGCTCCCAGAAGTCAAGAGTTCCATGTTGAATAAAACTTTGATGATGATATTTGTAGTGATGTCCATTGAATAAGCCTGTTGTTATTGCCTGAATTGTGTTCACTCAAAATCCATTTTGTAGAAATGCCAACCTTCAGTATCTCAGAGTGTAACCATATTTAGAGATAAGGTCTTTAAAGAGGCGATTAACTTAAAATAAGTTCTTTAGTGTGAGGCCCTATAATCCCAAGTGACTAGATAGAGTCCTTATAAGAAGAGGTAGAGACAATGGAGCTGCTCATACAGAGACAAAGCAATGTAAGAACACAGTGAGAAAGTGACCATGAACAAGCTGGGGAGAGCAAGTGTCAGGAGAAACCAAACCTACTAATACCTTGATGTAGGATGTCCAGACTGAGAGAAAATAAATTTCTGCCATTGATGCCATCCATTCTGCAATATTTTGTTATGGTAGCCCCAGCAAACAGACACACCTAGGAACTTCAGCCTGATCTTTCACATTATGTGGAACTCTGCCTCTCTTTATTCAATTTTATGGTAACAGACATGGCAAAAACAGTGGAGTCATCTGTGGCTGACACATGTTAAATGTCTGAGTTGTTTCTCATGGTTGAACCCAGACTGTGGTCACTGAAATACCTGATGCTACAGTGTAATTCCAAACCACAGAAATATGCTGGGGAAAAATGATACAGTTGTTTAGAAAGATTCTTGACTTGCTGTCACTGATAAAAATATGCACACACACCTGAGTGTATGTATGTACATTTACACACACAAGTATACATAGATGTCCATGTCTTTAAGGAAAAACAAAAAACCCAGGGCTCACTCACTGCAACACCGTGGAGTCACAAGGAGTTATTATCCACCAGAAACAAGAGGAAGTATGAGAAAACTACAGAGAATACATGTTATCAATCTCTGTGTCTCTTTCTTTTTCCACTGGACTGATGTTGTTATGCCTGAGCATGCTACTGACTGGTGCTACTCCAGGCCTCGAGTTCTTCTCAGAACTGCAATCATATTATTGTAATGCCTTAGGGATAATTTAAAGAAGTTTCCTATGCACTCTAACACTATGAAAAAAAGGTCAGTGACACTAAGAAGTCCAATAGTTCTAATATTCCTGGAAGATCCACCCACTCACTGGCTTATGAAACTACAGTTATCTCTCTCCAGTAACCACTGTGGTCATGATGGTGATTGGGCCCCAGGCAGGCCAAGACCTGCTGGGCATGTGGCACTCACTGTCCATGGGGACAGACACTATCTGAGTAACACCTGAGTCAAGCGGGGCTCTCTGTCCACAGAGTATGGATGGAAGTGCAACTGGTCCTGGAAAAAAGGAATGGCACTTCATCATGCATTTCTTTGCTTAATGTGGTGAAAAACACAGTCAATTTCTCCCTTAAATCACAAAAGTCACAGGCAGCGACAGGGAGTCCGCATGTCAGCTCATCCGGGCTGTGTGCTAAGGGAAGCCAGAAACAGCTCTGCTTTTCAATTAGGTGAGAGTGAGTTTAGTCTGAGTGGTATACAAGCACCCCTTTCTTCCACCCAACACCAGCCTGCCCTGCTTCTGTCATTAACATAAGCTTGCAAGTAAGACACAGTGCTCTCAAGACGCAAGTGTTCCTTCAGGCCTAGGGTGTCTGCGCCTTTTCCTCCCTTTGTGGATATGCGGCTGCCCATTTGAAATCTCCAGAAATAAAGCTGTCAGTTTAAGCACATTAAATCATGGCATGATGAGGGCAAACCACTAACCAGTCCTGAATCCCAGTAACAAACCTCCAGAGGGATATTTTCCTGTCATGGAAGCTCTTTCTGAAAGTGTCTACCTTTGAAAATATTTTGCACTCTTGAAAGATGAATTAAATTTTATTAAGTCTAAATGAAGTTTATTTTACTTTTATGTGTTTTAATCTGTATTTGAATGCAATGTGGGTTGTTTTTGGTGGACACATCTCAGTCTTGTTTGAGTGTGAGCAAAAGATGCAGCTTATTGAACAGGCCTCTTAAACATGTTTCATTAAAATGTTGAAGGCATTTGAACAGTAAAACTACCCAGAGACTCTGTAACTGAGATGTACATGCACAACAGATCTATGGAGGGAGAAATTAAATCAAAAGATATGAATAACTGTCAGGTGAGGCTGAAGTAACTATAGATGTATAAAGAACATAACAAGGTAAGGAGAACAGCAAAGGGACAAATGAAAGAAAGATTAGGAATTATAGCAGATATGCAGACAGTCATATTTTGTTTATAAAGAGTCTTGCTTCCAAGGAGTTCAAGCTGAATGTTTGATCAGTCATTTATCTAACAAATATTTATAGTTTACCTACAAAATGCTAAGCACTTATGTGGTACTTGGGATATAATTATATACTCCCTGTCTTGAAAATATTACAACCTACTTACTGGGCAGTGAGATTGAATTCACTCTAAAAACTCTGTAGAGGTGTGAAGCAAAGCACTCTGGGTAAAAATGAAGCCTGCTGAGGCTGGGGGTTGAGCTCAGGTACTGGAGGTATTGGAGAAAGTTTTCCCAAGAGGTATAATGATATCTTAAGGAAAGAAGAATGCAAAGTAGAGGATAGGTTTGTGTGGGCATGTACAGGAAGGGAGAGCTGTGGGACAGAAGCAGGGTGGAGAGAACAGCATGCATAAGGGCAGTGTGATCAGGAAGGGTCTGACAGCACTGGGGATGGTACGGAGCCCCACACGACAGGAGCATGCTATGGTATGTGATGACTAGGAAGGGGATGATGAGTCTACTCACTGAAAATTACCTTGTAGTCTACCTTAATATATTTTCTTCTTATTTCTCCTCGTCTACACCCAGGCTCTAAAATTTTCATTTGTTTCTATGTTATAGCCATGTCTCTTGTCTGGGAGTGTTTAGACAGCTCAAGTCGAATGAGTTCAAGTGCTCAAGATTTTGCTCAGTCCCCAAGCAACTCTGTCCCCTATGGTTTGTGTAATGATCATGTTAATGTGCCATTTCCCTAAAGAGATCTTTAAAGTGTAAAAAGAACAAATCCTATTTCCCAAAGGTACAATGAGTGTCTACTGGGTACTATTCTAAATGCTTTGCATGAATTAACTTATTTAAACCCAAAATAATAGGTACTCTTCTTTTAATACTTAAAGAGAAAACCTCATAGTATAAGCATTAATGTTCCCATTTTACAGATTCAAAAATCAATGTTCTTTGAAATTTCCAAGCAGTTGAGAAAGATCTTTTATGATAGGAAACTCTTTTATACTCCTCAGATCACTCCTTGGCCAGCAAACTTCTATTAGAATCAGAGGTCTGTAGAATTCTAGATTCTCAGAATGAGAGGAATTTTATGGGTATATCTTTTCAGCCCTCAAAGCTTCAGTATGTGTCCAGTACTTGATTATATCAGTTCTTTTAGCCATTCCTTCCTTCACTTACTGTGGATTGGCTGCCTTCTCTGTCTCAATATTCACCACAATTAAATGTGCCCTGCACTGTCATCCTTCTAGCCTCAGTTCAACATGTTTAATGACAGGGAGTTCATTCCCTCCCTCCTGAAGCAGCCTGTGCTGCTGTGCTGTTGTATATTTAGTCTGGGAGATTTTGTATATGGAGACAAAGCCTATTTCCCTCCAACTTCCAGTCACTGGTCATAATGTTGTCTCATGAGACCATCTAGGACAGGTTTAATCTTTCTTCCACATGAGAGTACTATAATGAATTTAAGAAAAAAATTGTTTTTTGTAAATTTCTTTATGTGGCCAAGTGTCAAATCTCCTTAGTATCTCAGTGACTCTCCTTAGGTTGCTTGTGTATAAACATATCCCACTTCATCTTCATAAGACTTTGTGTGCAATGCTCAATACTCTATGTAAGTCTCTAAGCTTGCTTTATTCTGAGAAAGGTGGAAAGGAGTTATCCCTTACTCTCCCCACCTTCTATTAAATCATAATATTTGTAATTATCGTCTTTCTTGCATTAGTGTCTCATCCCCTGTAAGACAGAAGTTTCAGCAGTATCCCTAGCAGAGTCCGTGGTATGAGTAAATTTGCAGTAAATGTTTATGGAATGAATCAATGGATGAATGGATGGATGAGTGAGTACATTGCTGTTAAAACACTGAACAAAAGCATGCTGGTTTTTCTAAATAGCACAGAACTAGAAATAAAATTGGAAACTCACTAACTCAATTAGCCCATTTTTAAGAAAGAAAACTGAAACCAGAGAAGTCAATGGTTTGCTGAAGACCACACAGCAGAGCTAAAACTAGAACTCAAGACCATTCACTTCTACTTCAATGAGTGAAGTGCAACTTCAGGACTCATTGGGTTGTAGCAGTGGCAGTAGACATGAGACAGCAATTTTACAATCTCTGAAAGTCAGGCATCTTGGGCCCTCCTGAAGCCTGGGGAAGACCAAAAGAAAGTAATCTTTGCAGCCTAGCCTCGCTTCCAGGTCAGGATCTAACTCATCGGGACAGGGCCAGATTCAGGGAAGTCTTGGGTCCCCACTGTTGTTTTCAGGGCTTTTTCAGGGCCCCCATAAAGCTCAAATATTGATTCAGCATCTCGCCTTTAAGATCTCCTAAGCTGCACTGGGAAAGGCCTGACAAATAAGAAACAGCCAAGGATATACCCATAGTATTATTCCAGAGAAGTGAAATGAGGTGTTGGCAGTGCAATGAAATAAATTCTGTTTTTGTTCTGCTCAGGCTCACTGAGATGCAGGAAGGAAGCTGAGGCCATTACCATTCTTAGAAAACAAAGCAAAACTGAATGTCAGTTATAGCTTTCTCCTGAATGTGTTGTTCCTAGATGTGTCTGGACTGATCACAAGAGAATTATGGCTCTCATACCATAAACAGCACTGATCCATATCCTCCCTCTGAGACTATGAGGGGGATTCTGCAATAGCATTTTATAGCTTGAAACAATGTATAATATAAGCCCCTAATCTGACGGTAATGGTCTACTCTGTCACCCTGTACTATAGAAGTGCCAAGAAAAACATGAATAATGCTTTCCACAGTTAAACTCTGTAACTATGCATGATTTCATTCATTCATCACAATAGCTATGCCCATTTTATAGGTGAGGAAATCAAGGTTCATTGAGATCACATCTGCCTAATGCCAAATCTTTAAGCCTGTGTTCTTACCCTTGCACTCAGAGCTTGTATAATGCATTAGAAAAATCAGTGTAGAGCTAAGCGTGCTTCTTCCGTTTTAGATAGAAACTTTCTGTTCAGGGCCTTCACACATTGCTGTCTTTCTGCCTTGAATGTTCTCACAACCTACTCACAGATTTGTCCTGTTCCTACTTGCCCTTCTGGATTTTATACCCCCTCTTCCAAGAAGCCTTGATGTCCCCTCTCTTCTATCTGAGTTTGTACAGCATTTCCTTCCTATTTCTGTCACTGCATCGTGATTTGGTTAGCTTAAAATCTGGTTTTCCCACTGCTGGACTGTGAGCCCCTTGAGGCCAAAGACTATTTCTTATTGAGTCTATGCTCTCTGTGTCTGATGGAAGTAGGAGTTCTTTATGATTTTATTTATTAAATAAAAGACTGGTTCTGCAGCAACTGGTAATTAATAGGATCATGTTTTCTAATCACAAGATGATGGGAGGTCTCTAAAAGATTAAATTCCTCTTGGGGTGGGGGGTTTGTTTTCATCAGTATCCCCAAGCAGAGCACCTGGCATCAGTCAATATGCATTAATCTCAATCTAAAGGACCCAGAAGAATCCTACCAATACAATAGTAAACTAGACAAAAGAAAAGACAAAGCTCAGAGTGAATGCAGACTATTATTCAAGGTGGCAAATCAGAGCAGGAATTATTAGGATGCTGGAATGAGAAAGATCTCAAATCCCAGTTCTGTCACTTCTTGCCACCTGATCTAGCAAATTAAGAATTATATCTGAAGCTCAGCTTCTTCATCTGAAAACTAGAGATAATAACACAAACATTATAGGGCAGTTGTGAGAATTACTTACAATACTATGCATAAGTCTTAGCATGAAGCTCAGCATAATGTTAGCATCAATGAATGACAGCTACTTCTCCATGGCTGCATAGTCTTCTCTTGGCCAACCGGCATGTGAAGGTCTTGAAATATACTTTTCCTGACAAATACTTCACCACTGAGAAATATCCAAAGTGTCGCTAATCTGATATGTAGGTGGAGGTAACTAGGTGACTATGATTTAATATCAGCAGTATATAAAATGTGAAACTCATATTTTCAGGTTGTATTCTGGGTCTATGAAAAGTCTCCTTCCACATGCCATCATGGAGCAGAACAGATTGCTTAAATATAGTGCATTTTATAATTTATATTTTAAAGTAATTTTTAATACTGTATTTCCTTTATATACTGTGAGTTACATAGGGAAGAAATTGTCTCTAATTCACCTTTCCTTAGGCTTTGTAAGTAGCACAATGCCTGGCATAGAGTAGATAATTTTATTTTTAGCACCTGTCATAGCTGTTCTTGACAGTTTTTTAAGTATAATTGTGTTTAATATATATCTCTCCTAAGAGTTTGCAGGAATCAGAGGGAGTTAAAATAGAAAAGTAACCTGCCCAACTATTGGTCTTTATTTAATTGTATTACCTTCAAATACTGGGACCTCTGCAAAAGTAGCGCTCTCTTTTTAAGCCATGGGACACTGGAGACAGCTACTACCTCCACGTCTACCACTGCTTACACTCTAGGAAGAGCTGTTCTAGGGCATGGATCAGAGATGTGACTGCAGAGAGGCCCAGGGGCTGTATGATCACTCACCATTATCTCCTCAATATCCACCTACCCCCAGTTTCAGCCACATAGCAAACACTGAGAAATTATTGCTCTTGAACGCTTTCTACCACCAGACAAGGTGAAAAAAGAGTTATGGGAAAGAATCCAAAGAGCCTTTGTTTCCCAGCTAGAGGTATGTGTGCCACTTGCCTTCTGTATGGATGGTGCTCAGACTTCAGAGTACATAAGAATCATCTGGAAAAGCTGTTAAGATCTGACTGTGAGGATGGAGGAGACAACTAGAGGTGCTGAGAGAAGTCCTAGTGTGGCACAGAGCATGCATTTATTCCAGAGTAACTTCAACAAATGTGCAAAGCCCAGACATGGGGCAAGCAGGCCAATGATGGGTCATTCTGTGGAGGCAGTCTCCCAGTCCATGCAGGAGTAAGAACATCAGGGTGGTCTATTAAGATGGTGTGAACTCTAATCATCAGATTGGACACAAGAGAAAGACTTGGATCTCTGAGAGATGAATTGACCAGAATGAAGTACAACTTTTGTCCTGGAGGCATAGGGGTACCAAGAAGGCTAATAAGATAGAGTTCAGAAATGAGAGCTAGTACTTGAGATGCGAGGTGGATGAGCTGCATCCTTTTCTTTATGACACAGCTCAAGCATCCCCTGCTATAACTTGCTCCTGCCTCTTACATTGCACTCATCATGCCACATTGCAGTAATCTGTTTATATTTCTGTCTCCCTCACTAAATGGTAAGCAAGTTGAGGGCTTGGTTCATGTATTATTATTATTACTTCTTGTCTTCATGTCTCTGGTAGTTAGCTCAGGGTCTGGCACATGGTATCTTTTCTTTAAATGTTTACTGAATGATGGCATGAGTGGATGAATGGGTGGATTTGTGAATGACTTATTTTCTTTCTCTCTCTCTACCCCAAGTTTCAGAGAGGTGTTTAAATCCCTCTGGCAGGAAAGCTGGGCACTCTGAGGTGCAGGAGCAGGTCTGAATGTGCATGTGGGGATTAAGTGATCCCAGCTGTCAGGAAAAGTGAACCAAAGAGGGTGGGACCAGAAGAGAAAAATTTCGAACAACTAGTCATTAGTCATTGGTACCATAGTGTGGCTGAGTCTATCATTTAAATCTTTTCTTTTGAGCAGGACAAGCCTATCAGAAGGATGAAAAAGGAGGGAGAAAAAGTTTACATTAATAGTACATTTTATGCAGTTACTGTATTCATATTTTCAAATTTAAACCTTATTAGATTTTTATGGAACAGATTTATTACTGCCCCTTTAAAGATGTGGAAACGACAATCTGCTTAAGGTCCTAGGGCTACCCCAGAGCAGTCTAGAGCTGGAGGCACTCGCTTGTGAGTGATTGCCATAATTTGGGGCCTTGAGAATAAGGGAAGAATATTATAAATGTGTTGGATGCCTGGGGAGAGGGGGCCTGGACTCATATTTCACTTCAGTCACCTTGACACACACAACAGGACCACCAAGACCTGGAAAACCTCTCATGACATATTTCATCAACCCTCCAATTGTTTCTCACCAATAATTGCTTATTTCCAGTGGTATCTGTGTAGTTTCATTATATCAATTAATCTAATTAACAGCCATAGAAAAATGTTATTCATCCATTTAATAACCAGCAGTTTTGGGGCATGCATATTATGTGGCACATAGTGTTAGCAACCCAAGAATAATAAAAAAAAATCATGCTTAGAACTGTGTTAAAATTTCTCATGTAGTACCTTAATTCCTCCTCACACGATCTCTAATAAATAAACATTATTATCATATTGATTGGCAGTGAGAAAAAAACGCTCAAAAGTTTAACTAATTTGGCTCTACTTTCTCATGTTCTGACCTTGGATGAATCTTTCTGATTTTAACATCCATATTCTTTTCATTATAGCATGCAAGAATCAGACATTCATAATCCATTCAGGGAGGCAGATTGTAAATGTATAATTAAGTGTAAAAGTTGATATAAGTTTTTAAGTATAAATTCCAAAGCACTAGGGGGTTAATCAATTCCCTAGCCAGAGAAGGCAGCAGTGTGAAGATAATGTTCAAATTGGGCCTCAAATGAAGAATAGTTTGTAAAGAAAGAACCCTTATGTCTTATGTATTAGCTTTAAATTCTCAAAAAACAAACAAAAAGTAGGTGAAATATGTTTAGTACATGCAGGTCCCCTTAGCTTCGCTGCCCATTACCTCCTATTCTTCCCTGGGACTTGCCTTCTTTCTACTCTGTACTGTTGACTGCTATGCCTGGGTATATTTGCATGGTTAAACCGATAGTCCATCTGTTCTCAATAAAAAGTACAAATATTCTGATGCAAACCTTGACTATAAAACTGTCACATAGTTGAAGCAGAGCTGTCAAACATCTTCTCTTCTGAAGGTTGGAGTACATTTTTAGTGATGTGTTCGTGTAACTATGTTACTCATTCAGGGCCATGGTATAATCAGGGATATTTTAGAAGAATTCTTGCTGGCACTGGAGGAGTTTGTGCATAGATCTAATTAATAAATGGGAAATCATTACACATATGAGAGAAATATTCAGTATCCTGGGGTGGAATTCATAATTAACTTCAGACAGTACCATCCTCACAAGTTTTATTTTCTCTTCATTTTCACAATATTCCATATGTGTGTATATACTAATATATATACTAATTCAATATATATAGACAGTATTCCATATATATACTAATTCCATATATACACACATACTAATTCCATCCATATATAATATTGCATATATATACACTAATATATATACACACACACATATATATACACTAATCTTTCTTTTTCAAAGTTACCAAAACATACTTCTAAAGTCTATGCTTTTTGCCTTTTCTCAGGTGTTTTTTCCTTCTATTAATTGTCCAAACAAGATAGCAATTCTCTGTCCTGGGATCCTTGAAGGTAGTCCACTGTGTTAGCTCAGGGTTTTGGAGCCTAAAGGCTCAATTGAATAATAGCTCCACAGTTTACCATCTTGCAAACTCTTTAATACTGGTTCCCCCTCTGTAAAATGCAGTGAAGATAGCACTGACTTTATAGAGTTGGCATGACATCAAATGAGACAATGCTTATAGAAGGCTTGCTATCATTCTAAGTGCATAGGTGTATCTCCATCAAATGTTAGCTTTTATGATGTTTTCTAGCACAGTTCTTGGTACTTAGCAGGTGCTTGAATATATTTGCTATATGGCAGAAGAACACAATAATAGGGAAAATAAGTGACATATTTAAGGATCCATAGTCAGTGGCAAGGTTGAACTGTAGTCTACCTCTTTCAAACCAAGGGCATTTCCTTTACCAGTAGGCTAACCTATCTTTCTTCTTTAAAAACTGCCATTTGTCCACATTTTAATCTCTGAAGAAAGATTTGTATCTATTTCTATTTATGTATGTATTTACTTATTTCCTAAACACCTTCTACTTCCAAAGAATTGTTTTATTTAAAAAATGCATAAAATAATGTATGACTGCCACTTAACCAGGATTGAATATCAATATCTGTAATCACAAAACAAAGTGAGAGGGCATGGGGAATTATATCCAAAGTGATAAACTGAGTCCAGAAACAGTGCTGAAACTCTGTCCTTCCTAGTCAGGCACATGCACGCATGTGCCCAGAGGAGATCCAAACTATTTAGGCTGGGGGTGGGGCTGCAGCTGGGGATTGTCTCTTACTACCCACTTTTTGATAGTCATAGTCAAATCCTCTAGCTTTCAGCCCTTATAGAACAATATGGAGCTCCTCCTGGAGTTCTAGTGATACCTCCCTCCCTGGTATTTCCACATTCTCTCTTGAGATGTTTAACACACCTAAAAGATCAAACTTGAAGACTGGGAAGCTATTAGACAGTCCTTCAACTGCATGGGCCATGGTTAGCACGGAGGAATGTAGATCAGCATACTTAGTTTTCAACAGAGGAACTTATGAGTGAAAATGCAGCTGGATATCAGCACCATAAGCCCATGTTCCTTCCCACTGCTCGGGCAAAAGGTCAAATTGGAAAGAGACTGAGTCTGATGTTTGAGCTGGACACATCCTTTAGACAGACAGCAGATGGCCTGTGGTTTAGTCTGTCAGATCAATCACTGCTTCTGCTTTACAAAGTGATTATCCAACCAAGGACATCTTTATTAGCATGCTTTATAACTATACTTTACCCTACCAGCTTCAACATGATCATAGATAATTAGAAGCTGGCAGGACACTGTGGCAGATCCTATGATTTAGTTATGTGTCCTGCTGACTGCAAAGTGGACCTCCCTAACTCTAAGACATGCCTAGAGTGTTAATTGGCATAGCCCAGAAGTTAAGGAGTCTCCATCCACTATGAAAAAGACATACATTTTCCCCTTTACATGACATGAAGAGAAAATGTTATATCAGTGAATCAGCTCCTTTTCTGAAGTATATGTGGACACATTATTCAGAATCCAAAGATCACAGCCTAATGTTAGGAAGCTGTTCTATTTGACTATATCTTCAGAGGGTTACTCTTTCAAAAATTGTGATCAAATGTATATACATCTGAATGTTTCTGAAATAAAACTACTTTCAGAGCTGAAAAAATTAATCAGCTAGAGACCTGTCTATCCAGTGATCCATCCACACAACAAAGTCTACTTTATGCTGAAGAGTTTGATGGTCATCATAGGCACAAAAAGTTGAAACACTATGGTCCGGAAAGTCAAAGACCTTAAAGGAAAGAAATGCATACCTCTCTGATACAAAATAATATTGAGTACAAACTGTAATTGAAAAAAAAAAAGAAAAATATATATACTCTTCAGTTTGGAAGGAAATTTAAATTCACTTGGTCTAGCTTTCTTTACAAACAGTCTGATAGGAAAAAAATTTATTTTCAGAAAAAGCTAAAGAATAATAAAGTGCTATAAATTCTCGGGTTTTAGAAAGACTGCTTTGAGCTGGAGGTTGTCAGGAAAGGCTTTATGCTGGAAGTGCCTTTTATTTGGTTCTTAAGAGATAGTCTATCCTCAATAAAATATTGGCAATCTAGATTCAGCAATACATGAAAAAGATCATATACCATAATCAAATGAAATTCATCCTGGGGATGCAAGGATGGTACAATATTCACAAATCAATAAATCTAATACACCACATAAACAAAATGAAGGACAAAATCACCCAATCATGTCAATAGATGCTGAAAAAGCATTTAATAAAATCTAGCACCCATTTGTGATTAAAAACACTCATCAAAGTGGGAATAGAGGGAGCAAACCTCAACATAATAATAGCCATATATAAGAAACCTAAAGTCAACGTTATGTTCAATGGGCAAAATCTAGAAGCTTTCCCCTGAAAATCAGGGACAAGACAGTGTGTCTGCTTTCACCACTCTTATTCAACATAGTATTAGAATTCTAACCATAGCAATCATACAAGAAAAATAAATAAAAGGCATCCATATTGGAAAGCAGAAAATAAAACTGTCATTATTCCCAGATGACAAGATAGTATACATAGAAAATTCTCTAGTCTCCATCAAAAAGCTACTTGACCAAATAAATGAATTTGGAAAAATAGTGGGATACAAAGTCCATATTCAGAAATCGGTGGCATTTATGTACACCAACAATGAAATATTAGAAAGAGAAACTAGGAAAAAATCCCATTTACTATAGCAACAAGAAAAGTAAAGTACCTAGGAATAAATTTAATCAAGGAGGTAAAAGATCTATACTTGGAAAACTATAGAACACTGAAGAAAGAAATTAAGGAAGATATGAATAAATGGAAGTATATTCCATGTTCATAGATTGGAAGACTTAACATCATTAAAATGTCCATACTACCCAAAGCAATCTATAGATTCAACATAATTGCTACTAAAATACCAATGGCATATTTCACAGAACTAGAAAAAGATATTTTGAAAATTTATATGGAACCAAAAAGGACCCTGAATATCTTCAGCAATCTTGAGGAAAGAGAAATAAAATATGAGAGGGCACAATACCCACTATCAAACTATATTACAGGGCTCTATAATCAAAATAGTCTGGTACTGGCATAAGGACAGACACATAGATCAATGGAACAGGATAGAGAACCCAGAAATAAACCCAACTCTCTATGGTGAGTTAATACTTGACAAAGGGGGCATGAATATACAGTGGGGATAAAAATAACCTTTTCAATAAATGGTATTGGGGGAACTGGACTGGTATATGCATAAAAAATAAAACTAGACCACCAACTTATGCCATATACCATAATAAATTCAAAATATATAAAACATTTAAATATAAGCTGTGACACCATAAAATCCCTAGAGGAAAGCATAGGCAGTAAAATTTCAAATATCCTATATAGTAATTTTTTTGCTGATATACCTCTTAGGGCAAGGGAAATAAAGGAGAAAAAAAACAAAACAAATGGGACTACATCAAATTAAAAAAGCTTCTGCATGGCTAAAAAAAACCATCAACAAAATGAAAAGGGAACTGACCATATGGGAGAACACATTTGCCAATGATACATCAAACTAGGGTTTGATCTCCAAAATACATAAAGAACTCATATGACTCAACACCAGGAAGACAAACAATCCAACTAAAAATTGGGCAAAGGACCTGAACAAACACTTCTCCAAGGAGGACATATAGATTACTCATAGACAAACCATCGCTAGCAATCAGAGAGATGCAAATTAAAACCACAATGAGATACCACCTCACACCAGTGAGAATGGCCATCAACAGCAAATCAACAAACAAGTGCTGGTGAGGATGTGGAGAAACGGGAACCCTACTGCACTGTTGGTGGGAATGCAGACTGGTGCAGCCACTGTGGAAAACAATATGAAATGTCCTCAAAAAACTAAAAATGAAACTATGGAACTGCTTTTTGATCCAGCAATTCCACTGCTGGGATTATACCCTAAGAATCCCAAAACACCAATTCAAATGAACTTATGCACCCCTATGTTCATAGCAGCACTATTTACAATAACCAAGTGCTAGAAACAGCCTAAGTGCCCATTTGTTAATGAGTGGATCAAAAAACTGGACATTTACACAATAGAATACTACACAGCAGAAAGAAAGAAGGGACTTCCACCTTTCACAATGGCATGGAGGGGACTGGAGAATATTGTGCTAAATGAAATAAGCCAGGCAGTGAAAGACAAATACCATATGTTCTCACCAATAAGAGAAATATAATGAGCAAAATAAACTAATGAACAAAATAGAACCATAGGCATGGAAACAGGGAATAGACTGATAGTGACCAGAGGGGAGAGGGTAGGGGGATAATGGTGGAAAGAAGGGGAAGGGACTAGACAAAGAGCATGTATGAATTGCCCATGGACATGACAACAGTGTGGGGATTAACTGTGGGAGTGGGGGTGGGATGGGCAGAGGAGGGCAGAAGGGGAAAAGTTGGGACAACTGTAATAGAATAACAATAAAAAAAGATTTTTAAAAAAAAGAGAGAGAGAGATGGTCTAGTGGGCTGAATGGTGGCACCAAAAGATGTGTCCTAGTGCTGGTCTCCAGAACCTATGTCTATAACTTTATATGTTACAAGAGAAAGCATTACCTTATATGGCAAAAGGTGTGACTCAGAAAAGAGTTTTGAGAGAAGGAGCTTGTCCTGGATTATCTGGATGGGTCCTACTCCATCCAATGACAAGTATACTTACAAGAATGAGGCAGAGAGGGACCTGACAGACAGGAGAGGAAGAGGTGCTGTGAGCACTGAGGCAGAGATTGAAGCGCTGCTGACCAAAACCAAGGTCTGTGGACAGCCACCAGAAGCAGGAAGATGCTCCCCTGCAGCCTCCCGAGGGAGTGTAGCCCTGCTGACACTTTGATTTTAGGTTTCTGGCCCTCATAACTATGACAGAATAAAATTCTGTTATTTTAAGCAAACTAGTTTATAGTAATTTGTTACAGAAGCCCCAGGAAAGCAATAGAAATGGGTAGGGTTTTAATATATGCCCCTGGATAAAGGGCAAATAAAGTGGAAAGAACAATGTGAACACTGAAAGAAAAGCATTTGGGGAACTCAGGAAGCAGTGTGGCTTGATTGGATAAATAATAAATGTGTCAGGAACACAAATAAATACAAACTAGCCAACATATATGGAGCACTGTGTGCCATGCCTGTGCCCAGCGCTCTCCATGTAGTTACTTATTGAATTCTCACAGCCACCCCACAAGACAGTCATTTTCTCATTTCTATGTACAGATGAAAAAACTGGGGCACAGAGAGGTTAAATACCATGCCCAAGGTCACAAAGCTAAGAAACACTTGAGCAGAAATTCTGACCCCACCTGACTGCCCGTGCTCTGAACTTCTATGCTCTCTGTGCTACTTATTATGAAAGGCTCGTCAGATGAGCTTCACCTACGAGCGCTTATCCCATGCATTGTAATTTCGTTTTATTTGCCTGTTTCCCCTACTAGACTATAAGCTCTGTGAGAGAAGAAACCATATCTTTTTGGATTCCCAGTGATTCCCTAGGCCTGGCACATAGTGAATTAATTATAAGTTAGTTTTTTTGCTAAATCATGACTCTTGTAAAGCTCTGTAGTAGGATGGACCAGAAAGCTTCACTGTGTATCTCTTCATTTGAATGGGGTTGGGTAATATTAAGGCCTTTTTGTAGCCCATCTCCATATCACAAGAGGTTTTCCCCCTCCTTGATATGATTTGATATGAGTGTGGGTGGGGTAGGTGCAGTGCAGCAGTCTCCGTATGAAAGTGTTACTCTACATATGGTCCCGTGCTTGCAATAAGCACTATTGACAGAGAGCCTAAGTTCCTTCTGCTGCTGTGTAGATCCCTATCTAAGATGAATCCATTGCAGTCCAGAGGAAACTAAAAAGCACCATAGATGGAATACTTTTTTGCCTCTCGGGAGTATGATCCCTTAATGGAAATTAAGAAGAAAAAGAAAAAAATAAAGCTGTCCTTTTTTTACTGTAAAGCCAGGGTTTCCCAAGGAGTAGATTTCCAGTCCTTGCCGCTCTCAATTAGGACAGACCTATAGCCGCCACCTCTGCTGTGGAATGCAGCTTTTGCTCCAGATGTCAGGGTTTGAAGCCTGCTCTGGGAAGTGCTGGTCCGTGGAGAGGGCTGTGGTCAGAAGCAGCAGTAATGGAGAGCGCACCCTGCAGAGAGTGCACCAGCCTATGCCCCCAGAGCAGAGGCAGGTCCAACACACAGGCAGCCAGGTCAGGGAGAAAGTTGCAAACTACACAATATGAGAAAATGTATGGAAGGGCTTGAAGTAAATCATTCGTGAGAAAAGTTCAAGACGAGAAAGAGTGCCAAGTTGAAAGAAACTTATAATAAAGATTTGCATGGAGGGCAACAACTCCCTAAAAGGAACATTGTATTATAAACCTGCTAGCCCTCTGCAACACACACACACACACACACACACACACACACACACACACACACACACACACACACACATTAGCAGAGCAGAACATGAAAGGACAAAAGAGAGGCAAAGAGCACAAAAGAGAAAAAGGAGGAAATTAACCATTGAGATGATGGGTCTAACTCTGATTTATCTACTTTCAAACTTAGAAATATCCAATGTATCCCTCTTTTAAAAAATAAATTCAAAACCTTCCTTTTCCAACCTTTCTAACTCTTATCTACATTTTACGTTATTTTTTTACTACATCACCCCAGGTATGTGCAGGCATTTCACTGAACAGAACTGTCGGGATCCCATTCGCCATTTTCCTGCCTTGGTATTTTCACTCATGGAGTCTCCTCAACATACAAGTGGATATTCAGTTTTATTTTCTTCCTCTCATATCTTCCCCCTGTCTCCATTCTTGAAGGCCTTAGGTGAGCTAACACTATCAACTCATGTGTCCTTTCATTTATTTAACCAATATTTGTTGAGAACTTCTTCTTATAGCACAGAAAGCGTTTACTGTCTATTCCAGTGGTTTTTCTATTTGTCACAGTTGTCCTACCTGAGTGACAGGCAGTTTCAGCTTTGTAAGTCTGGAGTGCTTTGTGTATGCTAGTTCTCACAGATTTTTTGAATAAATAATTCCCTGGCCAGAGCCTATTTGTGTGAGAATGCTTTGCCAGTTAAAATGAAACTCACAAAGTATGCTTGTAATTAGTTGAAATGCTCGAGTGTTTGGTAAAATTTGCCAAGGTTTCTGCATAATATGGGATGGATGTTACCCAGAAAGCCCTTTTAATTCCAAGCTCCCATTGCCACTTCTCTAGTAAAATACCTTCTCTTACCTGGCTCCTGCAGCAGCCTCCTTCTACTGCCTTTAGACTTGCTGTCTGAGTCCATTCCCCATCCTACAGTCATTGCCATCTTTCTGAAGTACGGATCTGATTGTGTCTGGCCCTGCTCGAAGACCGAGATGGCTTCCCTTTGTCCTTAGGATAATTTCAAACACTTGAGTTGGAACACCCTGCAGGATCTCCTCACAGCTGGACTCTTCAGGCTCCTCTCTGCATCATTTTCTTGCTACTTAGCTCATCTTTGCTGTTTCTTCTTCCTGGAAAAATGCGCTGCCACCCCAACACTATGCATCATTTTTCCCTACTTAACTCTTTATTATCCTGTATACAACTACTCCCCTATCGCCTGCCTACACCTGAGATTTCATTTATATAGCACTCAATATATTCTCTATAGTGGCATGTTTTCCACCATTTTTATTTGCCTACTTTTTAATTTAAACCCCATGAAACTGAGGATTCATAATGGCAAGGATTATGTCTGTCTTGTTCATCAGTTAACACAATGGTGTGAGACAAGATAGCACTCAATGGGTGGTTGTTGAATTGACTTTAGTAGAATATCATTAGGAAGCTAACAGGACACTTCTCCTATAAAAACTCCTGTGAATAAGAATGGCACTTTCTCATTTAATATCACTAAACTAATTACCTTGTGAAAATGGAATGACCCTTCTGTAGTCTTGTATCTTTGCCTAATTGACTAAGACAAAGAGGGGTGCCATGCCCAAAGGAATGCTCTACCTGATTCCTAGAATCTCTCCTGGGCTTGAACTGCCTTGCAGTAGGTGGGATCATAAAGTTTCAACCCTTAATAAAACAATGATAATCTATACTTTAGTGCTTTTGATGTGACAGCCACTTCTAATGTTCTTTATTTTAATACTCAGAACTACTCAGTCAGGCAGTGTCATCCTTTATTCCTTTATATGAGAAAGCTGAGCTCAGAGGTTAATAAGTCAGAGCCAGAATTCAATCGTTGCTACTTCTTATTTCAGAGCCTTTCCTCTCGGATTTTACCACATGGTCTCTCTAAAGGCTTCCCCATACATGCAGGCTGGGAATGGAAAAGTGACTAGGAAAATTTCTGGAAAGAGTGAGTTCCTTTCTAGTTAAGACATGTTGGGAAAATGTCTATTCATCTCTGCCATATTTGTTGAAAAACAAATCAGCACTCTTTATTTGTGAGCCTACTATTTTGGTAATGATAAGGAATAAATTATTTTTGAAAAGTTATAAAGGCAGATGAAAGTCTTCTACTTCAAAATCTGTATTCACCAACACCCACTTAGCCACCCCTCCGAAACCTGAAGAAGGCCACATTAGGAGTGAAAGTAGTGCTGCTGCAAATAGCTGTTCATTATGAGCTGCATCTCCAAAGCATCATCAAGTGTCTGTGATATCAAAATAAATCCTTGTCTCTGATCCATGACACATTCAGTCATCCAAGAGACAACTCTGAAGATACATCTCAACAAACTGCATGAAAAATCAGAGCTTCAAAATTGAGTTGTTACCTAATGGGAAACTTTCTATTATTCTAAGGAATATTATGCTAAATGACCAATCACTTTTTATTGATTCTTAGTGCTATTAGTCTGGAAGTCCTGAGTATATAATCCTCGCTGATCTTCTGTTCCCTGGAAATGACAGCTAAAGCCAGCAGCTGGCTTAGTGGAAGAGTGAGATGAAGGCAGCAATGTCTCTTCTGTTGCATTATTCACATAAATAATCCCATTCACTAATGGCCATGCAGGACCCCTATTAACTCTTGGTACTTAGAAATAAGAGTTGAGGATCAAAGTCTTAGCAAAAATATAACTATGAGGTTATATGAAAATGTCAATTATTTTTAGGTACTTTATTCCCATAGCTTAAGGCTTTAAATTCTGCATTTGAAAAAGATAGGCTAATGTCTATGACAATTTAACTTCCCCTGGTCTATAAGGTTATGTAGCACATCTCACCCCAAAAAATCTGTGGTTTAGGTAATTGTGTGAGGAAATTTGGACACAGATATGGTCAGAGGGAAGATTATGTGAAGATACAGGCCATCCATAAGCCAAGGAGACAGACACTTGAAAGAAACTAACCCTGCTGGTACCTTGATTTCAGACTTCGAGCCTCCAGAATCATGAGAAATTATATTTGTGTTGTGTAAGCCACCCAGTCGATGGTATTTTGTTTGGAAGCCTTAGAAAACTCATACAACCTTCTACAAACTTCTTCAATTATATGTTTCTCTCCAACTTTCCTACCACCACCCAGATCCAAAGCAGTATCATCTTTTTCTTGCACTATTACCATTGTTTCTTAAATACTTGTAGTTGCCTATATCTATTGTCTCAGCCCTCCAAACAATTGCTCAAGTAACCTTAAAATGCAAAAATTATTATGTCTCTTCTCTCTAGTGGTTAACTATACAAACCATTGCATTTGTCTAAGCAAATAATGATAGAGACTTGATACCAGGCTATGGTGTGAGGACAGTGAAGAAGAGATACAATCAGAAGGGCTTTGAAGGAAGAATCCAAATGGTGAGCGAGAGACTAGTTGAGCAATGAATCATGAATGCCTCTTAGGCAGTGACATATTTAGAGTTCCTGATATACAGAGACAATATATTTTTAAAAGATTTTATTTACTTATTTATTTTTAGAGAGAGGGGAAGGGAGAGAGAGAGGAAGAGACACATTGATGTGAGAAAGAAACATCAATTGGTGGACTCTCGCATGAGCCCCAACCAGGTACTGAACCTGCAACTCAGGCATATGTCCTGACTGGGAATTGAACCAGCCACCCTTCGCTTTGTGGAATGACACCCAACCAACTGAGCCACACTGGTCAGGGCAGGGGCAATAATTTTTTAACTCTTTCTCCCCCATATGAAAAGTTCATAATCAGTAATAATCATTTAACAATTGATGTAATTATTTTTTTGATTTTTAATTTAAAAACAATACATAGGAAAATGCATTTGAATTTTGGAGTCAGTATTTAAATTCAGTAAAGTATATTATATATTTTACTAAAGGCTTTTTTGTTTGTGTTCTCAAAACAAAAATATTACACCTTACAATTCAGTTTTGTTTCAATATTTTTAACTTTTAACACAAAGCAAATCTCCAAGTGGTTACATAGAATGAAAGAACAGAAGCACCTGTGTTCTTTCTTGGTCTTTACAATGGCTGTACTTGTGTTGTTTATGTCTAACCTACTGTTTTAATGCAGGAATATGTATTCTCACAGGAACTGAAGATACACACTGTGCCTGATGTGCACATGAATGCTTCTCAACTATTTCAAAGTTACTTTTGAAAGAAACAGGTATATGCAAGTCCATGTATGTTAGGGGTCAACTGTATAACTGGAGATTCTTGCGGTTAAGTTCCATGAAGAATATGTTTATTGCAATAGTCATACGATGGGCTAATTTGAAGCTTTTATCTATATTATTATAATCTAAGTGTTATAATAGCAATTATTTAGAACTTAGATTAATTTTTCTGGCAGGGAAATTTTATCACTGACATTGTTTAGACTTGCCAGAAGATGGTAATAATAACAATAACAATAATAATAATCAGATCTATTTTTGTCAGAAATTATGCTTAAATTTTCTATAGATATTGCACCCCATAAGTGACTATATCTGGCAAGGACTGTCTCTACTACACTCGACGGCACTACTCTGCCCTTGGTCTACCACCGTTGTCAGGAATTTGACTCAGGAAAAAAAAAAAGGATTCTGTTAATGTTGCCTGTTAGGGGCTGGGAATAGTGTAGGGGCTGAGAAAATCTGGCAAAATCATATTTTACATATTGAAGTCATAACCCCAACTACCTCAGATCATGACTGTATTTAGAGATAGTCTTTAAAGTGGTAATTAAGTTAAAAGGAGGTTGTTGAAGTAGACCATAACCCAGTATGACTGTTGGAGTAGACCATAACCTGATATGATTTGCATCTTTATAAAAAGAGATTAGGACACACACACACAGAGGGAGGATGATATGAGGGCATACAATGATGACCATCTACATTCAAGGAGAAGCTCAGAAGAAACCAAACTTGTCAACACCTTAAAAATTGAACTTTTAGCCTTCAGAACTACAAGGAAACAGATTTCTATTATTTAAGCCACCAAGTCTTGGTGCTATCTTATGGCAGCCCTAGCAAACTAATAATTGGCTGACTCATACAAAGAGGGAGAATAGATGGGGTGGGTAGGGCAGGGGAGAGCATTAGAGAAAAAATCGGACAACTGTTAAAGAACAATAATAAATTAATTTAAAAAAGAGAAAATCTCTATCTTTCTCTCAATTTTATAACCCTAAAACTACTTTTAAGAAAATTAAGTCTTGAAAAAAAGACAAAAAGAAAAAAAGCAAGAGAGAGAGAGAGAAAGGAAGGAAGGGAGAGAGGAAGGAAGGAAGAAAAAGAAAGAAAGAAAAAGAAAGAGATTTAATTGGAAAGGTGATAAATATAAATTCAGCTTTGAATTGATTTAGCCCTGCATCCTCTCGGACATCCCAGAAATTTCAGAACCGAATTTGGAAGATAACAGTGAGCTGGATAAAATGTATGATTAACTCATCAGTATTTGAGTGGTAGTTGAAGCCATAAGAGTAAGTGAAATTACCTAGAGAGAAACATAGGGTAAGTGGAACAAGGTCAAGGATAAGTACCTGGGGACACCACAGATCTGAATAAATGTGCAAGTTTGCTCACAAGTTTGACCATATCAAATAAGGTTATTCATCAGAGAGAGGCCATTTAGGGAGATACTAAATTTTGAATATTTTGGATATTTTCAGCTGTAAATGAAAACTGTACACATGATAATTCTCAAAATGAATAATTTTACCATCTGAGGCTAGTTATCCCTGTGATCCACCTGAAAAATATTTAGCTTAAAAAACTAAAGAGAAATAAAGTCTGAGCTGTGTTTTTTAAAGAAAGAATATTCATATCTAGCAAAATAAACTTCCTGTTGAATAAAAGATTAACTGAAAATTTAGATTCCTGAGATATTCTTTGAATATCTCAGAATACTGTAATTTTCATTGGTAAGCTGAGAAATAAGACTCTCTCTCTATATATAGTCCTATTAGACAACCTCAAGGCTTTAGTGAGGAAGAATACTGACACTGGAAATAAAAATATCACAGGGCTTTTTCAACTTCAAAGTCAGCCTACTTGGTGTGTATATATGTGTACACAGATTTAATGTCAGATTTCATTAGGTCTTTCTATTAGAAAATAATTTAATTTTATAATAAAGGTTAATGTCTCCCATTTATCTAACCCATACTGAGTATGTATATACATAAAGAGAGAGAGAGAATTAATTTCTTAAAATAATAATATCTACTTTTAAGCAAAAAGCAGGTATGTTGAAAGTCTCAGAGGTATGACTGGCTTCATTCAAGCTTTATTTAAGGGCCCACATGGTGGGAACAGGATTCAGTTAATGTCTTAATCGATCTCTCTAGCCTACTGCCTCTGGGATAGCTCACATCTGGGCTGGCTGTTTTTCTTAGAGACAAGATGATTCTAGGTGGTCCTGGCTTTTCATTCAAGTTCAAATGTCCAAGCAAAAGTCTCATTGGCTCTCAGGGGATCCTTTTGGATTATGTACCTGTTAATGAACCCATAAAAGTGGCCAGAGGTTATATGCTGTGCTGATTTTCCTAAGCCTAATTCATGTTTCCCACTTTGACTTAGTTTGTGTTCCATATTATCTATAAATTCAATGAGGGTTTACCTCCAACTACCAGATAAAGAGTATATGAATACCAGATGAAGAGTGCATGAATATGGAGTGGCGTAAAAATACACACACTCATACATACATGCACAAATATATATACATATAATAAGTGTTTATTGTACATAAATTATAAGAAAGCATAATGTAAGCTAAGAAAAGAAAACTTTAAGGTATTCCTAGTGCTATTTTATTTGTTGTATAAGAGGAACAAGTAGAAGGAAAAAAATTGTTGGACACATTGATATTTTAATATTGCAATTAGATTGCTCCAAGAAGATAGTTTTCTAGAGGATGCTATAGGAATAAAAAACTATTCAGGGCTACTTTTGTGGAATAATATTTTAAACTGCTGTCCTAGACACTCATATTTAGAACCAGCCAGCTGAGAAGTATTAAATCCTATTTACATTTACTTAGAAAATTTAATTAACTATAAGTTTTAACAATTTCAGTTTACGTTATTAAGTCTAATATTGCTAGATGAGGATGATTGATTGGGGGTTAGGATAGTATATTTTCCAGAAATATGTAAATGTGTATATGCCTACATTCATGTGTGTGTGTGTGTGGCTTAACCTAAGACCCCTGGGTGATAACATATACAACCCCCATGGAACTGTATACTGTTTCGTTAGGGCAATTAGTAGCATAAGGGAAGCTTCACCTGCACTGTCAGGTGTTTGAGAAAATACCCTCCATGGCCTCAGGTGAGATAATTCTACAAATGCTCAGAGATATAAGAAAATGGAGGAAATTGCACTCAGTGTTCATTACTTTTCTTTTGGGTCTTCCCATCCTGCATTGTACTTTGCCTCTTCTCCCTAATCTCTCCACCTTTCATGGGTCCTTCTTCCTCTGACACTGGACTCTCCAATCCTTTACCAATTTTAACTTTCAAGTGTGTGCACAGTATCTGCCAGCTGGAAGGGACATTAGAGCTCTATTAAGACAATCCCTTCATTTTATATCTGCTGAGTTGAGTGAGAGGCACAGAGCCTGTGAGATGACAACAGGCATATCACCAACTGCTGTGTGACCTGGGACAAGAGTCCATGGCTGTCTTCTCTAAGCCCCTTCCACCCAGATGTTCTTTCAGATCACCTACATCATCTCACCCGCAGCCCACACACACGTATACTCTCTGAGCGTCGCCTTTCTCTGTGTTTTCTGTAATTGCCTCCATCTTGCTTCTCAGCAGTGAACTTTCTGTTGTGCTCAACTCTACCCAGTTTTACCCTCTTCCTGCCTCTCAACTTGGGCTTATGTAGTAGCAGTAATATAATGATCCAATGACCTATACTGAGTGCTCACAAGGTGTCATACTTCAGACGTTTTACATCTATCACATTATTTAATTTTCACACAACTCTATGAAGCAAATACCATGGTTTTCCTTATTTTGTAGATGAGGTTTAGGGAAGTTATCTGTCTGAACTCACATTGTTAGTAATTAATAAAAATGTGATTTGAACCCAGTTCATCGGATCCCAAAGTTGGAGCTCTTACCTACAATGCTATATTGCTTCCAATACAGATGGTCCCATATTTTGAGCCATAGCACAATTGGCTGGTGAGTCTCTCCAGCTGAGAAGGTCTAAATGACAAATGGATCTTTACCTTGAAATGGCGACTCCAATGAGCTGTTCTCTGCTTCTGGCTCATTTTTGCAATTCTAGACCCAACTGGGCTATTTAGCTCCAAAATTTAATGTTAACCTTAACATCGAATATGGGGAAGAAAGGAAAGAAGTATATAGAAGACTGTGGTAAAGGAAAAAGAGAATATTGAACAAGAATCAAAGGTGTGGGGGAATCTGGGGTCAGGTGGGAAGTAAAACGATTACAGCAAGAAACAAAAATCTAAACCTGACTTCTTTGTTTTTCTGACCCAACTGACTATCTTTGTGCTATACACCCTTCTGCTTGTGTTTTTCATTTTCTTTCTCCTCTAGGATCTTAATAGTGTAATAAAATAAAATACACTTGTCCAATGTAAAACATGGCTTAGGTGGAAAAAAAAAATCTAAGTCATCGTAAAGCCTCACCAAATCCCTATAACAGATATTATAGGTGGCTGGCAGTCAAGACAGAAGGGCCCTGAAGTGCAACTAAGTTCAGGTCAATAGGAAGTATTTGTAGCTTGAACTTACGATTTACAATAAAGAGAAAATATGCTGGCTGTAAACAGCAGAAGCATGTAATAACCCAGTCTCAATCCATTTCAAAGTTGTTTTTATTGAACTCCAGCCATCTATCTAATTTGCTTTCCAGGGCATTCTCAGAGAGTAATTTTGTGATATATATTTTTAAAAAGCTGACTGTTTTCAATCGTTTAGATTTAATTCTTTTCTCAGTCTATTAGGTGTCATTAAGTCATGCATTTTTTTTAAGCTGTTGTAGACAAATGCCTTAAGTAGGCAAATTAAAAATAGGAGATTTAATAAGTGAAAACTGTGACTAAAAGTAGGAATGAAATAGTTTGCGTTAGCTAGAGAAGTTAAAATACAAAAGATACTGGGAAATTCAATCAAGCTAGAACTCACGAAGACTACACAAAGGAATAAGGAAAGGTGATAGAGTTTTAGCAAAACTTTCTAAACTAAATTGTTGTTATCCCACACAGCTTTTGAAGTTGAAAAAGAATCAGGTCAGGAAGAAGAGAATCTGAGCAAAGTAAGGTCTGGGAATCACACTCCTTCATCCATTTTGCTCTTTAGCTCAGACCATTTGCTTAAGGTTCACTAATGGAGTGATTTTGTACAGGTGGGGAGAGCAGAATCCTCTGCTTGCAGCTTGCAGACCTGACCACCTCACAGGTTCTTGAAGCAGCAGTGTAGCATTGTGATGAGAAGTCTCTCTGCTTATTAGTTGTGTGACCTTGGCCAAGTTATCCAACCTCTAGATCCTTGGTTTCCTTATTTGTAAGATAAGAGTAATTTTAATACTCACTTCCAGATCCATACCTGGAAAGGGCAACTCAGTATTTACCCCAGGGCACAAAAATGTAAATAATGATATATAAAGATTATCAATTTAATATTAATTTACACGTTCATGGCACATTTACTTTTTACACAGGATGTAAGGTCAACTGAGTCTCTTACCTAATCAACCAGGATTGTTCTAAGAATAAGGTGCTACTAGAGAGCACACGGTATTATTAACATATCTATGAGCTGGATTATCAGTTACAAAACTGACTTTGTGGCACGTTTTGTGTATGTTGTTTGCTTAGAACACCTATATAGCTGGTTTTAGGCTTACCTAAAGTTTAAATGAAATAAGGATTCTTTTCTCACTGCAACTGAATCTCGTCGTCGTCGTCGGCAGCCGTCCGTCTCGAGAGACGATGGTGTAGCTTCTTCAGAGTCTATCTGCACCGCCAAGAATGGCTGTGCAGTCCGACTCGGGAGTGACATGGTATCTGTCTCCTCCCGTGTTGAATCGACATCTTGCGATGACGCTGAAGCTACAGAGCCTGGGCAGGGTAATATGGAGGGTCTGCTGTTGCCCATGCAGCAGACCCCCCCTCTCTTCGCAGCTGAAGGGTCCAAGGGAAAGACGGAGTCGATACAGCTTGGTTTCAGGTGCGCCGCAGGAGTTGCCGGTGTTGACTACAACGTCAAACCGCCTTAGGGACTCCGGCTCCGGATTTTCTGTCGGGGTTTACTCCCTTAGCCTTTCCCCTGAAGAGGTATGCCGCAAGGCAGCGGAGGTTTTTTGGAGTCAGAGTTTTCCTTCTCTGATGTACCCTGACTGGAAGATCGAACCAGCGACACTTAGCTCGCAGGCCGACGCTCAATCCACTGAGCTAAACCAGCCAGGGCGCAACTGAATCTAATTCTAAAAATTTAAGTAACATTAACAAAAAGCTGGCTTTAGTTCACTAAATTGACTTTAAGTCCCATTCATAGGTCATGACCCACTGTTGAAAAATTTTGATACTAATATCCAATTACTCATGGAAAACTGGCCTCTACATATGGCAGGTTCTGTAGTTCCTTTCCTAGTATAAAAAGACTTTGATGATTTCTGGGCAGAACACAGTGCCAAAAACATAGGATTTAGCCTATGTGGCTATTGTTCATATGCTTTGTGCTCATAAAAAGATATTGGCCTTTTAGGTATTCTTGCTTCAGACACTTTCTATAGGACTGACCTGTCAGAAATGGGAATAGTTAGCTACCTGACAAAGGAATAAGCACAAAAATGGAAGTTGTTTGGGCCTCTGCTTACTTCCTCCCTTGCCTGGCTAACATTCCAGCCAGAAAGAATGGGCTGAGGGAGGGAGGGAAGTGTATGTATGGAGCAAAATCAAGGAGAATGGCTGGAATGGTTGGAAGGTAAATTAATGGAGCTCCAAGGCCCAGTTACTTCAATTATTTGTAGTTAAAGCATCATTATGAGCCATTAATGAGTAGCCATATGGCACATCTCTAAGTCTAACCTATAACTAGATTTATTCACTAAGGCTGTTCACGTCACATCCAGGTGGTGTAGGTAATATAATCACATTTGGGTGGCTTTAAAAACAACAACACAAAAGCAACCACTTTCTCTAATGCGTGTGTGCACACGCACGCTCAAACACACACAAACACACACACACGCCCCTCCCTTCCACAATATTGTGTTTCATTTCATTATTGGATAGAGTTATGAGACTGATAGGTTGATATAAAACTAATATTTCCATTAAGATTTCTTGCTGCAAGCTACAAATACAAATTCTGTCTAATTTAAACAATGAAGTTGCCATTGGAAGGATATGAAAGTAGCTGACAAATAAAGAAAAGGCTAGAGAAAGATGTGCTTCAGAAGGGACAGGGTCCACAGCTGCTCTGAGGGGTACCTCTGGTTGAAAAAACTTCACCTCTTTGTGGTGGTGGTAGGGGTGCATTTGCATCTGGATTTAAAAAATGGTAAAAACTTCAATTCAATTTATATTTAATCGGGTGCCAACTTTATGCTGGGGATTGATCTAGGGACCTGTGATACATCAGTATGGAAAAGAGCCAGGGTTCTCTGCACTCATGGAGTTATAGTCAGTCTTTTTATAAATCCACCCTAAAGCGTGGTCTTAAGCAATGTTGGCTATGGGGTGGTAAACTTTTCTCAAAAACTTTCTTTTTGCAAATGTTAGTTATCTTAAATTTAAGATTATCTACTTTTCGATTATAAAACAAATATTTGATACAGATATGCATGTTCCACTTTTAGGAGGTGTCAGGCCACAAATCATTCTAATTATTTAAAAAGTGCGTAATAAACATATAAGATCCTTGTGTTTGGCTAAATATTACACAAAAATAACTAAATAGACTGATTATTCACCACTACTGAGTTTATAACATTTAAGGTTTAGATGTTGCATAATGACTTAATTTTGCTTAAAACTGCTCTCTATAGCTAACATAACACTTTTTGGAAACAATATTAAGTGAACTGAAGGAACTCTCCAAAGTACATAGGAAATTATACATTCAATGTAACAATAACCAGAGTATACCTGAAAGTTTGCAAATCCAAGTAAACTGAATACAGGTCCTCCATAAGTGCTCTGGGAAATTTGTTTTTAAGTGTAACTAGCTTCAACACTTAAGAGGGATAATTACAATTTACAGGGTAACTTCTGTGTAAAAATTCTTCTTTATTAAAATCAAAACAAGTGATGTAATAATGAATTAACAAAAGTTAACGTAAAAGGCAACTTATGATTCACGATAGGTAGTTCTAGTATGATAAAAATGGTACTACAAATATTAGAGTTCATTTACATAGAAGAATTCTTTCTCTTTCAGTGGATAATCTAAAACTTCTTTTTTAAGTTTTAAAATATTTTATTGTTTATGCTATTACAGTTGTTCCTTTTTTTTTCCTTTTCCTACCTCTACCTGGCCCCACCCTCCTCACTCCCTCCATCAATCTCCACATCATTGTCCATGCCCATCCATCATGCACCATCTTTCATCTAGTACCCCTCCTCCCCTCTGGCAGCTGTCAACAAGTTAGGCCCTGGCTGGGTAGCTCAGCTGGTTAAATCATTGTCCCAATATACCAAGTTTGCAGGTTCGATCCCTTGTCAGAGCACATATCAGAATCAACCAATAAATGCATAAATAAGTGGAGCAACAAATCTCTCTCTTCCTCTCTCTCTATTTCAAATCAATACTTTAAAATTTTTTGTAAATAAAAATTTATTTGCCAGACAATTACTGCACAGCCATTCTCGGCGGTGCAAATAGACTCTCAAGAAGCTACGCCATCGTCTCTCGAGACGGACGGTTGCCGACGACGACGACTGCTTTGGAACACTTAATTTTGTGTCCTCCTTTGCCCACTTGCTCCTATGAAGAGCTGAATATAGGACAATGAGAGAGCATCCTCCACCTGGAATCCTCTTTTATTCCCTTCCTGGCTTTAGCAGATAAGGATCCCTTATTTATTTCTTCATCACGCATACGCACACAGCTGTGTGCAGCTGATGGCGGCATACCGCTGCTGCTGCTAATGCCACAGTGCACACTCCTGCTGCTTAGCTGCGGGAAGAGCTCTTTTAACGATCTTGACATAGCCAGAGTTCATGCTGTTTTTAGTGAATTCAGAGGCATTGTTTAATATAACCTTGGGATTTAGTTGCCTCCAGAAATGTGAGAGAATTTCTTGTAGTCAAAGGCAAATGGCAATGCATGGCATAATTAAACACTGAAAAGTATCATAGTGGACTTTTCAATGAACAACCCAATTTTTTATTTTTGTTTCAATTACATAGAATGGAGAGGGAGTACCTCTTCAGACCACCTTGGTTTTGTGAGTCTATTGTTTTTACCGTGTAATAAGGATCTTAGAGCAAGTATGGGCTGTGAATCTGCAAAGCTTGAGCAGCCATAATGGCCACCTGGGGCTGCGTCCACCTCATTCACCTGGGAAGTCAACCAGTGGTTCGGAGCATCTGTCTGTCTACAAATGGAAAGGGGAGAATGTGTTTTTTGTTATGTTAGAAGTTTTTTATTATTACTTTCAAACAAGTCCTCAGATTGCAAATTTCCTCTCAGAGACCGGCATTCCTTCTTACATATTTACATATTTGTATCAGGAAAAACTAACCAAAAACAATAAGCACTACTTCCTCCCACTCCTATGCAAATGATACTCTGCCTGCTCATGAAAGATTTGCGATCCAGTATAGAAAGCAGTGTGCTTCCAGAGTGAGAGCAAAGCCTCAAACTATTTAAGTCAGGCTTTCTAGCTGGAGAACCTCTTATGTATTGACCAAGTCACTTCCCCACTTCTGGTTTCTTAAGAGGTTCTCATCCATAGACCCTAGAGATCACTTTGCTTGGCACTTTGCAGGTGTACTGTGGGGATTCATTTATGTGGCGTTTCTTAAGTTAAGAATTTTGAAACAAAATGTGCTTCCTTGAACTAGGAAGATAAAAAGGACGGGACAGTATGATAGGAAAACCATTGAACCAATAGTCGAAAAGCCCAAGTTTAACCCTGGACTTACTTGCTGAGTAATAATTCTAGAAATCACTTAACTTCTCTGAGACTAATTTTCTTTTAATTGGTTGTAGTAAAAAATTCTAACACTTCATAGCTTTTGGAAGTAATAGTAAATTGTGATTTAGAACATGGGGTTTATGTTGGAATCACATTCTTCCTAAGTGATTAGTTGTGTGCTGTTTACCTAATCTAAACCTCAGTTTCTTCTTAGGTAAAACAATACTTACCTTCAGGACTTTTTGAAGTAATAAGTGAGAGAATCCATTAAAAAATTTAGGATAGTGTTCCAAGCATAAGTTTTTGTTGTTCCTTTTAATACTAATGTTATAATTATTATTAACTAAAAATCAAATGAAATAATGGCTATAAAGCGTCCTGTAAACTTTCTAGGCTCAAGATGGAGACACTGCTGCTCAGAGTGTCATGTTGGCAAACAGAAACTTAGATAACTTTCTTATCCCTATAAATGCTCTGATTGATCAGAAACACAGTGTATTCAGTCAGTCAATCCTCAAAACCCAAACCAGCCCTGAGCCTTCTCACCCCAAGTAAGGTTGACTGTGTGGCCTCCATGAGTCAGATATTTTATATTTTTCTCATCTTTGTTCTTTATTCTACAAAAGCATTCTACCCTCAGCCCCATTTTGTAATTCTCTGAAAGGGGACTGCCCACTTCATGAAATGTCAAATAAGATCTATTTGTATTATCTACATTATTTTTTTAATCATCATTATTTTAACAACTTTAAAGTTCTATTGCATTATTGCACAACAATTTGATAGAGTAATGTAATTCATTGTAATCTGACCCTGTAGAAATCTGCTAAAAGGGTAAAATTTCTATTTTCAATGAATGGGCCTCCATACTTCATTGGTAGGAGTATGTTTTACTTATTCTCTTAATGAAGTTTGTTTCTGTAAGTGTGCTTTTTCCAGATATTTGGTTTATGCTTAGAAAAATCTTATTATTTTCCAGATCATTCCCAAATAGAATTTATAGAGGTACAACACTCAATCATTATTTTATTTAATAAGCAAATAAGTTTCAGTTTATACTGTACATCTATATCCTCAAAGTCATAAGATTCAGTCACTTAACTCAAATACAGTGACACCTCATTACATAGTAATTTGCAATAATAAAGATGAAGTTTCTAAGTAACTAAAGTTTTACCATTTAATCAAACTTTTTCAACTGCTTTTGGAAGAAATCTTATTATGTTATATAACTTCCTGCTTTCTTAAAGGTATAGATTATAACGTGACATTTTCTCAATGACTAAAAATGAACATTATGGCAATTAGTAACTGCACTGAGTTCTAATTGGATCTGTTTTATTTTTTTCTTTCTCATTGTCTAGCTGTCAGCTGTCACTTCCAGGGTTGAAGTGCTTGCTTCATGTAGCTGTCAGCCCTCTAATTTGCTGTTTCTAATCTGCTGAGCTATGAGAAATCAAGTGACTAAGACAGTCTTGTGTATAAATGAAGAGAATATTCTTTTCCACAAAATATGAAGCTTTCAGTACAAAGTACTTGAGCAGTTATTCAGGATTTAGTAGGTTTTTTCCAGAATCAACTGCTCTAATAATTATTGACATTTCCAGGGAAAAAAATGATTTTCTGGTACATAAGGAACAAAGTTACTAAAGATTGAGGGTGAAAGTACTCTCTATTAATGAAGGCAATTATAAATTTCCTGATTATCTAATATAAGTGAGACAATTTTATGAATTTTTATAATATAATATCTAACAGGAAATGGGTACCGTGTGCCTTTATAAACTTTATTAATGTATTTGCTATATTTCATTTAACTAATGCTTACATACAAATATTAACTTATTAAATGCTATGAATATTTATTGTTGAGTAAACTTAGAGCCTGAGAAGTTCTATAATTTGCTCAAGGTCTCTCAGCTATTGAATGATAGAGCCAGTACCTGAAGGCAGAACTGTATGCCTTTAAGTATATGATTTTATATCATAAGTACTCCAGCAGACAGCCAGAAATAACAATCAATGCCATTTACTCTGAGAATATGAATCCAATATTGTTCAATCTAGTGACTCAGGAATAAAGTGGCATGGAAAAAAAAAAGAAGAAGAAGAAGAAGAAGAAAGAAGAAGAAGAAGAAGAAGAAGAAGAAGAAGAAGAAGAAGAAGAAGAAGAAGAAGAAGAAGAAGAAGAAGAAGAAGAAGAAGAACTTTGAGGGATCTTGGCATTTAAAAGGAAAAGGAGGGAGATTTGAAAGTTATTGTTATGATTGCCAAGCATTCACTCTCTCCCTCTGATTTGGCTTCATTTAGCTCCTAGTCTGGCCTATAAAACAATATACCAGTTCTTCAATGTTTTGATACTTAATGTGAATGAAGAACTGATGCTCTGGAAACAGATTACCTAATTCAAATCTAGGTTCTATAGTCTGAGCTTGAGGAACATAAATTGTCTCAAAGGTTTTCTCATTTGTGAATTGTTACAAGAATAGTACATAGTAATAATATATAGTAATAATAGTGCCTTACAGGATGTTTTGGAGAATAAAACAGAATAAAAGTTTTTAGCAGACAGCATGGCATGTATTAATTGACCTTAATGCTTGTTATCATTATCACCACTTGAAAAATGCATTCCATGGAAAACTGGCACTATAAGTAAGTCAGTAAAAACAATACTATTTCTGTCAAGTAAATTTGGGAAATACTTTCTTTTATTCCCTCGCAGAGAATCACAATGTATATTTTCATATGAAAAGCATTTTAAAATTCTGCTTTAGTAAACATGTTTAACTTTATTTAGCTCTGTATTTCCCAAACTTATGTGTCCATAAAATCTGTGTAGGTTGTGTGTGTGTGTTTGTGAAGCATCCAGCTTACAAAACTAAATTTTGATGGAACATATTGCAGGGAAATGCTGCCCCTCACTAAAATTTCTGAAATGGGAGTGACAGGAAATATGTGGTGAGTAAGGTGGAAATTGCAGATCTGAATCATATTAGTAAGGATCAAATATTAGCATGCCTATCTCTGGGCAGAGGCACTTGGAACTTAGCTCCTCTGAAGGTGAATCCATATGCTACCAGGAGGAACTCTTTGGTATGATCCTCTGAAAAATCATCATCTCTGCCATCATCACCAACATGACATCACCACAATTGTCATTATCACTGCATCATCATCATCACCATTCTATTCAGTGGTTTAATTTATGTCAGGTATGGTGCTCAGTGATTTGTTTTCATTAGTTATTACATTCAGGTGGCATCACAACTCTAATTTTTTATGTAATAGAACGTGGACTTAAACAGGTTATATGCCCAAGCAAAGGGGCTAAGGGTGGAATATAGTCTTGTACTCCAACTGTCCTGGAAAGCAGCTTGATTCACCACTGCTGAGACTAATTGTCAGAAAGTTATAGCAGTAACTCACCTGGGGGTGAGCCAGGGTCTGTGTGAACAAGTGTGCTCTTTGAGGAGGTGAGTTTCCTCAGTAGTTGTTCTTTCTGTGTGTGCATCAGACAGATGCCCCACCGGAGGCCCAGCCTGCGGGGAACCTGGGAGCAGCAGGATGAAGCATGGATCACTTAATGATGGTGATCCCTTGGCTTTTTCAGAGCATAGTCTCTTACTTTTTAATTTCTGAACAGTAAAGCTGAACTTCATCATGCTGCTAACATTAGGGGCTGTTATAGGTTTTCATGGGGAAATGAAATAACCAGAATTAAACTAGGGGCCAAAACTTGCTTTACAATGTGAGAGGGACAGAATTATGTAGGACAGGATCTACATACTGTACCTTATAAGGCAAATCTTCCCTGTCACCTATTATAACATTCACCATGAGCTAAGAATGGTTTTAGCATTTTTATATGCTTACATAAGTAACCATGTAACATCCTCAATTTTGTTTTTTGCCTAATATCCTCAATTAAAAAAAAAAAGATCAAGTGCCAACTTAGTTTAACCATTATTGGTGAAGGAGAGGTTCCATTTGTCTGAAGAAAATATTAACTATGGAAGGAACCCCAAAGAATGATCCATCTGTGCTTTATTACAGACGTAAGCTATACGTTCCAAACAACCATGATGGTAACACTTCTTTCTGCCCACACTTCCTCATAATTGATAGGAACTGAGGTGGACATGTGCCAGGTTATGTCAATCAGATTCTTATTTCTTACAGATTAAGGATTTAGATTTAGTTAGCATCTGAGTGTAGTTAGGTTTTAGGCACAGTTAAATACTCTTGCTTTGTGGATCAACCATTTTAAGCATACACGAATGCACAGAGGAATCAGAAAATGTTAGTCTCAAAGGGAGAATAATATAAGAAGAAGGCAGAAGGAACTATGCTGGTTACCAGCAGATCTCTAGTCTTGGTTACAGGAGGTGCCTCTGCTGCTCTCCAATATGGTAGCCACTCATGACCTGTAGCTATCAAGCCCTTGAAATATGTCTAGTCCAAATTGAGTTGTATTGTACATGTAAAATATATGCCAGACTCTAAGAACTTAGTATAAAAATAATGTAAAATATCTCAATATTTTATACTTATTCAATATTGAAATTACAATATTTTGAATATACTGGGTTAAAATTAATTTCACTTACTTCCTTTAACATTACTAGAAAATTTTAAATTATGCTTTAATTGGACAGAGCTGTTTTAGAGATTCAGATGCTTTGATTTTAAGAAAGGTTGCTACCGGAGACTTCCGGCCAAGATGGAGGCTTAGACGGACGCGCTAGGTCTCCCTCTACAACTAGAGAGGAATACAACTACTTCAAAACAAAGGATAACTAGAAATTCCAGAAAATAAAACTACACGGAAGCCCAACATATGAAGTTATAAACCAGCGGCGCCCTTTGGGCAGGTAAGAGCAAAAGAGGGCGGCGCTGTTTGCGGTCGCACCAGGGACAGCGGCGGGGAGAACAATCCCGGCTGCAGTCGAACCCCCGGCAGCTCGCGACCCCAACGCTGGGGAAAGCAGCCACCACATCGCCTTGAACAGTGAGGCCCAGGGGGGCGGGAGGACAGATCCCGGTCTCCTAGCGGAATAACTGTGTGAATCCATCTTGGACCCCCGCCCCCAAAGAAAGCGCCACAGCGCTGCGAAATAGGTCGCGGACAGGCACCGGTCGCTGGATTGTGATGACAAAGCACCACGGCACAGCAAGAAAGGCTGCCGAACGGCGCCGGTCTCTGGGTCATTACGAGTACACAGGCACTGACCCCTACAGCCGGCCCAAGAAAACAAAACTCATCTGTCAAAATGAGGCAGACAACTATAGAAATCCCGGTGGCACAGCTCACCACGCAACAGATGGAGAACCTGACAGATGAACAGATAAGAAACCTGTCAGATGCTCAGTTCTGGGCCATTGTTATCAGGTGGCTTACAGAATTCACAAAAGATCTGGAAAAAGATGAGAAAGAAGCGAAAAACACTCATAACGAAAGGAATAAAACCACATACGAGACAGATGGTGAGGAAAAAAAATCCAGAGTTCATTTCAACAAACTGGAATATGGAGAAGGAACAAGCAGTCAACCAATGCAGAGAGAGGAAATGGGAAGCAACGATGAGAGGATCAGAAACCTCTGGGACAGCTATAAAAGGCCCAACATAAGAATCATTGGTTTGCCAGAGAGCGAGGAAGATGAACTAGAACTTGAAAAATTGAATGAAAATATAATAAAGGAGAACTTCCCAGACTTGGGGAAGGAAATAGACTTACAGGTCCAGGAAGCACAGAGAGTTCCAAAAAAACTGGACCCAGGGAGAACCACTCCAAGACACATTATAATCAAAATGTCAAAAATTAAAGATAAAGAGAGAATCTTAAAAGCAGCAAGAGAGAAGAAAAGAATTATGTACAAAGGGGTCCCAATTAGACTATCAGCTGACTTCTCAAGGGAGACCCTGCAGGCAAGAAGGGACTGGCAAGAAATATTCAAAGTAATGAAAATCCAAAACCTACAACCACAAATACTCTATCCAGCGAAATTGTCATTCAGAATAGAAGGACAGAGAAAGTGTTTCCAGGACAAAATAAAACTGAAAGAGTTCATTATATCCAAACCACTGTTATATGAGATGTTAAAGGGACTGGTTTAGAAAAAGGAGGATCAAGACAATGAAATCTAAAATGAAAACTGCATCACAAGAAACAACAGAAGCTAGGGAATTGAAACAAAGGCAAACTAAACAGGCAACGAGAGTGGAAAAAGAACTATAGGTATGGGGAACATATTGGGGGGAGGTCAACAGGGAGGGGGAATGGGGAGAGGGAGGGAGATGATATAGGAATTAAGGATCATGGTAGGAGGGAATGGAATAGACAGAGAGAGGTTGAGAAGAACTGTATGCACAACTAATGGACATGATCTAAAAGAGGGGGACAACTGGAGGGAGGGGGGCCACCAGGTGGAGGGGAGCAGAGGGAAGGGAAATTGGCACAAATGTAATATTATAATCAATAAAACACATTAAAAAAAAAAAAAAGAAAGGTTGCTACCTATAAATTCCACTACCAAACCCATTTCTTCCTTTCTTTCTTTCCTCCTCTTTCTTTCTTTCTTTCTTTCTTTCTTTCTTTCTTTCTTTCTTTCTTTCTTTCTTTCTTTCTTCCTTCCTTCCTTCCTTCCTTCCTTCCTTCCTTGCTTCCTTCCTTCCTTCCTTCCTTCCTTCCTTCCTTCCTTCCTTCCTTTCTTTTTGCTGAAACTAGACCAAGTTGGTTTTAGTTAATGTAAACAAAATATCCTTGATAAAGCAATGAGCCTTTTTAACTTCTCAGGTTTAAAGTACATATCTCATGCACTGAAAAGATTTTGTCCAAATAAGAAATTTACCAGGGCTACGCATTTGCATGTCATTTCTTAATATAACATTAAATAACATTAAAAGTCATCATTAATTGGGGTTTTACATTGGGTCATTGCTTTTTTTGGTTCTATTTAATCAATATGCAGTACCACCCCATTTACAGAAGAGAAAATGGAGGCATAGGGACTGTTATAGGATCTTCCCAAGGTGATAGAGCTGGCGGTAGAGTAGGTTTCATGATAAATCCTCTGCTCTTGACCTTCGGACTATCCCAGTCATGAGTTGAAGGTGTTTGCACCAGTGATAGGGTGGTGATGCAACCATATTGACTTAGTGAGCAAGTATAAGGCTTATATTGGGTAGAGAAGGTCCTGAGACCCTCCTAAGGGAAAGGAAGTGAAAGGTTGGCTGAAATAAGAAAAAAAGATGCTTCCCCCTGCCCTATTATGTGCTCAGATAATGCATCAGAAACTCACAGGATAACAAGGCCCTGCTCTTTCTAATGTGCCACTCTTGGAAAAACTGAACTTTCCACAATCTCTGTAGTAAATATTGAAAGAATCTAGCCCATTGGCAGGCCTGGAGAAATTACAATACCTTGAGAGTTCGCTGTGAGTCAGAAGGAACTTCTGTGAGCCGGGGGAGCCTAAGACTCTTTGGCTAAGGGTTGACCTCACAATTTCCTGTTTCCCTGGCTGCTGCCTATGCTGCTGCACTCACATTAGGATGGATTCCCTGAAGATAATGTCTTCCCAGTGCTCAGAATGGAACCCTGTTCTTCAAGAAAAGTTAATTTGCATCATAAGGGGTGACAGATTATTCCCAGATAATTTAATTACTTTGACTCTCATAGGATGAGACCAAATAATAAAATCTTAATAATGATAATAATGATGCTATAAAAATGCAAAGTCTTCATATTCTTATTCTTGCAGAAGACCATTTAATAATCCTAATTTTACTGTGTATTTCTATTGGCTAGACAATTGTTTGGTTTTTCTTCATCATATTTTTTTGTCACTGGCGTATCGAGTTTCCAGATGCTTATTGTACTGTGCTTGATTCAATTGCATTGACTATGCTATCACTTAAAAAATAAAGAAAAATGTTTTAAAAGTAAAAGAAGAATGATAAATTTTATTGAGTGGCATTTTCAAATCTTTGGAAATGCACATTGAAATTGTTAGAGGACAAACTGAAACCTTTATAAAAACAAGCAAATGCAATTAACTTACTTCTCTTGGTGCTATATAAGAGGTCCCATAAAAGTCACATAATCCCTTATGTTAACTTTCTTAATCCAACCTCTATATGACACTGAAAAGGGAGGAAAAACTCTCCCTGAAACCAAGAAAATGTTTGTAGAAAATGCCTCAAGAGCCTTCCCACACATCTGTTATATCTGCATATAAGCAGCATATAATCCAAAAAAAATCCTCAGCTACTCTAAGGAATGCCCTTTCATGCTCCTTTTGCAGACCTGTCCTTTCAGAAACCATCCAGTAAACTGGACAGTTCTTAGTCCACTCCCTCTGGAAAAATATGAAATAGGGTTCTGCTTTATAACTGCTCAGACCTATCTCCAATACTATAGCCAGACTCCATATATGTTTAACATGCTAAGTGGGATCAGCTCTCTGAATCCCAAAAGAATGTTTTATGGGGTCCGAAGTGCAGTTTTGTGTAATTTTTTGCCACATATCTGCATTCTTTTTAAGGCAGGTGTGAGGTAGGTGAGTTTAAGCACTTTGAAGTGCTTAAGGGATTAAAAGTTCATAGGCTCTTCTTGCAGGCTGGAGTTCTGGTATCCTCTTTTTTTCTCCTCTCCTCCCTCTCCCACCTTCTCCTGCATCCCTCACCCCCATGCCTACCCCAGGGCCTTTGTGGCAACTCGATGGCTTTGTGATTTGACTTACTTCTGGTAAATGAGTTAAAATGTGTGTGCGGCCTGGCCCCATATTTCCTTTCTTAAAAGTAAAATTGAACCCCGAAAGATCAGCCCACAGATAAAAGTAACTTCAAAAGCCAGGGCTTAAGTTCTACAAATCTCTGGAGCTCTCATCTGCTCCCTCAACAATGCACCCCTGGGGCCCCTAGAAGTGTAATTTTCCAAAAGGCCCAGTGGCAGGGAGCTCCTGATTTTTTTCCTGTTAGAAATGCAAACAAATACAAAAGGTACAGGGAGAAAACAAAAGGAGAGACTTTATTCAGATAAACAGTTTGCAAATGGAGGAGACACAGCTTCCGGCAAAAAATGAAAGATTTTCCTCAGGGACAGAGTGGAGGCTGTAGAAGTTGTGGGAGCCATTTTTTCCTTTTTTTAATATGGAAAATTGCCACCCAGGTTTCTAATTAGGTCCAGTTGTCCTAAACGAGGTATTCAGATTCCTGCAGTTCTGATTGGTCTTGGTCTGAATCACACAGTTATGTTTGGAAGGTATTACATATTCTGATTGATTGTTATGGAGTAGGTCTCAGTGCATTGATCCAAAGATGAAATCGGGAACTCCTTTATAATTGTTTACTCAGTAAGCTTGAAGGAAGAGGAGATAGTGCAGGAAGCCAAGAGTTAAGTCAAAAATTCTTCCGGTTGTACAGAATATTCGAAGACAAGCTCCTGCCAGCAGATGGCTGCTACATTCTCATTATTTATAAAATGTGGGCTCTCCATCAATGATGGGGAGATCAACTAAGTAGAAAAATTCTTTCTCAGGGATCACATCAGATGAATCTCTCTTTCTGGAGTCCACACAAACAGGGAGTTCTGGTCACTTGTCATAACTATACAGTCATTTATAGGAACCCTTTGGAAGCCTTAGGTCTTTACTACAAAGAGTAGGCTTTGAAACATAGAGGTGTCTGAAAAAATAAGTGATGTCTCGGTAAGAGAAAAACAGAGAGGTTAACAATGTTAATCTCTTTAACAACGAGAAGAGTATTTTCCAGTTTTAGAGTTCAGCCCATATCCATGAAGTTGGGGACTATGGCTGATTAACAAACAAACAAACAAACAAACAAACTTTTTATTTATTTATTTATTTATTTGGTTGTGTTTTCATTAATGTATACTGGATATAGTGAATATTTTAGAGATGTGAATTGTCTCCTCTCCTCTTCATGCCTCTTTGCTGACATAGACAGTTCCTACATTGTTCATGTTGCCCTTAAGCTTTCCACCTCTGATTGAACATATGATCTACTTTGAGCCATAGGCTTTTGCTGATGAATCTCAGAATACTTTGATATCTACAAATCATTTTACCTAATTAAAAGAATTTCTGAAAATCTTGCTGTTGGAGTTTTTTTAGCCCAGTGATAATAATGCAACTCACGTTGGATTGAACGCCACTGTTCGTCTGACTGCCCAGAGAGCCCTACTCAGCCTAGCCATATTCCTACAGTATTCTTGGCTTCAAACAACACCAGAAGCAGTGCCTTTTTACACAGACCTTCCTCAGTAAGAATTTAATGACTTGACTGATAACAAAATGTATTTCATAGGAACTTACTCCTCAGAGACAACGTATTTGCCTGTTATTCTTCTATGACTCAGTTTCATGGAGTGATTTTTCATGAGACCCTATGGCCTTTGAGAGGATGATAGTAGAATACCTTTGAGGCTTGAAGAGGCCTTTTCATGGTCTGAAAATTTAGCAGGAAGAAACTTTCTAACTCCTGTTCTGTCCAAGCATTGTCCTATTTTGTGGTTTGACTTCAATGAACTAAACATAAGATGAAATGTTATTCAAACAGATGGTAATTAGACTCTCATTTTTATAAAATATGAGCCCATCTTTCAAATTATCAAGCTACTTTCATTGGCCATGCCAGGTACCACTGCTTAGCTCAATATGGCTCATTCGCCTGTGACAAGGTAAGGAAACCTAAACACTATGAATTCCAATTTCAAATCATACTCCTTATAACACAGGGTTGGCAGACTGCATCGATAAGTATCCTGTCATTGGAAAATTTCCAAATTGATAAAACAATTTCCTATGGACTATAGAAATATTGGGTTAAAGGAATAATATATGGAAGTTCTAAATTAGTAAAAACAAACAAAAAAACAACAACAAAGCAAGACATAGTGCTGACTTTGTGTGTGTGTGAAACACCAATTTGTTGTTTTCCTTATTTATGCATTAATTGGTTGATTCTTGCATGTACCCTGACTGGGAATCTAACCTGCAAACTTGGTGAATCAGGATAACATTCTAACCAACTGAGTGACCCAGCCAGGACCTTTTTCCAACTTTTAAAATCTCAAAAATTCAGATATGTCAGATGGTAATTGTACCAGGAAAGCACTATGTCAGAATAATTAGCACTTTTTCTTTCTCAGGGGAATATACAATAATGAGTGAGTTTTTCAATGGAACAGAGTAGAAAATCCTGAAAGAAGGTGACGGTAAAAGAGAGGGTGGCAAGAACCAAGAGAGAAAGCCAATAAAGGAGTTCTTATCACTGCGGAAAATAGCACTTTGCTACTCTGTTGCCTAATCTGATTTACCCTCACACTATAACAGAGACAGTCACTAACCACAAAATTTTTTCTAACTTTGAATAATACAGCTTGTAGGGAAGTGACAACCCAGGAGGAGAGACCATACCTCCTCCTAGCATGTGTGTGTTTTTTTTTTCTTCCCTTTAGCATATGAGCAGAAATGATGATTAGCTCATCTAGGAAAGTTTTTAAGGTACCGGTGTGTCTTCTTTGGACCCTCTATTTCCTTTTATTAGTTGGATGAGAACAATGATATGAAATTCTAGGAGATCAGAGAGCCATGTAATGTGAAGATCCTGGGCTTCCATGGCACTAAGTGAAGACAAGCTACCTGCCTTGGGCTGTTACAGGAGTAAGAAATAAATATCTGCTGTTTTAGATCTACTCATTATAGCAGGTGATATTATTCTAACTAATATATCCACATTACTTCAAGATACCAGATACAAGATATAAAATTAAAAGCTAGGAGAATATGGAAGTTAAGGAGGAAGTTTAATTTTTTGCAATGTTTAGCTACAAGATGGGAAGAGGAACATTTAAGAGGTCCTGATATGTCTAAAAATATTTGAAAAGCAGCCTTAAAATAGAAGTGATGAGAATTAATGAGTCCAGAGGGCCTCCCTACGAACAATGAGTGGAAGTTAAAGGGTCTATTTTCAGGGTAATGTAATAAACACATTCGAATCATCTGCTGTATTCCAAACAACCTTGGCAAAAAAGCAACTCCTTGTCAATAATCTTTTAAGGCAGAAGTTGGATAATCACCTAAAGGCCTTCATGCTTTAGGCAGGGTGCAGGAAAAATGATCTCCAAGGCAGCGCTCCTCTATGAGTGTCCACCTGAGGATAGTACTTATGTAGAAGTGGCAGCATTTAGCTTTGGCGGAAGGGGATGTTAGTACTGAGGCCAGTATTGATAACAAAGACCAAAATCTTCTGTATGGAAACGTGCTACTAGCAAGCAAAGGAAATGAATGGGTCTACATTTTCTTGACAAGATGAGTTTATTTCTAAATTAGGAAAGTACAGTGGAAAATTATCATTAGTAGAAAATCATTCTGTCAACAGACATTAGACTTAATACGAGGTAAGTGTCTAGCACTTTCTTATGCAAGTACAAGACAAGGCTCCTGTTGTCAAGGATGTTATGATCTATTAGGGGAGACAGGATGTATTCACTTTTGAATATTCAGGACAAGTGGAACAAGCCAGCCAGAAAGCCAGAGGGGATAAGTTCAACATTTTGAGTCAAAAGAGCAAGATTCAAGGTCCATTTTTACCTCCCGTTGGCTATGAGGTTTTAGTAATTCATTAATCTTTTTGATACTTAGTTAAAAATAACTTTATCATAAACTGCATATTTAATGCATACTTACTGTTTAACATTTGGAAAAGTTCACTACTTTATAACATTTAGTGAACATTACCGTTACTTCTGAACTCAGAGAGCAACTGTTAATAATTTTAGGTAGTCTCTTCCAAAAAATATTAGGAATATATAAAATGGACTGTTTTAATATCTACAGATTTGGAATTATAATGATTCCTAGTCCCAAACTTGAGATTATAGGGTAGACCCATTTGAGGATGAGGGTGACTATAGCTAGAGAGTAGAGAGAGGATGTCTGAGCAGGCAGTCCTGGGCCACAAACCGTTCATGAGCAGGAAGCTCTGAGTGGAGGGGACAGAAACAGTGCCTTGATTCTGTTTATATTTTGAAAAGATGAAAGAATGAGTAAACCTTTTAAAGTGTTTTAGGAATACAGAAGGTGTAAGGGAAGGAGAACCAAAAGTTAACATTTTTAGTCTTTTCTTTCATCATGCAATTTAACCCACATAATAACCCTATACGCTGGTACTGTATTATTGGCTCATTTACAAATCAAAATATTGAGAAACAGGTCATACAACTTGTGTATCCTGGAGGCTGGAGTTAAAACTATTTTGTAGAATTTTCAAACTCTTGTTCTTTCTTTTGCACCAACTTGATTCAGAAATAGCCTTTAACAGACAAAAGTGTCTTCTTCCACTATCTGCCAAAATAAATTAATCATAAAAAAGGAAATTTATGAACAGTTTCTCTGTTACAAGTATTTGCTTTGCACTTTGTACATCTTTGCATTGGCTGAAACACTCACTAGCCTTCTCATTTTCTCCTTCTAAATAAGAATTAAGAGGAAGACAAAAAACAGTTCAGTCAGGCAAAGAAAGTAATTGATACCTTCTTAATATCAAGGAATTATCTCTTTCTGGACATAGAAGGGGTGGCCAGTGGGGCCAGTGACTAGGACTCACCTTTTATTTTCTTTTTAGTGGCACATTTATGTAGGGAGATGAATAAAGCCTTAGAAGTTGATTATAATCAGGGTTGCCAAATTTAGCAAATAAAAATACAGAGGGACCAGTTACATTTGAATTTCACATTAAAAATAAATACTTTTTTTTTTTACCATATCTCAAGGTTTTATTATAAGCATGTCCTAAGTTATACTAAAAGATCATTCATTGTTTATCTGAAATTTATATTTGACTAGACATCCTGTATTTTCACCTGGCATCTCTAACTGTAACTGAGAGCCACCCACTGTGGCTACCTAGGCTAAAGGTCAGAGGGAAAAGCTAAGGTACAAGGACCTCAAAACCTAAATGTTGCCCAGGCCTCACTGCTAACTTCCGCAGGGAGCGTGATCCTGGAGCACATCCTAGAACTCCAGCCATAAGCTCTCCTCAGTATCTTGCTAGTTGGTCATCTGGGGTGTTCAGAAGATCAACAAGCATGCTAATTTAAAATGTTATCTGTGGTTATGGCTGAAGGGAGAAAATAATGGTGCTTATCATTCATTGTAAATAATAAAATCAATCCCTTAATTGTGTTTGCTGAAAGAAATGTTCAGTTTCCATCACTGTGCATTGTATGTTTATTCATGATTTATAAGATACAGGATTGATGTGGGAATTAGCAGTTCAGAGGACAGAATAGTTGTGCTTATCTGTGAGACAATGGAAAAAAACATCTTGTTAATCTATCATCCTGCTGGCCACTTAGCCAGAGTTCCCCCTAAGAGAACCTCTCCAGAGCCCTGTCATTACTAAAAGAGGCAATAAAAACAAACAAACCAAAAAAGAGCTTGTTACATCAGGGCTTCCACTGGCTGTTCCCCATGGTCGCAGCTGTTTCTAAGTGAATGACATTTCAGTACTTGGTTCTTCAACCTGCTTCTGTTTTTTGTCAAGTTCCTGAATTACTGAGAATGAGTAAACGTGTATTCACCAAATAGTGGCAGGGTCAGTTTCATTCTTTACTCAGCTACCTGTCCCCTGAGAGGGGGTGGAATTTGCAGCCCTCTGGGTAGGTCCGGGATGCCATCTGGGAAAAGGCGCAGTTTTGAGGCCACAGAACTAGTGAGGGCTGCTGACAATGAATACTTGGGCTGGTAAAATATTTCGGAACTTCTTTTACTTTCTTAATTTCCAAATAGTCCACACCATTTATATTATACCACCAAACCAAACTACCACACCTGGAGGCTGGTTCAGTAATGACTGAGTTTTCTATTGAGTTTAAATTAAACAATACCAACAACTAACAGTTCTACGATGGCTCTTTACCGTGAACAAAACTTTCATATTGAGATTACCATGTTTAATCTTTTGCTCTTACAGTAAAAAAATTGTAATGCTGCAAGTAACAATAAAAACAGCACAACTACAATTAAGTAGTTACTATAAACTCTGATCCATACTAAGTACTCGAATGGGTATAAATATTTTACAGAAGTGGAAACAAGCTCAGGGACGGGAATAAATGTGCTCAGAATTTCTGAGAAGTGGAACATGGATTTAAACCTGGGCACTCCCAGAGCCTCAAGTTCTGCTTCGAACATTATTATCACAACAAAAACACCCGGTGGAGAGAGGGGGTCCAAGATGGCGCGGCGTAGGAAGCCGCTGAAGTCGCCCTCTCCCATGAGAAAGCTCAAATACACCCTTACAGAGAGAGCAGTTACCCCTGTGAAACAACTGAGGGCTGAATAAACAGCTTCTGAATAACAAACACGAGAAAGAGACTGAATAGAGAAGGCTGGGAAGCCGCGGAAGTCCTCGAAGACCTCCAGGAACTATCGGGATGGAGGAGCCGGTGAGCATCTTGTTAAGTCCCTCCACCTGGAAAGGGTGGGTGAGAGGTGTATTTGGGTTTGCCCTGAGCCTTTTGCCTCACAACAAAGGAAGCAAACAGTAACAGCAGGGTGTCACCGAGTTCCCCAGGCCCCATAAGCTGTTGCTGGGCTCCAGCAGGCTGCTCTCAACTGTCCAGCATGTAAGAGCCTGCATAGCTATCTCTTCTGCAGGGGACCACTTTCAGTACAACAAACGAGAGACTGTATAGAGCAGGCTGGGGAGCTGCAGGAATTTTCCAAGGTGAGAAGGCTGGTGAGCATCATTGTTTGGGTCCCCCACAGCTTCCAGAGGGTGGATGGGGGCTCTATCCAGGTGCTCTGGCCAAGCAGATCCTTCAGTGTGTTCTGAGACACATGGCGTGAGCCTAGGTCACCCTCAAACAAAGGGAACAAACGGGGTCAACGGAGCATTACTACCTGCACCTGGCCTCCCCACCTGGAGCCCCTTTGGCTGGGTAGGCCAATGCCAGGATGCTTTAGGCACTCGCTCAGCTCCTACCAGCCTGCCCAAACCACTCAGCACACAGCCTACACAGAGTTCACTTCTACATCAGGTCAATTTTTAAGGCTGGGAGAGACAGCTATTTTGTCTAAGTCATACAAACAAACATAGAAAAAGACAAAATGAAAAGCCAGCAGAGTATCTCTCAAGTGAAAGTACATGAAAAGTGCCCAGGAAAAAGCCATAGGGAAAAGGAGGTAAGTAAGTTGCTTGATAAAAAAATGAGAGTAACATCCTTCCGTGCCACAAAGGCATGTGTTGAGTAAAACAATTTCCAGAAACATATCCCTGTTTCGTTCTGCAGATGTTTGTCCAGGGCCTTCTCTGTGAGACTGTGGGGACACAGAGATGAGGGTAATCACTGGGAGGAAGCACAGGAGCTAAGGAGTTGCTATGCAAGGAGATCATTTCAGCACAACCTGGAAACGATTCTGCTGTGAGATATGAGTTCATTGAGGCTGCCCAGAGGACGGTCTACTGTTTTGGAGGACTGGAGTAGGAGGAAGCTGAGGACAGTTTGATGGAGGACGTGGAAAGAGCTGAGTCTGGAATGGAGAAATAGGCAATTCAGGGCAAGGGTGTTTCAAGCTAAGGGAGCAGCACGTGTTAAAGGCATCAGCCTAGCACACAGCAGGGTACAATTACGATATCCCGAGTAGTTAGGTATGACCTGCAGCTTGGAGGGTTGGTGGTATGACATGCACAGAAGGATGTCACTGGGAAAGTGAGGACTTGTGTGACACACATTAACTTTTCACCTTTTAGACAATAAGGAGACATTGCAACACTTTTAAGTAGGCAAATAGGATTATGTTTATATTTGGGAAGAGTTATCACAGAGAGATTAAATTTGGGGAAAGTGCAGGGAAAACTAAAGAAAAACCAATTTCGTGGCTGTAATATTGGTTGGTAACTTCAGATGTCATTCCTTCTTAATTTAAACTGAGAGTTGCCTGGTTTTCTGAGGTCCATCCTAACTTGTTCTTATGGAATTTTGTTTTTTAACTTCTGTCGAGCACTTATTATGTATCAGGTATTGTGCTGGTGAACACTATGTGTATTTGTATTTTACAGAAAAAGAGATTGAGATTTGGGCAAGTTCAGTGACTTGCCCAAAGTCACACAGCTAATTAGTGATGCATCTGAATTTCAAAGGGTAGGGCTGTAGAGCATTTGCTCTTTATACTATTTTTAAACTACATTATCCTGATACTGCCTGTGAATAAGAGCTGGACTTGCATTTCAGTTACACTTGAGGTTGGAATAGCACCTGTCTCCTCAAATAAACAGCCTATTCTTACTTACTACCTGACTATACTCTACATATGAAATCAAACCATCTTCTGTGTTTTACTGACCATTTCAACACTACTGAACCTTTTCCTTCCAGGCGCTAGCATTGACCCATGACAACAAAATGGTTGAAGACTATGGAATGAAATGCATATTTTCATAATTGAAAATTTCCTTGGGAATAGTTTCTCCAGTGTTTCCTAGCAGGAACTCTAAGGCACAACATTACTGTGGGATCTTAATAGATATTAAGTGATAAAAGGTTTTGTGGCCAAATAATGAGGAAGACATTGAATTAAACATAGTTGGATAGCCCTTTCCCTTCTTTGAGATTTCTTGGATAATTTAGTACGCAAGAGAGCATTGTGAATTTTTAAGGTTCAAGACAATAGTATTTCAATGCATTTGACCTCCAGACTTTTTGGCACTAGCACATTTGACAAATGTTGCCTGCCCTACCTTTGCTTAGCAAGGAAACTATGACTAAAAGAGAGTGACTTAGAAAACTCCATACCTCCTGTCTCCCAAAATGCTAATTTATGCTACTTACGCCTGTGAGATGACTCCTTCAGTCCACTGCAGTCTGGGCATTGCCCCTCCTATTCAGAACGGTGCAAGATGATAAGTCCTGCATTGTGACTTTCTTGAAGTAACCAACTTCCCGAAAAGACACAAAACAAGATATATGATACCCCAGGAAGAGAGAGAAATTACTATTAGCTTTTACATCCGAAGAAGTCAACAGTGAATGTACTGTTGTTCAGAACCTAAAATCCTCTTTGCACTTTCTGGTCAAAAGCTACTGAGTGGATGCTGCTTTGGTCAATTCTGTTCACTCATTCAATTTTTTAACAATTTTCAGCAAATTTAATCCTTATCCCTGGAATTCTATATGTTTTCTTGTTATGATAAGGATGAACAGCTGGTCCATTTTGTTGACTCTGTTGATAGTGCTCAGTTGTTTTTCTCAGCCCCCCCCCCCCCCCAGCCCCTTTTTTCCCCAGACAGTCCCTAGCTCGCTTTGTCTGGCCACTGTCTGACATGTCAGTGTACACTACCTCAGCTCCCAGCTGTTCTTCTCTTTCATGCTATGGATTGTTCTTTGCATTAGAGTCAAGCATCGTTTTGTACTTCTAGAGGGCTAATCTGTTTCCACAGCAACCCATAAAATGGGGTAATTTGATGCAAGACCTGCCTAAAAAAAATTTTTTTTGCTAAAAATTTTGCATGTGTGTATAAATATGCATGTGTGCTTCCAAACTAAGCACTGCTTTTAGAGAGTAACTTCATAAAATCCCTGATAACATTTCCAATGAACAGCAGAGTTCTATCAGCTTTCTGGCTTTTTAAAACAATGCATTTTTATTAAGAAATTAAATAGGAAAACCTATAATATGAGCAATATTTAGGCTAAAAGTTATAAACAGGAAATAAGAGAATATACTGTCTTTCATGACCATATTTAACAGCTACTTCCCAAACGCTTTTAATAAGATGGTAATAGAAAATACAAAATATATAAGAGTTGCACTAGCTAATGATTCCATTTAATTCTTAACTTTGATGATGCCTGCATATCTTAAATGTTGGATAATTTTTCAGCAACATCATTTTTTCAAGTAACTTTAGCAAATATTTTGAACTAAGAGAAGTTAGTAAAAATATACTTTCTAGTAGGCATTAGCTATAGAAAATTCTGTTTTTGTTTCACACTTTATATGGCATGGCATGCAATAGGGCCAAATTAGTCTCATTCTGAAACTTAGACCATATTTTATGATATTTTGTACCCCTTAGAGCAGAATCTAAATGTTTCATGTTTCTATTTACAGCTGCTAGCACAAAGTCTGGAACCTAGCTAATGCTGTTAGATGCTTGTTTTTTTGTTTGTTTTTTAATAGAAAAGGAAATTAATTTAAAAATATGTCTTTATGATAGTATTTGATGTAATTATTCACAATTATTCTTTCCCTGCAGGTAGGAATGCTTCCTGCCTCATTTTGAATAGCTTTGGACAATAGAATGTGAGAAGCTTTTAGAAACATGTAAATGTTACTATTGTGTTTCTGCCCTCTTCCATGATCCTGCAGGTCCTTCATCCTGGGTCTCCGTGAGAAGACACATGGATAGGTCTACGTCCATATGCATTCTAGAGCAGAGCTGCAGCCCACTTCTTGCAGTCCTCATGTAAGCTGAACAAGAAACAAATGTTTGTTTTTGTAAGTCATTGAAATTTTAGGATTGTTACTGCAGCAAAAGCTAATACCTAGGTCAAACAAACTGTGCTATTGAAACTGAGAAAAATGTCCCCCTAGGTTGGACAGCCTGCCGCCCCAAAGCCAAAGTGGTGAGATAGATGCTGGTGAGAAGGAAGGAAAAGTGGTTTATTTCAGATGCTGGCAACCTAAGGAGATGGCAGGCTCTTGCCTCAAAAACAATCTTCTCATTTCCAGTCAAGCCTGTGATTCTTACAGGAAGTTGGTAGGAATTTGGGAGGGGGAGAGTTCCTGGGGGAGGGGCCAGATATGGATGTGTAGTTTCTCTTGAGGCAGGGAAATGAGAATTAGGGGAAGGGACTGTAGCAGAGTCAGGCAGTTTCCACTGCGTTTCATTCTTCTTGTCTGAAGCTATCTTGTGATATGTATCAGCCGGATGTCTGTGATTCATTGGTTCATTGTCAGTGTCAGAGCCCCCCATTCTGCGAACAGGTTGTTAACTGTAGGGAGAACTTGGGAAATGGGAGTGAAAGCAGAGTTGATTAAAAGCAGAGGGTTAATTATACATTTTGATATGTTACAGAATGTATAACTTTGATCACTATACTAGTAATATTAGATCATGGTTGCACTATGTTATATATAATATATATATACTATATTATTTATGTGTATTCTTAATCATAACCCCATAGGTGAGTATTACTTTTTACTTTATAGAAGAGAAAACTGAGGATTAGAAAGTTAGGTATTTTGTCTAGAGTCATACAATTCTTAATAAAGATGTAGGATTCAAGCACATGTTTGTTTGATTTTCCAGCCTCTGCTTTAATGTCAGGCTCACAAAATACATTTAAAATAGAAATTCAGTTAAAGTCCCCTTAATAATTTATATTTAAATTTATTTTCATATATAACTAAAATTATTTTCTTTTTATTTGCATAATGTATTTTAATTTAAACTTAACACATATTTATTGAATATTTTCTATGTGCCAGTTAGTGAATAAATTCTTGGGAGAATGGAGATAAATCAGACACAGTTCTTGCCACCAAAAGGCTCATCATGTAGAATAATCTCATAGTTTGACAAGAACCTCAGAATCTAGTTGCTGATATACATTAATAAAAGCTATGCGACTGAATTGCCGACAATAGAGTCTAAAGGGTTTTCCTTTATTTTTAAACACTGTAACAGGGTGATAGATAATAATTAATCAATGTGTATTATTTTCTGTAGCCAAAAGTGCAGATTTGAGAGTCAGCCTGTTACCAGGGGCAGTTTGGCTAAGAGCTATTACAACCACCAAATCTTAGACATAGCTTGACTAAGAATATGTTTTAAATAACTAAGCTAAATGTCACCTGCATATACATATACCTGGTCTGAGGTAATTATTGGGTATGTAGCCTCAGAGAATGTATATTTGGGAGAGGTATACCAAATTAAAAGAGAAATGAGTTTAGTGCTTAGGAGAATTGCCTTAGGAGTCAGTTAAGACTAGGATGAAATCTAGGCTATGTTGTTTACATACTATGGGACTCTGGATAGATCATTCTCCTTGCCTTGTTTCTTCATGTAAAACAAGTATAACCACTGTTATATAAGATAGCTGTAAGGATTGAGTAAGATTTGTCATTGGCAAAGCAGGTAGAACAGTGCTTGTCACATACATAAAGGTGAGAGCCATTATTATTATAAGTGAAATGCAGAATTGAAGACCCTTAAGAACCGATATGAACACTAGATATAGTATGTGAGGGGATGATTAACCTTAGGGTGTGTAAACATGTTCAGATGTGTCCATTTCATTTGCTGGGACAGACTAGATTTTCATAGGGTAGCAGTTGTGTGGGGAGTCCATTGGAGCCCTATGAATGTTTATGTTGTGGTTTCTGCCCAGTTGTATCTCCTTCCACCAAGTTTCCAGTTCCTTGGCTGCTACATCATCATCAACTAAGAACCACATTCTTATTTTTGTTCCATCTCTGTGAGATTGCTCTGAAAATCAGTGGTTAATATGGGGCAGATGGGAAAGGGATTCTGGCTCCAATTAATTAAGCCAAAAAGAAGACAGAGACCAAATGTGGAAAAACCTCAGCCCAGAAGGAGAAAAATGTCATTAAGTGATTAGGATCAAAAAAGAAAGTTGGAAATCCAAACCATCTTGCCTCCTAAACTTGTTCTAATTTCTAAAATAGAAAGAAAAGCAAAGACAGGAGTGACATCTTGCAATCTGGTAATCATTGTTCAAAAAAGCTGTCTCTCCTTCCCTGGGTAAGGACCCACTGAGCCAGCAGTCATCTAAGTGGCCCTCTTTTCTCCCTTCTAAGTGTCACCAAGCACAATGGCTCTGTATAGACTGATTGGGCTGGATTGCCACAGAATACCTTCGTTGGTGTGACTTGAAGGTCTGAGTAGAAATAACATCTTTCTGTATTAAAATAACACTTGAACTATCTAAAGTTGGCACTCTCTCTTGGCAATGTGAGGATGGGAATAGTGGGGCATGGACTGTTCTACTCCACTTTTAACTCAGGTAACACACAAACATGAACCAAAGCTTTTTCATATATTCTCCATAGCCTACTTACTGAGATGGGAGCAGGGATGAGAAAAACTTTTTAATGATAAAAGCATATTAGTTAGGATGCCTTTGGTAGTGAAGCTGGAAACTTGCTATACAAATTGACTTAAATGTGTGGGACTACATAAAAAATCCCAGAGGCAAGCTGATCCCCAGTATCAAGAGTGCAGGGATTCAGTGATGCCATGAAGTTTCAGACTCTTTGCTCCACCATCCTCCTAAGGTTGGCACCACTTAGTGTCACAGATGACTGCAGCAATTTCAGGAGTCATCTTCAGGCATAAAGATGTTCAGAGGAAGGAAAAAACTACCTTTCATGCGTTCTTTTTAAAGATCAAGGGAGTCTTTCCTAAAAACCCTCAGACTTTCCCTTGTGTCTCATTGGCCAGTACCACAACTCATCACATGCCTACACATGCATGAATTACTGGTAACAAGAATGGGACTCTTGACTAATTATCTTGAAATGGTCAGGACTCAATCCTGAGATCCCATGAGGCATGCAGAAGTGTGATGATAATTTGGGTTATGGAGCATAATCAGGGTTTTGTTAGCAAGGCAGAAGGGCTGTAGGAAGTGGATATTGCATAGGCAGAATCAAAGCACATTTTAAAAAATTTAGGAGAGAATCAAAAGCCAAGAGATACAAAGTGTCAGAAATCTGGGAAACATGGCATTACATGTTATGACTTGTTATCTTGAGCTTGAAGTCTCTGCACCAATGTGGAACCCTAGAAGAAAGGAAACCTCTATGTTTCTCTCTTCCTATTCCTAGCTGGGCTTCACCTAACAAATATCATCTTAAAACATACCATTTAGGATACCTCTTCTAATCACTTAGTGTCTCTGATTGTTTTCTTACATGTCAAGTCTAAATTAGGTGGTGATTGTTTGAATCATTGTAGGGAATAAAATATTTTTAATCCATCTCTGAACACAGTGGGAAAGAGTGCATGGTATATTGATTTTGTCTTCCAAGGACTGCAAAGATTTAAGTGAGGGATCATGTGCCAGGTACTTGATATTAAAAATATATATATTGGTCTATATCCAGACCAAGAGAAGTAGAAACGTTAACATTCCTTATGGTTCCTCTTTCCTACTCAAAGTCCCACCTCTTATCAGATGATTGACACCAGAAAATGACCTCTCTGGCCAGGAAATCTGACAATAAGGATGCAGACCAGTCCTTGCAGGTCTCCATAGTACAGTAGTCACCACAGGATTACTATTCATGTAATAAGATACAAATTACAAATAAGAGGGTTGACATTTTATTACAGAGGCACCTGAGGAGGTCTTCTCAAAAATATTGTCCTCCCCTCCTTATATACTGAATTCCTCTTAAGGTTGAGTTCATCCAAGTATTCTGCTGGTGTTTTCTAAGAGGCACATTCTATTCCTTTTGTTCATAATTAATACATGAGCTCAGATGAATTAATTAGACTGGATTTATTAAATAAACTGGGAAGAATTTTTTAAACTAGAGTGAAAGGTTTGTCCAAGAAATCTTTGCCTACTTCAAGGTCATGAGGATTTTCTTTTGTTTTCTTGTAGAAACTTTATTGGTCCATGTTTTAAGTGAAGCTTAATATCCATATTAAATCACTTCTTGGTGTTGGAGGATGATCACAGTTGTTTCTTTCTTTTTCTTTCCTTATGTATATCTAATATTTCTAGCATTATTTATTCAAAATCCTTATTTTCTCCTTTTAATTTGCTGTAAATGTTAATGAAAATAATTGATTATATTTTTGTGAGTCTAAATACGGTCTTTTTAGTATGCATCATTATCTATTTTGTATTCTCATATAATACTTGATTACTGTGGTTTTGTAAAAATTCTTTTATAAAGGTGGTATAGGAGACATTCTGCATCTCCCTCCACAACTAAGAAGGAATACAACTACCTCAAAACTAGAGACAACCAGAAGTTCCAGAAAATTGAGCTGAATGAAAGTCCAACAAACAAAGATATAAAGAAGAAATACTCACCTAGACAGGCAGGAGGGGCAGAGCTGGGGTGGAGAGGACGCAGTGTGGTGGCAGCAGCAGTGGCAGCAGCAGCAGACAGGTGCGTAAAGCGCAGTCACACATTTAAAAAAGTCAGGAGGGACACCTGGGGAGCACTCCCAGCACTAGACAAAACCATGCAGTTCAAGGCCCCAGCGCCAGGGAAATTAAAGCCTTGTTGCTTTCGACTGTGCAAACCAGTGGGGGTTGGGGCAGTGGAAGAAACTGCCAGTCTCTCAGTGGAGTCCGCTTGTTTAAAGGACCCCCACAGTCCTAGAACATCCGCAGACCCTCCCACTCTGGAAACAACATCCAAAACAACAACTAGACAGGAGCCAGTCCCATATAAAGTGGGAGAAGTGCCTGGAAAAGGGGCAAGTGCTGAGCAAGTGGCATTGTTCCCTCTCAGACCCCTCCCCCACACACAGCGCCACAATTTGGTGAAGTGTGTCACCCTCTACAGATGAATACATAAGGCTCCGCCCCTTACAATGTAACAGAGGAGTGACAGCTCTACCTAAGACACAGAGAGGCAAACAAACACAGGAACCTGTCAACATGAGGAGACAGAGAAGTATGGCACAAAAGAAGGAATGAATCAAAGTTCTAGTGGAAGAACTAAGCGATGAAGAGATAGCCAACCTAACAAATGAGGAGATAGCCAACCTAACAGATGCGGAGTTTAAAACACTGGTGATAAAGATGCTCACAGGCTTGAAAGATATGCTTAAGTATGGCAAACACATAAGGGAAGAAGTGAAGGCTATGCTAAATGAAATAAAGGAAAATCCACACAAAACCAATGGTGAAGGGAAGGAAACGGGGGTTCAAATCAATAATTTGGAGCATAAGGAAGGAAAAAAACGGTCAGCCGGTACAGAATGAGGAAACAAGAACTGAAAAATATGAGGAGAGGCTTTGGATCTCTGGGACAACTTTAAACATGCCAACATCCGATCCATAGGGGTGCCAGAAAGAGAAGGGGGAGAACAAATAATTGAAAACTTATATGAGAAAATAATAAAGAAAAACTCACCAAATTTGGTGAAGAAAATAGACATACAAGTTCAGGAAGCACAGAGAGTCCCAAACAAGCTAGACCCAAAAAGGACCACACCAAAACACATCATAATTAAAATGCCAAAGGTTCAAGATAAAGAGAGAATCTTAAAAGCAGCAAGAGAAAAGCAGAGAGTTACCTACAAAGGGGTGCCTATAAGACTATCAGCTGATTTCTCAAAAGATACTTTGCAAGCAAGAAGGAACTGGCAACAAGTATTCAAGGTGATGAAAAGCAAGGACTTACAACCAAGATTACCCACCAAAGCTATCATTTAGAATAGAAGGGCAGATAAAGTGCTTTCCAGACAAGGTAAAGCTAAATGAGCTTGTCATTACCAAGCTATTATTATATGAAATGGCAAAGGGACCTACTTAAGAAAAAGAAAATCAAAATTATGAACATTAAAATGACAACAAACTCACAATTCTCAACAACTGAATCTAAAAAATAGAAACAAAGTCCAACTAAGCAAACCAGAATAGGAACAGAATCATAAGTATGGGGTTCATTTGGAGGGTTATCAGCTGGGAAGGGGAAAGGGGAGAAATGGGGAAATGGTGCAGGGATTAAGAAGCGTAATTGGTTGGTACAAAATAGACAGGGGGAATTAAGAATAACGTAGGAAAGGGTGAAGCCAAAGAACTTATATGCATGACCCATGGACATGAACTAAGGGGGGTGGGATTGCTGTAGGGAAGGCGAGTACTGGGTAAAGAATAGCAAAGGGGAAAAAATTGAGAGTACTGTAACAACATAGTAAAATACACTTAAAAAAAGGTTGTATAGGTAATTTAAACTAGTTCTCTTTTTTCAATATTGAGCTAACACTTATAGGTATGTAACATTTTCTTATGAAATTTTAGAATTACCATATCAACTTATTTCAAAACATCTGTATTGTGCACTAAAATTAAATTGACTCTATAGAACAAACAATATTGTAAACTAGTATCTTAACAATATTCAGTCTTTCAATTCATAGAGGTGTTATATTTCCTTTCCTTGCTGGTTGGATGGTTGTCCAGTACACATAAATAAATAAATAAAAATCAGGGCACATACCTAGGTTGCAGTTCGATCCCCAGTCAGGGCACATGTGGGAGGCAACCAATTGCTGTTTCTCTCTCACATCAATGTTCCTCTCTTTCTCCCTTTTCCCTCTCTCCCCACCGCCTCTCCCTCTCCCACCTTCTCTCTTTAAAATCAACAAACATATTTTTTTAATTAAAAAAAGATGCCTCTTTCAATATATTTAGCTCTTCACAAAAAGTGCTAGCCATAAAATAAAAAATATGTAAATTAGGTAATAGCAGAGTGATAAATATTTTCTCATCAGATAATGCACCATTAGGAAATAAGTGGTCAAATTAGCCTGGGAAAATATTTGAAGTATATTTATGTATATAAAAGATTGACATTGAGACTATATAAAAATTTTTCATAAGTCAGATTATCAAAGGGTAACCAATCCAATGAACATTGGCAAAACTTGGGCACTCCACAACAGATAACATATGAATGACTCAAAAGTATGTATGAAAAGTTATCAACATTATAAGTTATCAGAAAAATGTGAACTGAAATCACAATAAAACTCATATTTTTCTCAAGAATAGAAATGCTACAACCACTTTGGAAAACTCTTTAGCAAAGTCTTTATATTTTTTATTGAGAGAAAGGAAAAGATTTGCTTACAAAAACACTGTGTAGGAATGTTTATACCATCCTTATTTTTAATAATCTCAAACTGTATATAGCCCTCCATTGAAAGAAGAGTAGGTAAATAAGTTGTGGTATATTTCTATAATAGAATATATTTAGCAAATAAAAAGAACAAACTATTGATACATGCAACAAAAAGATGAATCCCAAAACCATTAATTACATTGAGTAAAAATACAAAGACTCAGAAAAGTATTTATTATATAGTTCTATTTATATGAAGTTTTTGAACTGGCAAAATAAATCTATGGATAGAAACTAAGACAACAATTGCCTCTTATGGGCTGATAGAGGACAGTCAACAAAATGGTAACATGTGGGAACTTTCTGTTGTGGTAGAGAAATCCATATCTTCTTTTGGATCGTGGATTGTTTTGATGTTTAAAATAGCCAGATATATAATTGAACACTTAAGTTGTGTGCATTTTATTGTATATAAATTATAACCAATAAAACAATGGTTTTAAAAGTCCAGACATAATAATAAAGCTAAATTTTCCCTTGTAATTTCTTCTTTAAACTGCTAATATTATCCATAAACTATTTAAAACTGGTTACTTTTAAGAATCCTTATATTATTTAAAAACTTGTTAAAAAAATTGTTAGGTTGCAGGTGTCTATGAACCAATCAAGTGGAGATGTTGAGGAGGAAGTTGAATATAGGAATCTAAATTTAGGAGAAAAATTGAGTTGGGATATAAATTCAGGAGCAGTTAGTGTACATATGACATTTAAGTTCTGGGCCTGGATGAGGTCGCTAAGAGAACAAAGGTAGATAGTGAAGAGAAAATATCCAACGAGTTATTCCTAGTGGTTGCAACGTTAGAAGCCAAGAAGTAAAACCACCTAATGAAACTGAGAGGAAGCAAGGCTCAGAGTTGAGTAGGAGGAAAACCACAAAAATGTACTGTTTGGGAAGCTGAGTGAAATATATTAAGGAGGAGGGGCTGATTACCAGTTAAATTCTTTTCTCATTGTTGGCCAAAGGGTTTAGCTATTTGGAAGTCATTTGAATCCCCCTTGAAAGTAGTTTTTGGTAAAATAGTCATAGCAAAAGTCTATTTGGAGTGTGTTTAAGAGAGGATGGAAGGAGAGGGATTGAGGCAGTGATTATACACAACTTTTTTTAAAGGTATATGACAGATGATATAATGTAACTGTATAAAAAGCAAACAACAGATTTCAAGGCTTGGGAGGAAGATGTTGGAATGAAATAGACAACAGTCGTAGTGCTTGGCTCTGAGAGTGGGAATAATGAAGATTTCTCAGGGGCAGCATGTCTGCAAGAAGAATTTAATAGAAGTGATGTGTAGAAGAGGGATTTATAAAGTGTTATGGAGTTTGTCTTATAAGTCATTTCTGTGAAACCTCCAAATATCTATTGATTACTCATGTATTTGTTGCAAGTAGATTCTTTCTTGGGAAGTTAAAGAGGTACTGAGTCTATGTACTAATAATGTTTGCTCAACCAAGACAGAGCCAGCTGATGTGGATTATGGATTATACACGTATCAGAAGTCTCTCATACATCAGTATCTTCTGAAACATATTCTCAGAGAGGAAAGTGTGTGAACAGGAGGAGCCAAGATGACCTAGTTGTACCACCCATGTACATAAATAACTGTATTATATGGAAGAAAGTGCTTTTTGTCAAAAACTAGAGTAAAAAGTGTCATTGGTATTCACAAGAGGTAGAGCTTGCTTAAAGACAGTCGAACAAAGAGGAGATAGCTTCTGAACCAGAACACGAAGTGTAAGGGGCGTTTGGGAGGAAGGAGCAACAAGAGCAGAAGCAGAAAGACTACAAAGCTGGGAATATATCTGGAGAAGATTGAGGAGATTAGGTAACAGGGGAATAGGATTGATTGAACAATAGGCAACAATATTACAAAGGTATTAGATCAGTGACAGAAACAGAAAAGGAAGGAAAGGCACCGGAATGAGACAGAAAGGCAAGAGGATGAGCAATGTTTGAACATATTTTTTAGGACTCCTTTTTAGAGCTCCCTGTTCTAAATATATAGCTTTCGATGGGTGTGCCAGGCATCAGGCCAGTAACTAGCCATGATTGGCTTACTTCCCATTGAACCAGGGCCATGTGCTGCTGAACTAAGGACAACCAAAGGCAGTTTCTCAGCTGGAGAAAAGTGTTGTAATTGAGTTATTAGCATGGTGCAGTGGAGGAATAGGATCTGTTGATTATCTGAGTCTTTATGGCATATAAGTAAGTTTAGAAAAGGACTGGAAGGAAAAAGTTAAGATTTTTATCATTTTTCATTATCACTTCTTAGTATCACTAGGTGAACTGCACAAGCGCAGAGAAAAGTTGCCCTAAAGCAAAGATGTTAATATATGTTTAGTGTTTCCAACAGTGTTGGAATTGTTTTTCCAGAAAATGGTAAATTCTATGTGTTTTCCATAGAATATGAATCTGCTCTAGGGAACAAAATGTTCTGTGGTCAAATAAATTAAGCAATCTATTGCATATCATGTCTCCCCTTGGAGGTTTACCATTTGCATTGGCATTTTTGGAGACAACCTACACTAAATACAACTGTTTCACTTTAAGTGCTTTCTAAACTAATTTGACTACAGAATCTCTGTTTCCTTAAAACATTCACATTTCACAAAATAAGTATTCCGAGAATCAGACTTTGCATCATTGTGATTGTACTATAAGTAGAAAACCCTGATATAAGAAAGCCAGGAGAATATTGTGGAAGACGTCTTTCCTTTGAGAATATACATAGTCTTGGATATTACTGTCTCATGAAGGTAGTCAGCCAGTTAACAAATCTCTACTCAATGTGTATTACACACCTAAGAATATGTTAGTCAGAGTGCATACGACTGTGGCCTCAGAGAACATAAGTTATTCTGAGTTTTTTCTTTTAAAGTTAAAACATAAGAGCTCTGATCGCAATATGACAATCTCTGATAAAACCAATTTATAGCCACAAGATTGGTTTGGTTCTGGTTTAGAGGCTAAATCTTAGTCACCCTTTATTGTTCAAAGTCTTCTCAATTTTATAATCCACCAACACTTGCTGTTTGTTGATTTATTCATGGTAGCCATTCTGGCAGGTGAGGGTGATATCTCACTGTGGATTTAATTTGCATTTCTCTGATGATTAGGACATTGAGTATCTTTTCATATATCTACTGGTCATCTCTATATACTCTTTGAAGAAATGTCTCTTTAGGTCCTCTGCCCATTTTTTAATTGAATTAATTGTTTGTTTGTTTTGGTGTAAGAAGGTGGTGTAGTTTTATTTCTTTGCATATATCAGTCCAGTTTTTCCCAACACTGCTTGTCAAATAGATTGTCTTTACCCCATTGTATATTCTTGCCTCCTTTGTGATAGATTCATTGACCTTTATGTTTTGATATAAGGTAGCATGATACCTCCATCTTCGTTCTTCTTTCTCAAGATTGCTGAGGCTATTTGTGTATTTTGAGGTTCCATAGAAATTTTAGAATTATCAGTTCTAGTTAGCTGAAAAATGCTACCAGTATATTGATAGGAATTTCACTGAATGTAGAGATTGTTTGAGGTAGCAGGGACATTTTAGTAACGTTAATTTTTCCTATCCAGTAGTGCAATATATGCTTCTATTTGTTTGTTTCTTCTTCAGTTTCTTTCTCAATGTCTTACAGTTTTTTGAATATATATCTTTTACCTTCTTGGTTAAATTGATCCCTAGGTATTTTATTTTTTGATTAAATTGTAAGTGGGATTGTTTTCTTAATTTATATTTCTGATAGTTTTTTATTGGTGTATAAAATGCTATCAATTTCTGAATATTAATGTTGTACCTGCTACATTACTGAATTCATTTATTAGTTCTGGTATTTTTCTGGTGAAATCTTTAGGGTTCTCTCTATATAGTATCATGTCATCTGCAAATAATGATAATTTTACTTCTTCCTTTCCAAATTGGGTGCATTTATTTATTTATTTATTTATTTATTTATTTATTATTTTGCTATGGCTAGGACTTCTAATTCCCACTGATTTTCATAGCCAACTATTGTGGGGAGTCCTTCTCCCAGGACTGGAGCCCTGGGCTAGGGAGCCCTTTCTCCTCAGGAGGGGATCTCTGCAGCTGAGATATCTCTCCCAAATCTCAACTGCCACACATGGGTGTTGGATGAGCCACTTCTTTATATCCTTAATTATATGGAGTTGCATTCAGCTGGTCTTCAGTGGTTTTCCAGGTTGATTGTTTCTATATCCCCCTTAAATGCTACTTGAATGAAAATTATTTTTTTCCCCTCAGCTCATTGCTTCTCTTTCAAATGAGTAATTTGTACCGCCTGTCCTCATAGTTTACAGTAAGAAGAGATAGCACATGCAAATAATTTATTTTTACTTTATTATTAAAGTTTTTAAACCTCTAGTTAATAAAACACTTTAATGTTATCTCAAATGACAGGTTTACTAAATATGTCCAAGTTTGCAAACATGTATCATTATTTTTTTACCCTCCAGTAGCAATTTTCCTTACTCGTTCTGAAGTCAGTAAAACATATTTGTAGACTTATATATTTTGGCATCACCTCATTTCTAAATACCAATTTCTGAATCAGTTATCCTGAACTAAATTGTGCGGTGGTAAAAAAAAAAAAAAAAAAAAGAAAAGAAAAGGTCCCTCAAATTTTACAGGTTTAAAAAGTTAAGATTCCTTTCTGGCTTACATTGTATTTAATCACAGGTCTTTAGCTTTGCTCTCCATCTTCATTCTGGAATGTAGGCTGGAAGGGTAGCTTCTATCTTAGATCACTATGATCCCATGGAAGAGGGTAATTGATAAGGCAGAACCAAACTCTTAAAAATTTCTGATCCTTTATGTCCAATTACATTTCATTGACTATAGTAGATCACATGTCTAAGCCAAATTTTGATGCAGCATTAAATATAATCTTCTTAAAGGAAAGCACCATTTGGGGAAATCTCATGGGGAGAAGGAAAAAATATATAATTGACAGTGCCTGAGCAAATAGATACAAAAAGTAGAAATATTAGATTTTAAACTTTGGAGGACTTCAGAAATCATTTAATCCAACCCTTCTATTTTATATATGAGGAAAATGAAATTCAAAAGCAATAAGTAACATATCTAAGTTCAACTAAAATATTGGTTTCAAAATTAGAGCTGTTTCTTATATTTTTAGATTTATTTATTTACCTTATAGCTGTCTTGAAATATAACTGATGAACAATAAACTGCTTAAATTTAAATTTCATGAATTATGACATGTATAAATTATGAGATCATTACTTCAACCAAGATAATGAAATATTCATCAGCTCCAAAGTTCCTTGTGTCTCTGTGTAATTCATCCCTTTATCCACAAAGCAATAACTGATCTGCTTTATGTTACTATAGATTACTTTGCATTTTTATATAATTTTTTATATTTCATCTTTTTGATCTGTTTTCTTATACTCAGCATAAATATTTGAGACTCGTCCATGTTGACATATGTTTTAATAGTCTGTTCCTTTATTGCAGAACAATGTTTCATTGAATGGTTATTCCATACTTTATATACCCATTTCCTTTTAATGGACATTGTATTGTTTCCACTTTTTGGCTTTTAGCACTAAAATATTCATGTGTAAGTATTTATGTAGTCATATGCTTTTAATTTTTTATGAGTAAATACCTAGGAGTGGAATGGCTAGATAATATAATAGGATATTTGACTTTGTAAAAAACTGCCAAACTATTTTTCAGAGTGATTAGCCATTCTTTATTTTTAGCATAGTGTGTGAGAGTTCTAGTTGTTCCACATTTTTACCAACACTTGGTATGATCAGTCTTTTAATTTTTGACTTTCTTGTGGATGTATCCTAATATCTTATTGTGGCTTTAATTTACATTTTTCTACATATGTTGATACTTTTTCATTTCTTCACCATTTAGTTGCCTTGGCATGTTTGTCAAAGATCAAATGATAATATAGATGTAGGCATATTTTAATTTTGTTCCATTAAACTATTTGTTATCCTTTATAATGATACCATACTGTCTTTTTTTAAAGTATATTTTATTTATTATGTTGTTACAGTAGTCCCAATTTTTTTCCCCTTTGCTCCCCTCTGCCCAATATTCCCCTTCCCTCCAGCATTTCCACCCCCATTAGTTCATGTCCATGGGTTGTGCATATAAGTTCTTTGGCTTCACCCTTTCCTATGTTATTCTTAATTACCCCTGTCTATTTTGTACCAACCAATTATGCTTCTTAATCCCTGCACCATTTCCCCATTTATCCCCCTCCCCCTTCTCAGCTGATAACCCACCAAATGATCCCCATACCTATGATTCTGTTCCTATTCTGGTTTGCTTAGTTAGACTTTGTTTTTATGTTTTATATTCAGTTGTTGAGAATTGTGAGTTTGTTGTCATTTTAACGTTCATAATTTTGATTTTTTTTTTCTTAAGTAAATCACTTTGATATTTCCTATAATAATAGCTTGTTGATGATGAGCTCCTTTAGCTTAACTTGTCTGGGAAGCACTTTATGCCCTTCCATTCTAAATGATAGCTTTGCTGGGTAGAGTAATCTTGGTTGTAACTCCTTGCTTTTCATCACCTTGAATACTTGTTGCCAGTCCCTTCTTGCCTTCAAAGTATCTTTTGAGAAATCAGCTGATAGTCTTATAGGCACCCCTTTGTAGGTAACCATCTGCTTTTCTCTTGCTGCTTTAAGATTCTCTCTTTATCTTGAACCTTTGGCATTTTAATTATGATGTGTCTTGGTGTGGTCCTTTTTGGGTCTAGCTTGTTTGGGACTCTCTGTGCTTCCTGGACTTGTATGTCTATTTCCTTCACCAAATTTGGTGAGTTTTCTTTTTTTTTTTTTTTTTCCTCATATAAGTTTTCAATTTCTTGCTCTTCCTCTTCTCCTTCTGTCATCCCTATGGTTCAGATGTTGGCACTTTTAAAGTTGTCCCAGAGGACCTAAGCCTCTTCTCATTTTTTTCAGTTTTTGTTTCCTCATTCTGTACTGGCTGAATGTTTTTTCCTTCCTTATGTTCCAAATCATTGATTTGAACCCCCGTTTTCTTCCCTTCACCATTGGTTTTATGTAGATTTTTCTTCATTTCATTTAGTGTAGACTTCACTTCTTCCCTTATGCATTTGATGTACTTAAGCACATCTTTCAAGCCTGTGGATGTATCCTAATACATCCAGTGCTTTGAATTCTGTGTCTGTTAGGTTGACTATCTCCTTGTCATTTAGTTCTCCCACTGGAACCTTAAACCATTTCCCTTTTTGGGCCATACTTCTCTGTCTCCTTATCTTGACAGGTTCCTGTGTTTGTTTGCCTCTGTGTCTTAGGTAGAGCTGTCACTCCTGCTATGTTGTAAGGGGTGGAGCCTTAGATATTCATCAGTAGAGGGTGACCCATTTCACCACCTTGTGGCGCTTTTTGTGGGGTGGGGGTCTGAGAGGGAACAATGTCGCTTGCTCAGAACTTTCCTTTTTCCAGGCACTTTTCCCACTTCATATGGGACTGGCACCTCTCTAGCTGTTGCCCTGGCCATCGTTCCCAAAGTGGGTGGGTTTGCGGATGATCTAGGACTGTGGGGGCTCATTAAATAAGTGAACTCTGCTGAGAGACAGGCTTTTTCTTCCTCTGCCCCAATCCCCACTGGTTTGCACAATCAAAAGCAATGAAGCTTTATTTTCCCTGGTCCTGGGACTGTGAGCTGTGTGGTCTGGTCTGATGCTAGGAGCATTCCCTAGGTGTCCCTCCTGACTTTTTAAAATCTATGTCCACGCTTTCTGCCAACCTGCAGCTGCCACAGCTGCTGCCTCCACCACACCTTGTCCTCTCCGCCCTGGCTCTGCCCCTCCTACCTGTCTGGATGAGTATTTCTTCTTTATCTTTGTTGGACTTCCACACATCTCGATTTTCTATAACTTCTGGTTGTCTCTAATTTTGAGGTAGTGGTATTCCTTCTTAGTTGTGGAAAGATATGCAGTGTGTCTGTCTAGGCCTCCATCTTGGCCAGAAGTCCCCATACTGTCATATTACTGTAGTTTTATGACAAATCTTGAAATTAGATACTATAATCCTCCAACTTAGTTATTTAAAAAATATATATATATATTTTGGCAATTTCATATAAAATTTTTTCTTATACTCTTAAAAATCAATTTTTATGAAAAACCCTGCATGCTTGCCTTTATTTTCTTTAACATATAGATGATAGTTTCATGAATTATAGTTATAATAAGTGTTTTAATATCTTTACTAACTTTCTTATCTGTATTATTTCTAAACCTGTTTCCATTGACATTTTCTATCTTCACTGTGGATTGGATTTTCCTGTTTCTTTACATGCCTAATAATTTTCTATTGGATTGAAGACATTGTAAATTTTACCTTGTTGGTTGTTGGATTCTTTTGAATTTCTATAAATGTTCTTTATCTTTATTCTGGGATGCAGTTCAATTATTTGGAAACAGTTTGATTCTTTTACTTCTTGCTCCTAAACCTTTTTTTGGCAGAATCAGAGAAACCTTTTATCTAGGGACATATTTTCCCTCTAATGAGGCAGTATCCTTCTGAGTAACCTACCCTGTATATTATAAGGTTTTTCCCCTTGCTGATGAGAACACAAAGTGCTCCAAGACTTGAGTGAGCCTTAGGGATTATCCTACCTGCTTTTTGAGTTGGCTCTTTACCTGGCCTCTGGTACACATAGTGATCAATACTCAACTGAAGATGTGAGAGGATCTCTGCAGATCTTTTATCTCCTAACTTCCTGCTCTATCTTTCTAGTTCTCTTCTATCCATATACTTCTCTCCTCTCAGCTACTCTGCCCTATAAATTCTAGCCAATGTGGCCTTTCTAAATTCTCAACTCTGTTACTTTAAAACCTTTGAGACACCAGGCTTTGTTTGGGTTCTCATTCCTTGCATTACATTCTAGAAATTCTCTCCAGTCAGAAGGCAGGAAATAATAGATTGACTTTGTATGTTTCCTTTTTTCTAAAGGACCACTGTCTGAACTACCTGTCCTAAGTCTGAAAATTATTCTTTCATATGTTTTTGCATGATATTTTTAGTTAATTTCTGTCGAGAGGGTAAATCTCTTTGTTATTCCCTTATTACCTAAAAAGAAATTTGGATTTTTAGATTTCTTGATTCAGTTATTTCTCAACTTCATTAAAATATATATTAACGTACCCAAACTATGGAGTTTTTAGCAGACTTTTTTATTTTCAGGAACTTAAGCATACCTGATTTGCCAATTGAGCAAGGTCATCCCGAGACTAGACAGAGATTCAGTTGGGAATTGATTTAAACTGATTAATGCAGATTAATAATGAGAACAGCACTGATAATAAGATCAGAATTAAATTATATTAGTAGTAATTAGAATTTCTGTATTACATTTTTTCATTTAAAAATCTTGAATTTCACTAACAATGCAGTTGTGAATAATTGTGTCAGAGAGGGCTAACGCATGATATTAAATGAGATAACAAAGGAAAAACTTATCACCCCAATTTCCTAAAACAAGGATCTTAGGGTAGTAGCCTGGTGAACAGAATAAGAAGTACGATCATAATTCTTGCCAGTGCTAACAATTTATGAAGCTTTAATATAGAAATAATGTTTCTTCAAGTTTAAAAGTAAAAGGCTATCCTGTGATTAATACTTTGGGTCAAATTGCTAGTCACTGCAATTTGCTGACTACTAATAGCCCCAATTTGTTCACACATTCTGTTGTCCACAGCTCTCAGTAGTGTTCTCTCACACTCACTCTGGCATTGACCATGTGGCTTGATTTGGCCAATGGACATTTGCAAATATGACTTAAGTAGGGACTTGAAAAGTGCTTGCACATTGGGCCTTGCTTTTTTCCTCCTCCTGACCTAAACTGCCACTGTATGTATAGACCTGGGTTAACCTACTGGCCATTGATAGACCACATTAAGAACCTAAAGACTCCATTTAACATTATAGTTGAGCCTACTCAGTTGTGGATGAAACTAACTAATTGATTATATTTTTCTAGTTGATGTGACTTCAGATGAGACAGGAAAATCTCCCCTGCTTCCTGTGGTTACCGCAAATAGTACAGAAGTTGTGTTTCTCTGTTAGGGCTGCTGTAATAAACATACCATTGACTGGGTGATTTAAACAACAAACATTTAATTTGCATAGTTCTGGAGGCTGGGAAGTCCAAGTTCAAGGCAGGCAGATTTGGTTTTTAATAGGGACCTGCTTCCTGGTTCAGAGACAATTGTCTTCTTGTATTCTCACATGGCAGAAAGGGAAAGGGACCTCTTTTGAATCGCTCTCTCTCTTTTTTTTTTTTTTTTTATGGCACTAATTCCATCCATGAGGACTCCATCTTCATGACCTCTCAAAGACTCCATCTCCAAATACCATCACAATGGAGATTAGTTTTCAGCTTATGAATTTGCGAGTGAGTGCAAAAATTCAGTCCATAGCTCATTGGATGCCTCTAGTTGAGTTTCATCTTTCACACTAGTAAGAGGCTACTTAGGGCATGAAGTATCTTAATGTTTGGGAGCCTTGTCTAAAGCATGAGGAAATGAGGTTAGGTATTGTGTTTTCAATTTATTATAATTCAGTGTTCTTTTTAATATGCTCTTGAGGGATGGTAGTTCATTAAGCTTACCTCAGTAGTGATTAACAAATGTCTCAAATAATTCTCAAATTTCTGTTTAAATAAAAAGCTGTTAATTTACAGAATGTAAAACATAACAGTATTTGGTGAGTCCTAAAATTATGTCCCTTGTTCTCTCTTTTTTATCTTAATCCATGGAAGAAATATCTGCATTCATGGAAGCTACATAATTCGGAGCTGTCTTTCTTCTTACATTCTCTTATCATTCATATCCCGTCATCAAATCCTATTGTTTTGCTTACAAAATTCCCTTTATATCTAACTGTTCCACATTGAACCATTTACAAGTCTGAATCTGGCTTTGCCATTTCTCCACTGAAAATCTCTTTGTGGCTTCCCATACAAAATCTAATTGGTCATTGATGTGAACATCTATTTCTTGTCACCATAACATCCATTCTTACTTTTTTCCTTCTGATTATACCCTGACTTTTCCAATGATGAGATTTGGAAGGTAACAACCTTATGCTTGGCTCTGTGAGTGAGTTTTGATTGGCTTAAGCAAATTAGCATGCCCACAAATCCCTGCCACACTGATTGGTTCAGCAATTGGCCCATGTGCCAAGTGAAGGCCTGGCCAAAAAGACTTAATTTTATTATTTTAGTTGAGCTTTTAGGGAAGCAGATTTTCTCTTTTTCTTCACTGGTCATTGAGCAGTAAGCATGTAACCATGAAGCTAGGTCATTAAAGGGAGGTAATCTGTGGAAATAGAGCTCAGGAAAGAGAGAGGGAAACTTAATGTGGTCATATCCTTTGAACTCCAGATGCAGCCTCATCTTAATCGTACTTACCTTGGACTGTTCCTTCAGGTGAATGTTGCTTTCTCCCTATCCTTTCTCCTCTTCCTCTCTTCCTTCCCTCCCTCCCTTTCTTCTTCCTTCCTCTTCTTTTTCTTATCTTCTTTTATTAGGTGTTTTGGAGAAAAGCATCCTAATTTTTTTTTTTTAATGGTTTTAAGCCAGTCATTTCCCCATGTTTTACTGACATCTGTTTTTTTTTTTTAATTTCTCCGAAGCAGTCTACAGTAAACAAATAATTTATAAATAATCATATAATCATGTTTGTGGAACTAGAATAAGGCTGTGAAGAAGTACAGGATTCCAATAAAATCTACCATGGGGGAACTTAATCAAGTCTGGGTGTCAGCAAAGGTTTCTCTGAGGAGGAGCCACTTCAGTTGAGACGTAAAGTCCTGGGGATACTTCCACTTCTGTCACCTTTGCTGGAGACAGGGCTTTCCTTCCATCTCTCAGGCCTAGAACTCCAGGGCAGTTAATACAGTGTGGACACTGAGTGGGCAGGCAGTGACAGAGGCTGTCAGAGAACACTCTTAGAAAGAAACATGATACTCAGACATTTAGAAATTCTAAGTGACACGTTTTTCCCTCTGTTTATCACTCTTCTATTTTCATTTTCTTTTTAGATTTCATCTGCTATTTCAGTTTGCAGAAAATATAATCAGTCTTCAAGTACAAGTAGAAGACAGTAGGATCTCTCCTTTGACCAGTAGTTGTTTGTTCATTTGTTTATTTTTTCAATGGAATGTCACCCTTGTTGGGGAAAATTTTTCACGAACACTTATAAGTGATAGGTGGACTCAGGTCTCAACAGAACATCTCCTTAAGACACACTGAAAGGCACTGTGGTTTACCATGAAGGAAGCATCTGTGAGCTACTTCCAGAAAACAGGGGTTGCCCTTTGGCAGGGAACTGAGAACTCAACTGCACAGACTAACTACTTTTAACAAATGACATTGAGTTTAAAGTAGAAGTTTTGACAAACTGTACCACTTTTAGTAAATAGCAGCTAGTAATATCCAGTACTGAATACAAAGATGACTTCACTCAGTGAGAGCTTATGAATGTGTTAGATTTGGAGGGCTTCTGAATAAACTATATGCTAAGTTTAAATGTTCTGGGAACATAGATTGGATTGTTCTAGGGTGTTCACCTTAGAAATAGACAGATCTCAGTGAATGGCTTCTGTTCTGCCAAATAAGGCCAATAACTTTCACATCCAAATCCATTTGGAAGGTGCCTTTTTATTTTAGAATCATTTTGGCTTTCAAAGTAGTTTTGTAATTTCTTTCTAGTCATTGAATAAAACAACTCTAGGAGACAGGAAGCTCTGGCTATTCTGATTCCTGTCAGTATGAGAGTGATTAATGCTGAACTTTCTAAGTTTTAAGATAAGTTTTTTGGTTTTTTTTTCCCTAGTCTTATTTGATTCCCTGGAGATCTGGACATGGTTGGCCTCAATATTTATATACAGTCTTTCAAGATATATCTGTTTAGTGATGCATAAAGTAACCCAAAAGGAGTTATTTATTTATATAGTGACATGCATGCAAGAATTGATGGTGGATATGAAGTCTTTCTTAAAACCATATGGAATAAGAAAGACTTCCTTTGTGCCATTTATAAAAAGAGATTTATTAATCTGATGAAAATCCTTGAGCAAACATAACCTTGGGTGCTTAATGATAGTGTTAGACAAAAGAGGAAGGACTTTTTGTTCTGATTTTTATTCCCAGGATGGATATTACTAAGCAGGTTAAGTAATGAATGCTTAACGAATGCTTTTTCCTTACATTAACCCTTTGAGTAGACATTGTAAAGCCACTTTGCTCTTATTGTATAAGTTAAATTGGGGGTTTATTAGAATAAGATGGCTGAAGGAGTTTTCAAATTCCCTGGAGGAAGTTTTGTTATCCAAATACATCTTGAAATTTAACTCTTCCAGTGGATTAATATGGTCTAAGCCATCAATTAGTATAGGATTAGTCTAGAAAATTTAAATTTCATTGTGAAATTCTCATTGTTTTGGGGAAAAATTACACTTAATTGCAGAGTAGGACTTTGTTAGAATCAGTTAATCAGGCAAATTTGAGGCCATTGTAACTTGAAGGATTTGTTGAGTGAAGTCATCAGAATCTTAGAGACTGTGAATTTATTGATAGAGCCAGGCCTATTAATTTGAACTCATTGTTGTAGAAGTTTAATATGCCTTAAATGAATAAGCAAGTACATAGATGAATTAAAGAATCAATTACAAAAATATAAAGTTAATGAATGAAAAGTATTATGGAAGATTTTGGTATAATTGTTTTATTATACAAGCATGAAAATTGTTAATGGAATTTTCTTGTTATTTATATATGCTTTAATAAATTCTAAAGTTTTATGTTTGGTATACATTTCACACTTAAAGTCTGGTATTTTATGCAGTACTATTAAAGTATTTGAAAAGAGTTTCTTTCTTTCCCTCTCTTTAGTAAGCTAACATCTCGCACACAATTTACTTGATTTATAAACATTTTTTATCACCATAAGTAGTACCAAACCTTGCCTTGTTGGAATGGTCATAAATCACATGGGTGATTTTAAATTTTTTGAAAACATTCTTTTATTTGAAAGGATTGTTAAATAGGTTGGACACCAGTAATTATCCTTTTTAAAAAGACAGGTTAGAAGACACAGGGAGTGCAAAATGCTCCCAGAAACCCCTCGTTCATCCATACTGGAACTGAGGCTGAAATCCAGGACCTTTTAGGCTAAGATGCATTGACATTCACTGTTATTTGTGTCCAAATACACAAGTGCATGTATTTTCTTTGTTAATAGTACCTTTCTTCTTTGGGGAACTATTTCTCCCTAAATCCTTCCATCTGGTACCGTAATGGCTCAAAAACCCTTCTGATCCCTTTCAAATCTGCAGTTGGATAGTTTGTAGCATTTCACCAGCAGTGTCAGGTCCAAGGACAGGTACTCATCAGAGCCCTTCCCAATGATGTTCTAATCTTGGATAACAGTCATGGTGGGGCTATGTCCTTTCCACTCTCTCAGTGATGGTGGGAGAGTGGGAGCCTGCTCTCCCTGCCACAGGGAGACTGCCAGCCTGCCAGAGAAGAGTATGCAAGAAGATTATAGTGTAAGAGAACTCTTGGCTTTATTTCCTGTCCTCTTTCCTGACTTCGTGGAGCACTGTTGTGTTCTTCCTTTGATCTGTGAACACCCCTAGTTTTCTTCTGGTAACTTTCTTTTTCCTCTTAGATGCATAGTGTTTAAAAGCTTGAGCTTTAGTGTTGAATTGTTTCAAGTCCAACCTGAAATTATCACTTACTAGCTTGCTCTGTGGGTATGGATAAAGTATTTGAGTTCTCTGAGCTTCATTTCCTCATCTGTCAAAGAAACAGATAACAATAGTACTTACCTGATGGAGTGCTCTGAGGATTAAGAGATAATGTATGAGAGATACGTAGCTAAATGCTTGAATATAGTAAGCTCTCAATAAATGTTGTTATTGTTCTTATTATTGTTTAAGCTAGCTTCTGTTGGATTTTTGCCACTTCCAACCAAAAGAGTCCTGTTTAATCATTTTGTTCAGTCAGATATTTGTTATTATTATTGTGTTCCATATGAATGCTAGGATCATGGCATCTTAACTAATGGCACATTCTTGTACCGCACTTAACTTTGTAGTATTTCCCAAATGGGATTTTTTTCCAAATCAGTGAATGGCTATTCCTTGATTCAAATCAAAGAATGGCATCCAAAAAAGATGAAATTCTTTTATTTACTAATATTTGATCTAACTGGGCATTAGAATTTAAGCAAAAATTAGCCTTATACATAATTTATCTGGTAGGCAGACTAGGCTCCTAGCCCTTCTCTTTTGCTGAATCTCTAAATAATATGCTGCAGTGGATTTGTATCACATTTTGTAGATGCTGTATTCACTCTGGAGGAACTTAACATTCACAATGCAAACATTGTGTTTATGTGAGTTTTCCCTTTAGGTCCACAGACACATGACATGTATATCACTAAAGGAGGAGGGAACAGAAATGATGGGAACACAAACCACTGAAGAGAACTTCACAAAGAGATTAAGACTTCTTTTTGACACATATTGTACAACATTTCCAAAGTCTTTGGAATGTTTCTGGTATATTTAACTGGCAAAAGATTTTTATTTTTTTTAAGTCTGTAGCTCTTTTATTTTCTTTTTTTTTAAATCAGTGACAATACATGTCTGGGCTGACAGTAATCTGCACACCTATACCTTTAATTACAGGTAGGATATGTCTCCATCAGTCTACTTGCACCACTCCTATTTTTATGCTGGCTCCAAAAAATAGGTAAAAATAATAGTAAAAGATAGCATTTTAAATTATATTCTGGTTCCTGGAATTAGTTAGCAATTTTACATACTAAAATTTATCAAGACAAAACACTTTACTTCTTGACAACAATATCACCTTCTTCTTTCTCTAACCATAAATTTGGGACATAGATTAAACAGGTTAAAGGACCAAGTTGTCCTGGAAGAGTTTCAATGCAGTTTAGCTAAGCTTTGGAACAGATATTCTAAATTTTCTCTTAAGAGTTAATGTGCAGTAACACAGTAGAGACAGCCAGAATAAAACAATAAGTTAATGATACAGAAAAGACAGGACTAAATTAATCTAATGTGCTTACAGTGGACAATTGTATTGGCTATGCTTGAGGAGGCAGGAAGTTTTGTGTGTGTGTGTGTGTGTGTGTGTGTGTGTGACTGTGTCTGTGTCTGTGTCTGTGAAACTGTGTGTGTCAGGATAGAAGTCAGGACCTATCTTGCCATGTAGTTTTATTTGTTTTCAACTAGGTTTTTTTTTTTTTTTTTTTAAGGAGGAGTAAACTTCGTTTTCTGGATGTACTAATGTTTATGATCTGTTAGAAAGCTTTTTAATGAAATCTACTCAGGAAAGATAATTTACTAAATTATAGATGTAAGAGACCATTTTTGCCTCTAGGAATCATTAGTATATCTGAAATTGCAAAAGACTGTTATGTTTGAAGCAAATCTAAAGTTTTTGGTAAAATTCCAAATTGTTATTATTCTCTCTCTCTCTCTCTCTAAATATAGGAAATAGAGAGCAAAGTAGCCCATGGAATGCCCTCTTATTAGTGCAGACAATATTGCTTTACATGTTCTAAATTGGAATTTGAGATTCTACCACAAACTAGTTTGTGACTTTTTAGAAACTAATTACTCCCTAATTTACTGTGATTATCAGTTCCCTTATCTGTAAAATAGAATAGTAGTCAGTCATAGAATTTTAAAATAAACATTAAGTAATATATTGCCTGTAAGTGATTTGCCCTCATTTTGGCATAGACTAAGTGTTCAATAAAAGAGATTGGAGTTTCTTGGAAAGCTTGCATTATATAATTTTTGGGAAAAAATTATCTTATTTCTCCTTAGCATGACCTCTTTTGAAGTAGCTCTCTTTCTGGAAACATCAAGCACTGGCCCAAGATATCAGAGTTTGAAACATTTGTTTAGAACATTTAGGGAAATACATCTGTCTAGCCTCCTCTTTTTTCCTGTGCTGCTCCCTGAGGAGGCCAGTTAATGGTCCTCTTGCCTTTATTCTTGCTTCCGTTTGACTACTCATGCCCAAGGTTAGCTAGAGTCTGCTTTTCTTTCTGAGCACCCAATAAGCAGGGTGATTCCAGACATGCTTAACATGGTAAAGCCTTTAAAAGGTCCCAGTGGCTTACAACTCACCAAGTATGCATTTTAACAGATGGTTTGTATTATCATTTCGGGGTCTATGTATCAGCCATTGTTATCAGCATTGTAGTCCTTTTCATTGTGTTTCTATTCCTTTTGCTCTGTATATTGGCTGTCTTCAAGTTTCTGCTGGCAGTTGCAAAAGGCCCAATAAAAAACTAAGTCTAAACTTTCCATTGTAAAATTCTGGTTAAAATTTAGAACTTTGTTTATCGCAGACACAATGTTAGAAGCAGTTGGTTCTTAGAAGCTTAGAGTCCTTTGAAGGCCTCAGGACTGGATTGAGTTCTGGGTTCCAAGAACTCTTGGCCATTTCTGCAAAAGGAAAGATGTAGAAGGGGAAGGACATGGTTGCTTCTATTCTGATATAATTTTAGTCATGACCCAGATTTTAATCATCAAGTTCAATGTTTCTTAATGGCATTCCACATCCCACTCTGAGCCTCTCTTCTTCTGGTGCCTTTCCTTCCTGATGCCAATATCTCTTCATTCTACATTACTCTAGGTTTTCTTTCTTGTCTTCTATCCTTCTGTTATAATTCTTATTGCCTCGGTTATCTTGTTATTAGAAAGATGATAGAAGAGTGATCCAATAAACTAATGCACCTACTATCTTGAATAGCACTTTCTGTGTACCAGGCTTGGTTCTAAGCAGTTTCCATAGATTAAGTCCCTTAAAGCCTCACAGACATATTATGAAATAAGTTTTATTATTACTTTTGTTTTAAAGATGAGCAAATGAACACATGACATTATAAAATTTTGTGTCTATGTCACATAGATTGCAAGACTAGAACTGGGATTCCAACCAGGTTGTTTGACTCCAGAGTCAGTGCATTTAGCTATTGTGTTATTCTGTATTAAAGTGTCTCATTTTTATGATGGCTACATGTCATTGTACTTTTGTCCAAACCCATGGAATGTGCAACACCAAAATGAATTCTAATGTAAACAATGGTCTTTGGGTGACTATGATGTATCAGTGTAGGTTCATCAATTAAAACAAATGTTGATAATGGGGGAGGCATATGTGGGGACAGAAAGTATATGGGAAATCTCTACCTTTCCTTCATTTTTGCTTAAACCTAAAACTGCTCTAAAAAATATAGTTAAAAAAACAACTGTACTGCCATGAAATAAGTATCTCAAATCAAGATTTTGAAATAACCAAGATGTACTGTATAATAATATTGTTCAGAAACTGGCTTCCTGGTGTGAAAAATGGAAGACTTGTTAAATTCCAACACTATTAAATTACATAACCAGAATTCAATTTATTATGTGTCACTAATTAGTTTCAATCTAAATATAAAACCACTTACATGACTTTTTATTTAAATGTGCTTTTAAAACAATGGCTTCAGCAATAGTCTGACAATAAGCAAATAAATAAACCTAATAATTGAGTGTCAGGATAAATTCTAGGAAGTAACATATGCTAGATGTGATTGAGAATAATAAATGGAGTACAGTTATTTAGATAGGGTGGTTTGTAAGATTTTTGTTAGGAAAGTGGCATTTAAATGTAGCCTCTCCCCAAGAACATGTAGCCTGGTATGGGACATGGACCAGGAAACAATGACATATGATTCAGTTAGATAACGATTACCATAAATCCAGGAATGTGGTGATGAAAGAACCAAGTGGAGGAAGCAACTAGCTTTGCTCTGGGAAATCTCCACAAACATCATACATATTTGGGCTGGGACACGAAGGACAAGTAGGAATTTTCTAAGTATGGATTCTGTGTTCTCTGTATTTCCCTAATGCCAGAGGGCTTATAACATAGATATAAAATATATTTTTTAGTGGATGCTATTCCCAGACTATCAATACCACTCGAACAAATCACTCTTTTGGAGATTGCCTCACTGGGGGGAAACTGTACCCAATAACTAGTCAACTGGGGGGTGGAGGAGGTAAAAAAGGGTTGGTGCATTGGCTTCAATCTGAAGGTTTCTCTTCAAAGGTGAAGCTTCATCCAGTTTCAGAGCTATCTGCAGAATCTATGATCAGCTAAGGCCTTAGCTGTGACTGACTTCATTGTAATTCAGCTTCTCCCTCTTTCCAAACCCGTTCTCTTTACTCTCCCGTGGGTGTTGATCTTCAATAAACTCTTGCACACAAATATCTGTCACAGAGTTTGCTTCCAGGGAAACTGACTGGCAGGCGATCCTTGATAAATACTTATTGATTGGTTGCCTGACAGAGATTTATTTTGGAATAAAGAGAGCAGCAAAGCATACATTAATATGTACTACTGCCTGCTACAAACATCAGAGGTAGCACTGTTAAGCTTGGGTTCCATCGGCCTCGGTAGCATCCTTTTGTGCAGTGTGCTCTGTTGCACATACTTTTTACTCTTGTGGGAAAAGTTACCCCTCCCGCATTACTTGTGATGTTGGTATTTAAACATAATTAAAGCAAATAATCACTCCAAACTCTTGAGGAGGGTTTCAGAAGCAGCAAATGACTCTTCTCTGATGGATAATTTGGTTTTATGCATTATGAATAATTTCCATAATGCTACTGAAGCGTAAGTGAAATCTACACTAAAGGGATCATCCTTGGCCTCCAGGCGAACTCCAAACTACCAAAATCGAAAGAGGGGAAAATGGTCTAATTGTAGTTAGATGCAGGCACAGATAAACTTTGGTAATGACTTACCATTCTTCTATGTCTAAAATTTTCTGGAGGCAGTCTTCCTTGTCATGATTTTAGGTTGTGAAATATTTCGAGTCTGTGATTAGGAACTCCGTTTTCTAAATTATTGATATGCCAGTGCAACTTTCCATTTCAGAAATTTTACACTTACTGGAAATGTTAGTGCTGATGCTTTTGATTACATAATTAGAGAGGTCTCCCCAAGAATTGTTATTTTACTTCCTTTTCCAGGTTTCTGAAGATTTTGAGAGAAGATGTTTAGCCTCCCCTAGTGTGTCTGTCAAACCCTGTTGATTGTTATTCAGTGTGAGACTGGGATGACTGATAAAATAAATGAGTAGAATAAACAGAATTAGTTTTTAATTTCCCCTTTTCCTTGATTGCTCACAGTGTGTGTTTGCAAAAGCATGAAATTATGAGACCTCTTTCGTATCAGAAATGCCAAGAGCTTTTTTGTTTCTAGTGTTAAAAATGATGATTTTTGAGGCCCATGACAATGAAGACAGTATGAAAGAAAAGCATTTTAAGAAGGGAAATGAAAACAAAATGGTTTCAGTTTTGCTTTTCTTAAGCTATCTTCTCTATAGTCATCTTACATTTTTTTCTAATGATAGATACGATTGCAATTTTACAAAGCCTTAGTAGTATTCTTCTTCACCTTCTTTCTCCTCATCTTCCTCTTCCTCCACCTCTACTTTCTCATTTTCCTCTTCCTTCTCCTCCTCTTTCTCCTTCCTCTCATGTTGCTTCTTTTTCTCTTCCTCCTCTACGTCCTCTTTTTTGTTGGTATTTTGGATCAACTAGTTAGTCTGGGTTAGTGATTGAGGGGTTGTGGAAATGCATTGGCAGGGAACATACCATTGTTTTTATTTATTTATTTGTCCTGGTCTACAGTCAGCTCAACTCATCCCTTATACTTTAATGATGAGACCAGTCTGGACTCTGCTAGAAAAATTTTCTGGTTTTTTTATTAAGTCTTTTCAAGAGACTTGGACAAGTTACTTAGTTATTAATTAACCAATCATTAATTATTTGGTATCACCCAGCTGTCAGGCATTCTGGTATGCCCTGGGAATAAAATGGTGAACAAAACAGTATAGAAATTTTCTCCTGGAAATTGTTGTCTAGAGAACATAGAGAAAGAGGAGCCAACGAACTAAGATGATCACAGCTGGGTAGGCAGGATTTTGAGTCTACGGTAGTTACAAGATATGTTAAGGAACTTTGTCAAAGGGACGATCAATATCTCCAAGATGGCAAGAAGCAGTGGGATTGAGAACACAAGAAAAGTGATTGGACTTAGGTAGAAGTAGTGACTCTCCTCTGTGTAATAGAAATAAGCAGGAGAGAAATGGTGAAGATATTGCAAGTATATATGTTTGATAGGTGGATGTGTTTGAAGAGTTTCCCATTCAGTTGCTTCTCTCTGTGGGGTGTGTGTGTGTGTGTGTGTGTGAGAGAGAGAGAGAGAGAGAGAGAGAGAGAGAGAGAGAGAGAGAGACAGAGACAGAGAGAGGGAGACAGAGAGAGAGACAGAGAGAGAGAGAGAGAGAGAGAGAGAGAGAATGTGGAAGAGAGAAGCAATTGTGTGAATTTAGAGATAAGGTTATCTATTGAAGAGAAAAACTGAGATATTCATATTCAGAGGTCTGAGGAGAATTGAGGAGGTCTGAAATAGTTCTTATAGAGTGTGGGTGAAAAGAATTACCTAGAGATTCACAGTAGAATGTTTTAGCAGTTTAGAAAACCTACTAAGATTATTTATCATAAATTTAAAGCAGTCTTAATCTGTTAAGTAATTTTCTGGAAAGTATGTTTGACTTTCTAAATACAAGAACAGAGAAAATAGTTTTGAATAAGGGTGGGATTTTTCTAGATGGATTTGATTTAAAAATAGAAGGGGAAGAAAGGGTTAGGTTTGGCAAGAAAGCTTTAAAATGAAGACTATGAGTTCTAAACTTGTAATAAAAGTAATTGAAGGCAGGAGGAGAATACAATTTGTAGGTGAAAGTATGAATAAATGAGGTGCTAATGTGTTCCACATGACTTTGGACAAGCAAAGTAGGAGGACAAGAGACCATGGTCAGAGAGAAGGATGCCTGAATTAGTGGTTGTGGGGCAGAGATATTTGGATAATTGAAAGAACCAGTTATAACTACATGAATGGATGGTTTAGGTGAGTAGAGGAGAAAGCTTTGGGCATGATAAAGGAGACGTGTATTATAATCAACCAAGATAACTGCAGGAATTGGTTAGTGTAGACTCCTAGTCGGGCTCCAAGACTATTATTAATAAGGGGTAATGGCATGGAGGTAATTCCTTAGCAGTAATAATAGATCAATTATAATAATGAAAATGACACTAATAATGATTAAGCTCTACTGACAACTTTTTCTCTGCCAAAAGTTAAGTTTATTGCTTTATATGGATTATCTCCATTAATATTTACAATAAACTGAGGACATTATTATCCTCACTTTAGAGCTGAGGAAACTGAAATCATAGGGAATGTTAGATTGAAGTAAGAGTCTATCTGAGTAGGGAATACACAATTATAATCATTATTTTATATGACCTATTCAACAAACTATTACAATGATTAATTGTGATACATAGATCTGGAAAATGTATGGGATTGTTAAATTCTAGAATGAATACAAATGTAAAAGTGCAAGGGATTGTTAATATCATTATTATTACTTTTTTCCAAGCTAATTTCTCATTGCCTGAATGCTCCAGTGATTAAACCCATGGTTAAGTGAACAAAATCATGGCTGATTAATCTACAGCTAGAACATGGGCTTTGTTCAAAATAAGTAGAGGTACTTGAATCCATAAAGAGAGTCATTGAGAATGTCTCTTATATTCATCCCAATGGTATGCACACAGGCTTAATTCATATGCTGGACCTTTTCTTACAGTGCCATAGATGAAAGAACCCTGAGTTCTAGAGAACATTTTCTTCCATTTAATCAGCCTAGCCTGAAAGGCAAAGGTAACCCCCATGAGAAACTGAAAAACAATGAAATGCGTACTGTGCTTATAAGCTGTAGGTACAACTTCAGTGCAGAAATAAAAGATTAGGGGGGGAAAAGGTTAGGAAAGACTTCACAGGTGGGATGGATCTTAAGCTGGACCTTGAGTGGTAGTCAGTGGAATGGTGCTGTGTCCTCTGTGATGAGGTATCTTTAGTATATTCTTACTAATTTATACCTGAAATGAGAACTTTAACAACTTTCTACAAAATATTCTAGATGTTCCTCACATCGTAGTATAGATTCAATAAATAGGTGAAAGGATGCATTTTTGTATGAGTAGTGGAACTAAGTGGACATTGTATCTGCAGTGGTATCCTTAGTTTAAAATAGCATATGATAATGATATGTACAGTTTTGAAAGTGGAGAATAGACATAAATGAGTTGAAGCAATTTTTTGTGTCTAGACTCTCTGAAACTGTTGATTTCAGGAGATATGAAAGAGATCTGAAGAATGGTCTAAGAAACAGGGGAGTGCATTCTAACCTAGGATTTTTCTCATTTCTAGAAGAGTTGAGTTCCTTACCTTTCCGGGTCTCAGTTTCTTCATCAACAAAATCAAAGATTAGATCTGGACACAAAATTCTATGGTTTTGATTCTATATTAGAACATCTATGAGCCTCCTTTATATCTGAGATAGTGTATAAAGCCTTTACGAGAGAAATAAATAAATAAATCCTTCCAAAGCCAGAATTTATTGATAAAAATTGTGTATTTATTTTTACGCATTTAAACTTCAGTTACCTTCATATACTCTCCATTTGATGCAATACATCTATTGAGATATTTTTTCTCACTGCTCAGTTTTTTAACTTGTTAATTTTCATGCCATTTAGTGCTTCTGTCATTTTTTTGTTTTACCTCTTTCACATTGACAAAATGTTTCCCTTTGAGGGGTTTATTCATCTGAGGAAACAAAAACTTTGCTCGGGATGAGGTCCAGTGAATAGGGAGGGGAGGGCATGAGAGTCATGCTGTTTTTGGTCAAAAAGTGCTGAACGCGCAGTGCGGTGTGAGTAGGTGTGGTTGTAAATTAGCCATCATGATATGGGCAAAGGCATTGAAAAAATCTTCAGAAAAAATTCACTGAAGCTGAACACAGCCCCTCATAACAACGCCAGCTGATACACTGCACTGATACAGGTGGGTTCTTAGAACACTCGGTTAGCAGGGGAAGCCAGTACTACAAGGGGCCCACCCTTCAGAGGATTATTCTTTTTTTTTTTTTTTTTGCGAGAGGGCATAGGCAGAGATGTGAGAGCAGAGCTGGCAAAAGGAGTACTGTTTAAACCCTGTGTGGCAACAGTCATGGCACTTGAGATGAGCCCAGGTACTGCGCTAGCAGAACTTTCTGTAGATACCTGAGGAAGCCTTCTCTTCACCCACATTTGGCACCTTGACTCTCATTGCCCTTGACCACAGTGACATCTGTCCATGCTCCAAGACTTTGCTCAGCCCCACTGATCACCCTGTGTAGCTCTTCTCTGCATCTTCTACCCTGGTATACTGCTGGACTCAAGGAAAGCCCGGTGGTAGTGGAAGCCCTACCAATACCTGAAATTGGGAGTGGAGTTGCCAGACATAAAGGAAAGCATACAGGATGCTTAGTAACTTTGAATTTTGGATAACAGTGCATAATTTTTGTACAAATATGCACCATGCAATGATGCATGTATTTTATCTGGCAAACCTACTTGGGGGAAGGAGGATTTCCAAAGGTCTCTTGAGCTAGGCCAGTGGTAGTAACACCAATGTTACATTACTCTTTTATGAATCTAGGTACAAACTTAAAGTAAGAAGATTAATTTCAGTGCCACCCATGGCATGGGGTTGAGTCAGGGTCCCCGACCTGACTGAAACTTTTTGCAGGGGTTGGGTGGGGGGGGGGGGCAGGCACTTACCAGACACATCTGAATATTTCACTCAGCATCGGATTATTCTAGTTTTAGGGCCTCCCTTTGTATATATTCCCAATGAATAATCACTCTTATTTGAATCAGTGTCGTGACTCAGGTAAATTTGTCCCTTGATTGACTTTCTGTACAGTAAGATGTGTTTGTTGTAACATTGTTTTGCTCTTTATTGAAATGTCGCTTTCATGAATATAGAGTATGACCATTGGATAATGCATGTTCACAGCTTTATGGTGACAAGTATCCAAGTATTTCCATTATGTTGCACTTATTTTGAGGGCTTATACATTTTTGTTCAGGGTCTACTCTTGGCCCTGGCTGGTTTGGCTCAGTGGATTGAGCGTCGGCCTGCGAGCTAAGTGTCGCTGGTTCGATCTTCCAGTCAGGGCACATCAGAGAAGGAAAACTCTGACTCCAAAAAACCTCCGCTGCCTTGCGGCATACCTCTTCAGGGGAAAGGCTAAGGGAGTAAACCCCGACAGAAAATCCGGAGCCGGAGTCCCTAAGGCGGTTTGACGTTGTAGTCAACACCGGCAACTCCTGCGGCGCACCTGAAGCCAAGCTGTATTGACTCCGTCTTTCCCTTGGACCCTTCAGCTGCGAAGAGAGGGGGGGTCTGCTGCATGGGCAACAGCAGACCCTCCATATCACCCTGCCCAGGCTCTGTAGCTTCAGCTTCACTGGAGAGGACACTCCAGCGTCATCACAAGATGTCGATTCAACACGGGAGGAGACAGATACCGTGTCACTCCCGAGTCGGACTGCACAGCCATTCTCGGCGGTGCAGATAGACACTTAAGAAGCTACACCATCGTCTCTCGAGATGGACGGCTGCCGACGACGACTCTTGGCAAATCATGAGATGGTCTCTCTACTTAGAATGTTGGCAGAAAGCCACATAGTGCTCTCACTTTCTCTCACTCTGTTTCTTTCTCTCTGTTCCTCTCTGTCTTTTACACACACACATACACACACACCCCTAAACAAATGCAAAACAACAAAGATGTGACTGTATATGTACTATAGCAACACAGAGAATCTAAATTAAAATACAATTTTCTAGGCCCTTACTTCTGAAGAGTTTTCATAATAATGGCCACATAAATTAATACAACATTTAAAGGACTCAAATATAAGCATTCAATGGCATCATACTCTGAGCTATTATTTTATTAGGATTTAAAGCATAAAAACTAAAAAAAGTGGTTCTTTCCCCTTGGAAACAGTAACATGACTCCTTTAACTCCAGAAGAAGGAATTGTACATGAGAATGAAGACAGACAATAGATAAATAAGTATTCATGTTCAGTCGCTAGATTAACCCTATAGCCTATGATAGATCTTTGAGAGCCTTTATAGTCTATGAGATCAATAATCCATTATAGCTCACACTGATGACTAAATGACTTCAGGGATTGGTAATGGCATCTAAAATCTTTTACCTTTAAGCTGTGGCTTGTAATAAATCCTAAATCCACCTCAGGCATCACCACCTGGTTGCAATAAAGGTGGTCTTAGATTCAGCACCTTGAGGAGAGCATGGTAAATAATGAGCACTCAGTACATAATTACTGAACAAGGAGAAAATATATTCTTTCCTCCATATTCAGATCTCTTTCTATTCTCACCTTTTCCTGGACTTGGCATATTCCTTCATGTTCTGCCTGATACTCGGTTATCCTTTCTCATCTCTCATCCAATTCTGGTTACACCTGCTTTTCTTCTCTCCCCTTAATCACGGTGTTTCTTGTGCTGAGTCACAATACCTTTTGTCATTGGACCTGCTAATCAATGACTGTTTTTTGAGAAGGGGAGCATGTAAGGACTTGAATCAGTGTACTTTATGGAAGCAGGACATTGATAGTGGCTGTTAGCCTTTAAAATGATCATTTATAAAGTAAGTAGCAGAGGAGAGAAAGGGCCAGTGTCCCTTGTGTCTAGCATAAAATCTGGCATATAGAAGATGTTCAATAAACTCTTGACAAATACATAAATTAATAGAAATAAGAATAATAAAGCTAGTATGTTTAGAACATCTATATGTGTTATATTAAGTTGTATTTACATTTCTTATTAAGACCTCACAAGAATACTAAAATAGTGTGTCTCATCTCCATGCTTAAAGATAAGAAAACTTTTAAATAAGCTTGAGAACTTGCTCCAGACCACCAATCTCATTTATTTCTGAACCAGAATTTTATTCTATGTCAGTCTGATATAATTTTGTTTTGCTTCTGTGTTGTTCTGGATTTTTTATCCTCCCACTATTTTTATGTTCTGACCTTGGAACATCGATTACCCTGGAAGCAAAAGGCAATTTCTGAGCCTTTGTTGTACTTATGTAGTAGTATTTATGACCTCAGACCCAATCTATGCCAAGTCATAATGTCATTAGCTAACATGTTTAGCAATATCACATTCGTTAGCTCACTTTTATGCACTTTAACATGCATGATATCATTTGGTCATTATAACAAGCCTGTGATGAATAAAGCATGCATTTATTATCATCAGCCTCTTCACAGTTCAGGTGACAAAACTGAGATCCACAACACTGACGAGTCATAGTCACCCCAAATTCATAATTTACATCAGGGTCTGCTCTTGGTATTATACATTCTATGTATCTGAACAAATATATGGTGACATGTGTTTATCATAAAAATACCTTACAGAGTATTATCACTGCCCTAAAAGTCCTCTGCGCTCTGTTTATTTACCCCTCATTCCCATAATCCCTGATAACCAATGATTTCTTTTTTACTATCTCCATATTTTTGCTTCCTCCAGAATGTCATAGTTGGGATCATATAGTATGACGCCATTTTAGATTGGCTTCTTTCACTTAATAATACACATTCAAGGTAATTCCCCATCTTTTCATGACTTGATAGCTCTTTTTTTTTTTAATGCTGAATAATATTTTATTTTCTGAATGTACCATAGTTTATTTATCTATTCACCTACTGATGGACATCTTGGTTGCTTTCAAGTTTTGGCAATTATGAATAAAACTGCTATAAGCATATGTATGCTGGTTTTTGACTAGACATAAGTTTTCAGCTCCTTTGGGTAAGTACTAAGGAGTTGGATTGCTATATCATTAAGAATATGTTTAATTTTGCAAGGAATAGCCAGACTATCTTCCAGAATAACTACCATTTTACATCCCAACAATAATATATGAAAGTTCTTTTTGCTCTACATTCTTACCAGCCTTTGGTGTTGCCAGTGTTCTAGATTTTGACCATTCTAATGGGTGTATAATGGTCAGGAAAACTTATTTTCTTATCTGAAATGACAAAGCAAATAAGTTGTCTTCTGACACTAGTTCTTGTACTCATTTTATTACACCAGACTCTCTCACAGGTAGGTAGGTCATGGTCACTGTCAGTATTGTATTTCTGAACATTTGCCACTTATTTTCACCCTCTTTTTTTCTTCTATAATACAGAACTTGAAATAATTTCTAATTATCATATTGCTTGGAAAAAACCATAATAAGGTAGTCACAAGATTTTAAGAATGGCTCAGGTAATGAAATAAAACCTGTGTGATTAAAGAAATGTAACCCTTCTGAATCTTGACTTCTTTGTTTGTTCAATTTAAAAAATAGTATTTACTCCACCCAACAGGGGAAAAGTGAAAATAAAAAGAGGTAAAATGTGAATATGCCTTCAATTACTGGAACCACCATGTCAATGTAAATATTGCCATTACATTGAAAGCACAAGAATGAACCACAGTGAAATGGTGTTTTAGGAGGGTACCTAGCACCAAGTCTTTGTTAGAATCCAGATTTCCTCTTCTTCCAGGCCAGGTCAGGTTGTCCCAGGCTCAATCTATTGGTAATTCCCACTGCCCAAGGTTTTTAAGTACAAGAAACATGTCTCCTTCATGCTTCCTGTGTCCTGCACTGTGTCTTATGAATAGAGAGGACAGGTAAATATCTATGGAATTGAAGGAATTTGATACCCTGGAGGCTAGTTGTATATTAACTAAAATAAAACAAATGTTTCTCATCTAGATTCTAATCCAGATAATGGGTGATATAATAAAAAACAGGACTGCGTAATTCTATGGAATCAAATTGGAGAAAAACATACAAAAAAATACTTTTGCCCTCCATGTTAACATTTCCATATTCAATACGATTCACTTGTGAAGAAATTATGGACCTAGTGCGCACTGTTTTTCTACAAGGGAACTTTTATACAATCTCTAAATCAGCTCTTTGATCCTAGAAAGTGTACAGTTTTATTACAGCGATGAGGAAGATATGATCACAGGGAACCGTGAAAAATAAAACCAAGATAAGTTAAAATTATTGTTTATGTTCACTGCTGATAAATACTATATGAGATCTTACATATGTACATACATGTATGTATACATAGCCACAATTTCTAAGATAATCATCATAGTGACCCTATGTGATATTGCAATTAACCCAGTTATACAGATGGGAAAACAGAGTGAAAGAAGGCAAGTGACTTGTCCCCAATAACACAACTAGAATATGGAAGGCCTGAGATTCAAGTCCATGTCTAAGGGCAACTATGCAAGTTGTGCCATGGTAAATGTGTCAAATTTTGTGTTTCTGATTAAAGTAACAATGATAGTACATGACCTGGGTTGGCCATCAATAATTGCTTTTTACTTTAGTTTTTCCCTAAAGAAATAACGTCTTTTGGAGAGGTGACTGATAACATCTGTATTGTGAGGGAAGGTCATGAAATCATTTTTTACAAGAGAGAAAAATGGCCATATTTTCTAAACATTTTCAAACCTGTTGCTTTTTCTGAATTTATATCATTTAATTTATGTCCTCCTTTCTTATTTAGTATGCATTCACCTAATTATCAAAATCAATTATTACTAGGTACCAGCCAGGAAGTATTAGGTGCTAAGAACACAGTAGTGAACAAAACAAAAGTACCCTGGTTACCAGAGAAAGATCCCACCTTGGAGGTGCATGAGGGCAGGAAGTGATCAGCTAGCCTTGCAAGATCAGGGAAAATCAAGTCTTCTTTTCTGACTCTTCACTTACAAGAAACAACCTTAAGGAAGAGGGTAGTGGAGAATGACACATCTTCTCACCCTCAAGGCCATTGAAGGAAGAATAGGAGCAAAACTAATATACTTCTAGGGAGGGATAGAAAACCTTCCATTTCTCCCTGCACCAGGAACCAGGCAGAGATCCACTGACTCAGGGGAACCAGAGTGAAAGAAAAATACATCTGCCCATGAAGGAGGAGCATGTATGTCTTTTGAGCCCAGGATCTTACAATGATAAAAAGCCAAGGTCTTCTGCTTCTAGGTGAGAGAGAAGAGAGTTTGGCTGCCATAGGATTGAAGGGCAGGAAAGCTGACACACTTAACTCTGAATCACAGGTGCGCAAGCCTGGTCTAAGACTGCACTTGAATCAGGGAAACCAAGTAATGTTCCCTGCTCTTACCATGCACCTGGTGCTGGTAAATAAGCAATGACAGTTTACAACTAGGGAAGGGACAGGGAGAGAGACACTCTCTGTAGTCTCAGGACTGCTGAAAGCTGAGAATGGAGCTGGAAGATTAAATAAACTTTTTCCTATCACCGAAGGAAGTTTAAGTGCGGGATGCATTGAGAGTAATGATAGAAATAACAATACCCAAACATAACTCAGTTCCTAATATAAATTGCCTGACAAGAGAAAAAGCATGACCATTTTCAGCCTAAATACTTTTTTTCTTTTTGCTCCAGGAAGTACCATTTGTTAATTAATTTGCATATACACAATTATATTGTTTATTATAGTTTGTTGTTTGGGCACATTTTCTTCATATTTATACCCTGGGAACACAGAGACAAAGTGTGATTGTACAGTGGAAAGTGAAATCTTTTCTTTATTCATGTGCTCAACTGTAAATTGATTTACACTCATACCCCTCTCCTCCAAAAACAAAATAAATAAAGCAGAAACTTTTTGAGAAATGATATTTCAAACTTAGAAAGTTGTTTTACACTTGGTAACTTTAAATATACTTAGATGTAGTCATGTTAATTTTTTTTTTTTTTTCTGTTGTGATTTGGTTAGTTTTCTGACATTCAAATAGCCAGTTTTTATATTATTGCCTACAGGAGGCTTATAATAGATTTGGTGTATTAAGATGATCACAATGAATACTTGAGCTCTCAATTCCAGATGATAGAACACATTTTATTGGTGAAGTGTCTGGATAAGCACAGATTGGTTAACTTAATGCAAGATACCTCATCAGTATTATCACTATATTTGCCCTGGCTGGTTTAGCTCAGTGGATTGAGCGTCGGCCTGCGAGCTAAGTGTCGCTGGTTCGATCTTCCAGTCAGGGTACATCAGAGAAGGAAAACTCTGACTCCAAAAAACCTCCGCTGCCTTGCGGCATACCTCTTCAGGGGAAAGGCTAAGGGAGTAAACCCCGACAGAAAATCCGGAGCTGGAGTCCCTAAGGCGGTTTGACGTTGTAGTCAACACCGGCAACTCCTGCGGTGCACCTGAACCCAAGCTGTATCGACTCCGTCTTTCCCTTGGACCCTTCAGCTGCGAAGAGAGGGGGGGGTCTGCTGCATGGGCAACAGCAGACCCTCCATATTACCCTGCCCAGGCTCTGTAGCTTCAGCGTCGTCACAAGATGTCGATTCAACACGGGAGGAGACAGATACCATGTCACTCCCGAGTCGGACTGCACAGCCATTCTCGGCGGTGCAGATAGACTCTTAAGAAGCTACACCATCGTCTCTCGAGACGGACGGCTGCCGACGACGATTATCACTATAACACATGTGAACACCAGCGGAAACAAGAAGAAATAGTCCTGAAGTCACATAAAATAGTCCTTGAGTTAGCTTGTGAACTCCATTATAATTTTCCACTTAGTACTAGAGGAAATCTCAGAATCAAAAAATTTAAGAACGGGAACTTAAGGCTTATCTAATATCAGAGGGCAAAAAGATCTCATCTCTTGTACCAACGTTGAACTGTTGGCAGTGGTTATGTGGGACATTGTATTGAGGAAGACAGTGAGACAACATCTGGGCTTAGCAGAAGGAGCACGCCTATCAATTGTAATGTCTGCAATGGGTTTGTGAGAGGAGGACAATGACCCAAGCTGGGTTGGTATTTGCTCTACCTTATCTAGTTCAACTCCTTTCCTGGCAGCACTGGTTCTGAACATGGCAACATATTTCGATCATTTAGGGAAAATAAAAATATCTTAATATCCAGGCCACAGGCAGACTAATTAAGTCAGAATATTTGGGCAAAAGGCCATGGTGATTCTCACATGCATCAAATGTGGAGACTTACTTTCTTATGGAAAAGGAAACAAAGGCCTTGATAAATAATGTGAACCACCCAATCCCAATGCCACATAGTTATAGATATAGGCTGTCTACCAGGTCTCTTGCTATCCACTCTTATCTTCAACATACCATATTGTCTCCATCATGAGTCTTTATGAAAATACATGCATAATGGCACACTGATTTCTTAGTCTGTTGACTTTTAGAACAGTGGTTCCAAACCTATAAGCAGCAAGCACTGACTCTCTAGACTAAATTAATTATAAGTAGTCACACTTTGAAACTGCTGTTTTTTTAAAAGAATATTCTATTAATTTTGTTGTTGCAGTAATTCCAATTTTTTTCCCTTTTGATCCCCTCTGCCCAGTAACCTCCATCCCTCCAGCAATCCCACCCCCATTAGTTCATGTCCATCGGTCATGCATATATGTTCTTTAGCTTCACCCTTTCCTATACTATTCTTAACTTTCCCCTGTCTAATTTGTACCAATCAATTATGCTTCTTAATCCCTGCACCATATCCCTCTTTCTCCCCCTCCCCGCTCCCAGCTGATAACCCTCCAAATGATCCCCATACCTATGATTTTGTTCCTATTCTGGTTTGCTTAGTTGGATTTTGTTTTTATTTTTTAGATTCAGTTGTTGATAGTTGTGAGTTTGTTGTCATTTTAGTGTTCATAGTTTTGATCTTCTTTTTCTTAAGTAAGTCCCTTTGACATTTCATATAATAATGGCTTGGTGATGACGAACTCCTTAGCTTTATCTTGTCTGGGAAGCACTTCATCGGCCCTTCCATTCCAAATGATAGCTTTGCTGGATAGAGTAATCCTGGTTGTAGGCTGCCTTTCATCACATTGAATATTGCTTGCCAGTCCCTTCCTGCCTGCAAAGTGTCCTCTGAGAAATCAGCTGATAGTCCTATAGGCAACCCCTGTAGGCAACTCTCTGCCTCTCTCTTGTGGTGCCCAGGACTCTCTCTTTATCTTTCTCCTTTGGCATCTCAATCATGATGCATCCTGGCGTGGTCCCCACTGGGTCCTGATCATCCAGGACCCTCTGTGCTTCCCAGACCTGGATGTCCATCTCCTGCACAAAATTTGGGAATTTTCCTCATTTTTTTCAATTTTTGCTTCCTCATTCTGCACTGGTTGACTGTTTATTTCTTCCCTATGTTCCAAATCATTGATTTGAACTCCGGTTTTCTTCCCTTCATCATTGATTTTGTGTGGATTTTCCTTTGTTTCACTTAGCATAGCCTTCACTTCTTCCCTTATGTGTTTGCCATATTCAAGCATATCTGTCAAGCCTGTGAGCATCTTTATCACCAGTGTTTTGAATTCTTCATTTGTTAGGTTGTCTATCTCCTCATCTGTTAGGTTGGTTATCTCCTTGTCGCTTAGTTCTCCCACTGGAACCTTGATCCGTTCCCCCTTTTGGGCCATACTTCTCTGTCTCCTCATTCTGACAGGCTCCTGTGTTTGTTTGCCTCTGCATCCCAGGTAGAGCTGTTGCTCCTGTTGTTATGTTGTAAGGGGCAGAGCCTTAGGGATTCATCAGTGCAGGGCGACCTGTTTCACCATGTTGTGGCACTGTATGTTGGGGAGGGGTTCAAGAGGAAACAATGCCACCTGCCCAACACTCGCCCCTTTTCCAGGCATGTCTCCCACTACTGCACTGGAGTGGCGCCCCTCTAGATGCTGCCCTGGCCATCATTCCCAGAGTGGGTGGGTCTGTGGACATTCTAGGACTGTGGGGTCCCTTTGAACAAGCAGACTCTGCTGGGAGTCTGGCAGTTTCTGCCTCCACCCCAACCCTCACTGGTCTGCACAGTCTAGAAGCAATGAGGCTTGATTTTCCCCAGTGCTGGGACCTTGACTTGCTAGGTTCGGTGAGGAGCTGGGAATGCTCCCCAGGTGTCCCTCCTGCACTTTCTCCCGGACTGCCCTTGCTGCCACTGCTGCTGCAGCCACCATAGTGCATCCTCTCTGCCCCGGCTTCTTCCCTCCTACCTGTCTGAAGTAGTATTTCTTTTTTATATCTTTGTTTGCTGGACTTCCATGCAATTTGATTTTCTGGAACTTCTGGTTGTTTCTAGTTTTGAGGTAGTTGTATACCTTCTTAGTTGTTGAGGGAGACACAGCATGTCTGTCTACGCCTCCATCTTGGCCAGAAGTCCCAGGCCTAAATACTATTAACCGCAACCTCTAGTATTCTACATACAGTGATGGGCATTCAGCCAGATACATGAGATATACAAAACATCGAGAGAAAAGTGACCTCATGAACATTTATTTTTAAAATCTCCTTGTTGTTCAATTACAGTTGTTCCAATTTTACCCCCTTGCTCTCCTCTGCCCTGCCCAGCCCCCACTCCCACAGTCAATCCTAACCCTTTTGTCCACGTCCATGGGTTCTTTATACTTGTTCCTTGTCTAGGTCCTTCCCCCTCTTTCCCCCCTTCTCCCCCTCCCCACTCCCCTCTGGTCACTGTCAGTCTGTTCCTAATTTCCATATCTCTGGTTCTATTTTGTTCATTTGTTTGTTTTGCTCATTAGGTTCCAGTTATGGGTAAGATCATATGGTATTTGTCTTTCACCACCTGGCTTATTTCACTAAGCATATTGCTCTCCATTTCCATTCATGCTGTATGTAGCAAAAGGTAGGAGTTCCTTCTTTCTTTCTGCTGTGTAGTATTCCGTTGTGTAAATGTACCACAGTTTTTGATCCACTCATTTACTGATGGGCCTCTTAGGCTGTTCCCAGCACTTGGCTATTGTAAACAGTGCTGCTAAGAACATAGAGGTACATAGGTTCTTTTGAATTGATGTTTCAGGATTCTTAGGGTATAATCCCAGCAGTGAAATTGCTGGATCAAAGAGCAGTTCCATTTTTAGTTTTTTGAGGAAATTCCATACTGTTTTCCATAGTGGCGGCACCAGTCTGCATTCCCACCAACAGTGCACTAGTGTCCCCTTTTCTCCACATCCTCACCAGCACTTGTTTGTTGATTTGTTGATGATAGCCATTATGACTGGTGTCAGGTGGTATCTCATTGTGGTTTTAATTGCATCTCTCTGATGGCTAGTGATGTTGAGCATCCTTTCATATGTCTATAGGCCCTCTGTATGTCCTCCTTGGAGAAGTATCTATTCAGGTCCTTTGTCCACTTTTTAATTGGGCTGTTTGTCATTCTGGTGTTGAATCATATGAGTTATTTATATATTTCGGAGATCAATCCCTTGTCTGAGGTATCATTGGCAAATATGTTTTCCCATACTGTTGGTTCGCTTGTCATTTTGATTATGGTTTCTTTAGCCATGCAGATGCTTTTTAATTTGATGCAGTTTTATTTGTTTATTCATTCCTTTTTTTCTTTTGCTCTAGGAGATATATTAGCAAAAATATTGCTGTGTGGGATATCTGAAATTTCCCTGACTATATTTTCCTCTAGGATTTTTATGGTGTCTTGACTTATATTTAAGTCTGTTATCCATCTTGAGTTTATTTTGGTGTGTAATGTAAGTTGGTGGTCTAGTTCCATTTTTTTGCATATACCATTCCAGATCTCCCAACACCATTTATTGAAAAGGCTATTTTTACTCCATTTCACTATAGCAACAAGAAGAATAAAGTACCTAGGAATAAATTTAACTAAGTAGATAAAAGACCTGTACTCAGGAAACTATTAAACACTGAAGAAATAAGTTAAGGAAGACACAAATAAATGGAAGCATATTCCATGTTCATGGTTTGGAAGACTTAACATTATTAAAATCTCCATACTATCCAAAGCAATTTATAGGTTCAGTACAATTCCTATTAAAATACCAATGACATATTCACAGATCTAGAACAAATATTTTAAAAATTTATATGGAACAAAATGACCCCAAGTAGCCTCAGCAATTTTGAGAAAGAAGAACAAAGTAGGAGGGATCACAATACCTGATATCAAACTATATTACACAGCCACTGTAATCAAAACAGTATGGTAATGGCATAAGAACAGACACATATAGATCAATGGAACATAATAGGGAGCCCAGAAATAAACCCAAGTCTCTATGGTTAATTAATATTTGATAAAGGGTACCCTCATGAATAGTGAGCAAATTGAATCTAACAGTTAGTAAAATGAATATGCAGGATGTCTAAGTAATTTTTATCAAAGAAATTCAAGGTTGATTTAATAGTCAAAAAAACAAACAATATCAGTCACCATATTGAAAGAATAAAAAAAAAAAAGATGATTTTCTCAAGAGGTGCAGATAAAACATTTAAAATGCAATCATAATAAACAGCCCGTAAAGGGTATTTATGAAAAACAAAAACCAAAAAACTTCAGACAATATACTTATTGATAAAAGACTGACTGATTTTTCCTCTAGTATCAAGAACAATGCAAGGATAGTTGCTCTTACCATATCCATTCAGTTGTGTACTGAAGATAATAGCCAGTGCAATAAAAAGAAAAAAGAAATAAAATGCATAGACTGGAAAGGAAAATTAATATCCTTATTCATTGATGTGATCACATATGTTCAAAATACTTTTAAAAAGTCTACAAAACAGCTACTAGACTGACAAGGAAATTCATTAGTAACCTGTTGATCAAGTGGCTTGGACTTCCAGTATAATTACTCTTGTTGCATTGCCATTTCTCCTAAGCAAACACCTTTACCTCATGTGGAGTTCCATTTGAGCAGTAGACAGAGGAAGAAAAATATTCATGAGGATAGTCCTGTATGACATATGAGCATTGTTTAAAAGTGGACAGCTGCGGCATAGTTGCATCACAGGGAGTTATACAGCATAGTGGGAAAAGAAAATCCTTCTAGTGACCAAAACTTTAAGCAGTGCGCTAAGTTGTTGCCTTTACTTGAAAGAGGTGATCAGAAAGAAAGATCTGCATGCATTTGTGATTCTTAATGCTTTGGTTGGATGGTGATGCAGTTGAACAGAACATGATTGAAAAATTGACAGTAGGGGACCTGGGGAAATCAGCATAAACTTTGAGAATACATGTGCCTCAATATAAATGCTCATCAGAAGGCATCCATTGCAAAGAAGACTCTGTAATAATGTGAATCAGATGGCCTATTTTGTTAGTGTCAGTAAACCCCTTCCCCAACCATCTCAATGTTTCCTCAATGGGTTCATGAGCAAAGAAACTTCTCAATTATCTGTTGAACAACGTGATTTATTATGTGGCTATGACTCCGATGGCAGCAAGAAAAGTTATGTGTGAGATTAACAAAACATGGGCTGATCTGTCTATTGCCATGGGTGATTACCCAATCTGCCAACAGCAGAAACCAGTGCTGCACTCTTGGTCAGGTTTTATAGTGGAGACCATAAAACCACATAGTGACAGGTTGATGACACAAGATGCCTTTCATCACAGAAGTGGAATCAACTTGTCTTTGTTAAGTAGCTCTTTACTCAGAAAATTGATTTTCCCTTGCAAGCATGTTTTTACCAGTATCATCCTCCATATTTTATCCACTATGTCACAGCATTCCAAATAACATTAATGTAACAGCTGTAGAGAGATATTGGACTCATGCTCACAGGATTAATACATTTTACCTGTACCCTCTTATTCCTAAGCACTTTTAAAGATGTGGTTACAGCTCAGGTAGTATGACAACACCTTGCAGAGTTGTAGTGTTATCCTAAAATGCTGCTTATAATCAATGGCCTATATATAAATCCATTTCTCCCAACACCAAAATATAGGCATCTAGAAATAGAGAAGTGAGATTGGCTATTCTTATTCCTAACTGGTCCACTTGAAAGTTTTATTTTTGTCTTCATGGGAGTTAAAACTGTATTAAGACAAGCCATTATGTCCTGGAAGCAGTTTCATGAGAGTTTCAGTAGCTTTGTTGCCAGGATCCTATCTATCACTGGAACCACTGAAACCATTTGTGGTTGCTTCCTGGTGATTTTTGACACTTGCAATGACTTTCTGGACAATTTTTGAGAATTGCACATTCACTGAGGCAGGAAGCCAGGATCTTTGGTGGCTGCTCTTCTGACCTTTGTTCCCGGCTATTCCAATGGCTGTGTAAGAGACACTCTAATTGCATACTGAACTCTTCCTACTTAGATTGACTTCTGTTTTCTGCCTGATCTCTAACTGATACAGGGTCTTAATGATTTAGATATGTTCCCAGGGAGAGAAAACAATTCAGCAAACGTGGGGGGTAAGGGGGACATGTCCAAGTTAAGAGGTTGATGTACGTGTAATTAATTAGGAAAAAAGGTAAGTGTGTAAGTGGTCACAAGAAGCCTAGTCCACTGGAATGAAGCCTTAAGGAAATCTTTATATTATGGATATAGCAAAGTCTTTAGTTACATGAAAGGTAATAATAAATCCTTTCTGTAAAGAGCTAGTTAGTTTACAAAGCATTTTCATATACACTATCCCTTTTGAATTTGAGGAGAAGTCTCATACTGAAGTGGTGAAATATATATCCTCTGTCTCACTCAAGTTTCCCTAAACATCTTAACTCCACACCATAGCAACCCTGTGACTGGCAAGGCAGGCACTATTATATGCCCTTCACAGATGATAAAACAGGCTGTTAACCATTAGGTTTATTTCCTTTGTATATTCATTGAACAAAAGTACACTGGTCATTTACTGTGTGTCAGGAATAGTGTTAGATGCCAGGGATAAAAGGAAAAACAAGACAAACATCTCCTTAACCTCATGTTTTTTATTTAGGAGGAACACAGACAATAAATAAGTGGTTTTTAGTATAATAAATGCCTTTTGAAAAGGGAGAGCAGAGGATGTTATGGAGATTTCAACTGTAATGATACTCAGGGAAGGGCTCCCTGAGGAGATACCTTCACTGTTACTGAGACCTGAAGAAGGACTAAGCAGTAGCCCAAACTCACACAGTCAGGAAATGGCCTGAAATGCAATTTAGCTTCCTTGATTTCAGCTCCAATGTTTCCTTCACTACATAAGGTTGGAGTTGCAACTGCTTTCCTGACTTGGGGTGGGCAATTGGGCAGTAATTGTATCAATCTAAAAATAAGTAAACTATCTAATCCTTTATGGGTAAGTTTGTTTGGATGTTGTCTCATTATAAAAGTATAAATCTCAACAAAATATTGAAAATCTATGTGGCAGGGATGAGGCAGTTCTAATACTTCATGGACCCTCCTTTTTTTAGAGGCTATGTAAATGTAGCCTAAGTTATTCAACTGGGTTATATGAAATTAATCATTTTGAATTCAAAAATGACAGTCTCGTATGATTCTTTTTTAAAAATTTTTAAGTATATTTTATTGATTATATTGTTACCATAGTTCCAATTTTCCCCCTTTGCCCCCCTCCACCCAGCACCCCCCCTCCCCCACCAATGCACCCCGCAAGTCCATGCCCATGGGTCGTATATACAAGCTCTCCCGCTTCACCCTTTCATATATTCTTTATTTTTTTAAATAAATAAATGATAAGTTAATTATTTTAAAAATAAAAAATAACAATCCCTCCCTCTCAGACTTAAGACCCTTTATACTCTTATAAAAAACAATAGGCGAAGGTCTTGAGCTCCTCTAGCTGCTTCAAGTTGGACATGGTTGTCATCCTACCTACCCTTGGGTCCAGAAATCACTAATAAGAGTGGGGGGTGTGGAGGGGAGTGTGGCCTTCCCACATGGGGAAGGATCATACAGACTCCAGGTTCAGTTGGCTGTCCCTGGACAACGGCATGCTTGGTTTAACAGGCTGGCATCCTTGTTGTATTCTGGGGGCAACAGATTTGGCAACAGTGTTAAAAGACATCAATTCATAACCACTAGATGACAAAAGGCAGGTATTACTTTTTCAATGTCCCACATTAGGGAAAAAAAGAGCTTCTTTGGAGGAAGGTATGCCAGGCACATCTCACCTGTCCAAAACCCTTTTGCCCATTATACCTAGTTTGGGATGAGGAAAATATTTTAGGTTTCCCTCCTGCTCAGACCTCTGGGCCCTTTCTGTCCAAGCCATTGGGACAGAAAAGAGAAACCAGTTTTAAAGTGAAGCCCACATACCACCCCATTCTTCACCAACCCAGGCATTTAGTTCAGCCAAACCGTTGCGTCTCAGGAGGCAGCGCTGCAGAGAGGATTAAGTGAGGCTTATGCGTACAGACAATCACTCAGGTAATGCGATCATAGGCTTATGTCCTTTGAAAACAGAAAACATGTGTTAATTTATGTAACATAACCCACAAACAAGTCTCTAAATCTGTAAGACTGTCTTATTGGAAAGACATCCAGTTGCAAGGCATTTGACATTCTTCTTGCCTGTAAATTAAACATCTTTGATGATACCACATACATAGTTTAACTTTCAAATGAAAACATATTTTAAGTGAAAATAAACTTTAAAGATGGTTAGCTGCACTACTTTATAGTCTACCACTGAGCATTGTGGTTTTCCTTGAATCACGATTTTTCTCCCTAAGATTATCCTCCTTGTCATTAAAGGGACTGCATTAAGTCCAGTTTTAATTTTTCCTGTTCATTTGCATAAACACAACAAGAGCAGCAAATGATCACTTATGATCTTTAGTTCTGCTTTGCTGGAACTTACACAAGAAACATTTAGGGTGACCTTCAGTCTGCCCTTCAGGGCACAGAAGCTGAGCCACATACCTGGCATTCAGCCTTGCCTGAACACACCTGTCTTTTCCAAGTCCTTCTGGTTTTCCATTGTGCCTTAAGGTCCCTTCTAGCCATCTTTCAGGAAAACAACCTTCATTCCTTCCCTGGAAAGATTGCTGTGGACCGCACAACCAACCACGGTGCCAGGCCTTTTATCTCGTGGGCTTTTATTACCTTCGAAAATCATTCCCAGTTCCTCAGGGCTTTTTGGTAACAACCAGAGCCCAAGCATGTCTCTTTTAGGCATGACATTCCAGTCAACGTCTTGGTCAAAAAAACCTCTATTAACAACTGGTCTTATTAGATTTATGCAAAGAAACTTATGTCATTACTTACTTGTTTAGAATGCCAAACTCTGGAGGGATCAGATAGGGAGAAAAATATACAGTGTGAAGGAAAATCCTTGTCCTTTAATATTCACTGAACTGGCATTTCCGTTCTTTATATTTGCAATTTTCACGAACTAAAAATTTTTTTGTGTTTCCATTACAGTTGTCCCATTTTTCCCCCTCTTGCTTCCCTGTACCCTGTCCCTCCCTTCTCCCACATTCAGTCCCCACTCAATTGTCCATTTCCATGGGTCATTTATACATGTTCTTTGACTAGATCCTTCCCCTTCTTACCCCCTTTTCTCCCTCCCGCCTCCCCCCTTGTAACTGTTAGTCTACTCCTTGTTTACATACCTCTGGTTCAATTTTGCTCATTTGTTTGTGTTGTTCATTAGTTTCCTGTAATAGGTGACAGCATAAGGTATTTTTCTTTTGTTGCCTGGCTTATTTCGCTAAGCATAATTCTCTCTAATTCCATCTATGTTGTTGCAAATGGTAGAAGTTCCTTCTTTCTTTCTGCTACATATACTCCATTGTGTAAATGTACCACAGTTTTTTGATCCACTCATCTACAGGTGGGCACTTAAGTTGTTTCCAGCACTTGGCTATTGTAAATAGTGCTGCTATGAACATAGGGGTGCATAGGTTCTTTTGAATAGGTGTTTCAGGATTTTTCAGATATAATCCTAGCAGTGGAATTGCTGGTTCAAAATGCAGTTCCATTTTTAGCTTTTTGAGAAAATTCCAAACTGTTTTCCATAGTGGCTGCGCCAGTCTGCATTCCCATCAGCAATGCAGCAGGGTTCCCATTTATCTGCATCCTCTCCAGCACAAGTTGTTTGTTGATTTGTTGATGATGGCCATTTTGACTGATGTGAGGTGGTATCTCATTGTGGTTTTTATTTGCATCTCTCTGATGGCTAGTGATGTTGAGCATTCTTTCATATGTCTATGGACCCTCTGTATGTCCTTTTTGGAGAAGTGTTTGTTCAGGTTCTTTGCCCATATTTTGATTGGCTTGTCTGTCTTCTTGGTGTTGAGTCGTATAAGTTCTTTATATATTTTGGAGATCAATCCCTTGTCTGAGATATCATTGGCAAATATAGTCTTTTGATTGAAGCATTTAATCCATTTACATTTAAGATTATTACTGATAGGTACTTATTCATTGTCATTTTCCCCCTTTGTACTTGTGTTCCTCTCTGTCTCTCTCTTTTCTTCATCTTCTTAAAGCAGACCCTTTAGCATCTCTTGCAATGCTGGCTTGGTGGAGATGTATTATTTTAGCCTTCTTTTGTCTTGGAAACTCCTTATTTCACCTCCCATTTTGAATGAGAGTCATGCTGGGTAGAGTATTCTTGGTTGTAGGCCTTTATTTTTCATTACTTGGAATATTTTTTGCCATTCCCTTCTGGCTTGTAGTGTTTCTGCTGAGAAATCTGATGATAGCCTTATTGGAGCTCCCTTGTATGTTATTAGTTGTTTCTCTCTTGCTGCTTTTAGGATTCTCTCTTTGTCTTTGAATGTTGGCATTTTAATTATGATGTGTCTTGAAGTGGGCCTATTGGGGTTCATCTTCATTGGGACCCTCTGTGCTTCCTGGACTTGCGTGACTCTTTCTCTCCTCATGTTAGGGAAGTTTTCTATCATTAGTTTTTCAAAGAGGTCTTCTATTCCTTGCTCTTCTTCTTCTCCTTCTGGAATTCCTATGATACGGATATTATTACATTTCATGTTGTCCTGCAGCTGTCTTAGAGCCTCTTCAGTCTTGTTCAGTCTTTTTTCATTTTGTTGCACTGTCTGGGTGTTTTTGTCCACATTGTCCTCCAGCTCACTGATCCGATCTTCTGCTTCCTCTAGCCTGCTTTTAATTCCTTCTACTGTGTTCTTCAATTTAGAGATTGTATTCTTCATTTCCTCCTGGCTCTTATTGATAGCCTCTATGTCCTTTTTCATGCTGGTGTAATTCTCAGTAAGTTCCTTGTAGTTTTTCTGGAGTTCCTTGTAGTTTCCGCTGAGCTCATTGAGCTTCTCCATAATCCATGTTTTGAATTCCATATCTGATAGTTTGCTCCCCTCTATTTCATTTAGCACTCTTTCTGGGGATTCTACCTTTCCTTTCAATGGGTTTTTTTTTCTCTGTCTCCCAATTTTTGTGACTCCTATTGTGATTAGCTGTCAGGCTTAAGGACCGTGGGTGTGGCAGCGTAATTCCTGTAGGCAGGGCTTTTGCTTCCCCTCACGCTAATGCCACTTGGAGGGGAATGGTCTGCCTGCAGTGCTGGGGATGAGTCAGCACTAGGACCCGGTTGGCTGCTCCCCCACTTCTCCCCTCAAAGCCACCGCACCAAACTATCCCCAAGTGTCGCCAGTCCTCTCTGCCTTCCCTCTGCTTGAGCCCGGGGTATGTGAGGGCCAAAATATTTTCATATGTGATCCACTTAAGAGCTCTTTTTCCCCCCGCTGTTTCTCTCCGGCTAGCAAGAAACCCTGTGGCTTTTCGCTTTTCACAGCTGGATACTATTTTACTTTCCACTCTGTTGCTGTAGGTTGGGAAGCCCAGCTGGGGGTTTAGACCCTGCCCCTCTCAGGGGGAACCCCCAGCTACTGAGCTGTTTCTCAGTCCCTTCATCTGCCACCCATGGGAGCCCAGCCAGCCCTTCTTCGTCTCCGCGCTCCCTACCAGTCATGTTGTGATGTAGCGGCCTTTTCTGTCTCTCCGTGGTTATAAGACTTCTCTCCAGCTAGTGTTTGGTTGGTTATTCCAGATGATTTCTGCAAAATTAAGTTGTAAATCCAGACTGGTCCTGGGAGGAGATTAGTGTAGCTTCCACTTACTCCTCCGCCATCTTTGATCCTTTCATGTGATTCTTACTTGATAATAAACTAATCCAGTTCTGGAGTGTGTTCTAAGCAACTCTTTTAACTCCTTTTACAAACACAAAATATACCTCAATAAAACATAATTGCTACAAGAAAGAAGAAAAAAATGAAGTAAAGGAAAGCATAATTGCTATAGATAAAAATAGTATCATACCTAGATAATCATGCAGTCTGTGAGAATTCAAAACAATGTGAAAGCTGCAATTATAGTCATGAAGAGAAAGCATTTAAAAAAAGTTATCTAATTACAAATTGATTTGACCAGGTCAATAATTTGAGAACTAAAGAATATCTACAGGATATAATTGACCATGCTAGTTGAATCAATACCAAATTGACTTCTTTAAAAAATCTAAATTATAGTGAGAATAATGATGACTACTCAGAAGCTCACTTTCTAAATGTAAATTGCTTGAAAGTTTGAAATGAGCCATTGTCCCATAATAGTGGGCAATGTATGAATCAAGTAAATATTTTCATTCCTAGCATTTGGTGCTGAGGAATATTTACAAGGAAATAATGCAGTTTTAAGATTTATATTTAGCTTTGGCTGAGTAGCTCATCTGGTTGGAGTGCTGTCCTGAAACACCAAGGTTATTGGTTTGATTCCTGGTCAGGGTATATGTAAGAAACACCAATGAATACATAAATGAGTGAAACAACAAATTAATGCCTCTTTCTCTCTCTCTTCTTCCCTCTCCCCCTTTACTTCCCCTCTACCACCTCTCTCTAAAATCAGTAAATAAAACATTATGGTTTGTATCAAGAACCTTTCATTAACATATATTTATGAACTTATTTTACAAACACCATGTTTGCTGAAAAAGTGGAGAAATGTACTTCTACATGTTGCTGATGAAACTTGAAGTTGACAATGTCTTTGAGGATAAGAATTTGGTAAAATGTACTAAAAACCAATGAATATTTACACCATACATTTTAAATAGGGATGATAACACCCCCAATGGGGAGAGAAATTTGTTGGTTGGATTGATTAGTGGAGAGACAAAAATTTATTCTTTTAATGTATAAAGCACAGAAAGAAAAAGAAAAGATATAAAGAATATTTGGTCTATTAAAATTACATGAAGAAGTGATTAGGAAAAAATCAAAAAAGATCTCTTTGGGAAAATAATGATGAAAAAAGTAGTTGAAAAATACTAGCTTACATCCTTTGAGTCAATAGCTGACAAAGACATTTTAAGAAAGTTATTGAAAATAATTCTAAGAATAGTGTCTAGAATATGTGCAAATATAGAGCTCATATGATATCTACAGCAGTGCTGCTTATTATAATGAATAATTAGAAGATACCTAAATTTTTAAAAACAGGATGATTAAATAAATTGTGGCATTTTCTTACTATGGAATGATATATACTCATTGCAAATGTGGAAGAAATGTATATGGTATCAGATGTGTTCATAATTCTATAATTGAAAAAAATTGTATACTGTTGTCACTTTGTCAAAATATATGTTGACATTTGTATATATTACAAGATTGACTAAAAGGAATGATTTACACCAAAGTAATTTACAGTGATTATCAATGAGTAGGAAATTACAAATAAATTTTTCTTTTCCCCCTCAGCTATGTTATCTTTTAGTTAAATACTTCTAGCAATTCAATATACATGTATAACTTGAAAATTTAAATAATAGTAAATGGATTAAAAAATTTTTTTAATTTACATTTCTCACTCTTTTATTCACCTTCCCTGAGGCAACCACCTTCTATTTTTTAAAACTATTTTCCTGGACATCTGGCTATGGTGGAGGCGTAGACATTCTGTGTCTCCCTCCACAACTAAGAAGGAATACAACTACCTCAGAACTAGAAACAACCAGAAGTTCCAGAAAATCAAACTGCATGGAAGTCCAGCAAACAAAGATATGAGAAGAAACAGTCATCCAGACAAGCAGGAAGGGCGGAGCCAGGATGGAGAGGATGCAGTGTGGAGGCGACAGCAGCGGCAGTGGCAGGCTGGCAGAAAGCGCAGTCACACATTTTAAAAAGTAAGGAGGGACACCTGGGGAGCGTTCCCAGTTCCTCGCTGGACCTCACAGCTCATGGTCCCAGCACCAGGGAAAATAAAGCCTCATCGCTTCTGACTGTGCAGATCAGTGGGTATTGGGGCTGAGGAAGAAACTGCCAGTCTCTCAGCAGAGTCCACTTGTTAAAAGGGCCCCCATGGTTCTGGAATGTCCACAGACCCACCCACTCTGGGAACGACAGCCAGGGCAGCAGCCAGAGGGGCACCAGTCTGATGTGGAAATGGGAGAGGTGCCTGGAAAAGGGGCAAGTGCTGGGCAGGCAGCATTGTTCCCTCTCAGATCCCTCCCCCACATACAGTGCCACAACGTGGTGAAATGGGTCACCCTGTACTGATGAATCCCTAAGACTCTACCCCTTACAACATAACAGGAGCAACAGCTCTACCTGGGACATGGAGGCAAACAAACACAGGAGCCTGTCAGAATGAGGAGACAGAGAGGTATGGTCCAAAAGGGGGAAATGGACAAGGTTCCAGTGGGAAAACTAAGCAATGAGGAGATACCCAACCTGACAGAAGCAGAATTCAAAACACTCATGATAAAGATGCTCACAGGCTTGACAGATATGCTTGAATATGGCAAACACAGAAGAAATGAAGGCTATCCTAATTGAAACAAAGGAAAACTCACACAAAACCAATGGTGAAGGGAAGAAAACCAGAGTTCAAATCAATGATTTGGAACATAAGGAAGAAATAAACAGTCAAACAGTGCAGAATGAGGAAGCAAGAATGAAGAAAATGAGGAAAACTTCCCAAATTTTGCAAAGGAGATGAACATCCAGGTCTGGGAAGCACGGAGGGTCCTGGGTGATCTGGACCCAGAGGGGACCACATCAGGATGCATCATGATTGAGATGCCAAAGGTGAAAGATAAAGAGAGAGTCCTGGGGGCAGCAAGAGAGAGGTGGAGAGTTGCCTACAGGGGATGCCTATAGGACTATCAGCTGACTTCTCAGAGGACACTTTGCAGGCAGGAAGGGACTGGCAAGCAGTATTCAATGTGATGAAAGGCAACCTGCAATCAGGATTACTCTATCCAGCAAAGCTATCATTTGGAGTGGAAGGGCAGTTGAAGTGCTTTCCAGACAAGGTAAAGCTAAAGGAGTTCATCACCACCAAGCCATTATTATATGAAATGTCAAAGGGACTTACTTAAGAAAAAGAAGATCAAAACTATGAACACTAAAATGACAACAAACTCACAACTATCAACAACTGAATATAAAAAATAAAAACAAAATCCAACTAAGCAAAGCAGAATAGGAACAGAATCATAGGTATGGGGATCATTTGGAGGGTTATCAGCTGGGAGCGGGCAGGGGGAGAAATGGGAAAATGGTGCAGGGACTAAGAAGCATAATTGCTTGGTACAAAATAGGGGGAAGTTAAGAATAATATAGAAAAGGGTGAAACCAAAGAACTTATATGCATGACCCAGGGACATGAACTAATGCATGTGTGATTTCTGGAGGTAAGGGGGTTATTGGGCAAAGGGGAGCAAAGGGGAAAAAAAATTGGAACTACTGTAACAACATAGTCAATAAAATATACTTAAAAAGACAAACAAACAAAAAAAATATTTTTCTCATGGTTACCTCTAGGTAATTTGCTTAACTATTTCTTTTTTCCTTTGACTTTTAAAAAAATGATTAGTTGTATTTCATTGACTTCTTATAATATGATATTTGAATTTATCTTCCTTTTGTTTTCCTCGACAATCACAAATACTTTCCCTTCCATCAATCATATCAACATGTGGTATTAATGTGATGAAATTTGAATATTCAGTATTCTGTGTTTAATTTATATAGTTAAAAATAATATTTATTGTTGAATTGCATAATTTACTCTGATTATACTTCCTCTCATTCATAATTGATTGTTTTTTAACTTTTCATGAGCCTTATCTTTATACATTCTCTAAAAGACATATAAAAGTCCTCTCTATATAAATGGATGTTATAATAGATTAGTTTAAATTTATTTTTGTAGATATTATTTTCTGAGTCATCTTCTTCCTGTATTAATTGTTATTAAGTGTTTGGGATTATTCATGGCTGTTTTCTTATAACTACTCTTTATTGCTTTACTGATTTTTTTCTTTATTTTCTTCTTTTTTATATAATTTTTTTCTCAACTTCTTAGTTTGTTGCTTGGTGTTAATAAAACATCTTTTTGTGGATACAGAGGAAATAAATTTGTTGAAATTATTTATATCTGGCAATGTTGTAATTCTGCTCATATACTTGATTGATACTTTGGATGCGTGTATAATTTCAGAGTGTTGAAATATTTTTCCCTCAGTACTTTAAAGACAATGCTTAACACTCCTGGAGTTAAAAAAAAAATTTAATAGCATTATAATTACTGACATGTTACATCAAAATTTTTCTGTCTAAGAATCCTTAGAATAAATATTCTTTTTGTCCATTGTATTTTTAAATATTGTATGATGTACCTTGTTGAGGTTTTTTTTTTTTCCCTCCCTCTCTACTTACTATCTTGGGTATCTAGGAGTTCTTTTGTTCTGGAAAAATAAAATTATTTCTTAGTTATGGAAACTTTTCTTATTTTTATCTTTTTCTAGAATTCTTATATGAGTTGGATAGTGTACCTCTTGAATTGAGCCTTCGTTTTCTCATTTAATGCCATGTTTTTTTAAAATTTTTCTGGTTTCTGGGAGGTTTCTTCTAGTATATCTTCCAGTCATCAGTTGACTATCTTAGTGTGTTTTCGTAATTCTTAATCCAAGTTCCTCCTTTTTACACTGTGTTCCTTTTTAAAAATATACTCTTCTTTCTTTATATCTTCCTGAAAGTATACAGATTAATATTTGAAGTTATCTTCTGCTTTCTACATTTTCTCTTTTTTATGTCTTTTCCTATTTTCTTCTGTCTCTGTCTTATGTTAGGGGCTCTCTTGAGAAATTTAGAAAGTATGTCTTTTTATAATTAAGATAGAGTTGCTAAAAAGAAAAGGTTTTTATAAGATCTCTATGCTTTGTTATAGCTACTTATAGGCTTCACAGTGAGTAAATGGGTGAAGAACTGGTTGTTTGTTAAATTACTTCTAAATGTATCAGTGGGCAATTTTTCTTGATAGTAATTCTTTAGTTTTTTCCTAGAAGTGAGGAATAGCCAGGGATCTAAGACTAGAACTAGGACAGTAAGTCAGGGTCACTGTTTATTATGCAGACTTTCAGTTAATCCTCATGTTTTCAATAAGATGTGGGCTCTCTTTCTTTCAGTCTGGCCTGGTATCACCTACTCCATAGTATCTGTGGTTTTCACCTCAAAGGCAACAAGCCCTCTTCCCTTCATTTGGGTGGCAGAGGGGATTTGGTTTCTAACAGCTCAATATATTCTCTTATTGGTGATATTATCATATTTCCTTTCATTGAGAAATAACTGGGACCTCCCTGAGTTTTCCTAGTATCCAGGAGAAAAAGTTAACTTGTTTCTTGTTGACCCCCCCTCCACCCCTAGTTGGCTTGCACACATAAGATCAAGAAAGTTAAATGCTAACTATGCATCCCTATGCTCTCTTTACCATTTTAGGTTATACCATTGCAGTTTCTTTAGTATGATTTTAGTGGGGTTGAAAAGGAAACAGAATTAAGATCCTCTTTTTAATTTACTACATTTATCCTGAAGTTCTTCATAATATTTTTAAAATTGTTTTTCCCCAAGGAACACTCTTTAATTTGGTAAGCATGACAATAATGAATGTAAATAAAGATAATCCTGTTTCGCTTCATATAACACCTACTACCACCTTCAGTATGTCTGAGAAACCACAAATAAAGGGAGAGACAATCTCTGAATATGACCATTATATTGGCCAACTACTGTGTCCATCATAAATGGACCTTCCTTCTCTACTTTCTATACCGTGTTTGTCTCTCCTACCAGGACAATTAGTTATCCTGGAGATTCTGAGCTCTACTAATGCTCTATTATTGCTGACCCTCTGTTATGTTGACCATCTGTGCCCTCCGTTTTAAAACCTTTCTTATCCTCATCTCAGATTCCTGCCTACTTCCCATAACTTGTTACTGCCCTTGCAGTAAGTTAGGACTTATATACCTGCTAAAATATCCACTGATGTAGCGTGATAAGAGACTAATGAGTATAGGATCAACATGGAAAGTCAATTTTGCCTGATGTTGTATTATAAGAACACTTATATAGTATTAAATCTTTGCTATTTTCATTAAAGTAACCTAATTATATCATAAAATTGTATTATTTAAGTTGTTATATGTGCTGCTTGTTAAGATGTGGTATTGTGTATATTTGCAGTATACTTAGGAAGATTATTCATTCACTCACTCTTCATTAAGCTTCTTAGAAGTTATTATTATTAAACTTTTATTTACTCAATATTGAAATATTAAATACTTTTCAGTAGGCTCAGCTGAACATATTTTAAGTTCATTTCTAGGGATTCTAAATATATGAATATTTTTTATCTACTTCAGTTTAATCAGAAAGAGAGAATTTACTATAGACAGTTCAAATAAAAATTAGCTATTAAAATTTATTGGAAGAACTGTGAATTAAAAGGGAAAGTCACCAGCAGATTTTAGGTTATCAGGATATTTCAGGAATCAAAAGAAATTTCCAATAATTATTTCAGCTGCCTATGGTATTGAAGTAGATAATATACAAAAGGGTACCAAAAATGCATTGGCCAAACTTCACATCTAGATCTTGTAAAGCCTAGAAACCTACTGTTGTCAAAGGAGCAGTAACCTCTGTGTCTAGGTCTCTCTTGGGTAACTGTCAGTGATGAAACCCTTAACACCAAGTGTTCCATGTACTTCTTCAGGGAATTCCCTATTTTACAAGGTTTAGAACTTAGGCTTTCATATTCAAAACTTGCTTATATTAGTGTTCCAGTGGTATCCCCTTGTGAATTGGCAGCTTGGGAAAACAAAGTTCTTAGGAGACTGATGTATCAATCAGAATGCCAGACTCTTAAATTACAACGAAGGAATAGCTAATAGCACCAGTCTGAACTTTACTTTCAATCCCCGTGAGTAAGCTACTCAGGAAGCCAAATTTATCAGAAGGTGGCTGGTTGAGCATGAAATCAACAAGGGGAGTTAATTATGGGATTTCAGTGTTTAATGTCAGGAGGCTGAGATAGCCTGATATATCTATTTTAACAGTAGAGATTTAGATATATGCCTTCAGAAAAATCCAGTAATCAAGCTGGCTCCTTTGAATGGTGCCTGTAAGAGGCTCTGCCAAAATTAGGTTTCAAAGAGAGTTTAAAAGTCTCATCAAGATTTTCTGATTGACATAGTTTTTTGTTGTTAACCCAGTGAATAAGTTTGATGTCAACTTTGTCTATTTCTGAAGAAACTGTTTCTTTGAGAAGTATTTAGAGGCAATTATTTTATTCTTATTTTTTCTTTTTTAATGAAATTGAGAATCCCTGCTATCATAGGCATCTACAACAGATATTAAAAATGAAATTTGTATCTAGTGTCTCAAATAAACTTTTTTAAAGTCTATTTTCTTGATTATGTTGTTACAGTAGTTCCAATTTTTTCCCCTTTGCTCCCCTTTGCCCAGTAACCCCCTTCCCTCCAGCAATCCCACCACTCTTAGTTCATGTCCATGGGTCATGCATATTGATGCTGGAAATCAAGACTTCTGATTTGAGGTATTGTTACAGAACCCCTGGGCTGCTCCAATTGAAAACGAACCCACGGGCTCTTTAGTTAGGGGCCCGATTGCCCGCCGCCAGAATTATAATTCTCAATACCAGAGTCTAGTGAAAAGAAAAAGAATTGTTTATTTAACAGTTATACAGATTTAGTTATTTGCGGATTTCTGTTGTTGAAGTCTTATGTTCTTTAAAACATCCATAAACATATCCTTGCCTCCCCCCTACCAAACCAGGCTAGTTTTAGAAAAGTTAGAGAAACCCTTCCCCTACTTTCCAAACACAGTTCAGCTTTACCAGCAGCTGCCAATCACTCAGTTCTGATTGGGGAGGTCCTTTCCGTGCTGTGGTGCCCTCCAGCTCTCAATGCAGAACCACCTGGATTCTCAGCCTCCTTGAAAACTGCCTTCTTCCTGCAAACCGCATGGCTCTCCTCTCCTCAAAACCGCATGGCGAGAGCCTCTTAAAGCAGACTAGAGACCCCTTCTCCAAGCCACATGGAGAACTTAGCTTCTTTATTCCGCATGGAGAAGGCCCCTTCACCAAGCCACATGGAGGGGGCGAGAGAGCAAGAGCACGAGAGAGAGAGAGAGCCAGCAAGCTAAAATGTCCACAGCTGCTTATATATCCCTGACTGCGTCCTCTGACGCAGTGGGTGTTGCAAACAGTTCTGACCATTCACAGAACCTTACTAGGCTCTGTGTGCTTTTTCCATACTGTCGCCTGGTTCAAGACTCCTCCCATCTACCTGAGGCTTTGGATGCATTAAAGCCATTTTGCATAAAAAGGACACTAGCCACCAGCCTCAGGCATGTGGAGGCATTCCAAATCTGCTTCCTTCTCCCCATCCCCCAGCCACAAACTTTGGGGATTTTGGAACCCCTGTTTCTGTAACAGTATGTTTACATGCCTCTTAGTCCAGGTGTTTAATGATCTGAGCAGCGAGCTGGACTCGCTGGTGCCGACAGCCCAGGCCTCAGGATCTTAAAGACATCCTGTGACTTAAAAAGAATCTTGCTGAGTACTCCATCTGCCCTGGTGTTGATAAGGAAATCAAACAAAACTAAGCACAAATGGTGTTTAACCTTGATTGCTTTCTGTTAGTGTTTAAGGAACAGTGCATCCATTCCTTAGCCTTAAAAGAATAAGTGATTGGATTTCTGTTTTTGAATCTATAGATGATATATAGACTTGTTTATCAGGAAGCATTCTCTTCAGTTAATCCTTTAAGCTTCCTCTGTTGTAAGTTCCAAGTACATTGTAATCATTCCTGGAATGTGCCTGTGAGCTCATTCCTGGACCCTCCCTGTTGATTAGCATATCTGCAAAATCCAATACAAGGAAGGTGCTTGCACTGCTCAGTGCTGACCTGCCTGAGTGTGCGACAGCCCTCCATCTGTCCCATTCTGTCTGCTGGAATTACTTGCGTGCCCTCGACCACAAAGTACTACAACATCATATAAATTCTTTGGCTTCACCCTTTCCTATATTATTCTTAACATCGCCCTGTCTATTTTGTACCAACCAATTATGCTTCTTAGTCCCTGCACCATATCACCATTTCTCACCCTCCCTGCTCCCAGCTGATAACCCTCCAAATGATCCCCACATCTATGATCCTGTTCCTGTTCTGGTTTGCTAAGTTGGATTTTGTTTTTATTTTTTATATTCAGTTGTTGATAGTTGTGAGTTTGTTGTCATTTTAGTGTTCATAGTTTTGAACTTCTTTTTCTTAAGTAAGTCCCTTTGACATTTCATATAATAATGGCTTGGTGGTGATGAAGTCCTTTAGCTTTACCTTGTCTGGGAAGCACTTCATCTGCCCTTCCACTCCAAATGATAGCTTTGCTGGATAGACTAATCCTGGTGGTAGATTGCCTTTCATCACATTGAATACTGCTTGCCAGTCCCTTCCTGACTGAAAAGTGTCCTCTGAGTAATCAGCTGATAGTCCTATAAGCACCACCCTGTAGGCAACTCTCTGCCTCTCTCTTGCTGCCCCCAGGACTCTCTCTTTATCTTTCACCTTTGGCATCTCAGTCATGATTCATCCTGATGTGGTCCCCTCTGGGTGCAGCTTGCCTGGGACCCTCCGTGCTTCCTGGACCTGAATGTTGATCTCCTGCACAAAATTTGGGAAGTTTTCCTCATTTTTTTCAATTTTTGCTTCCTCATTCTGCAGTGGTTGGCTATTGTTTTCTTCCTTATGTTCCAAATCATTGATTTGAACTCTGGTTTTCTTCCCTTCACCATTGGTTTTGTGTGGATTTTTCTTCATTTCATTTAGCATGGCCTTTACTTCTTCCCTTATGTGTTTGTCATACTCAAGCATATTTGTCAAACCTGTGAGCATCTTTATCACCAGTGTTTTGAATTCTGCATCTTTTAGGTTGTCTGTCTCCTCATTTGTTAGGTTGGCTATCTCCTCATTGCTTAGTTCTCCCACTGGAACCTTGATTCGTTCCCCCTTTTGGACCATACTTCTCTGTCTCCTAATTCTGACAGGCTCCTGTGTTTGTTTGCCTCTGTGTCCCAGGTAGAGCTGTCACTCCTGTTACATTGTAAGGGACGGAGCCTTAGGGATTCGTCAGTACAGGGCGACCCATTTCACCATGTTGTGGCGCTGTATGTGGGGGAAGGGTCTGAGAGGGAACAATGCTGCCTGCTCAGCACTTGCCCCTTTTCCAGGCACCTCTCCCACTTCTGCACTGGACTAGCACCCCTCTGGTTCCTGCCCTGGCCGTTGTTCCCAGAGTGGGTGGGTCTTCAGACATTCTAGGACCATGGGGGCTCTTTAAACAAGCGAACTCTGTTGAGACGGGCAGTTTCTAACTCCACAGGAACCCCCACTGGTCTGCATAGTCAGAAGCAATGAGGCTTGATTTTCCCTGGTGCTAGGACCATGAGCTGTGAGGTCCAGTGAGGACCTGGGAACACTCCCCAGATGTCCTTCCTGACTTTTTAAAGTGTGTGACTGCACTTTCTGCTGCCTGCCGCTGCCACTGCTGCTGCCGCCACCACACTGCATCCTCTCTGCCCCAGCTCCACCCCTTATACCTGTCTGGATGAGTATTTCTTCTTTATATCTTTGTTTGCTGGACTTCCATGCAGTTTGATTTTGTGGGACTTCTGGCTGTTTCTGGTTTTGATGTAGTTGTATTCCTTCTTAGTTGTGCCACATAAACTTTTATTATGGCTTTTATTGCATGTTTTAACTTTCAATTACTTATAAACCTCTCTTACCTTGACTGGATATTTTTTTAAGTATTTTTATTTATTTTTAGAGAGAGTGGAAGTGAGTAAGAAAGAGGAGGAGAGAGGGAAACATTAATGTGTGGTTGCCTCGTGCACGTCCTGAACTGGGAACCTGGCCTGCAACCTAGGCATGTACGCTGACTGGGAATCACACTAACAACCCTTTGGTTCACAAGCTGAATATTTTGAAGAGAGAAACATATCTCATTCCCTTTTATTTAGCACATATAGGTGTTAAAATGTTGATTGAATGAATGACCAAATGGCTGAGTGATGTGAAACATAAGAAGTGGCTGTAGGGTAAGAATGGCCATCATTAACAAATCAACAAATAAGTGCTGGTGAGGATGTGGAGCAAAGGGGACCCTAGTCCACTGTTGGTGGGAATATAGACTGGTGCAGCCACTATGGAAAACAGTATGGAATTACCTCAAAAAAATAAAAATGGAACTGTCTTTTGAACCAGTGATTCCACTGCTACTATTATACCCGAAAACTCTTAAAACCCTAATTCAAAAGAACTTATGCACCTGTATGTTCATAGCAGCACTGTTTACAACAGCTAAATGCTGGAAACAGCCTAAGTGCCCATCTGTAGATGAGTGGATCAAAAAACTGTGGTACATTTACACAATGGAATACTACACAGCAAAAGAAAGAAAGAACTCCTGCCTTTTGGGACAGCATGTATGGAACTGGAGAGTATTATGCTAAGGGATGTAAGCCAGGCAGCAAAAGAAAAATACCATATGATCTCACCTATAAGAGGAACCTAATGAACAAAACAAGCAAATGAGCAAAACAGAACCAGAGATATGGAAAGAAGGAACAGAATGACAGTGACCAGAGGGGAGGGGAAAGAAGGCAAGGTGTCTAGTCAAGGAACTAGTATAAGTGACCCATGGACATGGACAAGAGGGCAGGGATTGACTGTGGGAGGCGGATGGGTGGGGCAGTGGAGAGCAATAGGGGGAAAATTGGGACAACTGTAATAGAACAATAATAAAAAATAACTTAAAAAAAGAGGCTGCACATTAATATGTTCATATTTTTTTCCTTGGAAAGTGTTTAAATAGAAGTTGGATGGACACTTGTTAGAGATATTATAGGAACAAGCCTAGTGTCCATGTTCATGTTAAATTTTGTGAATATTTTCAAAATTCTCATTTATATTAGAAACTTCCATGATATCTAATAGTCTGTTGAGGTAGGGACAGTGGCTGGCAAGGAATGATGACATAATAGAAGAGAAAGAAGTGTAACACTTTCAAACATTAAGTAAAGACTTATTTTATTGAATTTATTTAAATTTCAGTTTTATTGATATAGAGTTGACATATTAACATTTTGTAAATTTAAGTGGTACAATGTGATGTTTCAATACATGTATATATTGCAAAATGATTATCACAATAATGATAGTTCATACATCATTCTCCTTATACAATTACTTTTTTTGTGTGTACAGTGAGCACATTTAATGTATATTCTCTTATCAACTTTCAAATATATGATATTAGTATTGTTAACTTGTCACCATTCTGTACATTAGATCCCTAAAATTTAAAACTGAAAGTTTGTACTCTTAAACAAACATCTCTCCATTTTTCCCACTCCAGGTCATGGCAGCCACCATTCTACTCTATGTTTTCAGCATTTTTGGTTCCACATCTAAGTGAGATTACACAGTATTTTCCCTTCTCCATCTGATTTTTTCACTTAGTATGATGTTCTCAAGTTTTATCCATGTTGTTGCAAATGGCACGGTTTCCTTCTCTCTCATGGCTGAACTACACACACACACACACACACACACTCTCTCTCTCTCTCTCTCTCTCATCTTTCTCTGTCAATTCATCCATTAATGAACACTAAGGTGGTTCCCTGTCTTGGCCTTTGTGAACAGTGCTGCAGTGAACATGGCGGTGCAGATATCTCTTCAAGATCATTACTTCACTTCCTTTAGATAGATACTGAGAAGTAGGATTGCTGGAAAATATGGTAGTTTTAATTTTTGTAGGAACCTCCATACTGGTTTCTATAGTGGTTGTACCAATTTACATCCCCACCGACAGTATACAGATGTTTCCCTTTTCGTCCAGCTTCTTGCTAGCCCTGATATTTTGCCTTTTGATAATAGCCAGCCTAACAAGTATGAGAAGATATCTCATTTGTGTTTTGATTTTCATTTTTTTAGTGATTAATTATGTTGATCATTTTTTATGTTCTTGTTGGCAACTTGTATGTTTTCTTTTGAATAATATCTATTCAGGTCATTTGCCCATTTCAAAATCATATTATTTGCTTTCTTTTGCTATTGAGTGTATGAGTTCCTTACATATTTTGGATATTAACTCCTTATCAGATATATGATTTGAAAATGTTTTCTCCAATTCCATAATTGCATTTTTATTTTTTGTTTGTTTCTCTGCCTCTGCAGGAGCTTTTTAACTTGATGCAGTTACACCTATTAATTTTCACTCTTGTTTCTTAGCTATTCGTGTCATATCCCCCCAAAAATCATAGCAAAGACTGCTGTCTATAACTCTTGTTTTCTTTCAGGAGATTTTTTGGTTTTAGGTCTTACATTTAAGTCTTTGATCTATTTCACATTAATTTTTTTGTGAGTGTTATAAGACATCTAGTTTTATTATTTTGTATGTGAATATTCAATTTTCCTAACACCATTTATTGAAGAGACTGTCTCTTTCCCATTGTGTGTTTTAGGCTCCCTTGTTGAATATTAGTTTACCATATATGTGTGGGTTTATTTCTGGGCTCTCCATTCTGTTTCATTGATTGATGTGTTTGCTCCTATGCCAATATTATTACTATTTTGACTCCTATAGCTTCACAATGTAGTTTGAAATCAGTACAAGGGATGCTACTAGCTTTGTTCTGTCTCAAGATTGCTTTGGCTATTTAAGGTCCTTGTGGTTTTGTATAAATTTTAGCATTGTTTTTTCTGTGTCTGTGAAAAATACCGTTGGAATCTATTTATAGGGATTGCATTGAATTTATAGATGACTTTGGGTACTATGGACATTTTAACAGTATTCTTCTAATTCGTTATTTTGAATTTTCTTCTATTTGTTTCATCAATATCTTGTACTTTTCAGTGGAGAGACCTTTCACCTTTTTGGTTAAATTTGTTCCTAAGCATTTTATTGTTTTTGATGCATTATAATTTACATATTGTCACTGGTTGTTTTAGAGCACAACAGAGTTCAGAGAGTGCATGGAGTGCAAAGATGAAAATTATTAGTGTCTGACCTTTTAGAGAAAATGTGTACTGACTTCTAAAGTAAACCATTGTGATAACTTCAGTCTTTGTTTTCCATGTGAGAGTACTAGCAGTACAAATGGATAGAAAAAAAGGAGTGAGTGAGTTAGTGACCGCGTGCCTGAGATGAGATGGAGCTGGCGTCATTAAGTGGATGAGTGCCCTGAAGCACAATTACATGGAAGAGGAAGCCTAGGGAGATGGTGATGTTCCAAATAGATGACAGGACACTGGAGTGATTTAGGATACTTTTTATATGGAATTTACATCTAAAAACAGAGAAAGGGCCAATAAAGAGAGGATAAAAAGAACCTAAGGGAAATGGTAGAAGATGCATGGACTTAAGGCTGAAATCATGGTGTTGAAACTTACTAGCTGTGAGATACCCTGGACAAGTAGTTTAACCTCACTGTATGTGAATGTGCTGATCTGTAAAGTGAAAACAATCGTGTGTATTCTAAATGATTATGATGAGGACTAAATTATATATAAAAGATCAATGAATTTCTTCCTTCTTTCATTGTAACTCTATCCCTCTTCTTCCTCCTCTTTGGAATCTTTTCTGCATCTGTTTGATGTCTACACTTTTCCTCATGTATAGATACCAAAAAGGTACAGGATGCTTTGTAAAATCAATATACAGAGGGGAGAGCAAGAAAAAAGGTGCTGAGTTATCCAGGTCCATTTGGAGGGGAGGAGCAGCTTAGAGCTCAACTTGGGCATCTCTTACTTTTCTGCAGCTCTGCATCTCTCCCTAACTGACTTTCTCCAGACTTTGTACTATCTTATTGCAAATTCCTATCTATTTGTTCCCCACTACTAACCCCAGGTTTTATTTCCTGATATTGTTTGCAAGTTTCTTTGCAGCAATTGACTAGCTCTGTTTTAGATTACTTCCCCCGGGTACATCAACTCTCATTATTCCCTAAGTCGAATCTTGTTGTTGTAAGACTTGCTGAGGATAAAAATGTACATTCTGTCCTTTCTTACATTTTGTTTCTCTTGAGAGACAATATTTGGGCCTGAGACAGTATTTCAAATAAACAATCTTGCTGTTTCTTCTGAATTTGAACACACCCACATTTACAGCTTCATCACTGGACTACAAAGAAACCTAAAGAAGGTTCCTGGATCCTTGCTCCCTCCTTTGGCAGTTGCTGCTGCATCTGCTAATGTGGTGGATCTGGCATCCCTGCTGACTTCCACTAACGTTTTGATGAGAGTGGGGCCAGTGGGTTATTTTTAGAATCTAAAATTAATTTTGTAATCAAATGATTGCTGTTTCTAAAAATAATATTTACAACTATACTAGATACAAAAAAGGAAAACATCTCATTGTGTATTTACACAGTTAGAAATATGTATACAGAAGCAGCTTAGTTTTTCAGTATGTTTATGGAAAAGTCTGGCATCAGGCTTATTTTTCAGCAATTTTATATGGGCTAACTTCAAAAACATTTTATTTTCTCACAAAACCCACTGGGATATTTTTTAGGCCTATAAAATAAAAGGATAGTCTTGAAGAACATGGGGAACCTGGCTTGTATCTTTAACATCTTCTTTTACTTTATTCATTACCAGATTATATGGATGGCTCATTCACATATACAGCCAACAGTTTTTGTTTGTTTGTTTGTTTTTTAGTATCTACTATGTGCAGGACAAGGTGGACATATATCTTACTTTTGGGGTGCTGGAGGTCTGGCACTGTAGACAGACATTTCATATATAATTCATTGTAATTATAGCATAAGTACAGGTAACATAAAAGCATACAACAGAGGTTTTCTTCCTCTACAACTCCCTGATTGGAAGTTTTCCTGAGGAAATGATTTTTAAGCAGAGTCTGAAGAATAAGCAGTTGGTGATTAGAACATTGGCTGTAGGTAGCTTTCTAAGCATGAGGAAGAGCAACATGTTCACAGGCCCATCAGAGGCCTGATGTCTAGCAAAGGTGGGGAGAGTGGCAAGGAAGAGGCCGAAGGCCAGAAAGGCATGGGAAGATATACAAAGAAATTGGATATTTTTTTATTTTGTTATTGTCTTTTATTTCCGTAGTGTTTTGCCATTTTCAGAGTAATTATAAAATGCTGTTTGGTTGACCTAGATCTTGGGGGTTCAGGTGGGATGATCAGAGGAGAGAGTAGAGGGCTATCCATGTTTCAAACATAAATCAAGTTACTTGAAAAAACTGTTTAGCCAATTTATTTTTAATTTTGAGAGAACTTTTTTTGAGGATATGTGGAACATAGTGTTTAGGTCTTAATTTAGTGCCCTATTCTTATAATAATAGCTAACATTTATGTCTAAGTACCTTATGTATATTAATGTATTGAATCCTCTTATTCTTAGAAGAAAGGTACTATTATTATCCAACATTTAAAGAACAGAAAAGGAGACATGTGCTCAAGGTCACACAACTGGTACATATCAGAGGTGGAATTTGAATACAGATGTCTGCCTTCAGAGGCTCCATATTGAACTATAATGTGATACAGCCGGGTCTATGGTTTTGGTTTTTGCTCCTGTCTAAACTCCAAGGCTTTGTTTTTGTTAGGAGCCTTATCCTTATATTTTCATACAAAGGATTATTCTAGGTGCTCCTGTAAAGTCTCAGATATTCTTTTAGAATATAGCTTTTACTTAACCTAAAGAAGGAGAATTTGACATATAATGGATATATGGATATATGCATTCATATTAGTGTCAAGATGAATTACCTGTTAAAGAGAAGATATATTTTCTAAGTGCCCTAGATTAGGTAATAGGGGTATGTACTTAGAAATAAAAAAAATTGATTATTCTCTCTTCTGAGTTATACTTTTTATATAGAAGCATAATATTGTTCCTTTGTTCCAGGGTTGTCTGTGAGTCAGAGGTAATTCAAAGATGTCATGGATTTTCTATTTTGGGACATGTTACAACATACTTGTAAACAATATAAATCATTCTTCTCCACCTTCCAGTGACTCTTCTAAACTGTTGATTTATGTATGTGTAAAGATCAACAGAGTACAAATATATTTTTTTTAAAGTTTACCGGATTAGTCCTGGCCAGCATGGCTCAGTTGGTGGGAGCGTTGTTCCATAACTGAAGGGTTGTGGGTTTGATTCCCAGTCAGAGCACATACCCAGGTTGTGGATTCAGTCCCAGGTCCAGGCACATAAGATGCTTGACTTGGGTATGTATGGGAGAGAGTGCTTCTCTCTCACATTGATGTTACTCTGTCTCTCTTCCTCTCTCTCTAACAGCCATGAGAAAATGTTTTTTCATGAGAATAAAAAAGAGAGGAAGAAAGGAAGGAAGGAAGGAAGAAAGAAAGAAAGAAAGAAAGAAAGAAAGAAAGAAAGAAAGAAAGAAAAGTTTACCAGATTAGAAAAAGATTGTGATTGAAACTTAGTATTATTATGGGTCACTGGAATTATAGAAAATAATTTTACATTTATATAGTCAGTCATTTTTGATCAATAAATATTTATTAAGCAGCTACTATGTTACAGATTACTGTGAAGACTGCAGAATTTATGATGATCAAAATAGTTATGGTCTCTCACTTTATAGAAATTTAAATTCAATAGAAAATATAGACAATTATGAGGATAGTAATTAGTAAAGTGAAATACAAAAGAATATATCATACATTCATTACATCTCAGCCTTTTTCACCTTTAATATTCTATAATTCTACACCTCAGTTATACATGAGTAAGGAAATATGCGTTCTCATCCTGGGTCTGTTACTGAGTATTGGTGTAACCTGAGGAAAACCAGGGAGTTAGAATATTCAAGATGTAGGGATTATAATACCTCCCTGTACTCCCTTCCCCACTCACCCAATTTACAAAATGCAGACAGGGAATATGCAGGATGATCTAAATTAATGGTTCTCAACCTTGCATTTCTTCAAATAAATACATTTCTGGCTCCAATGAGTGTACATCAGAATAAGCTGGGAGAATATTAAAACAAAGGTTGATGAATCCTTTTAACTTCTCCATAGAATTTCTGACTGAGTAGGTCTGTGGCTACTGAAATTTTCACTTTTTAAACAAGTTCCCAGTGGATGCTGATGATGTTGGTATTGGGACTACACCTTGAAAACCACTGGCCTAGTCAACTTTGAAGAATATTTTTATCTCTAAAGTATTATGTACTACAAGAAATAAGGTTATCTAAAGAAGCTTCCATTACCTAGTGTTTTGGTAACTGTCCTCTCCTATGGAGTGAGTTTATTGTGAATTTTTAAAAAGTTCTGTTTGCTTAATAATTCTAATCATATTTTGAACTATAGGAATGGTTACAGAGTCATAGAACTCAATGTGAATAATATGTACTCCTCAAATACTTGAACCCACAAGGTCTTGAAGAGGTATTTTGAAGGCAATGCAGGTAGAGTAGTGTCCGCTTGATAAATTTATAATATGAAGATTCTCTAGTCATAATTAATGATTCATGCCAATAATAATGAACAAAAACAAAATATCTCTTAGCCCCAGGGAGAAGGAAATAGTTGAATTAAGAAGAAGCATTTCTAAGTTGACATAAAAAATATTTTCAAAATCTTTGAGTCGAAATATTTTCAGTGTCTCAACATAGTTTATGAATGTTCTTTAAATGTATACAAGGATACAGTATACATTCTTCACAATTGGTAGTGAAAGGAGAGTTACTAAACTACATAGACCTAAGAGAAGACTTTTCTGGCAAGATTTAGGTAAAAGAAATTAATAATCAATACATGTTTATCAGAAGCATACTATGTTAAACACAGATGTCATGGTAAATCACTATTTGGGTCCTAATTTTCTGTTTCTAAATTGAGAAGTATGGAATTAATAATTTCTAATAACATTTCTGGCTTTAAGTTTTTACTATCCTTTGTGCTAGACATGAGAGGATTAATATTTATTTATTGAATTGTGTCATATTTGATGATAAGCCTGCTGGCCAGCAGCCGTTGAATGAAATATTTTTGGCAAGAATGCAGGTAATGGTATACAAATTATTGTAAATTACATTCTCCTGCTGAGATAAAGGCATCATCTCTGCCCTTGTTTCTCTCATTTTGAACTTTCTTTCTCTGTTTCTACTTAGCTATATGTGATCCAGAGATATTGTAGAACAGATCAAAATCCAACACAGATTTGAACTTGAATGTTTTATTTGCATGACTATGATGAAAGCCACAGTTGTAAAAATAACTTATTTCAACCAAATAGCATGGACTTCTGACCTCTTCTTTTGGGAAATAGAATTACCTGGAATATCTGGACATTTATATTATTTCATAGACTGACCAAATGCATATTAGAGTAAATGGAGGACTTTGGCACAGTACACATTGTGGTAATAAAGGCAGAAGATCATAGACTGTCAGAGTTATAAAGGATATTAAATATCATCATAATCAAAATATTCATTATATAAGTGAGATAACAGAGGCTCATAAAGCTTTATCATCTTTCTAGAATCATAATCAGATGTGTTAATGGTCTAACTTGCCTCACCTCTGAAGCTAGATGGGCAGAACCATAATTATTTAAATCACACTAACCCAAAGAAAGATGGTGTAGGTTACTAATATTTAGATAATATCCTTTAAGTCAAAGTGAATTGCTAAGTATTGTATCACCATGAAGGTGTATCATTTTTACTTTTTTTCCCCTTACCCAAACAATAATAATAAGGATAATATAAAAGTATACGTTGAGGGATTTTAAAAACATACTTCAAAATCACACATGGGTGCAGAAGTGTTCTACTAAATTTTAAGGAATAATCAATATCAATATAATTCCAAAACTTGCATAAAATAGAAAGTGTGAGAATACTCCTCATATTTTCTCAGGGTCATAAAATCTTCAAAGCAAAGCCCAAGGATTAGAGTAGAAAAAGTACAGAACCATCTCACTTAAAAAATATAAATGTAAAATTCTCAAAAAGGATCACCAGAAATTTATCAAAATACAGTATGGTTATATTGGGCTTATATAAGGAATGAAAGAAGAATTTAATATTAGAAAATCTGTTATTTTAATATTCTACTTTAATATCCTTTTATTACCTTAATACATTTATTAAAAACTCTATTCAACATCTATTAAAGATTAAAAATTCTTAAACTAGGATAAGAAGGAAAAAATATTTACCCTGATAATAGATACCAACTGTAACTTATAGTAAGGGTCATCGTCGTCGGCAGCCGTCCGTCTCGAGAGACGATGGTGTAGCTTCTTAAGAGTCTATCTGCACTCTCCAGTGAAGCTGAAGCTACAGAGCCTCGAGAGACGATGGTGTAGCTTCTTAAGAGTCTATCTGCACCACCGAGAATGGCTGTGCAGTCCGACTCGGGAGTGACACGGTATCTGTCTCCTCCCGTGTTGAATCGACATTTTGCGATGAAGCTACAGAGCCTGGGCAGGGTGATATGGAGGGTCTGCTGTTGCCCATGCAGCAGACCCCCCCTCTCTTCGCAGCTGAAGGATCCAAGGGAAAGACGGAGTCAATACAGCTTGGCTTCAGGTGCGCTGCAGGAGTTGCCGGTGTTGACTACAACATCCGTCATATTCAGTAATGAACTGTATAAAGCATACTCTGTAAAATCAGAAAGTGCCATGATTTTACTACTACTATTCATGGTAATGGAGGAAGTAGGCATTGCAGTTAGACAAGAAAAATAAAATATAGACATGAAATAAAGAGATGTAATAGAATTTATAGACAAACTTTAGAAACAGATAATTCAACATTATTCTTGCTATTAACTCTGCATAAAAAAATCAGTGATAGTCTCATACACCATTAATACTAATTTATAGCAGGGGAAAAAATCCCATTTATAATAACAATAAGCCACGGTATTTAGGAATTTCTCTAACAAGAGCACACAGACTTATTTTGGAGAAATTTACACAACATGACTGAATATTAAAGAACAAAATAAAAAGTAAATAATACCCATGAATGTGAATACTCAATTTGTCAGAAGATGAAAGTTCTTCCAATATTGATCTACAAATTTAATGCAATGCAATTAAAATATAAACAGGTTTTGTTTTTGTGGAACTAGATAAACTCATGACAAAATCAGTGTGGATTAGAGAAAGGTCAATAACAGGACTTTTTCAAAAAAACAAGGAAGAAAAATTTGTTCTATCAGATATCAATGCTTATATCACACTTTAGAACTAAACCATGCGGTCTATTTGTTCATATATGTTCTCTGATTCACAAAATTATCAATTGAACAGTGAGCGTAATGCATAGGTACCGAGATGGGGGTGGCAGGGAGGAGGATTTTGTGACTGATATTGTTAGAATTGCTGGTGCATGATAAAAAATAAAAATAATAAGTTAGAGTCAGTTTTATTATTTTTTCAAAATGTTTTCTGTAGGCTGTGTACTGTCTTACTGCCTTCTAGGAAAGACAGCACCCGTTACCTCGCTCTTGGTACACCAGAAATATAGGAATGAAAGTTTGGTATACAAAAAAATGTCATGTATTGGCAGGGAAAGAATGAGGGTGAAGTGACAATATTTTTGTAAAAATACCAAATTAAATCATAGAAAACATCTTCATAAATGCAGGATAAAAAATAATTTTTTTAGGCAAGCCAAAAGCACAAGTCATAAAGGGAAAGAGTGATATATTTAACTCTGCTAAGAAAAGGGGTAAGATGTGTATCACAAATAGAAGGATGGGGAGAATATGTTACTGAAAAAAATAATTAGTACCCAGAACATATTAAACATTCCAATGAGAAAAAAAAAAAAAATCAGAGGAATCTAGTATAAAATAAGCAGAGGCTGTGAACAAGCAAATCATAGGTGATGAACCAGAATAGCCAGTAAATATATGAAGTGATACTCAACCACACTAATTATTAAGGTCTCACTACTAATTAAGGACATACAAATAAAAGGAAAAACAGGATATTTTAAAAATAACAAATTACCTGAATTAAAATTTTAACAACTATAAATTTTGGTGTGAATATGAGAGAATAAAAATTCTCAGAAAGCACTGATGGTCCGGGCTGCATTTCAAAACTCCAGAGTACAAATTGGTACAGCCACTTGGGAATGTATTTTCATAAAACCTGTGAAAGTTGAAAATATCCCTGCTCTATGACCTAGTAACCTCACTCTGAAAAATATACCTTAGAGCTCTTTTTCTTTTCAAACTATTAAAAAATCAAAAAACTATTACATCAAAGTAGACACAAGCACACAGAAACAAAAGCACACAGAAATAATGTATTTCACAAAATATTGTTAGCTCCCGCCTTCTTGCTACATGATCTTTAAATCAGGACTACATACTCACAATTCTAAGTTCCATTAAGCTTGGGTAAGTCATATGACAAGTTTTGACCAATGAGTCATAAGGAAAAGTGATGTACCACTTCTGTGCTAAAGCATTTAATTGCTAGTGTAAGATTATATATATCTTTTCTTTCTGTCATGGCAACTAGGAACTTCCAAGTGGTTACTTGCTCTCCAGCCTGTGTCCTAGAGTGAGATGTAGAACGGAGCTCCCAACCAGCCCAAAATGGACATATAGACCAATTGATAAATAGGTCTGTGAGTTACAAACCAAAAGGTTTTCAAAGTTTTGATCCTGCAGCAATGCATAGCCCATACTGAGTATTTCAATATTCTTATTCTTATTATGAGCAATGTAAAACTCAGCAGACTAAAAGAAAAACCACATATTTGCTCATAATTTTGTACTCAAGTATGGGCCCAGCTGGGAAGTTTAGTTCTTGGTCTCCTGGGTCATTTCTAGAAAATTATCACCCTAGAAGGTTAGACTTCAGCTGGTTAATTGAAGTTGGTTTTAGTCTCATGGGTAGCACCTCAGTTCTGATGGCTAGAATAGCTGGATTTCTCTCTCTTCACATGGACTCTCCAGATGTAGATGGATGCCTTTGCATCATGGCTCAGGGCTCTGTGAGAATAAAAGCAGAACATGCCAGACCTCTTCAGACCAACCCAGCCTTCAGAAGTTGGATAACACTTCATCCCATTCTGTTGGCTGAAGGAAGTAATAAAAGCTGATTGTATTCAAGGGGAGGGGTAATAGATATTACTTTTTGTTGCGGAGGGGACATGAACATGCTACCATGTTTCCCTGAAAATAAGACATCCTCCTGAAAATAAGACCTAGAGGCCGCCATTGCTACAGCCCCCCCCCCCCATGCCATACATTAGCGTTAGCAGATCATTTAGATAGGTCTTACCTTGTGTGGGAGGCATCTGCTGCCCAGAGAACATGAAAGGGAGAACACTGCAGCCGCTGCTCCAAGGACAATTGTGCACAGGTAAATATACCATAAATTGTATATGGAAATAGAGTCACAAGAAATTCTTGATGGAATTCAGAGTTTAGCTGGTTATGCTGATGTTTGTGATGACATGACTACAGTATATTAATAAACGTTGATTTTTTGTTCAACAATAAATGTGAATTCTTGTTCATGGAAAAATAAGACATCCCCTGAAAATAAGACCTAGCATGTCTTTAGGAGCAAAAATTAATATAAGACACTGTCTTATTTTCGGGGAAACAGGGTAGGACAAGAGGATTGTTGTTGATCACCTGTGTAGACAATCTACAGTGTTATGCATTACAAACCCTGGTATTATACTCTGTTCTATTCTATCAGTTCAATTCTGTTTTATTCTATCATGTCAGTTTTAAAATGATGGTCTTGATATAGGACATTTACCTGATAATACTCCAATAGGTTTAACACAGTTTGATAAACAATGCTCTAGAAAAAACAGCACATTTGAACCATAAGGATAAAAGAGTGCTATAATGTCCACTGGAGCATTATAAGAACAAAATTTGAAAACATCTTAAATGTACCTCAGGAGGGAAATGAACATGTAATATATTATATATTTATATAATAAAGTACTATTCATCGGTTTAAAATGAATGAACAAATAATAGGTACATAGAGAGATAATAGATAAGAGATAGTAAATAAATAGATTGATGAACACATGTTGAAGACAATGCTGAGTGAAAACACATTTCTGTTTAAAACATTCAGCATAATAGTATTTTAAAACATTCAAGGTAATGCTACATGTTACTTATGGTTATGCGTATACACATAGAAGTTTTCATACCAAATTAATTAAAGAAGTTGCCCTTGGGGAGAAAGAGAATAGAATGGAAATGAGTAGGGAAATAGATAGAATTTCAAATTTCTTATACTCTTCCCTTGTTTAAATTGGAATGAAAACAATAACATTTCAGTATTTTAAATATCGGGATGTTCTTTTCATTATTTTAAATAATTTGATTGATGACAAAACTAGGATACAGAAAAGTGTTATAAAAACAACAGCAGAGATATTTCTTTTTTTCAGATAACTATTTCCATTAAATATGTTTTGACTCATCCTAGACAGGCCAGAAGTCTAGCTGGAGCACTGATGCTGGTGGAGAATGTAAGGACGCGCCGCGGTGGGTGGGGTTTATTTCAAAGTGGTCGGTTGCACAAAGAGCTAGAAAGAGATTAGGTTTCAGGTTCTTAGACAAAGAGTCAAAAGGAAGGAAATCAACATCGGTTATTAATCAGTTAACTGAATAAGGTGTCAGAAATGAGAGACAAAAATTCCAAGCTTTCAAGCTGGGTAGGAAAAGGGACAGAGTTCAGAGTCAGAGCAAATGTCAGAACCAAAGGTGCACAATTCAAAGCTTGTCCTGAGAAAACAGGTCTCAGCTGCACTGTGAGTTTTGTGAGTAGGTAGGCCTGATTTCAAGATCCTGGGATGGACTAGGTGCGGCAGGCAGAAATACCTAACATCGTGTTTCATCCTGAATCAAATTGTTCCTGTCAGAGCTTCTCAGGAATCCTTTGTTTAGCAATCAAGTTGCCATTCATTGGGAATTAAGATGGGTGCTGAGAGACTCTTCCTTGTGCAGAGCTCTAAGAAAAAGTGGTGATGACATGATTTCCTGTCCAGATAAGACACAGGCTGCTTGTTCCCATCAGACAGAATTGGCTGTAGTGAGTCTGTGTAATTGTGTTAGTTCGTCAGCTGGCTGTCCGTAACTCTGAGGCTCCCCTGGTCTGCTTAGGTTTGCCTATGCTTTCCTGACAAGTTTAGTCTTCTTACTCCAGGGTAAGAGTGAGGTCATTTAGTGAGAGAAGGCTGGAGGCATTAGAGAAGTTGTTAGTTTTCTCTCTGTTTCTCTCTAGATTTCTGAGAATTATGTTGATCCCAAGAGGTATGCCTAAGGGAACATGAATTACTGGTGAATTGCCAATCAAGGTGAAGAAAGAGAAAATGTCAGGTAAATGTTATCGGTGTGTTGTTTACTTAGACTTTTCTCTGAGGGAAGAGGGCTAAATCATTGGAATTGAGTGAGTAGTTTTGCAGGTCTGTAGTTCTTCTCTGCTGACAACTGTCGTTGTAACCTTGCATCTGACATTTAAAAAGCACAGTGCTGGAGAAACAGCCAAGGTTCTACAGTGACTAGTGCTGTTTTGTCCTGTTGACTGCCTCTGCCTGAATTTATGGTAAATGCATGTCTTCTTTTCTGCTGTGATCCAAACTTTTCCCAATTTGTGCTTTTCCTCTGTGGTTTTTCACTGATGTTTTCTATTGTTATTTTATTAAGGCCTCACGAATGTTTTGAGAAGCAAAGTCACCAAGTCCTTAATTCTTGCCATCATTTTGGTGGTAGTGGGGAAAAACAATCCTCTGTCAGCAGACGCTTTCTTATGGTCTGGGAAAAGTTCATGTCTTAAACATCTGTCAGAAAAATTTTGATCTATATGTTAGTTCTAGTTCATTAATGTATTGATTTATGTAAATATTTATTTAAAATTTATGGAATACCTAACCCAGGTGAGAATTTCATTATAGTATCTAAAGATATTTGGTTTGCTTTAAAAAACACATATTAAGAAAGTGAACTGTTTTTTATAATTCATGAAATGTGTAAAGGAAAAGTGCTAGATAACTAATCTGTGAAACCTTTAATGGGATGGAAGGTGCTTTCATAAAGAACAGATGCTCAGACTGCATGGAGCCTCCGAGAAGCAGTCAGGACATCTTCAGGCGGATGGTATTTGGCATCATGAGTTTTTTAAAAAATTCAAGATGGGAAATTTTAGCTTCCAGAAAAATGAAGTAGATGGCACTTTTCCCTGTTCCTCTTGCTAAGTTCAACTAAAAATCCTGGATATTAAATTAGAGAATCTAAAAGGTGGGAAAAGGAAGACCGAATGGTTAGGGACCTCCGGACCCAAAGAACAAGACAGTGGGGTGCTCTGTAGGTTTTCTTTTTGCCTCCTATGTCTGAGACTGGGAGCTCAAAAAGACACTGCCCCAGAAACTCCAAGGGGCTCAGACACTAAGCGCCCTGACAAAAGCCTTCTCTTTCCAGCCTAAAGACCAGGAAAGGGGCATCTTAGCAAAATAGAACTTTTTTTTTAAATTGTTTTTCAATTACAGTTGTCCCATTTTTCCCCCATTGCTCCCCCACACACCCCACCCCTTCTCCCACAGTCATATTCCACCCTGTTGTCCATGTCCATGAGTCATTTATACACGTTCTTTAACTAAACCCTTCCCTTACTTATCCCCCTTCTCTCCCTCCCACTTCCTCCCTGATTACTCTTATTCTCTTCATTGTTCAATTTAGTTCATTTGTTTGTGTTGTTCCTTAGTCTCTTGTATTAGGTGATATCATATGGTATTTTTCTTTCTTTGCCTGGCTTATTTCACTAAGCATGATTTTCTCTAGCTCCATCCATGTTGTCGCAAATAGCAGGAGTTCCTTCTTTCTTTCTGCTGCGTAGCATTCCATTGTGTAACTGTACTGCAGTTTTTTGATCCTCTCATTTACTGATGGGCACTTAGGCTGTTTCCAGCACTTAGCTATTGTAAATAGTGCTGCTATGAACATAGGGGTGCATAGGTTCTTTTGAATTGGGAAAACAAAGAACTTCTAGACAACTCTTCTACTGCAGCTAAACACCACAGAGAAAACTTTGACCCCCACTCAACCTGTGCTAGCAAAGAGTGAGTAGAAAACCTAGCATTTCACCTTCTCAAGCTTTAATGCTATTGCTAAAAATTACAAGGATCTTTCCCTTTGAGCCCAGATATAGTCTCAAGCACCTTCTCAATCCAACGCTGCCAGGTGATAAGAACTCCTTCTCAAGACTGTCAGTGAGGACCATGTCAGCAGCCTGCACTTTGACCCTTACCTGGCAGTAAGAAGCAAGAAGTTTCTTTCTCCCCCTGCTGATGTGGTACTAGAAAAGGCCTAGAGAACAGCCAGGATTTTCACCAATGTCCCGTGGTAATGAAGCATCAGTGAGCGTCAGTAACCAGGCACTCCTACGCCTCCCAGCCAGGAAGTATCATTAGGGACCAAGTGGGGAGCTGAACTCTCAGTGCAACCCAGTGTGTGGTACTAATGTCAGTTTCCTGGTTCGGATATTGTCCTATAGAAGTGCAAAATCAAAATATAATATGTAAGGCATATCTATGGATGTGTACATGGGACCTCTCTGTACTGTTTTCCAACTTATGAATTTGTAATTATTTCAAAAGAAGAAGTTAAAAAAAGAGAAATACATGTATTACAAATTTGAATTTTTGCTTTCAACTTGATTTCAAAAAATTATTTCTCTTTTTTAAATGAGAAATCAAGGCTGATTGCATAGTAACATTTCAAGACAAGAATATATGCCTTTTTATATCTATATTCCTTTACTACTCTGAACGACTGGTGCAAAATACACAATCATGTGCACACAACCACTAAGTAGTCACCACTTCCTAGGAAAGGTTCTGCAAGATGATGACTTTTATCGCAAAGTCTAGCTAATGGTGGAGTTAACCCGTATTTTCTTTCCTTCTGGGTAATGTAGCTAAACTGTATTTTTCATCCTCCTTTATAGTATATGTGACTACGTGACTGAGGTCCTGGCAAATGGAATATTATTGGAAGTGATGTATGTTTCTCTGGTCCTGGCCCTTGAAATTCTCCCAAGTGATTCTTCCCTGTCTTTCTGCACCTGCATCTGAAAGGAGAGCAGGTGTTGTAGAAGAAGCTTGAGCCTTAGGATGACAGGACCTTCATATCTGAATGATTGTAAGGAGTCATTCTCCTGCAACCAATTGGCCTTTAAGTGAATAACTATACATTCCAGTTATAGAATCCATGTAGACCTTGGGACCTATTTCTGACCTTTTAGTGATATCAAGAAGGGGTTGTGGTGGTGTTTGGGATCTTCTTTTCTAGAGGCCAAAGAGGTCGAGGTTTCAGATTATTTTTTGAACTTGATGCCTCCTGGAATTTATAAGGAAGTCAGGGAAACTGGTTCTAAATTTAATCTACGTTGCTCCATCTTTAAAATGAGATTATGGAACTAGGTAATCTGCAAGTTCCAATTCTACCAGTCTTGAATATATTAATTTATGTGAGATACAACAGCATTTGACATCTCCTTAACCATGAGAGACAATGCTGAATTACTACATGGGTCTTTACGTCTACCTCTGAGTCAAGATGTAGCTTTAAACTCCTCAGTACAATGTGTCAGGCAGGTGTTGCCAATTTATTTGTGTTAAGAGAAGTACTAAAATCTACTCTGTATATTGACCTAAACATAGCTGTTGGTTTTAGCAACTATGTGAGTAGCAGGTCATGTAAGTGGTAAATGTAGTCTCCTCTTAGCATCTCTCAGAAGCATCAACCATACTCCATTATCTCTCACGTTTCTTCTCATTTGAAAGGATATTTGTAAGAGAAGTTATGTTTTTTTTTTCAGGAAAGTTATAGTTTTTAAAACACAAGGCTTAAAAGATATATGTCCTAGAGGAACAGAAAGATAAACAATCTTTAAGAAACTTTAGAATTAGGTCAATATTTATTTTTACTTACACAAATATAAGGAGATAGCTTATATTTCATGATCTAGAGACCAAAGGATCAAAAAATATATTCATGTATTTATTACAAAATGTATTGATGGAGGCCCATATTTCTTGATTATTCACTAACTTTTGGGGGGTTTTGATATCCGTCCTAGGTTGATTTATGTGGGTGTGTGTGTGTCTAACAGTATTAGAACTTACAATATCTATTTCTTCCTCTTTCTTTCCAACAATCATTAAATCTGCCTGAGATGGTAATGATTGTCAGTCAAACTAAAGCTCCTTGCAGGCTCAGTTTTCCTTGCATGTAGCTTGTGGGGAGTTGTGCTGTACAAGCACCTCCAATGAGAGTAAGTGGATTACACTGTGATTTTCTGAGAAAGATTGGTCTTCCTCTTTCTCCTCCTCATCCCCCTCCTCTTTCCCTTCTTTTCACCTTGAATGCAGTTAAGGTAGCCTCATCTGCAGTAGCCATTTAGAAATTACAATAAGCCAAGAGAATCACAGACAAATTTGCCCTAACACTGAGGCATTGAGGTGATACCAGCAGCCATTTGACTCCAGACTTTTCATTTTATGAGAAAAATAACTCTGTACTTTCTAAGCAAGTAGAGTCAGGTTTTCTGTAGATTGTAGCCAGATATTAGACTCGACTTATCATACATATTCACAGGAGACCATCCTTTTCCAAAAGAACATCTCACCTCAATGAGAATATAATTGTGGGATAGGAAGACAGGTCTAAAGTAATTCTAAGTCAGAAATTAGTAAATTGACTCTGAAAGGTATGTAAATCATGTTATGTATATAAGTGTGTTACCACTCTACTTCCCCTGAGAGAGATTCTACAGCTTTTTTCATATTTCAAATAGTTCTGAGTCTCAAGAATATTTAAGAAGTACTATAGTAGTTTTTCGTGTACATCACTGAAAATAACTGATAATTTATTTAATATTAAGTCTTATATAATTAACCTATGCTGAGAACTTAACTACCTTTAAGCACAGTGCTGAATATTGCATCTATTTCTCTATTATCTCATTTATGCTTCTCAGCAGCACTATGAGGAAAGGACATTTTTACTCTTATTTAATAGATGAGAAAATTGAGACTTAACACTACCTGTTTTATCATAGTCATTTTGTCTCCTTAACACCTAGAAAGGTACCTGGTAAATAGTGTATGATAAATAAATATTTTAATGAGTAATAAATATATACCGCTTTTGTACTTGCTATACTGCCTATTGAGCATCTTTTAAGCCATGCCTCGTTCTGAGGTCTTAGAACATAAAATGTCCATAGATATTTTCCTTGTCCTTAAGGAGATAACAATATAGTACATAAAATTTTATGTATAAATATGTACTTTCATGCTATAAATAACTTTTTTACTAAGAAAATCAAGAATAATTCAGAGTTGTTAGATTTTGATCTATGAGCACAGCAAACAAAAAAACAGCACCTAAAAAGTCACAGGCATATAAAAACAAGGATGGATAAATAAAAATGTGAGAGTGGTGCAACTGTTGTTAGTGTAATGAAAATGGTCTGTGTGACATTGATGTACCTGGAAGCCAAGGAGAGTGGACTGGAACGCACATGCGTGAACAATGATGATTTCACTGTATTAGTCAGTGGGGGTGGTAGACACCATTCAATGAGCATGTGTACTGTGTGGCCATCGCATTCAAAGTGACTGAGCAAGTACAACAATGAACCCAAATCAAATTTTATGTTAAGCTTGAAGATTCTTCCATGGAAACTATTTGGATGATTCAGAAGGCCACAGTTATGTTGGAGACTGGTCACTGGCAGCTTTATCACGATAATGTGCCCACTCATGCACCATGTCTCATGCAGATTTTTTGGTGAAACATCAAATCACCCAGGTGAGTGAGCCCCCCTACAACCCAGATTTGATGCCCTGCTTTTCCCCAAACTAAAATCACCTTTGAAAGGGACTATTTCACACCATCAATGGGCTTCAGGAAAATGCAACCAGGCAGCTGATGGCAATTGGAGAACTGTGTGAGGTCCTAAGGTGTTTACTTTGAAGGGGACTGAGGCGTCATTATCCTATGTACAATGTTTTGTATCTTGTATCTTCTTCAGTTAATGCCTATTTTTTATAGTACCCAGCTGGATACTTTCTGGACAGACCTCATATGTAATAAAATGAAAGTGGTGGCAGGAGATTAAATTATGAAGGATATTACATAGCAAACTCTAAGAAGTTGGGATTTTGAAGAAAAGCTCAAATTTCTTTTTAGCAAGATTTCAGAATCAGTGTGAAAGAAGGACTAAATTCGGAAGAGACAAAAATCAGAAGATTACTGCAGTTATCTAAACATAAAATCTGAGGGCATTTGGCTTGTGACTCAGTGGCTGGATATGGAAGAGTCTTGGGGGGAATAATACATGAATTTTATAAAGAGTTTAAGGAACAAAATAGGGTTAGTGGGATATGGAGATTTGTAATAACTTCATTTCTAATTATAGTCAATCCTTATTATTTGATGATTCTATAATGCAAATTTATTTACTCACTAAATTTATGGAAACACCAAAACCAAAACTTGTGACACTTTTGGATCATTTACAGACCTTTGCTGAGGGGCAAAAACAAACAAACCAAAAAACCCATTGAATTGTCCAACATGCATCATCCCAGTGGAAGCAGAACAAGATCATGCTCTGACTTCTTTCAGGTCTCAAACTATAGGCACATGCCATTTTCACAGTAGATTTAGTGTCCTGTTACTCACATTTTTGTTGGATTGTTTTTGGTGATTTTGCTGCTTCAGATGGTGCCCAAGTATGATGCTGAAGTGTTGTCTGTTGCTTTTTAGTGCAAGAAGGCTGTGGTGTGCCTTAGGGAGAAAATATGTTAGATAAGATTTGTTCATACATGAGTTTTCATACTATTGGCCAAGAATTTAATGTTAACAATGCAATGCAGTCTATTACATATGGTGTTTTTAAACAGAAATGCACATAAAACAAGGCTAGGTATTGATAGGTTGACAAAAAAATATTGTGATCATGGGCTCTCAGGAACCTAACACTGTTTGTCCCATAGGAGCAGTGATTCAGCATTTGCTAATTTATTGTTGACAGCAATTTTATAGAACATAAATACTGGGAATAGTGGAAATTATATATATCATAATATGTTAGACTTGCAAGAGATAGTTGAAACAATCAAATTCATTGTCGTTATTGTATGAAAAACACAAAAGTCCAATATGATGTAAAATGAAGTATCTAAGATCACATGCTTATTTATCACTCAGACCGGACCAGAGTTAAGACTCTTCATATTTTCTTCCATGGTTGTCCCTCTTCACAAATAAACAAATCTTTAAACATAGTACTTTCATGGATAAAATATTTAAGCCCAAGTATGAAGTGATTTGATTTTCATGAGTCTTCCTAGCTGACTGGAAGGATCTCTCTCTCTCTCTCTCTCTCTCTCTCTCTCTCTCTCTCTCTCTCTCTCTCATGCACAGACATGCATACACTGCTGTATGCCTGTGCTGGTAGGAATAACACTCCCCTCACACCTGCCATCAACTCTCTGAGAGGTCATAATCAGTAAACTGCTGCCTACAGGTGAATTTTGTCTCACTGCCTATTTTGTAAATAAAGTTTTATTGGAACTCATCCATGCATCTTAATTTATGGGTTGTCTGAATACTTTCACCTTACAACTGCAGAGTTAAGTAGTTGTGACAGAGATTTATGGCTTTTTCTATTTATTATTTTGCCCTTTTTAGAAAATGTGCGGTGACCCTGGTCTAGCATATAGCATGAAATTTGGTGCCAGTTTTTCATAAGTGATCTGTGATGACAGACTTTGAAAGTATTTCATCAGTTGCTCTGCCCTTAACTTGTAATTGAAAATATTACATTGAGAAACCTTATCAAAGTTTCTAGATGACATGAAAGGATTATCCTTTGTTATCTGGTGTCACCCAAAAATCTGAATCCGTTTTACAGAAGTGATCCATAACTCAGTTTAGCACCTACTGAATTCCATGTCAGTCACATGAGTTTCCCAATTCAAGGACTATAGTGGTTAAGATACTCAATCAACAGTGCATTGCCTACTCTAGCCCAGCCTCACCAGCTGTCAACACTACCTGAACCAATTGTGACTGTGGCTGTCAAAGCTGACTGACATTTAAAATCAACAACACGACAGAATTAACTTCTCAAGTGTCTTTTCTGTTGCACAAGCATAAGTAAGAAATGCTTTTATTTAGCTTAGTGACATTTGCTACCCAAGTGCTGACAAAACATAGTGTCTAAACAAATGTTGATTGCACAGATTCATCTTTCCATGATAATGAATGGTAAATGCACAGAGGTAATTATACAATAATCTCAAAACCATGCACAGTGACTTTTGCTTAATGGAATTACTTGAGAAAGAGTATTTTAATCTTGTAACCTGACACATCAAATAAAAGAATAGTGTGGTAAACATTTAAGCAGAGCTTTTACCATATTCTTGTTTAAATGAGCACCGTCTGTGTGAATGCTTCCTGAATTTAAATAAATTTCTTTTCCTAATTAGCATATTATGGCTGAATTAACACATCATTTCAGTTTCTTGTATCTTAGACATCTTTAGTAAAAAACAAAAAACAAAGTTTTAGTGCCCAAATGGATATTTTATGAGAATGAAGAACTTTATAAAGTCTTAGTTTCAAAACCTACTAGGTGTGGAGTAGAACAAATTAGTAGGTCTTGGCAGATCAGAGAAAGTATGAGTAATTGCAATGCCTTTCTATATATAAACCAGAGAATTTTTTTTTGTAGATTCTTTCTAAGGGGCATAAGAAGAGTAAAACATAAATGAAAAGAAAATAATAACCATGGATGAGGAATGTGGAAAATAGCTTTGGTTTAAATGCTATATTGAGGAAAGAATGATAGGGAATGGGACAAGAATGAGAGTGAAAATGCACAAAAATCAACTCAAAATGAATTAAAGAAGCATGTAAGATCTAAAACCATGAAGCTTCTAAAATAAAAACATAGGGTGTAGCTCTTGACATTGGTCTTGGCAATTATTTATTTATTTTACTTATTTTTATTTGACACCAAAAGCAAAGGTACAAAAGTAAAAATAAACAAGTGTGTTCACATCGCAATAAAAAGTTTCTACACAGTGAAGGGAACCATCAACAAAATGGAAAAAAAAAACTTATGGGATAGGATAGTATATTTGCAAACCACATATCTGATAAGGGGTTAATACTCAAAATATGCACGTAACTCATACAACTCAATAGCAAAAATCCCCGATTATCCAATTTAAAAATTGGGCAAAGGGTATGTATCAATAGTCATTTTTCCAAAGAAAGTATACAAATAGCTGACAGGTTCATGAAAAGATGCTCCACATCAGTAATCATGATGGAAATGCAAATCAAAACTACAATAACCTATCATCGTTAACAAAAAGACAAAAGGTAAATGAAGGACAGGATGTAGAGAAAAAGAGAAACCTTTTTACACTGTTGGTGTGAGTGTAAACCACTATGAAAAAGAGTATAGAGGTTACTGAATAAACTAAAATTAGAATTGCTGTATGATCCAGCAATTCTACTTTTAGATATATAATCAAAGGAAAGGAAATCATTGTCTCAAAGAGATACCTGTATTCCAATGTTCACTGCAGCATTATTCATAATAGTAAAAGTATGAAAATAACCCAAGTGTCCATGTAACCGAGCAAACAGAGGCCCATGCAGGTGGTACTGTGGTGTATGACCCAGCAATTAGTGTTGAGAGAAACAGTTTTTATTTACAAGATTCCAACCTCAGAGAGGCTGGGAGCATTTCAGCTCAGAGCCCTGTTCCCCCATGAGACCCAGCACTTCCCTTGGTCCCCACTAGACTATGAGCCAAAAACTACACATGTAGCTTCTGCAATTTTACATCAGGTCAATTGATGTATAGTTCTAAATGTAAATCACCAATAGCAATAATCACTATAAAATACCTAAAGGTGCATGTGGCAGTTATCAGAGAGCACTGTGCACTCTAAAGCTGTTCTTTTGCTTGTAGTCTCAGCTACCCGTAGCTGAATCTTCACATTTTTACCTATTCATAAGCCAACTGTGAAATCAGTGCTAATCTTGACAGTGGTCTGTGACTTGAGGCTTCATTAGCATCATGTATTTTACCATTCAAACCAAATAGTCCAGAGTATAAAAGCAACAGAGTGTGGTCTTCTGAAAGTTCATTGCTCAGCCCCTAATAGCATGAAATTTAAAGTCAAAAAGATACAAATTTTATATTCAGCTTTGCCATTCATTAGGTGTGGAGACTATGGACACTTGTTTTAACTTTTTTCCAAACTGTAACACTTTTATTCAGATGGAAATGATAGTTCATAGGGTTGGTATTTTGATTAAATGGAAAAAAATGTGAAGAACCTGGCATATAGTAAGCATCACTAAACAAATTATGTACACCTGTAGTTTCACCTTTTGAATGTGATCTCTCTATTTATTTATTTATTTATTTATTTATTTATTAACCTCCTCACCCAAAGACATGCTTATTGATTTTAGAGAGCGAGGAAGGGAGGGAAGGAGGGAGGGAGAGAGGAGAAGGAGCAGGAGGAGAAAAGAGAGAGAGAGAGAGACAAAGAGAGAGAGAGAAAAGCATCTACATGAGAAACATCATCAATCCATTGCCTCTTGCATGTATCCCGACCAGAGACTGAAACTGCAACCTAGGCATGTCCCCTGACTGGGAATCAAACCTAGGACTTTTCAGTTTACAGAAAACACTTCAACCAACTTAGCCACACTGGGCAGGACAGGTTGTGGTTTATTTTAAAGGCTAAGTATTCCATGTTTTATAAACAAATATTTGAGATAGGCAATGAAGGGTAGGACAGCCAGAATCTAGCAAACTGTTCCTTAAAACCAGAATGGAACAAAAACTTATTTCTTGGATTCTAATAGTAATTTGATGTTTTCCAAGCTTTAGATATGTTGCTTATATGCCATGACATTTCACCAGATAGAGTTTTTAAATCTCTAGAAGGACCCAAATGATGGCTTCTCAGGGTAAGGATTGACATGGAATTCTTAAATCTCTCACTCTTTACCAGAACTAGGCAATAACATCTGATATGGGGTTTTGCTCAAGTGAACCTTAAAAGCAATGTTCATCACCCCTTAGATTAGTGTTACCTAATATATTACTAATAAATTAATTGTTCGACTTTTTCATTTGAGGAAACAAAATCTGTACATTAAAGTTTAGCAGAAGTTCGTGACTCAGTCTCACAGTGTGATGTCTATGAAGCAGCTCCTTAAGAGGAAAGAAAAGAAAACATGTAAGAAGATTTGTATCGTCAAGTATAGCCACCAGGTATTTAGGGGATTAGCATGGTGTCTGGGTGCCAAAGTGTTTTTGGAAAATTCTCATGTCTATATAAGTAAAAAATAACTTCCACGTTGGCAGTCCTTCATTTGCCTTATTCTTTTAGAGCTGCTTAATAATCCTGCCTTCCCTCTGGTTCCCTTAGAAGAAGGTTCTCCAAGCCGTCATGGTATGGTGAAACAATGATTTCAAAGTTAATAAAAAGTAAATTAAAAAAAGAGAAATTTTAGAGTCTGAGGAAGATATGTTTTCATGCCCTTTTCTATAGTGGAGATTTACTTGCATCAAGATTTTCAGAATTGATTTCTACAGAGCTTTAGCTGCTCCTTAATGATGCTACATGAGCAAGAAGGTGCAATCTTCAAATTTAAGTTTGAGATTGTATTAGAGGTTTCTATACCATCTCATAAAACTTGTGAGAAGCTTCATGATAAAGAAACTTGTTTACTGTTGCTTAACCCAATGTTTCCCAAACATATTTATATAATATGTCCTTTTTTCCCCAATATATATGTATCACCTATGAAACTATACTGTGGAATGCACTTTGGGAAACATTAATATACTATCAATGATAAATGGGCACAGAAATATAAGAATAGATATTTAACTAACTACTTTATCACATATAATGGGGTAGCACCCTTAATTGACAATAATTTTTTATCTACTATTCATATCATTGAAATCCTTCTCTCTGTGATGTGTGCTGCATTTTTTATTGGTGACCTTAGAGAAAGGGTATAAGTTGTGGTAATGTTCCTCATAATAGCCATTCTTACATATGAAGACAGAGGTGAGTTCTCCCTTTAGGCTATTTCTAGGTAATTATCCATACCCTTCAATCACCTTAAGATTTTCCTTTAGTCTTTTAAAGTTTTTTTCCTCCCATGATTTTCTCCAGATCCTTTTTAAGCAGGTGCTGAAGTAAAGAGCTCATGGTGTCTATTTTTTCAACATGTAGGCCCATATAGGTTACTCTGCATATTGTTTGTAATTCTATATTTTGATGGCTGTTTTTAATTTCCAAACTGTAGCTTACGCTACCAGCTCTTGACTATTAGCCTGTTGGAATGAATAATTATTTCATCAAGCCGTTTTTGCATTTAGTTTCTTTCTTTTCTGGTTTAATTACTTTTATAAGTTGTGACTTTTCTGCAAACTGAATAAAAGCATCCTTACTCTAAGATACTGATAAAATTTTCAAGCAATTCAGAGCCCAGATTTCTCTTTTTACCTTCACTCATGCTTCTAAAATATGTCCTTAAGATAGCCTCCAATCTTTAATGTCAATCCAAATATTGAGGTCATTGCATGCAAGTTGTGAATTTTATTCCTCTTTGCACCTTAAATCTGTGTAAAGTGTCTATATCTGGTGCCTTTTTTTTAAACGAATGGCCATGTAAGAACTTCAGACCATTCAACAAACCATATCAGAATAGTATGATCTGAGCTTACAAGTGAAAATATTGTTTGAAAATAAATGCCTTATGCTATCCCATAAAATTTATCTATTGATCCTTCCTTATTTACTGTTCATTTTCCTATGAAAATAAGTTGAATTAGTCACATATTTGCCTTTCCTAAAGTCATGTTATCTCCATGCTAAATGTGTACTCAGATGACTGCTAGCTTACAGTTTCACAAAATTTATTTTTCGTACTCCAACATTTTGGAAGGCGGGATGAATCATATAATTGATGGCATCCTGGCATTGCGTCATTGCTTAATTGGCAAGAGTTGTTGTTTTTTTTTTTTTTTCCTTAGTGATGAATTAGATTGAATAAATATTTGATGAAATACAGTATTTTAATGCTTCAAGTATGTAAAATACAATGCTCTGCGACCAGGGAGAGTGAGATTCTTAGAGGAGAATTAGAATAATGTAAGATCAGTCATATCATATTTATGGAGTTCCCATGTAAATTGTATCACTTGACATAATAGCAGTGGAATTATTATTAGCCTAAATTTATACCTGAAGAAAACAAACAAACATGATTAAGTGACTTGCTCAAGGACATAGAATCACAAGGGCAAGAACCATGTTTATTTTACTTACAGGACATCATATAGTGCTTGGCATATAATAGGAACTTAATGCATATTTGTAGAATAAATGGAAGGATCAAGTTGTACTCAAGTTTAATTGTTCTTATTAAAAATATTTTTTCTGTTATAACATCAGCCCACCTCCTTCATCTCCCTCCCATACTTTACTGTCTTTCATAGATGCCAAATTAAGTAAAAACACATTTTTTTAAAAAGATCATGACACTATGTAGAACAATTAGAATTGAAAGGGATTTTAGAGGTTGCTAAATCCTATTCTTTCCTTAAAACAAAAAGTAAACCAAGGACCAGAGAGATTAAATGACTAGTTTATATGACTTGTAGGTGGCATACCTTGGTCTTGAAGCAGGCATTCTGGTATTTTGCATTTTCTACCTCCATGTCCTTTATATGCTTGGTCTGTTAGTTGAGTTCAGCTAATGTCTTTTCTCCATGGTTATTCTGAACTTTTCATCTTGTGTGCAAATTGCTATAATTCTCCACTGAATACCTCATATGGGCTTCAACCTCAAATTCTGCAAAATGGAACCAATTACAGTCTGCTCAATCTTGTTCTGCCTCCTGTATTCCCATTATATAATGGAAGCTCTACTTTTCCAGTCAAGCTGGTACAGACCCTTAAGAATCATACTTGATTTCTCTTTTCTCACCCCTCATATCAGAGGAACTGCCAAATCTTGCTAACTTTACACCTACCCATTATCAAATCTCTCTCCTCTCCCACTGACCACTGCTCTTTCTTGGGCCATTGCCATCTCCCTCCTAAGAGATTGTAGTAGCACCTTCCTCATCCCTCCTGTCTTGGGTTTTGTCTCCTAAAATTTGTTCTATAAAGTGTAGCCAGAGAAAAATATATATAAATATAATTCTGTTCTTGATTCTCCTTTTTTGAATCTTTTACTGGTTGTGTTCAGATTTAAATTCAAGCCTTTAGTATGATCTCCTGTTCTTGCAAATTCTGGCTTCTGCCTAATTTTCCACTCTGTTTCCTGATTCAACATATACTTGATAGTCATACCAGGAATGTAAGCACAGTTATTAAGAGCTCTGACTTTGGAGTTTCACAAATAGGAACAAATCTTGGCTCTAGTTTACTAAATGATTAAGTTTAATTTCATGTGATTTAATTTCCCTAAGCCTCAGTTTCCTCATTTGCAAAATGGGGCTAATACTAGTTTCTGAAATTTTATTGCATTATTGTAAAGAATAAAGGAAGTGACCCATATAAAAGTGTTAATTATGTACCTAACACATACACTGTAAGCACACAATAAATAGTCTAGGTATCTAATTCTTTTCTGTCTTTGCTTCAGCCAGTCCTCTGCATCACTGAAGACTCATTCCAGTCTCCGTTCAACTTGAATAACTTCCTGACTGTGCCTCCCCCAGGCAGGATCACTTAGCACCTTTGTATATCTTTTTCATAGTGTAGTTCATGCTGTGCTTGCTGACTTTTATGTCTTTCCAGCTAGACTGGGGTTCCTTGAGGGCAGTAGCTGTGGCTTTTAATGTATCGAGAATCAAGCATGGTGTCTGGCACAGAGAAGTTGCTTGATACATATTTATTGAAATGATCTAAAGATCATGAGAAGAAGATATCACTACTGTATTCTCAGCTCCTGCCTTATATGTAGTAGGCAAGTTGATAAATATCTCTTGAACAGATGAATTAGTGCATTTAAAGAAGAATGCTAGCTTTTCCAGTTTTCTTATTCCTTGTGTAGGGAAGGAACAACCTTTCCTTGACCATGGCTAGGCTTGAAATCAAACTAACAAAGACAGATTAACAGGATTAAAAAATATAAATGTATTTAATGTAAGTTTTACATGACATGGGAGGCTTCATAAGGAAATTAAGACTTGAAGAAGCTGCTAAGCTTGAGCATTTTTATACTAGATTTAATTCAGACTGGAAAGTCATGAGAAAATGGGATGCATCCGAAGGATATGAACTACGGGTAGCACACTGGGGGAAGCTTTGCAAGGCCTATTGATTTCTATTCCAGTTAGTGTCCCTCCATCTTCAGAGCTAAAGATATTATTTTCCTCCAGGTGAACGGAGGAAATCTCTCACATGAGAGTTTTATGACCTGCTTCAGGGGAGGAGGGAGAGTCAAAGAGTCTTCCCTAAACCTCCTGTTTCCAAATTCATTTATCTTAAATTATTCTATATGCCTAGATGCCATATGTCAGTGTAGTGTGTTAACCCCATCAGAGGACAGCTCAAGAAGAAAAATGACTGTTAGCAATCTCTGATCATCAGTATTCACCATGTCATGGTAAGACTGCAGTACAAATAACATCAGGGATCTCCAGTTACTCTGATTTTAGAAAGTGACTGACACTTCTGCCTGTGACTTTAAGGCATCAACATGTGTCTGATCATAAAGATAAGAACTTTGGATGTGCCCATTAGACATTTCTTCTGGCAGAACAGTGGCTCCTGTCATTGCAGTTGTGTTTTGTGCCCTTGCTTTGGTGTTTTCCTTGTGACCGCATTAAACAGACGTACCACCTCATAGATACTTTAAGGTTCCTGGAACTGTTTCAGGGACTCAAACAGATGTTACCTGTAGTGTTACTCTGTGCATAGATGTTGGCTCCATCTGCTAGAATTTCTTCTGTGAACACCTGCGGGTCAGGTTATTTACATAAACATATGCTAGAGTGACAACTGGGATATTCAATATCAAATAATTTGGTGCCGTAGCATTGCGTTGTTTGTGATAGTGATCCAGGACAGATGACCTCCTATGGTCCTTCGGGACGGTATGTCAGTCTTTCTCTTGTCCCAAATAATTACATCTCTTCACACTTGGCTAGCTTTTGCCATCTATTTTCTTTTTGACCATTTGTGTTTTCCTTCTTCTCTTTTTCCTTCCTTTTCTGGCTCTGAGACTTTTTTTTCTTCTGCTTCTCACTGGGGATCATTGTCAGCAGGTTTTAAGTGCCATTTTTGGTGTTACAGGTGAAGTCTTTCAGCTTGGATCCAGAATTCATTCCTTTTATAAATTTAAGGATAGAAATTGGGACAAAAATTATAAAATCAATAGAAACTTGGGAAGTGAGGTTATTTCAAAACACATGTTAAATCAGTAAATTGGCAAAATTAATTTTTTTTGCACTGTAATTAGAAAGCATTTCGTCTTTTACCTCTATTTGAGAACTTGCTAAGTTCTGCGTTGAATTATTAAAAAAAGAATATGAGAAGCAACTGGATATTAGGCAATGGGCTGCAAGGTTTATGAATGTAACAAGAAATGTTGCATTAGTATTTGCAGATGATTGGCTTTATGAAATAAGACCAAATGACACATACCATCTTCTCCCACACCCTGTCTTCTTTCAGCTGCCCACACACCGAGCTCTTCACTTTGTATGTACTGGCACGAATCTTCTCTCACAATTCACTGAATTGGAAATCATTCACTTTTTGACTGTTACCGCCTTGGAGAAGATTTCCTGATTGCTCTATCTAAACACATTTCTTTATTATTTTCTGTCACAACTCCTTTCTTTCCCTCCCTCCTTCCCTTCCTTCCTTCTTCTCTCTTCCTTCCTTTTTTTCTTCTCACCCCAGGATATGTTTATTAATTTTTAGAGAGAGAGGAAGGGAGAGAGAGAGAGAAACATGAATCAGCTGCCTCCCTTACGCACCCTGATCAGGGATCAAACCTGCAACCTTTTGCTGTATGGGACAGCACTCCAACCAACTGAGCTACCTGCCAGGATCCTTACTTTAAAAAAAAAAAAAAAAAAAAAAAAAAAAAAAGGCTCCCTTATGACATGCAGTTATTTTATTCAGTTGCCTATATTATTGGAATTTTTGGTCTGTCTCTTTAAATAGAAGATAAGCTTCATGTATTTTACTGAGAATGGAAACGTGATATAATAAGAAATACATAGATTTCTTATACATATATATTTATCTCTGCTCCAGTTCCAGCTAATGTTTGGTCTTTAAACCTGGTTCCTGACAAGAGCTTCTAAAAAACTCTTATAATTTCCTGAGTGATAGGAGTGTCTGACACAGAGTTTCTAAAGCCATTGTAATTTCCTGGGTGATGGGAGTGTGTTTTTTCTAATGAGACAGTTCGTAGTGGGCTCCTTGGTGGGGCTGGTCACTGAAAGGTCAAGCCAGGATTAGAAGCTTGGAACTTTCATTCTCAGCCCTCATTCTCCAGAGAGGGAAGGGGGACTAGAAATTGAGTTAAAAAAAAATCATAATAGATTATGCTTGTGTGATGAAGCCGCCATGAAAAGCCCCCAAGTACAGGATTTGGTGAACACATGTGCAAGGAAGGTGATGAAACCTCACTCCATAGGGGCAAAAGGTCCTGTACTCAGGATCCTTCTAGACCTTATCATATGTCTCTCTTCGTCTGACTTTGCATTTGTATCTTTTATCATGTTCTTTATTATATAATAAACTGAAAAATGTAAGTAAATGCTTTACTGAGTTCTGTGAACTGTTTTAGAAAATTATTAAAGCCAAAAAGGGAGTGGTGGAGCCCTCATTTATGGCTGGTCAGTCAGCAGTGCCAGGTTACAATGTGTGACTTGTGGCTGGCATCTGAAGTGGGGACAGTTTAGTGGGAGTAGAGCCATGAACTTGTGCGATCTGACGTTAGTTGCAGGTAGATAGTGTCAGAACTAAATGGAGTTGTAAGGTGTGGAAATAAACTCCCATACATTTGGTGGCTAGAAGTAGTGGTGAATGTAGTAGTAGTATGAAAGAAAATACTGCATTTTTTCCTTGACAGGATCCATATCTCTCTTTCTCTCCATTGTATGTTATTCCCAGTGCCCAGCCCATTGTAAGCTCAGTAATGTTGAGTGTGCTGTGCACTGTTCCAAATGCTTTACACGTATATATTCATTTATTCTTACAACAACCCTACTATGAGGATATTATTATCCTTATGCTGCAGCTAAGGAAACTGAGGCATAGAAAGATCAGATCACTTGTCAACTGTCATGCAGCTAGTGTGTGGGTTAGTTGGAATTCAAATCCTGGAAATCTATGCTTTTAGTGAATACAATCACAAAGTTATATATAAAAAATTTAACTTCTTATAGATATAAAATAAAATGTTCTAATGTAAAAGGATATGATGCACTCAAGTAATGATGAAATATCCCCAAATAACTTTGAAACACAAATAATAATGTTGTCACCCAAGTGTCCTCTGAAAGAGATGAATAATTTCCAGGCCAGCTAAACTATACTGTTGTATGCATTGAGGTATTAAGGTATTAACATATCTAAAGAAAGAAAGTGTCAATCATAAGGGAGATTATTCTGCAATGGAAATAAACAAGACAAAAAGGAGGATTAAACAGGTGCTACTAGTCTAAGCAAACCATCACCCTTCACCTATCTCTTATGAGTCTGGGAAGGAAGATGGTAACCTAATCAACAACTTACAAGTTTTTTTGTTTGTTTATTGTGGTAAAATATACATAACAAAGTCTACAGTATAACCATTTTTGAGTGTTAACATTTCAAGCCTCAAATAAGATTCTAAGTAGAAGTTATTTTTTAATCCCTTATTATATAGGGGTGAGCTTATTAGGAATTATTTTTTAATCCCTTGTTTTATAGGGGTGAGCAAAGTTAATTTATTGTTATATAGGGGTGGGCAAAAGTAGGTTTACAGTTGTGAGTACACAAAAGTTTATTCTTGTATTATTATTTATTATTTTATTATTTATTTGTATTATAATTGCAAACCTACTTTTGCCCATCCTTGTATATGGATTTTATAAAAATAATTTGAAAGACAGGGTTGGATGGAGAGGTGGAAGAAAGAAACTAAGACTTTTCTGCATTGCTCTGCAAGATAATGATAAGAGCTAACTTCAGTGTGGGCAGTGTGGGCTTGCAAGCAACAACAAAAAAAAAGTTAGCAAAATATTTATTTTCCTAGAATGAGTAAGTACTTTTTGGGGGGAGGAGGACACATATGTTCTATCCATTAGTGAACTTCTGCAAGAATCATAATGTATTTTTGTGACTGTGCTAGTGTATATATCTGTAAAGTAGACATCAGTAATCCATGTTTGTGTGTCTTGGAGTGTCACATTCTTACGGGGTCAGCTTGCTTAGTGTGCTCTAGGTAGAACAACGGACTCGAAGGACTAAACTGCTGGGAGAGAGGTGTGCAGTGGATTCTGGACAAGAAGTATGAAGTCTCCTAAAAGTCATCATGGGAAACCTATGACAGCTTTTATAAAGAATAAGAATGGACCTGAGGGTTAGGGAAAAATGGTTTCATATACCATGCAACTTTAAATGATATAGTTTTGCAAAAGGAAGTGAGATCAAACCATAAAACTAAATGACCTGGCTCAACACCATTCCCAAACCTCCATGATCTTGAAGTATCATACTGAGAAGGAATTTCAGTTCTTGAACTCCACTGTGGAAGAAAATAACTAGAAGGTACATTTAACTCAGAAGCCCAAGTAATGGCTTGGAATAGAAGGACTAATAATAAATATTAGGGAGAATGCTTTGAGGAAGAGGGTGGTATAACTAGCAACTGGGGCTCTAGCCTTCCAAGTGTAGTCTAAGGAAAGAATGCACTCCCAATATACATCTGTCTATTTCCAGGGAAGTGTGGATCAGACTACACTAATCTGAGTCAATAATTATTAAAACTGCAAAGTGGGTGCTGTGTTTCAAGACCATTATATACAGGCAATCATCTGATTATCAATTAGTTTTCCATGTAGCTTGCTTATGTAAAGAAAATATACTACTAAAGATTTTTTTGTGTTTGGCCCACATAGCAATCAGAATTCTCCTTGTTGATTAATAACTGGCATTTTAATAGTAATTTGGCTTTCTATATAACTTGTCTACTGAGAGACGTTGTACTTGCCATAATCTCTTTGTGTCTACTCTCTTTGGATATTGTAGTTCGCATTCTATACTAATTTACTATGATTTTATATATCCATCCATGTGGATCTGGTAAATGTGAGTCACCTCCTGAAAGATGATTCCATTCTTAATGTGCTGAATAAATCTAGTTTCTGAGACCAAGAACAAGGGCAGACATGGACTGTGCTTTGATGTCTAGGTAGTCAGGTGAGTTTCATTTTACATTACCATGACTTTCTCTTATGAACCCTCTACCTCACAATATTAGAAATATTGTGTGTATGGGGGTTGCATGTTGTATTATACACATTTTCTGAACTACAACAGCCTTTAAATACTCATTTTCTGACATTTACAAATAAAACCAGTTAAGAATAGGTTGCCTCCTAACTTAGTTCTCATAATTTTTTTAGTGTCATGGAGTAACACTGAATGGGTTCAATGTGGTTTTCTTCATGGCTGACACCAATGGCAACTCTGTCACACAGGGTGTTCCAAATTTTGACCTTCAGCAGAAAAACCTGACTGATGTTAAGCAGAGGAACTGGTATCTCACCACTCTGTCAAGCCAGTCTTTTTGTTCTGGTTCTGCAAGCTGTTGGAGTTGCCATATCATGTGACCCACATACAAGAATTCTTATCACTGCCATGAACTAATGTCCATTTGAAATATTATAGAATGTTAGAATATAGGAATTGTGGGCCTAGAGTTTCAAACTTAGCTTTAAACTCTTTAGTCATTTTTTTTTTAAATCGTCACCAGAAGATAACATTTATTGATTTTAGGAAGAGAGGAAGCAGGGAGAGAAAGAGAGAGAGAGACAGAGAGTGAGACATAAGAGAAAAACATTGATCAATTGCCACCCATACACATCCTGACTGGGGATTGAACCCACAATCTAGGTATGTACTCTGACTAGAGATCGAACCCACAATCTTTTGGAGTACGTGACAGCACTCCAACCAACTGAGCACCTGGCCAGGGCTCTGTAGTCATTTTTTGATGACTTTGGATACTTTATTTTCATAACAGAATCTTAATTCATAGTGAAGAATCCCTATGTAGAGATATACGTTTCATGATTTTGTATTTTAAATTCATAGGAATAATATAAAAGACAATTGTACCAATACTGTTTGAACAACTGCTGTTAAATTTGCTTGTGACATTTGTGAGATAGACTAATGTAGCAATTCCACTGGAATTGCTTGTAATATCTTAGTTATTGTGTATGCATTGATGCATTTGAGTTAACTGTAATTCCAATATCTTGTGGGCAGGCAGAACAGTCATTTAATCATTAGAATGTATTGCCAATTCAGATTCTTTGAGGAATTATGCTCCTTACTATTTTTTTGCAAGAGATTGTTCATAACCTTTAAAAGATAAGGGGAATATACAACCTGTGAAATGTATTATTCAATGTTTATGCATATGTAGAAATTTGGGCAAGTAAAGCGAGGTGGGAAAAGTCATCAAACAGGAAATGTGCTTAGTTTAATTGTGAAAACCTATTTTTGGAAGATACATATTGAATAGCTCATGGCACAAGTTCCTATTTTGAATGGAAATATTGAAATGAGGTAAAATAAAATGGTTTTCAGTACATCTTGATAAGTGAGGTATAAATGGGGAGGCCATAGAAATACAAAATAAATTGGTTTCTGTACAAAAATGTCCCATCACATGCTAGCTGTGTTCCCAGTATTGATGTACTTACTTCATTTTATTAGTATTTTTGAAGGAAAATTGGTTCTTCTTCATTTCTGTATCTTCTGTGGAGTCTGACACAGTTTCTTGCAGTTGATTAGGAATGTATGACTGTGTAAATGAAATTATAAAGAACATCACTGGGGACTTCCGGCCAAGAGGGAGGCGTAGACAGACATGCTGCATCTCCCTCCACAACTAAGACGGAATACAACTACCTCAAAACTAGAAACAACCAGAAGTTCCAGAAAATCAAACTGCACGGAAGTCCAACAGACAAAGATATAAAGAAGAAATACTCATTCAGACAGGTAGGAGGGGCCGAGCCAAGGCAGAGAGGAACAAGGTGTGGTGGTGGCAGCAGCGATGGCAGTGGTAGGCCAGCGGAAAGCATAGTTACATGTTTTAAAAAGTCAGGAGGGACACTTGGGGAGCGTTCCCAGTTCCTCACCGGACCACGAAGTTCATGGTACCAGCATCAGGGAAAATCAAGCCTCATTGCTTCCGACTGTGAAAACCAGTGGGGGCTGAGGCGGAGGCAGAAACTGCCAATCTCTCAGCAGACTCCGCTTGTTTAAAGGGCCCCCACAATCCTAGAAAATCCACAGACTCACCCACTCTGGGAACTATGACCAGAGCAACAGCTAGAGAGGTGCCAGTCCCATACAAAGTGGGAGAAGTGCCTGGAAAAGGGACAAGTGCTGAGCAAGCAGTATTGTTACCTCTTAGACACCTCCCCCACACACAGCACTACAATATGGTGAAATGAGTTGCCCTGTACTGATGAATCCCTAAAGCTCTGCCTCTTACAACATAACAGGAGTGACAGCTCTACCTAAGACACAGAGGCAAACAAACTCAGGAACCTGTCAAGATGAGGAGACAGAGAAGTATGGCCCAAAAGGGGGAATGGATCAAGGTTCCAGTGAGAGAACTAAGCGACGAGGAGATGGCTAACCTAACAGACGAGGCAACCTAACAGACACAGAGTTCAAACCACTGGTGATAAAGATGCTCACAAGCTTGACAGATATGCTTGAGTATGGCGATGCATAAGGGGAGAAGTGAAGGCTATGCTAAGTGAAACAAAGGAAAATCCACACAAAATTAATGGTGAAGGGAAGAAAACCAGGGAATAAATCAATGATTTGGAATATAAGGAAGAAGAAAAATGTCAACCAGTACAAAGTGAGGAAACAAGAATTGAAAAAAATGAAGAAAGGCTTAGGAACCTCTGGGACAACTTTAAACATGCCAACATCCGAATCATGGGGGTTTCAGGAGGAGAAGAGGAAGAGCAAGAAATTGAAAACATATGTGAAAAAATAATGGAGGAAAACTTCCCAAATTTTATGAAGGAAATAGACATACAAGTTCAAGAAGCACGAAGAGTCCTGGGCAAGCTGGACCCAGAGGGGACCACACCAAGACACATCATGATTAAAATGCCAAAGGTTCGAGATAAAGAGAGAATCCTAAAAGCATCAAGAGAGAAGTGGAGATTTGCCTACAAAGGGGTGCCTATAAGACTATCAACTGATTTCTCAAAAGGAACTTTGCAGTCAAGAAGAGACTGGCAAGAAATATTCAATGTCGTGAAAAGCAAGGACCTACAACCAAGATTTCTCTATCCAGCAAAGCTATCATTTAGAATGGAAGGGCAAATAAAGTGCTTCCCAGACAAGGTAAAGCTAAAAAAGTTCATCATCACCAAGCCATTATTATATGAAATGTCAAAGGGACTTACTTAAGAAAAAGAAGATCAAAACTATGAACACTAAAATGACAACAAACTCACAACTACATATCAAAAACTGAATCTAAAAAATAAAAACAAAATCCAACTAAGCAAACCAGAATGGGAACAGAATCATAGGTATGGGGATCATTTGGAGGGTTACCAGCTGGGAGGGGGTAGTGGGAGAAATGGCGACATGGTGCAGGGATTAAGAAGCATAATCAGTTGGTATAAAATAGAGAGGGGGGAGTTAAGAATAATACAGGAAAGGTTGAAGCCAAAGAATTATATGTGTGACCCATGGACATGAACTAAGTGGGGTGGGATTGCTGGGGGAAGGGGGGTCTGGGCAGAGGGGAGCAAAGGGGAAAAAATCGGAACTACTGTAACAACATAATCAATAAAATATACTTTAAAAAATAAAGAACAGCTTTAATAAGACAGTGCATTCTTTAAGGAAAAACTGGAAACTAGACTCTGGGGCCATTGTTACAGTGAGGATATACCCTGTTTCCCCCCAAATAAGACATCCCCCCCAAAATAAAACCTAGTGCAATTTTTTTCAAGCTTAGAAATATAAGGCCTCCCCTGAAAATAAGACCTAGCAGCAGTCATTGCTACAACTCCCCCCACGCCATACATTAGCGTTAGCAGATCATTTAGATAGGTCTTACCTTGTGTGGGAGGCATCTTCTGCCCAGAGAACATGAAAGGGAGAACACTGCAGCCGCTGCTCCAAGGACAATTGTGCACAGGTTGTCGTATATGGAAATAGAGTCACAAGAAATTCTTGATGGAATTCAGAGTTTGGCTGGTTATGCTGATGCTTGTGATGACATGACTACAGTATATTAATAAACGTTGATTTTTTGTTCAACAATAAATGTGAATTCTTGTTCATGGAAAAATAAGACATCCCCTGAAAATAAGACCTAGCATGTCTTTAGGAGCAAAAATTAATATAAGACACTGTCTTATTTTTGGGGAAACATGGTATAGTACTTTTCAAGTAGAATGCTTCTTGTTATTGGTAGTAATTAAAATGAGGGAGTATTTTCATATCCAACATGTTACCACAATTGAAAAATCATAAGATTGGTTATTCATGTAAGAAAAATTAATTTTGATGACAGATAATATATCTACATGGATACTTGAATAAAGTGGAAAGAATTGCTCCTAGCTGGGTGGGGTCTTGGGCTCTGCTCCCAGACTAGCTGGCGTTGCTGGCTGGACTTGGTGCTGAGGGAGGCTGCAGGCAGAGCCCGCAGATGAATAGGGCCCCAGGCTATGTTATGATTAGTCAGGGCCACAAGCTGTGCCCTAAGTTGGTCAGGGCTACAAACTGGACTTTGCAATCAGGTAGACCACTGGTTGTTCTCTGTTTTTAAGCAAGGTTACTGGCTGGTTTCTCTGGACAATAGGGGCCTCCAGCTGTGTCCTGAAATTGCGTGGGGCTACAGACTATGCTCTGTGGTTGGCAGGGTTGCCATCTGGGCTCCCTGGTCAGGTGTAGTTGCAGGCTATGATCTGCAGTTGGGCAGGATCACTAGCTGGGCTCCCTGCTTCAGTGAAGCCTCAGGTCGTGTTCAGGGATTGGGCAAGGGTGTAAGCTGGGCTACACTGATGGATGGGGCTGTAGGTTTCACCCACGGTTCAGAGGTACAATGGTCTGAGCTCTGAGGATGCCTGGAATTACTGTTAAGGATCCCTGGTAATGTGGGGACAGAGCCTATGCTTATCAAATGGGTAGGGCTGTTGGTTTGATTGCTTGCCTGAGCAAGGATGGAGGATATGCCCTGTGATGCCCACGTGCTCTGATCAGGCAGACTGAAGGCCACACTCAGCAAAGCTGAAAATTTACTTCCTTTCCCAAGTGAGGTGATAGGAAGTGCTCCATGACCAGTACAACCTATTGATTGGGGACGCAAATCAGGTGGAACTGCCAGCCGAGCTCCCTGGCCAGTTAAGGGTTCCCTTGGTGGTGCAGATGGACCTCTATGTGCTGCTACACGCAGGAACAAGTCTTCCAGGATCTGAGTGCTGGTTGCTGTAAGCCCCCACCCACTGCTCCACTCCTCTCTGATCTCCAGTGTTCAAATCTGGCAGACTCCCTTTGTGATCCCCATGAGACAAGACCTGAGTGGGCCTCCCAGGAAGCATACAACCAAGGGGAGCTGCATGTATACATTGCACTCTTTTCTTTTTCTTCCTTCCCTCCCTCCCTCCCTTCCTTCCTCCCTCCCTCCCTCCCTCCCTCCCTCCCTCCCTCCCTCCCTCCCTCCCTCCCTCCCTTCCTTCCTTCCTTCCTTCCTTCCTTCCTTCCTTCCTTCCTTCCTTCCTTCCTTTCTTATCACTGGAGGAACCACAGGCTCAGGGTGGCCCTCTCATTACCACACTGTGAGGGCTAATGGGAGGGGTGATGCAGTCAGACTGTAGCTGCTTCTTTTATTCTCCTCATATGATCTTCGCAGTCTCTGTGTTCTGGGCAGGTGCTTCGACTCACCCCTGGGTTCTGGGATTTTCACAATGGTGTCTTGTCAGTGGATAGTTGCTTCTTGGTTTCTGTGAGAGGAATGAAGTCAGCATGAGGAACAACTTCTGTCACTATCTTGCCCCATAATGTTTATCTTAAAAACAGAAACAGTATTTCCTGGGCTTTCTCTTATCTAATCTTCAGAAATCACATCCACTACTTCCACAGCATAATTCCGGGTGTGCCCAGACAACATGTATAAATGCTCACAGACTAATTATCTTAACCGTATATCATGTCCTCTTCTCTCATTTAACTGTGAACCAGTTCTTCGCTTTACCTCTGATGCCAACTCCAAGAACGCTGTTCTCTTTTGTTTCAGATGAGCTCCAACTTCTAGATACCTAGGTTGCTCTGTTCCCAGGAAGCCCTTCAGTACCTTAAACAGATAAATTTTTGGTGGCATTTCCCTATCCCTTCTCGAGGAATTCCTAGGCATGTCTAAAGGTAATTACAGAAGTGGTTTAATATAAAACTTCCTCTTTTCTTTATAAAAAAAAATTTAACAAAAGTGTATTAGATACTTACTAGACAGCAGAAATTATAATAAACCTTCTGGATACAAGAGAAAATATGATATGATTCCCACCTTAAAGGAATTTACAGTGCAGTGGGAGAGACAGATGTATTAACAATGGAAGTTCTGCTTATGAATCCTATTCTAGATGCAGTCCCATTGGTTAGTGCTGTGTTATGTGCTGAATATAAAAAGGAACTTAGCTTTCTCTCTCCCGTTGCCCATAGTAGCTCTTTCTTCATCAGTCTATCACTTTCCTCCATACTGACTCTCAGCAGAGCATTGACTCCTTTAAGTTGAAATAGAAAACTCAGGTCAGGAAACTCCACAAGGTGATGTATTTATATAATGAAGTATTATATATGATACCCACAGTATTTGTGATTCTCACAAACATAATGGTGAACAAGAAAGCAAGACCAAAAGAAAATAAATGTGGCGTGATTCCATTTATATAGTTTGGAAAATTAAACTACTCTCTGTAGGTATGCATGATTTAGAGATGAAACCAGACACACACACACAAACACTAAATAAAACAATGAAGCATAATTATCTGCATGGTAGACAGATAAGAAAATTATTGGAAATGGAAATCAGGGGCCCAGTTCTTAGTAGGAACAAATTAAATAGCAGCTATAAAAATAATTCCTGCCCTGGCTGCTGTGGCTCAGTGGATTGAGCGTCGGCCTGTGAACCAAGTGTCTCTGGTTTGATTCCCAGTCAGGGCACATGACTAGGTTGCACATCAGGCCCCAGTTGGGGGCGCATCAGAGGCAACCAAACAGTGATGTTTCTCTCCCTTTCTTTCTCCTTTCCTCTCTCTCTAAAAATACATAAATATTAAATAAGTAAACATTAAAAAAAAGAAAAAGTTGCCTGAGTTTTCGATAATTATACAAAAAGCATGGGCTTTGTATAATATAAACAACAGAAATTAGGAATAAAAGAGAGAAAAAAAACTTAAAAAAAAATGCTCTCACTCATCTTAACTTTCAACAGAAGATCATTAGGTTTATGGATGTGCCTACCATGGTATGCTAGCCTTCTAGCAGCAGCTTTGGGACTGATTGCCACTTTATGCTTGGCCAGGGCACCTAAAATTAAGCCAATTGTTTTTTCTCCCTTGCTCCTCAATACTGAGCAAGTTTTACTTTCATTGATGAATTATTTTTTTACCATTAAAACAAAACCTACATAATGTTCAGTTTTACTTATTCATTTAACACATGTTAAATCCCTGCTCCTCTTACTGTTTCACAAGTATTACCTCATTATAGCTCATAACAGTACTTTGAGTTAAATATTATTGTTATGTCACTTTTTATTGATAAAGAATCTAAGGGAAAAAGAAATTTAAAAACTTCTATGACATCGCTAGTATTGCTAAAGACAGAATTCAGACTCAGGTAGACTATCCCCAGATTGGTGCTTGTTAGTAATTATTACACCATATTATATTCCATGGTGTGTGTAACTGTCTGGATTAAAGAGACATGAAAGGTAAAAACACACAAAGAAACAAACTTCAGGGGCCTGGAAATGGAGTACTGCTGTGAATAGACAATATCATTTCAAAATGCCCTCACACAAAATTTCCCTTTCCCCCACATTTTCTCTGTTTTAGTAAATGGTACCATGATTCGTCCAATTGTTTAGGTAAAATTTTTGAGCCATCTTAAATATTTTTTCCCTTTATTTACTTCATCTAGTCTTTCACTGAGTTCTGTCTGTTCTACTTCCAATATATGTTCTAAACAAGCATACAGAAAATATAGAGTGAAATCTTTTTTTTTCCAGGAGCTAGCAACATTGTACACAAAGAGCCAGATAGTAAATATTTTTGGCTTTGTGGGCCTGTGCTCTCTGTCACAGTGACTCACCTCTGCTGTTGGGACACAAAAGCAGCCATATATAATACATAAACAAATGGATGTGGCTATGTTTTAATAAAACTTTATTTATACTATCAGGCAGTAGGTTGCTGATTCCTATGCTATTTTAATAATGTTAAGTGATAGATTATGTACTCAATTTACCTGAAACATGGTGCATAATTGATGATACACAGTGCAAAATTCTGAATAAATGGCTTAACTTACTGTATCACATTAATTTCAGTCAATCTACCTGTGATGTATGGAGGAGACAATTATTATTTCTGGCTAAAATTCTAACTCAGATTTCAAGGATTTTATCACATTTTTTCATTGTGATGAATATTTTTTAAGTATGAAAGTACAAAACTCTCAAATTCTTTACATGGGATGAATAGAAACCATTGTGCCTTCTAATCTCTACCAGAAATTGTAGATGTGATTATTTTCAAGATTGTAAAAAGTATAAAGGGAGGTTTATCTCTGTTTTATCTGGAAGAAAATAATTTCATTTTTCTCTAAAGGAAAATTGGTTCTTGATCAACAAGTGATAGAAAGTTCTATTGTTATGCCATAAACTAGTAGTAGCTTAATGACATTTAATCAATACCTTTCTGTTTAAAAACACCCAGAGCCTTTCTTATTTAAAATCTCTCATCACTTAACTTGTACAATTTAACATTTCATAGGTTGTCTGGTTTAAGTTCTGTGGTTGTTTTAGGTGCAAACTTTGTTTTTCCAACATTGTATTCTAAAAGGTTTTAGTGTTGCCTCTAATTCCTCATGTTTCCATTATTCAGAATACTCCAATCTGTTCGCTGGCTTTGTCTGTTCGTTGAGATATTTTACACACATTTACACACAAATGCAATAATAGGTAAATCTCAAGCCGTTCTATCAGGAACATAATGAAAGATTAAGAAACCCTTGAGGAAGATTCTACAGCTCAGAAGGCTGCTTTAGGTTGTTCTGGATCACTAATTCGGATAGGTTAAAAAAGAATGATTCAAATTTGAGTACAGGGAAATTGAGGAGAGGAGGCAAATGGAATGAATACTTAAGACATTGCATACTAAATCTCTCTTCAGTGAAATCTAAGTAACTCAGTGTTTTTAGGTGTACGGGCTCTTTCAGGAAAGGGAAAGCTATACTTATCATATTATTATATTTAAAGCATTTTTCTTACAGATAACATATAGTTGGGTATTTTTTCTGTTCCATATGAAAATAATGTTTGTTTAATTTGTGTTTTTATATTATGACATTTAATGAAAGAGATTGATGCAATTATTGGATCAATAAATGATCTAATATGATCGGAGTTTGGTCAACTATTTCATTTCCTTCTGTTTGTGGCTATGATTTTGTTCTTCTATCTGCTTTTTTCTATGTTCTTTTGGATTATTTGAATATCTTAATACTTTTCAATTTACCTGTTGACATTTGGTTATGTCCTACTGTATTTCATCTTAATTTTTAATATCTATGTAGATTTTATCACCTCAGAGAAAATATAGAAGACTTGTAACCATATTCCTTTAACCTCTTTATTTTATAATTGTCATATATAATACATTTATTTTTTTTTGAACTAATAACCAGACAATAGCAGTGTTTTTGCTTTCAACTGTCATTCATATTTTAAAGAAATCAAAAGGGGAAAACAATCATCTTACATTAGTTCATATTTTTACCATTTTCGTTGCTCTCCCTTCATTCCTAAAGTTTTAAGTTTCCCTCTGATTTCATGTCTCTTCTTCCTGAAAATCTTCTGTTAGCATTTCATTTGGAATAAGACTTATGACAAAAAAATTATCTTAGTTTTTCTTCATTTAGAATTTTTTTTTCCTTTATTTCATGGAAGATACTTCTAATTTTAGTATATGTGCTGCCGAAGTTAGCACATGGAAGATACTTCTACTGAACATCTAGGTTGACCATTCTTATCTTGCACTTGAAGACATTGTTCCACTCTCTCCTGGTCTCCATGGTTTCTGTTGAGAAATACACATACATTTGAATCATTGTTCCTATAATGTAATGTATTATATATATTTTTAAATGTGATATATATTAAATGCATAAAACTCCTTCCTACAGGTTCCTAAGGTTCTGTTCTCTTTTTATAAAAATATTTTTTTCTCACTGACTTAGATTGGATTATTTTCATCGCTCTTTCTTTTATTTTTTTCTCTGATCTCTTCATTATTCTATTAATCTTATTCAGTGGATTTTTAAAGTATTCAATGTGGTAGTTCTCAGTTCTAAATTTTCTATTTGTTTACTTTTTATAGTTTTTATTGCTCTAGTGAGAATTTCTGTGTTTCATATTCAACTCTAGAGTGTTTATTTTTATCCCATACAGTATGCTTTTAATAGCTGATTTAAAGTCTTATTTAGATCATCTCAAGGTTGGCATCTGTTAATTATCTTTTTTAATTGCTCACATATTCCTGATTCTTTATATATAAATTCATTTTGAATTGTATCCTAGATATTTCAAACATTGCCTGTCAAGTTATGAGCCCTGTTAAAATCCTCTGAAAAATGTTTTTTGTTTATTTTAGCAGTCAATCATTAAATTAGATTTAAACAGCACATTCCATCTAACCTTCAAATTTAGTTTTCAAATCCTTTGCTATTCATTTTTAGGTTGGTCTCCTCATGTGCCTCTCAGTTCTTCGTTTGGGAATGAGGTGGTGATTTATATCACTGATTAATTCTCATAACTTTTGCTACTCCATGCACACATGGAGTATGGAGTTTTAAATTGTAATCAGTTTGAAAAAGTATGCTTTAGGGTTCTTAATCCACCTGGGATTGCATTAAGACTGGTTACTAATCTTTTGATCCTGCTTTCCTCATTTTCTTCTTAGAGGGTATGGTTCTGAGACCAGAAAGCCTTGGTTTGAGTTGTGGTACCATTGCTTACTGTGTAAAATAGAACTTAACCTTTCTTTACCTTGTGAAATGTGGACACAGTAATCATTCCTTCATAAAGTTGTGTGAGGATTAAGTCAGCATGTATGAAAAATGATGAGGGCGGTGTCTGGCACTAGGGCCATGGTGTGGCATAATTCTAAAGTGCATAATTTATAGTGTAGATCACAGTGGTCAGTGAGCTTGGCATTGTGCAGTGTTGGCTGGCTCCTGAACCATCTCTTATTTTATTATTATTACTATAAATTATTATGACTTGTCTTAAATTCTGTGTTGTTTTATATTTCTAATTAAAAACTAAACCTACCCTGGCCGGTGTGGCTCAGTTGGTTGGAGCTCTGTCCTGTAAACCAAGAGATTGCAGGTTCAATTTCCCATCAGGGCACATGCCTGTGTTGCAGGTTTGGTCCCTTGTCAGGGAGTGTTATGAGAGGCAACCAACTGATGTCTCTCTCTCATGTCGATGTTTTTCTCCCTCTTTCTCCAGTCCTTCCTTTGCCTTTCTCTGAAAACAAAAACAAAAACAAAACCCTAAACTTGTTCTTACCTATATTTTTAAACACTTGTCCTCTGAGGTAGAATATAGAGATTGAATAAATGTTGTTGAAAGATCATCTTCGTTATGCCCTCTTGTGTTATCTAGAACAACAGAAAATGTATGGACATTCATCAGAGAACTTATGCTTTGTATAAACTTCAATCACCAGCAAAGGAGAAAATAATACTGATCCTCCTCTTGACCTGCAGCTTCCTGCCCTGTTGGTTGAGGCAGGGCATTCTTCAGAAAGATTCTTCTCCAGTGTGCTGTGCCTTGTCACTAATTCTTCTCTTTTCTAATGTGACTTAGTACTAATCATCTGTAATCTTGAGCTGAGTCTCTTAGGAGGATTTAAGTGCAGTTTTCCTCAGGAGAATTTGATACCCAAAACATAATTGCATATTGATCTGGTCAGGAATCCTTATGTCAGTACTCATTTCCATCTCAGATTCTTTCAAAGCCCAAGAGAATATTATAGAGTTATGAAATACAATGTTGATTTCTATTGGGAGTTTTTCTTAGATGAGAGAATGAAGGAATTTGAAATGCCTAATTCTAGACCTGTTTAAAAATTTTTTTCTTTTCTTTTTTTTTTTAATTTTCAGGAAAGGTTCGTGGACCTCTATAAACACCATGGTACTTTGATGATTTTTTCCTTTATACTCCAAAATATGGCATGATGGCTAAGAATGCAAGTTTACGGATCTGGATTTGAATTCTGGCTCTGCCACTTAATAAGCATAATTTTTTTCTTTTCTTTTTGTATTTTGTTGTCTCATCTGTAAAACGGGAATGATAATATTATTTTTTCATAGGGCAGTTCTGTAAATAAACTAACTTATTATAGCACCCAGAATATCCTCTGCTGTATAAATATGTTCTGCTTTATTCCTGTTGTACAAATGAGGAAGCTGAAATACAGAAAAGCTAAGAAACTAATATTCTGTATGTTGTTTAATCTCTCCTATCCACCTATTCATAGGTCCTAACTATAATGGAAATAAAATTTTGCTTTCTTCTTTTAAGTATTTGTATTCGGAGAAAAGTGGTCTTTCAGGAAAATTAAGCATCCATCTTAGCAATTTTTTGCAGAAAATGTAACAAAATACCACAATATGATGTACTAACTTACTCATTGCCTCCTTTCCATGTGTCCTTACAAAAAGGATAAAAAAAAATAAAAAAAAAAAATTAAAGGGGAGCCAAAATGTTTGAAGAAAATAATGTTTGCTACAACCGCTTTTAAAATATATGCTTAGCTAAAATGGACCTGCACATCATGAAGTCTTGTTTTATTAATTGCTTGTTAAGTTTCTAAAAACTTTGAGATGTCTTTTGTTAGCAAAAAATGTGATGTTTTTAACAAAAGTTATATTTCCTGAGATTTATTACTGCAATATTTGCAATTCTAGTTAGAATGCTTAGTTCGCCAGACTATTGTAGGTAAAACAAATGTTTCAGCAAAGGAATTCACCATTTCCTTGCTGGATCATGTTATTAAGGATCCTATTTTTTTTTTTTTTAATTTATTCTATAGATAGGTCCTGTTTCTCCTTTCCTCTCTTGGGCAGAGTCCTTTTTGCGAATGCATTCAAGTGACTGAAAACTACTAGAACAGCAAGACCACTTGAACTTCTGCACCCAAACTATTGCCCTTCCCCTCCCTCAATGCCAAGCATGTAACCAGACCTGAATGAGGCCCCTAAGAAGGACATCGCTTTTACTTAAATGGAGATTTTTTCTTTTTTTGTTTGCTTGTTAGTGTTTTTAAAGACAGTCTTGAGGATTTTAGCCTTTACTATTTTTAACTTCAACTGCTGATCATTTGTGTTAAGCCAAAGCTGCCTTAGGCTGCATCAGACAAAAATATCCATGCCACCTTTCTGATGGACAAAAACTTTTCCATTATGGCCAGGTGCTATTGATTTAATCAGTTGAGTCACATGGAGTCTTGTAATTTTGGCAAGCTAAATATTATTATTTAGTATTTGGTGTGAGTCCTGAGCTATGCTAAGTGCTTTGTGCGCTTGTTTAATTTCCACAATAAATCTGTGAGTAGGTGTCATTGTTGCTACTTCCTTTTTTAGAGGTGGAAACACTAGCAAGATTGAGTATGTGAGGTCACCCAGCTAACAAGTGCAGTGCTAGAACCTGCACTTTGGTGTCTAATTCTAAAGACTGTGCTTTTACTAACAGGGCTCAATTCTCCAGCTCTGCCTCCATTTGCATTGTTAACACAGGTGACATGATGAATTATGAGTCGGTCACCTTTTAGAGCCCATGTAGCTAACATAAGAACCATGTTGTAGAATGAGTAGATATATGAACATTATGTTTTTCATTTCTATGAAATTTTTCTATTTATATCCATAAATAACCTTGGAGCAAACTCTTTATGCATAAAACATTTCATGAATAATTGATATGATATGTAGGTAAATCCCCATGCTATCTGTGGGGTCAGAGTATTTTAGTTATTTCCTGAGAGTCTGAAGAAAATTAATTTTTCAATGAAAATACCTTCATCCAAGTACATGTGTCCTAGTCATTATGTGGTCTTGGAGGCACATGCCTATGTCTGGCAATTGACCTAGTTTGGTGGTGCTATTATACTCTGCCTGATCTGAAGATTAAACAACTGCTGCAACACATGAATGTAATTCTGGTAGGGACCATTCAACATTCCTTTAAATCTGAAAGTCATGAGATTGTCAGTGTTCAAGTTTTATAGATTGTCAAGTTATGAGCTTGACAGTTCTTCACTCTCTGGCATCCTCTGCAGGCAATATTCAGGGCCAGTGGGACAAGCTAGGAGGAGATGAGATAGTCTGACACGTCATATGTGTGTGTGTCACTTTTACCATATTGTCCAAAGACTTTAGAAATTATATGCTCATTTATATTACAGAGGCTTTTGGAAAGTTCGGTTAGTATTGTGGCTTATCAGGAACTCATTGTATCTAGCTTTATGCCTATTGAACAAAATAAAAGGGATAGGAAAATGCTTTTAACTTAGATGAGGCATTGAATTTCAAAAGGAATTTTTTGAGCTTATATTTTTCATAATATTGATTGTGTTTTGTTGCGCTATGTTATGTCACAAAATACATAAAATTACAGACATAGATAGCATTTGGGCCAACAATGTTATCTATATCTTTTTGTTGTTGTTGTTCATGTCTTCACTAATTTTATTCTCCAACAATATAGTGAGCTCAAATTAGATAACAGTGTGCTTATAACATTGTTAAGACCTAAATAGGACAAGATGCTAAACTTTGAAGATATTATGGTTTCATAAGAGACCAGACAAGGAAGAGAACAATTGCAATGACATGTAATTAGTTGCAATGCCTGTCTGTACAAGGTACACATGGCAACATTTTTCTATGTCAGCACGAATATTTCATAAACATCATCTTAAATGGTGGCATAATACTCTTTTAAGTAAGTTTTGCATCATATATCTGACCATTTTTAAACTTTAGGAAATTTATGCTTTTGCCCTAATATTTTACTATTGTAAATGGTGTTCTAGTGAAGATTCCTATGTTTTTTTTCCTTTCTTTTTTCCTTTGCCTAGATAATTGGAATAGTTATTGCCGAATCAATAGGTATCAGAATTTTAAAACTCATGATACATGTTATAAATTGTTTGCCTTAAATGTTATGAATTTGTGCCCCTCTGAAAATACATGAATCTGCCCATTTCACTGAGTCCTTGACTAACCTACTATAGTGTATTATATATACTACATATTATATTATGATTAAAAAAAATCCTTTCAAATTAGATAACTAAAAATACTATTTCATGTCATTTACTACTCATTATATTATTGAAGTTTGCACATTTCTTATTATGTAGCCACATTTCCTTTTTGGTGAATTGTCTGTTTGTCCTGTATTACGGTATCTATTGAAGTACTAGTAATTTTCTTTTTGATTTAATGAATACACATTAACAAAATCAATCTTTGATCATCACATGTGTTGTTATTTTCTATAAACTCCCACAAATGAGACCACAGAAAGCAAAATATTTATTTCATCCCTGAAACATGCCAAGAGTACAAAGGCAAAAAAGGCACACACCAACATGCAGTCTTTTTGGAGGAAGACAGACCCCATCACTAAGTGCATTAAAATGTAATATGTGTGTTCATGAGAAAATTAAGAATACAGTATTCCCTCACTTATTGTAGGTATTACATTCTAGACCCTTCCCGCCCCCCACCGCGATAGGTGAAAATCCACGAAGTAGGAACCTTACATTTATTTTAGTATTTATATATATTTTAAGGCTTTATAAACCCTTCCCACACACTTATAAACCTTTCCCACTCCCTTATTAACCTTTTCTACTCTCTTATTAACCTTTTCCACACTTTTATAAACACTACTTATGCTCTTAAACATATTTTACACTCTTAAACCTACGTAACTTTAAAAACATACATATACAATACTGTAAAATCTCATGATATAGTGAAAAATCCATGATAAATAATTAAATATAATATTTTTAAAAACCCGAAATACAGTGAGGCCGCGATAAGTGAACCGCAATATAGAGAGGGACTACTGTATAGTATTCTGAGTTCTGTGTTCTGCAATATGTTGAAAATATGCTTTTGTCCTCAATGTTCATTTAAATTTACCTCTAATACTTCACCATAGCTGAATGCTGTCCTTCATGTGGGTAAGTGGGAAACTTTAAAGGTGGGTTCTTCATGTTTGAATGAAGCTCAATTTTTGTCAACCCAGCATATACATCTTTTTTGAAGAATCCCCGATTTTTAAGTTTGTGGCTAGCTGTGGAAGGAACTGTACACTCCCCATTGCATAACCTTCTTACCTTATTTGTAGCTGGGCTGTGGCTTCTGACCCAGGCTTCGCTCCATGGGCCCATGTCATAGAAGGGGGTTAGTGGAGAAGCTCTTTGGCAGTGGGAGCAACTGCGGCCTTAGTGCCTTCAGAACCAGCAGCACTGTCCAGTGTGCACTGAAGGCTACGCAGCAGCACAAGGTGTGGGATCCCCCCATCAGCGATGGCAGCAGGGTCAGTGGCATCATTTGGGCTATAGTTTATGTGTCGTAGCTTTTTCTTCTCTTTTCTTTCTTTCTTTTTTTTTTTTTTTTGCCCTTTTTCTCATCTGATTTCTCTTGGTGCTTTGTAAGGTATTTAATAGCCTTTATTTATTATTTATTTTTTGTTAAATTTGAATCATCAAGTGTTGATTTTGATTGCTTTTAGTTAAGTATATTGACCAGTACAGCTATTGCTCCTAGCTAAATATAGATATTAAGCAGATATGACTCAGAAAGACTTTCCCAATTTAAAGGCTCACTGGCTTGCTCAGACCTGTTATCCAGGGATAGTAAGTGAGGGCTGGAGAAACCAGCTAGTAACCCAAACTCACCTGCAGCTCTGTGGTGGCAGAGCTGGGGCTGGAACCCTTGTCTCTTAATGGCTGATAATTCTCTTTTCCTTTTCCTCAGCCCTGGTGCATTGATTTGTGTGTTTCTGACTGACCTGTGATTGCATAGGTCACATGAATCAGATCCTGTGCTTCTTAGGGACACATTCCTTTATTCTCCCTTAGTGGTTATTTTTTCCCCCACAGCGTGGTTCTGAACAGGGTCAGAAGCACAGAGGCACCAAACTAAGACCCGTGGGACTTAAGGAAAGTTCAATGGAGTGTGAGAAAAATAAGCATAGTCGATGTAAAGCCAATTCAATTCAATGAATTAAATATATGTAATGCTAGATCACAAAGACAAATAAGCATCATTCCTAACATATATATTCATATACACCTCCCTCTCTCTATATATATGATATATATGATACATAGATAGATCATACAACCTATGATCTATTTATCCTATCTGTCATTAGCTAATAAGTTTTGTGTATGATGCAGATGATAAATGAAATAAATTATTTGACTTTTTTCTCTGATCTAATAAACTCATACTGTTTAGTTCATTAGAAAGTAGTGAAATTTGGCAAATTCTTTTACAATCTTCTTTAAAGAATCATTAAAATATGATTTGTGATGCCTTTAAGAAAAAAATATATCAGGGTTTTAATCATGCTATCGGATTGATATATTCAGTGTTTCTGTCTAAGAGTAACATTAGCTCAATCTGACAGACCATTCGGGAATAATTCAAACTGCAAGAAGGAGTACCAAGATTAATTATACACTTTTCTGCAGCTCTGTAATTGCTTCATTCATTTTAATTTTTGCATCCTTAGGTAAGCTTCTGGCAGTTTGAATCCCATGGCCTCCTATTGTGTGTTGGGAATTGCTCATAGTGCTTTGGGTTCCCCTAGAGAAGCCAGCCCAGGATTGAGGCCCAGTAGGCACACCAGGCTACCATGAGTACTCACTTGATTAATAATATCAATGTGAAATGTACATGAGAATGCCTTTCTCTGATGGAGTCCTTTCTGGGCATGTTCCCTTTTGTGGCCATGACAATGCCTAGATAATTTTTATTACAAATTTCAGTGTTCCTGTTATATGAAAACATCAAAAATTATTTGATGATTGATTGGGGATATATATATAAATTTTCTTATTCATAAATTTAAAATTTTTTATTTTTTTTACCTTTTATAATTTTAATATATGGAGTATATTTTACACAGAATTCTAATAGTACATGTACTAAAATTTTTTTACACTTATACAAAGATCCACAATCTTAGTATTTATTAGTTCAAATCCTGGATTATATTACTTCATTTGAATGTTGCTTCCTGGTATGAAATTTCAGTGAACAGGGGAAGTACAAGAGGGTGTTACTTATTAATGGCTGTTAGTAGCTCCTAACCACCCATCTTTAGAATAACAATTTCAGTATTCCCTCACTTATCGCGGGTATTATATTCTAGACACTCCTGCAATAGGTGAAAATCTACGAAGTAGGACCCTTACATATATTTTAGTATTTATATATATTTTAAGGCTTTATAAACCCTTCCCACACTTATAAACCGTTCCCAGTCCCTTATTAACCTTTTCCAAACTTCTATAAACACTATTTGTGTTCTTAAACGTATTCTACACTCTTAAACCTACATAACTTTAACAACATACATATACAGTACCGCAAAATCCCACGATATAGCGAAAAATCCATGATAAGTAATTAAATATAATATTTTTTAAAATCCTGTGATACAGTGAGGCCGCGATAAGTACACTGTGATACAGAGAGGGACTACTGTACTGCCTTAAATTGAAATGTAAACAGAAGATTATCCTTTTCTGCGTAAATTGGTATTTTCTGCTAGGACACAGGTAGTCTTCAATTTGTGACATGCTTAGTTCTCAGTCTTTCCAGGTCATCACATTATGGCTCAGTAGGCCAGCAGGCTGTTTGCGAACAAGCATTCAGGCTGGTTGTTTCCTGACCATCCATGTGAGGGTCCTTCTCCCCTGTTCAGTTTATGAGTAGCAGTTAAGAGCCAAGGGCAACAGCATATTATGTCCATAACAGTGCTTTCACTTTTCTCTATGAGGTCAGAAGGATGAGGTCTGTGTGTACAAATGAACTGTGTAAAAAGAAAGAGGAAGAGAGGAAGGTACCCCAAACCACAAGTGCATGTATATAACCAGGAGACGATGTGCAGCTAGAACAATGCCCTTGAGGGTTATTCCAAGGAGACATTTTAAACTTGTATTGAACAATGGCACTTAATGAGATAAAATCCTAGCTTCTAGAGATGACCACTGTTAAAGGTCAGACTTACCTGGTTGTGTAAATTGAGCACAAAGTGTTGGTTATGAATGCAAGCTCTAGAGTTATACTGCCCAAGATGGGCTCCTTGGCTCCACTGTTTACTTTCTGTGTAATGTTGGGAAGCTACTTAACCACTCTGTGTCACAGCTTCTTCATTATGCGACTCTCACAATTATTGTACCTAATTTATAGGCTGGTTGTAGAAATTAAGTGAGGTAAATCTATATCAGTCGCCTGAAGAGAACCTGGTTCAATAAATTCTGGTTACTATTATCATTGCATATGATATAAAATATCATCACTGAAAGTAACCACATAAACTCTTTAATATACTTTTTAAACAATTGATAAATTGAATTAGACAAACAAATCTAGGGATGGGATGGAAGCAACAAAGGGTTATGATAAGGTTTGATTTGGTTTCTTATCTTTCCTTCTCTGTGTGGTTCATTGAAAAAAAAATGGAACTTAGAATTTAATTATGATTTCTTTGCCTACTTACTAGCTCGTGAACTTGACTAAGTAACATGATGTCTCTTAGAATATTTCCTCATTTTAACTATAATTATGATCTTACTTTTCACAGAATACTAATGTGAAGTGCAACTTAGGTAGCATATTAAATGTTTATAGAATTGAACAACTTAACAGATTTTTTTTCTCTTTCAATTGAAATCAATATAGTATGACTTTATTTTGACAGGATAAATAGTAAAGTTCTGTACCTTAAAAAAGTAGCTTTGTATATGTTCAATGTATTTCTCAATGTAAAAAAGAAATGTAAGAGAAGTAGAAAGATGTAGGAACTATCTAAATTTTTCATATTAAAAAATAATCACTTCTGACATTTTAGACATAGTGTTTTTGAAGATATTGCTCTATCCATCTATAAATACTTACATTTATGTGGAGACTATTATATAACTTGATAATATATATGTTCTGTATATTAATCCCCCCCATGAATATATCATAGATATCTTTCTGGTTCAATACATACAGATATACTTTATTTTTAATGACTATATATAACTCCATTTAAAATTTCTTACAAAATTACTTTATTGGCATCAAATTACTACTTATATCATTTCCAATTTGCCTGTTAAGCAATGCTGCAACACTACATGCATATGTAACACACGTGGAACACACATTTTTGTGCTTGAGTACTTTTCCACACATATGTTCTGAAAAGCAGAATTGATACATGAAGGTGAACACACAGTTTCTAATTTTGTGCAACTTCTTCAAATTGCTTATGTTTCTTGAATGATTGGTGAGAACAAACATGGTATTTTATATATTTTTTCTTTAGATCAAGGGGAAGAGTTAAAGGGCTCTTTACTGGGCTGAGGCATCAGAGTCATAACCCATACACAGCATTCTTAGCCCAAGGCAGAGAATGGAAGGTGCTGTTGTGCTAAGATGAATTCACAGAGAGTATGTCTTCAGAGGCAGACAAAGGACAAATAAGGTGGTCTCTTTTTATGTGGATGTTTACTGCACTGGATTTACAAAAAGAAAAAGAAGACAACAAAAAAGATAACCCATTAAAATATTCTGAAAATGTTTCTAGATTTTCCTAAGTGCCTTCAACCATTTCCAAAGACAAACTGAAGAGACTCTCCAGAGAATTCCTTTTAAATTTAAGTATTTTTTAGTGAATTTGCTTCTTAATGTTCTAACTTATTTCAGGAAACAATGTCAAGGATTATGAATAATATCCAGTTTATATCATATATTATAACTATAAATATATATTTAGTGCATATTAAATAATAAAAGTTAATACTTAATAAGCCCTTATTATGTGACAGCAGTGTAATTAATTTAATTCTCTCAAGAATCCTAAAACAAACTTTAATTATTAATCCAGTTTTACAGAAGAAAAAAGTTGAGGCTCAAAAAAGTTTGAATAACTTGACCAAACTCATAGTTAATGGTACAGCCACTTTTCTATGGCACATAATACTCTCTACTCATAAATTCCATGTAATAAAATTACATTAAATTGTCTGATTCTATTTATTATATGTTTATATCTACCTATTTATAAAAGCTTTATATTATAGGAATAGCAGTTTATTAAATGTGATATTTGTAGTAATCTGTATTTGAAATTTGGCTACAGGGATTTGATATAAAATGCAACCATTTTTATGTCATGTTCTGAGGCAAAAGTAGATTCAAGTGAAATCATTAAGACTTATTTTTCCTTTTTCAGATGTAGCTCACAGGGTGTATATTGAATTTAACTCTACTGCATGGCCAACAAATGAGTTGTCAAAGAGTTGTCGTCTGTTTTCTACTTAGGAAAAAGTTTAAGCCTTAGGTAAAACATATATATATACATATATATATATATATGTATATATATATATATACACACACACACACACACACACACACATATATTTTTTTTTTTTTAAGATTTTATTTACTTTTAGAGAGAGGGAGAGGAAGGGAGAAAGAGAGGGAAAGAAACATCAGTGTGTGGTTGCCTCTCACATGCCCCGAGCTGAGAACTTGTCCCGCAGCCCAGGCATGTGCCCTGACTGGGAATTGAACCAGCGACCCTTTGATTCACAGGCCAGTGCTTAATCCACTGAGCCACACCAGCCAGAGCTAAAACATATTAACTCTTATAATTGCCCTTCTTCTAGCAAAAAAAGTCTAATCTATAGTGTGTAGATTTGGAAATTCAAATGAAGTACTTTGAAAAACAAATTTTGACAAACCATCTGAAAGCAACTTAAAAATGAGTTTGATTTGTATATAAGAAAATATTGGACTGATATCTATTCACAATATTTATTTAATTTTCACCATTAAAGTTCCTGTCACTTTATGTCACTTTTGTGAAGTCATACAGGAGGTATACTCATGCGGAAGGCAATACAGGGTATAAAGTTGTGTGCTCTAGAGCTAGACTACCTGTTTTCAAACCCTAGTCTGCAAAAGGGTTATATGGACAAATGAGTTCACTTCTTCATCCCCATGTTGTCTTTAAAAATGGTGATAATAATAGCAATTACTGATAGGATAAGTGAGGATAAGTGAGTTAATATAGTAATATCCTTAGAATAATGTTTGGTAAAAATTAATGTCCTTATAAAACCCTTTTCCATTTTTCTCCTTTCTATTTTCTGTACTTTCAAAAGTTAGTCTCTAAAACATTTTCACAGTTATATTTTTCCTTTTTCTGGACACTAATAAAACTTTTTTTGACTGTTTTTACAATTAAATTATTTTTTGTGTGGTAATGCAGAGATACAACATAATATGGAACAAAGTATAAGAGCCTTAGAATCAGAAAGAGTTGGATTCAAAATCTGGATGATCACTTACTTATTCTGTGCCTTTGAGGAAGATACTAAGCATATGTCTATTAAAATGAAGATAATTTAGATCTTTATTTGCATCTATGCAGTGTCTAGGTGTAGTGACTAAAACATGGTAAATGCTCATGAGTATACTTATTTCTTCTAATAAGTGTAAAGTTCGTAATGGCAGGACCATGTCTCATTTATCTGTGAGAATGTTTGAAGTTTCGCTCAGGAATGCATATATGTTCAATTTTACTTATAGTATGATTTAAATCAAACTGACACATTCACCCATGTTATCTGGTATTAGGCATTTCTGGATCCTGGAACTCAAATGGTATCATTTTTATGTTGTCCTGATTTTTTTTCCGCTCTAGATTGGCTCTATTTTCAGGAAAGCACTCTTTTTTTTTTTTTTTGTTCTAAGACAATTGTCAGCAAATCCAGTCTCCTATATTTTCCGATCAGCAATCATAGTGGAAATAAAGTGCCTCTTTTTCAAATATTTCAACCAATTTCCACACATTAGTACCATTGGCTCTGGGTGCTTAGGCCTTTCTCTTAAACCAGAAAGTTCTGACCCACAATGGAGAAGTGGTTCCTCTCTAGGAAAATGGGGGAGCTCTAACCAGAAAACATGTGAGAGGGTGCTGAAAGGGCCTCTGCAAATATTTAAGGCCCCCATTTGAGCAGGAAGACCTACCATATGATTGACTGCCTTGTCTGCTACTGCCTCTGTAGAATTCTGTGTTTCATCTGACTGCTTTCAGACGAAATCTCCCTCACCTTCTCCCAGCCACTGACCTTTACTCTGAAAAGACAAGATTAAGTTTCTGAAGCCGCATTTGTACTGTAGAGAGGCTACATACGGCAAGTTTACAAAGGCATTGGAGGAATGGCCTTCGTAGCGGCGGCATTGGTGTCAAGTTGAAAGAACGTTCTGGTTGTGCCACTTTCACATAAGCTGGTATCATTGAAAGAACAAGGGGATTGAAAAGAGTTGAAAGGAAAGAACTTTCTATTACAAACTGTTATAATTAGTAGATTATAGGGGAGTTTTATTGATGTAACAACAATTTGAGTACCTGTCATCTGTCAGACCATGCTCTTTTTTGGTTGATCAGATGAGCAACTATTTCCAGTGTTACCTACATGCTCTACTAATCTTGTTGTTTTCTTGAAGTCACTTTTGGCAATATTTTGTTATACATCTATCTGTATGTTTATTTAAGGTCCATTTTAAATAAATCCTATAAGGGAAAAGAGCATATATGCTTGTTCTTCAGTCTGTACCACATTTCTTTTCATTTTGGGCCTGATATAGTACATCTTTTCTGTGTAAACTTGTTCTGCGTATCGGAGGATATTTAGCTGGATCTCTGGCTGTATACACTAGGCGCCAGTATGATTCCACCCACCTCTATAATCTGGTCTGTCCTGTGGTCCCAAGCAAAAATATCTCTAGACATTGCCAAATGTCTCCTGAAATGCACAATGGTTCTGGTTGAGAATTATTGGTCTACACTCAGTACCAAGAGAGCAACACAGAGAGTCGACTTAGACTACTATTTATTTAAAGAATGAATCCTTTTATGGAGACCAACTTGAATGATAGAGACCAAATTTTATCATTTCTTTTAGGATGTCTTCTGAGTCACATTTGCTATTTGCCTTCCCAGAGCACTAGTCTAGCTTTCCACAGGTGCTGGCTTCTAAATCTCGCTATCTGACATTCCAAAAAAGGAATACTGATTTGTACACTTGTCTGAGTGATTTGGTCTTCTAGTTCATGTGAAAGTGGCTTGTAATTTCCTTGAAAACCATGACTCACTTCTCGCAACTTTTCTCATCAACTGTAACTTTATATTAAAACAACTTTTATATATATATAAACAACTTTTATAAGTAATCCTCCTGTTGTGTTTATTTTTCTTTTCTAGAAAACCTTATGGAGAAAAGATGATCATACTCTACATCCTTACCATGAACCTAATTTTACTCCCGCTCAGTCTGATGAAATATAATATCCAGTTACTTTGAAGTCAACACACCTGGCAATGTCTATCTAGGAATGTTCTAGGAATAACAGCTGATGTAACCACTCATTTCAGGCTCACATGTGTTAGTGTTAATACACCAGGGGACCTGTCTGCTAGACAAAGGCTAATGACTTTTCCCTGTTCACGTTGCATGCAGTTTATGCTCACGGTCTGTCACTTTGGATCAACGAGATCATTTCATAATAACTGTAATTGACTTTTTGGCCCAAGTGTCCCAAAGTCTTTCTCCTCTAAATTCATCTCATGCATGATGTCTAAACCAGAAAATTCTGGTATTTACTAAGGCTTGTTGTGTGTTACATAAATGTACATTTTCCCAGTCTCATGTGATCAAATCACAAGTACTCCTCATTGCAAGCTGCCCTTAACAAATATTTATTCTATCGCTTTTGTGATATTAACAAAAAAAACTAATATCTGGGGAACATAAATAACCTGCCCAGGTCACGTTATAAGAGAGTAGCAAACTGAGGCCTCTGTTACTTCCTAGTCCAGTTTTCTTTGGCTGGTATTTAAAATCTAAACAATGTTATTCAGAGTAGACTTCGTGCTACCAGGGACTGATATCAAGCCCAATTATTATGTTTTTTGTTCCTCTCTGATGTAGTAGAAGCTTTACTGTAGATTTTATGAAATTGAAGTTGTAATCTCTGGTATTCTAAGTTAAGGAGATATGGTTCTACTCTGAGCTAGGCCCTGGGAATGCTAAAATTGATAAAAATATTGTCTTCACTTAGGAAGTTTCATGTCGGAAAGAGACAAATATATAAAAGCTTATTTATAATTCATAGCTGTTATTCAATATGGCCAGTGATATGCATAAAGTGGTTTGAGAACACAGTTAATGAGAGAAAATTAATTTGACCTTTCCTGGGTTGGAGGATACAGAATATTAACAACAGGGTATGAAATTGAACCTTGAGGCCATGAGAAATAAATTGATATGTCTGCCATGTTGGCCAGGTGGGCACTGTGGGGAACACAGCTCACTTCCCATATAGGCACAGTACAAATAAAGCAATTGAAATGGGAGCTTAAGGTTTTCCTTGAAGACAGACTGAGTCTGAGGCTACCTTGTTTTCTCCATAGCACTTAGCACAATGCTAAAACCAATCTAAACACTCAATAATGCTTTTATTAGGTGAAGTAAATGCAATTTCCTACCAAGTGTCCAAATTTAAAGAAGCAAAGAAACCATTTTTCTTAAATTGGCTTTTAATAAAGATGAAGATCTCTAATTAGGAGGGTACAGGAGCATTTATTAGTAAATGAGTAAATTCATTGATTATAGGGAAGTAGTTATTAACCCAGAATGCCAAGCCAAGAAAGCATAAGGTTGTTTCAAATAAACAAATTTACTAGCTAATAAAGCTAAAGAAGGTTAACTAAGTGCACTCAATAAAAGCCAGTAAACTATCACATAATTAGACTCAAAAGTTTACACAAGTCATTAGGCACTTTACCAAAGCTAATGAAGAAGCAGTTTTATAAACTAAGACTTATGGGGCTCAAGAACTTCTTTGTGCCATATTAATGGTGGGGTATTTAAGAGGTTTGGTTTCCAGATCCAAAGTATGGTAAAAAAGAGGAGAGAATAATGATTAAGAGAAAGAGGTGGTGGTAAGGAATGAAAGAACATAACAGAAGGATGTTTTAAAAAATGTACCAGGAACTACTAGCCCAGGCAGCATCCATGGCGCGAGAGTGGTAAGGATTTTCTCACTAGTGGGTTTACTATTGCCTCCTAGAGGAACGCTGATGACATTGCCTTCCAAGTTGAAGAATATAGCCCAGTGGATGGTCTTTAATGAATGCTTCAAGAGAATCAGGGTAGGCAATTTAATAATTGACAAGAACTTCCCTTTGTATAAATATGAAGGAGTTCTCTTTAGGTTCCTGAGAATGACAGTTGTGTAAGAGTAGTATTAAACAGACATAATTTCCATGGTAGCAAACAAAGGATTTGGGCCTGAGGAAGAGCAAAGCAATATTAATCTGAAGCTCCTAGTTAGTTTTGCCTAGCTTAAACTGTGACAAAAACAAACAAACAAACAAACAAACAAAACCAGGTTGGTTATAAAGAAGTACTCCAGATTCCACTCACCAGGCTATTTTGATCGGCTATGTAATTTCTTTTACAGTACAAACCACAGATCTGGGGGCACTAAAGAAGGGGTTTGTAGGGTTACTGCTAGATGCTAGATTATATTTAACATAACAAGAAGATCCTCATGGATAATTAGACATAACCAAAGAATGTTTTCTCAAGAGACTTTGGGAATTTTTTCAAAGCTTGCTTTTTCTGTATTTTTTTAACGTCTACTCCCTTGAATCAGACAGACTAAACTTGTAGGTTCCAGAGGACTCTCCCTCACTTGTTTAACAAAAGGCATCTGATGACTTATGACCAAACAGAGTTAAAGTGACATTTTAAAATTCTGTGAAGTTATAGTTTCCAGGGATAGTGTTGTGTCATGCTAAAACCAAAGAAAGCAAACATTAAAATCCCTACGTTTTAATTTTACTTCAGTTTGGTAACTCTTCTGAATTATTTTAGAGCTGAGCCTGAGTCACCTTCTCTTGACTCCACAACCATTTTTGTGTGTAGGCTGTTGTCTCCTGATGCTGGTGAGGCCTGATAAATTTTGGTATTTATCCCCATGTGGTCTTAAGAGGGAATGGTTTCAATGCAAGCTTCCTGTGTTCAAATATAGAAAGTTGTTTTGGATTTCTGAACCAGCTGGAATATGTGAAAATGGCTATAAAAGATTTGGGGCTCACAGTGAAAAACACGTATGCTCCACATGCTGCCTCTGGTCAACTAAACTACAAGATAACATGGCCATTCTTGACATTTCAACACATAGAAACTTATGTAAATGATCTTTTGAACCAGAGAGGGGATTTCTTTTTGTGCCTTCTTAGCATGACCCTGAATGATGATACCTGTTATGAATTCTTAATTTCTTTTAATATGGGTCTTATGAGAAGATAGAATCAGTTTGGAACTAAAGCCAAAATAAAACTAGGGAATCACTCTTGAGCAGATAGGAAATGTCATAGAATGTTTGTATTTTAACAGGAGAATGTTAAGGACATAACCATTAATACATGAGCAATGAGCATTTAACTAAAACTGTTTATTTTAAGTCAAGCACCATATTTATTTTAACAGAAAAATGTTAAGTATGAAACTATTATTACATAAATATTTAACAAGAAATAGAGCAAGCCAACACTTGCATTTAAAATATATTGGAAGCAGAATAATCTTCTCACACCTTGTGGTTTCAAGGTTTATGGGCTATGTAATGGAAAATCTGGAAAAGTGAATTGACCACTGGAGGACTCTAGCTTTAGTCAGGAGCACAGTAGAAATCTATTATATGGCATAGATATTTTAACTGTAGATGAGAGTCCATAGAAAATAAAAGTGTAAATGTTAAGGCTTAATTTATTAACTAATCCATTTGTTTAAAAGTATTAATTAATTGCCTTCTATGTATTAGGCCCTGTGCTAGTATAGGAGTGTAAAGATAGGAGAAAAGGGAACATTTAAGTAATACGTGAGGGTATGTGTTTGTAAAATACTCACTTCTTAGATTAAAAAGTTCTCCCCCCAAATAGGAGGAAATGACATGTCTACTCACCTTGAGAAGAAGCATTATATTGCCAATTTAAGCTATTCTGTGAATATGCTTGAGTATTGATTATGAACTAAGCAGAATGCCAGTTCTCTAGGGTACAGTGGGGACCAGGACAGATAGAACCCAGGCCTTCACAGAGAAAAGAGCCTGATGGTGAAGACCAGTAATTAAACCAACACTTAAAACAATTTTTAACCAGGAGATCACAGGACGACTCGATGTTGTGTGAGAGGTCATAGCAGAGATATCTTTCCAGTCCAGGGAATGCCAGGGAAGACTTCCCAGGGGAGGTGGAGCATAACCTTCCAAACTAAGGAATTCTGTATTAAATGCTCTTACATAAGAGCATGTAGCCAACTATGCCAGTAATTTTCAATACTTTTTATCTCATGGCTCACATAAAGTAATTACTAAAATTCTGAGGCACAGCAAAAATGTATTTTAGGAATATAGGGATAATTATGATTCAAATATGCTGGATAGCTATTGGTATTGTTGTGTTGGCTGTTGTCATTTTTTTAAATTTGACAGTCTAAGGAAAAAGAATTTAGTGCACCTGACTAAGTAGTCAGGTATTGCATGTTTTAAAAATTTTTGCAGCATGCCAGTTGAAAGTCACTGGACTGTATATGCTTACATTGATATTATTTGGGCTATTAAATATGGCATCACAGAAAGAAATTAGCAGCTACTTTGTCTCTTTAGAGTGAACCATAGACTTGGAGATTAGCAGAATCTGGTCTCAGTAAGGCAGGGCCTATATCCCTCGTGAGGTCTCAAAGGACTACTGGTCTGTAGTGTGCTCTATGAACAGAGAGATAATGAAATAGGTTGTGAAGTTATATGTTTGGATAGCATATGTATCTTACTTGCTAAGAACTTATAACCTAAGCATACTATGCTGATGTGAAATAGAGAGATACCTAACACCTAGCACTGTACCCTGAACATGTACCGGTCAGCTGGTGACACAGAACAGAGCAACCATAGTGTAAGGAGGTATATTATGCGAAAAAGCTACTGGTATCTGTATGTGGCTATTATGTATCCCAAAAGTAATGTCTAAGGCCCTTCTTCAAGGTATTTTCAACCTATAAGGAACAGTTTATTAAGCAAGGCTAATCTTTTATCTGCTCAGTCTCTATTCAGACTCTTTGCCTTTACTATAGAAGCATCCTAATTGGGAAGGAAGGATAGTAGCTTATCCTGGGTGTGTCTGGGTTGGTAATTAGAGCCATACCAAATTTACACTCAAGCTTGCAGTGGCTCTCCGAAGTCAAACCTAACTCCTCATTTTGTGAAGGTTAATGTCCTTGCTTCATTCTAAAGAGGTAAAAGGAAATTAACATTTATTGATCATGAGCTAAATGCCAGAAACATTTACTTGTTTTCACATTTCTTCCTCAAAAAAATTCTATGAGGCAAGTTGTTGTCCTCATTTTTCTTAACTATTTTTTTTTTTTTTTTTAATATCCTCACTGGAGGACTTTTTTTTTTCATTGTGCCTGGACCGGGGATCAAATCCACTATCTAGGTATGTGCCCTGACCTGGAATCGAACCTGCAACCTTTTGGTTATGGGAAAATGCTCCAAATGTGCACACCGCCCAGAGCCTCTGTCCTCATGTTATGCAGCAGTTACTTGAGACACAGGGAAGCTAAATCATTGGCTCAAATTCCTAGTGCTAATGCATGGAGGAGCCTGGATGTGAAGCCAGGAAAACCTGAATTCAATATTCTTTATTTTGGCTAACTTTGTGATAAAAAGCTTATTTTACATAGCTATCATGAAGATTGTCAGTCATCCTTTTGTTACCAAGCATAGCATAGTTGATGATATTTTATTTTATAATTTGGTTAAAGGTATTTATATGATGACTGGTTACTTTTGTATATTAGATATGATTGGAAATTCCAGTTCATTCAAGCTGCTAGTGTACTTTTTAGGCCATTAAAGAAACTTAAACTGTGAACCATTATTTATGTAAAATAAATAATCAGTTTAATGATATGCTACTAGATGATCTTTATGAATGCATATTGAAACATTTTGCTGTACTGCTAATGTACATGGTTGGATGCATATAGAATATGCCTGCAAGTTTTATACACACACACACACGCACGCACGTACACATACACAAATAGTTTAGTATTTCCTAATTATATTCTGATAGTTACCAGATCTTTATGTTCAGTGGTTAATGAGATGCCTTGATAATAGCCCTTTAGTTATGAACAAATGATTAATAGATGTATCGATGTATGAATTATTCCTATTGTGCCAGTTATGACAGCTATAATTTAATTATAAACCTACACCATTGAGAATATTTCCAAGCCACATGATTATTGGTATTATCTAACTGGATAGACTTTGTCGAGTGTCCTAAAACTATGACTATCTTCCATAGACATTAGAGGTATAATTTGAAAGGAGTATGTGGGATATATTTTATTCTCTGATATTCAGTTAATAAAGAACAGGATTTCTGTCTTTATAACTGCTGCTTTGAAGTTCGCTCTGTACTTTCTCCTTTCATTGTATGATTGCACTTAAATATCTGATTATGAGAGAATGTTGGAAACAAGTAAACGATGTTTGAGTAATCGAGGCCAAATCTCCCCCTTGACGTTGTCCTATTTCTCTCCCAGGTAAATTTGTTTGGTAGAGATCAGCCTTTGGAACTTGTAGAATAATTGACAGTGGCTAGTCAAATGAAAGCCACATTTATGTTTAGCTCAATAATATTCCTAAAATGGGCTGGTTATATAAACAGTGGACCTAAAAAAGAACAAAAGGATTCTTTTGAACAATTTTTTCAGAGTAAGTTATAAATACACATTTTAAAAGGACACGATTTGCATGACTGAAAAACATGCCTTTGGCAGAGTATCCAAAGCTTGATTTTAGTTACAATGGCATCATGTTCATTACACTACATCTAATGTTAAAAACATGCATTTTGGAAAGAAAGTTGATATATTGTTCCTAATCCCTACAACTTTATTTTTAATTCAATTAAAAAATGAACAAGCCTCTCGTATTTTGGTTTGAGAGAACAAAATTGTTTGGAGTTTTAAAAACTTCCTTCTCTCTCCATTCTGGGAAAGAAAGGTTGATTTTCAAAATTGAAATTCCTCTAATGATTAATAATATATAATAGCATACTTTATTCTTTTTTTTTTCCTATGTACTCTATACTATAAGAAGATTACTCTTGAAATCAGTAACAATGTATCTGCAAAGACAATTGAGTTAAATTTGAAATTATACAAAAGCATCTGGATTCTGGGGTTTGTTCATTTTGGATAGAGTTGAGAAAGTATAACATATTTAAAATTTCCTTGGATAAACTTAATGTAGGGTCTTTCCTGTCAATTTTATTCAGAAGCCATTCCAGTTTCTTTAACAGAGATATTTGCTAAATCTAAGATGCTCTACATCAGAAAGGCTATTCTCACATCTTTCCATGAGTTAGTAGCAGTCAGATGCCCAGATATTGGTGGCCCTAGAATACTTGGCTGTTCATAACACTAGTGTCATTCAGTAACCATTTTTTCTTTTTTGGCCTTTTTTCTTTTTCTTCAGCTCTACCAACTTCAATCTCAGAAATTGATTAAAGCATAAAACTAGGAGAGGTGGAAAATAGGATTATTTTTTTTGGCAGTCCCCTGAAAGTCCCTGAGAATATAAAAGTTAAGGCATCCAACAAATAGTCTCATAGTATTTGTTAACTTGTTCCTTGTCTACCGAGGAACTTAGTGAGGGAAATAGTTGTAGCCTTCCTCCATATTAGCTTTCTCAAACTAACCCTTATTAAACATGATTATTTTTCGTTTTCTTTCTCAGGTGGAATCTTTGCTGATTGTGATGTGGTTCTGGATAATGTCTAAAAGACAAAAGGGTAAATTAAGTTGCTTATAAAATAGTAACAATGGTGACATTACTAACATTTATTGAATATTTTCTGTATGCTGCGATGAAAAATTTACTCTTGATTCTTACAGTAGCCTTGTAGAACAGTTACTCCTATTATCCAAAATTTAATAATGAGGTTAGATACTGCTTTTAAAATAACATAATTTGTTCACAGTTACTCAAATGATAAGAACTGGGATTTCAAACCCTGATGGTCAGAACCAGTCTTTGCTTTAAACTCTGTCTAGTGCTGATGCCAGGCATCAAATCAGAATCTATTGGGGTTGAATTTCTTTTTTTGTTTTTCATTCATTAAAGAAGTATTCAACTTATCCTGTATGTGAGAGACAAGTTTCCTGCCTTTATAAAGGTAGATTATGGTTTTTAAAAAGGTTAATAAAAATAATGAAACAACAGATAAATAAGCAAACAAAAAGAATCACTGAATTGTAATAAAAACTATAAACAAAATAACTGAGCAGTCTGATATTCTATAAGGTGGTCAGAGAGGGCTTTTTTGAAAATGACATTTAAGTTGCTATCTGAGTGATAAGAAGGAGCCCAGCTTTGAAAAGACAAGGGGAAAAAATAAAGGTGGAGGAAACAAACAGTACAGAACCACTGTGATGGAAATGAATTTTGCATATTCTAGGAACTGTCAGAATGTTGGTGTGAATTGTGCATAGTGAATAAGGGGAAGAGTCATACCAAATAGAGAAAGTCAGATAGAGGCCAGATTTTACTGGGCCTTAAAACTGGGATTGCCAGATGAAATGTAGGCTGTTCAGTTAAATTTGAATTTCATATAAGCAACTAAAGCCTTTTTTTGTATATCTCAAATATTGTACGGGACATACTCATGCTAAATAAATTCATTGTTTATCTGAAATTTAAATTTAACTGGGAATCCTGTATTATTATTTGCTAACTTTGACAGCCCTATTTATAATTCATGATACTGGGTAGATTTTAACATAAGTGATATGGAAACCTACTATTTTAAGAAAGAATTTTAAGAAAGAGGATGATATTATCTTATTTGCATCTTAAAAATATTTTTCTTGTGTCTTGAGGAGGATAGACTGAAAGGAAATGAAAGCTATGAAGAGGTCACTTAGGGTCTATGGCAATAACCAAGGGAAAGATGATCATAATTTAGACTAGTATGATATTGGTAGCTATGGGTTCAAAGTCTATTTTGGTGTCAGAACAAATGTTGCTGAAAGATTAGGTGCTGGGTTAAAGAAAGAAAAGGACTAAGCACAATCCTTATATTTCTATGGAGTGTGATGCTATTTATTAAAATTCAAATTACCAGGTTGGACAGGAGAGATGAGGAGGAGGATTATGCTTTTGTGAGGCATCTAATGAGACATTCAAGTAAAGATATCAGAGAAACAGCTCAGTCAATGAATAAAAGTGCCCCCAAACATTTTTGCTTCAATGAGATAAATAGAATTGATGGCAAATAGAAGTGAATGACTTTCTTGTGCCATAACTTACAGAGGGTGCTAGAGATACAGCAATGATTAGAACAAGTTACTTTTGGAGATGAGCTCATGGGTGGGGGAAGAAATATGTAAATAAGGACAGTATAACTTGTTAATTGCTATAAAAGAGGTATCTGCCAGGCACTCTGTGGGAGTGGAAGTAGAGATGAAATTAATTTTACTTAATAAAGGGTTATATTTGGGTTGGGTCTTTAGGGAAAATAAGGATTTGTTTACAAAATAGTATGGGGAAAGAATGCGGTAATGAAGAAAAAACAAGGGAAAAACATGGATAAAGAGGCATGACTTACAGGAGTAACACAGAGAACACTTGTGTAATAGGAACTTAGTGATGTTGGAAAAAGACAGGATGTGGGGCTAAAAAGACAAGTGGTGACTCTCTTGGATCAAGTATGGTAGGGCTGTGTGTAAGCCAATTGGCCTACTCATTCTGAATTTTCAATTTTGTTCAGATAAACTTTATATGCTGGCCCTGGCTGGTGTATCTCAGTGGATTGGGCATCAGCATGTGAATCAAAAGGTTGTCGGTTCGATTCCCAGTCAGAGCATATGCCTAGGTTGCAGGCCGGGTCCCTAGTTGGAGGCAACCTATCAATGTGTCTCTTGCACATTGATTTTCTCCCCTCTTTCTTTCTCCCTTCCACTCACTATAAAAATAAATAAAATCTGAAAAAATGAAAGTCTTTAAAAAAAGTACCAATTTTATAAAAAAAGAACTCTATCTGCTGATAAAAATTTACTGTTAGAATAATAATGTATATCTCAATACAGTCTAGTTCTTATCTGAAAAAAAGTTGCATTTTCATTATAAACTTTTATTAATTTAGTATGAATTTTCTTTCTGCTTCTAAATTTGATGCAAGGTCAGCTTGTTTTACAGTTGATACTGTGGGGGAAAATGGGAAGAGAATAACTAGAAAATGTGGTGGAAGATGTAGTGTTTACTAATTTGTGATATTATGTAACTATTAATTATTCTATATAGTTTCTGCGAACTTCCCTTGGGATTAAAATGTGTTTGTGAGGGTGGAATACTGTTTCTACCTTTGGAAATTGAACTGACCTTCCTGTACGTATATTTTTTTCTTACAAAAATACTCTGAGTTCCAAATTCTAAGAGGGTGCCAATGTGCTTTTAATACTAACACTGCAGGAATGTTGTGAATGTTTCAAAGTTTTGAATTTTCTTATAAGCAATATTTTGTTTCAGTTTATAAGGTCATGAAAGAGTTGTGCTATGAAATTAAATCACTTGTACATTTTGGGTGATCTTATAATTATTAGATACCATTTATTAAAATTCTAATTCATTGGGTTTTGTAAATTAAACATTGAACTTCTAAGAAATTAAATATAAATAATTAATCTAATGTTAATGAAAATGGATTAAACTTAGAAAATATGTTCCAAGATAATTTTTAATTAAATTGGTAAAATATATTTTTAGTGATGTTTTAGTGTATTTTTTTCCCATTACCATTTACTCTCCTTAAACTGCCCCCCAGCCCCAATCACTACACTTGTTTATGTCCATGAATCCTTTTTCCTTTTTGCTCAGTCCCTTCACCCTCTATCTTCCCCTCCCTTAGCTGTAATTCTGCTCTCCATCTATGAGTCTGTCTGTATTTTGCTTGTTAGTCCAGTTTGTTCATTAGCTTCCACATATGAGTGAAGTCATACAGTATTTGTCTTTCTCTGACTGGCTTATTTCACTTAGCATAATATTCTCCAGGTCCATCCATGCTATTGCAAAGGGTAAAATTTTCTTCTTTTTTACAGCTGAGTAGTATTCCATTGAGTAAATGTCCCATAGTTGTTTTATCCACTCATCTACTGATAGGCACTTAGGCTACTTCCATATCTTGGTGATTGTAAATAATGCTGCAACGAATATGGAGGTGCCTATGTTCTTTCAAATTAGTGTTTTGGGTTCCTTCGGATATATACCCAGAAGTGGGATCACTGGGTCAAAATGCAGATCCATTTTAAATTTTTTGATGTATCTACATACTACTTTCCAAAGTGGCTGCACCAGTCTGCATTCCGAACAACAGTGCAAAAGGGTTCCCCTTTCTCCACATCCTCACCAGCACTTGTTGTTTGTTGATTTATTGATGATGGCCATCGTGACATGGGTGAAATGATAGCTCATTGTTGTTCTAATTTGCACTTCTCTGATGATTAGTGACATTGAGCATCTTTTCATATGTCTATTGGCCATCTGTATGTCCTCTTTGGAGAAGTGTCTATTCATGTCCTTTGCCCATTTTTTAATTAGATTGTTGGTTTTTTTGGTGCTTTGATTAGGGCATATTTTGAATTTGAGGTTCACCCTGATCAGAGAATAGAGTATACTGCCAGGCTTGATATGGCTAACATAAATAAGATGCTTAACTTTATGTTGATGAGGGGTTAGGGTATAGGTAATAGGGTTCATATTGTCAAAACTAGTGTGAGGGCAAGAATTGGAGCTATAATAAATATAGTAATGGATGATGGTTGTGGGCATAGAGGCTCTTTGATGAATAATTTTATTGTATCAGCGATCAGTTGAAGTAACCCTCATGTTAGGGCAATGTTAGGGCCTTTGTGTAGTTGCATATAACCTAATACTTTATGTCCAGTTAGGGTTAAGAAGGCTATGGCAATTAATAGTGGGATAATTATTAGTAGTAAGTTGATGAAGAACATATCGTTAAAGAGAGGAGTTGAACCTCTGGTGATAAAGGTTTAAGTTTTACGCAATTACCAGACTCTGCCACTCTAACAAACCATGGTCTAGGGTGGATTATTTTTTACACTCCAGATTTATACTATATCATCTATTAGTTTTGAGGGCACTTTTGAAAGGTAGTCCCCATCTCTCTTGTCCTTTCGTACTGGGAGGGACAAAAAGTAGATAGAAACTGACCTGGATTACTCCAGTCTGAACTCAGATCACGTAGGACTTCAATCGTTGAAGAAACGAACCATTAATAGCGGTTGCACCATTAGGATGTCCTGATCCAACATCGAGGTCATAAACCCTATTGTCAACAGGGGCTCTTAAATAGGATTGCACTGTTATCCCGAGGGTAACTTGTTCCATTGATCAAATTTGTTTTGGATCAATAAGTGATTATGTTTCTTTGACTGGTCTGTGTAAGTTTAAAATCACTCAGAGGTTAGATTATACTCCGAGGTCACCCCAACCCAAATTATTATCCTAGTTAAGGTGCTTTATTCCTTTTGGGGGTTTGTGCGGTCTATTAGGATATATAATTAAAGCTCCATAGGGTCTTCTCATCTTATTGTATCATGTGATATTTTTGGTAAACAGGTGGGTTTCATGTTTGCCTAGTTCCTTTTACTGCTTTTAATCTTTCCTTAATACACTCCTGTGTTGGGCTAACAAGTTATAAGGTAAATACCCTGTTGTTTGGTTGGGTTTACTTTTTGTTAACTATCAGTGGTTATCCAGTCTGATGTACACACATGCTTGGAGAAAACTTTCTTGTTACTCATATTAACAGTATCTCTTCTATGTTGTAAAGGAGTGATCCAGTTGTATTCTAGGAGTTGGTTTAATATTATTGGTATTGGTATAGTAGGTTTTGTTGAGCTTGAATGCTTTCTTCATTGGTGGCCGCTTTTAGGCCAACTATAGTAGTTTTTATATTTACTCTCTAGTAAAAGTTGTAACCTTTGTCTAAAGGGTTGTACCTCTTTAGACTATTACTTAAATTTACATTGTTATTATTAGCTTTTTTGGTAAATTTAAATTTGAACTGAAATTCATTTTCTGGATGACCAGTTATCACCAGACTCAGTTGGCTTGTCCCCTCTATCCACAAATCTTTTCACTATTTTGCCACATAGATGAATTTGCCCTGTGAGGCTGTTCGTAGACAGCTCGTCTGGTTTCAGGGGAGCTAACTTAAGTTTTCTTTGCTAGACTAGTCTAGTTAAATCATTATGCAAAATGTAAAAGGGATAATCTTTGCTGTTTATTGCTTTGGTTAGTTTCTTTTATTATTACCTTGTGATACTTTCTCTACAGCTCCAATTAAAATTTCTATCTCCTATACTTTAATAGTGATTTAAATGTTTTGTTTTATTTAATAATCCTAATTATATTTAGTTTGTTTGGGCTAGGTACAGCTCAAAGTGGTCATTTTGTATGAAGACTTCTAGGTGTAAGCTAGATGCTTTAGATTTAAGCTACGCTTTGAATTATCCAAGTGCACTTTCCAGTACGCTTACCTTGTTATGACTTATCTCCTCTAGTACATGTGATGGTTTATTACTTAAAGCAGGATAACTATCATAGGTAATCGAGGAGGGTAATGGGTGGTATGTGGTGCTTTATGGCCCCTTTCAACTAAGCACTCTATTCTTAGTTTACTGTTAAATCCACCTTTAGAACTTGGTTTCACAAGGGCTTTTGTGCTAGGGTGACCTGTAAGTCAGGAAATGTTGGCCCATTGCTTTCCAACTCATGAGCTACAGCTTGGCCTAACACTTTTATGTGATATATTTGAGCTTACTGTTTTTCCTTTTTAAGGTTTGCTGAAGATGGCGGTATATAGGCAGAATTGGCTAGAGTCGGTGAGGTTTATCGGGATTTATCAATTATAGAACAGGCTCCTCTAGAGGGATATAAAGCACCTCCAAGTCCTTTGAGTTTCAGGCTTTAGCTAGTAGTACTCTGGTGAGTAGGTTTGTTAATTATAGCTTCTTCTTTTTTTTAAATAATTTATTTCTTTGTTTATTTGTAGAAAGAGGGGAAAGGAGAAAGAGAGGGAGAGAAACATCACTGTGTGGTTGCCTCTCACTCACGCCCCCAACTGGGGACTTGATATGCAACCTCATCATGTGCCGTGACTGGGAATAGAACCAGCAACACTTGGCTCACAGGCCGGTGCTCAATCCACTGAGCCACAGCAGCCAGGGCCTTAATTATAACTTCTTGGGTCTAAGGCTAAGCATAGTGGGGTATCTAATCCCAGTTTGGATCTTAGCTGTCGTCAAGTCAGTGTATTTTAAAGCTACTTTCATTAAGGGTCTTACAGTAAGACTTTTTATGGATTAGTTATAGTTTGGCTTTATTATTCAAGTTATTCTTAAACACGCTTTAGGCTTTAGTTTTATTAGTTTGGGTTAATCATATGACCGTGGTGGCTGGCATGAAATTTACCAATCCTGAGTAGCATAATTTGGTCAAACATTCGTTTATGACCTAATTTCTATCACTGCTGTCTCCCGTAGGGGTGTGGCTGAGCAAGGTGTCATGAGCTGCCATAGCATGCTTGATACCTGCTTCTTTTTATCATGAAATGACTTGGAGGGCATTTTCACTGGAATATGGATACTTGCATGTGTGATCTTGCTAATAACTAATAAAAAGGCTGGGACCAAACCTCTTTGTTTATGGAGTTCATTAACTCATCTAAGCATTTTCAGTGCTTTGCTTTAATTATTAAGCTGCATCAACAAAGGAAAGGGGAAAGTGTTAGGGCTTCCGAAGGATCTAGAGGGATAGCTGTCTAAGGAAAATTAATTCCTTAAAGTAGTAGCAGTCAGTTATTAATTTATTTAATAGGTTGACCATTAGGTCATTCATGGGTTTATATGGTTAATCTTTGATTTGTTCTGTGTTTGTTCTGTTTTGGGGGTTTGGAAGAATGTATAGGCACAGAGCATAGAAGTTTAACAGGGGTAAGGAGGTTCATTGACCTGGTAAAGCTGTATATTAAGCACGTGCACGCGGGTGTGTACGTGTATGTGTACGTGTATGTGCAAGGGGGAGGAATTATGGGATTGATATGTCCTGAACCATTGACTTTATAGCAGCTTGATAACCGTTTGTGGGGAAGTGAATTAATTGTAAGGTTACTTTATTATGTCTTTCAATCATTGATTATATGTTTTTCCTTACCATTATGGTAGTGATTTAAGGTTCATCGAAAGTCCAGCTTAGGTTTATGCTCCTGATCTGAGGCCTCTATGGCCATAGGTGAGTCCAAGCATTCCCCCAGCCCCCAAATAAAATACCTAAGGTATGACAGTTCAGTTATGCCGCGGCATGGGCTGATTAGTCACTAATCCATCGTGATGTCTTATTTAAGGGGAACATGTGGGCAATTAATTATTAGGGATCATAGCCCTGAAGCAAGAACCAGATGCCATTTATGTTGGAGCTAGCTAGAAACCCCAAGTTAAATGGGCCGAGTCTGAGAAGAGGAGTCCATATTGGGCGGGTTGCTGGTTTCATGGAGGTAGGTAGATTAAGAGACCAATGGCACTTGGTGGATAGTCATGTTGGTATGGATTAACGTAATAGAATGGTGTATGTCCTATTATTAAGTGCATGTACTCTAGTATGATAAACAATTATTAGTCTTACAAGAATATTCATGTGTACAAGCAGTTAATGTTGATTATACATAGTATGCATGCACTGGGTGTTAGTCTTTCAAGGAATAGTTTAAGGTAGAATTTCAGCTTTGGGTGTTGATGGTGGGGTTTGAGCCCCTTCCTTGAGGTCTATGGGGAAAATTTATCCCTTCTCTGGTTTACAAGTCCAGCATAATAGAAATACTACATGGACTCTTCATTTTAAAATTTATTTTCTCCTAAAGCATAAGGGGCATAAGTATCAGGATTGTGGAGGCGTACAGAATTGATGCAGTTTGTCCAATAATGATGAAGGGGTGCTCTGCTGGCTCTCCTCCGATTCAGGTGAGTGTTAGAAGGTTTGCCATTAGTAGTCAAAATAGGCATTGACTGAGAGGGCGAAATATTATGCTTCGTTGTTTAGAGGTATGTAGTAGAGGAATAATAGCTAATATGAGAATAGGATGAGGGCTAGCACGCCCCCTAGTTTGTTTGGGATAGAGCATAAGATAGCGTAGGAAAATATGAAATATCACTATGGTTTAATGTGTGGTGGAGTGTTTAGTGGGTGTGCTGGTGTGTAATTGTCTGGATCTCCTAGAAGGTCTGGTGAGAATAGGACTAGAGTTGAGAGGGTTGTTAATATGAATAGGAATCCTAGGGCATCTTTGACTGTGTAGTAAGGGTGGAAGGGGATTATGTCTAGATCTGATGGAATACCTATTGGGTTGTTAGATCCAGTTTCGTGGAGGAACAGGAGGTGTACTATTACTAAAGTGGAGATGATAAAGGGAAGTAGAAAATGGAAGGTGAAGAATTGGGCCAGGGTATCTTTGTCTACGGAGAAGCCACCTCAGATTCACTGTACTAGTTCTGTTCCAATATAGGGGATGGATGATAGAAGATTTGTGATAACTGTTGCTCCTCAGAAAGATATTTGGCCTCATGGTAAGACGTAACCCATGAATGTGCTAGCTATAGTAGCAAATAAGAGAATAATACCAATATTTCATGTTTCTGAGTATGTGTATGAGCCATATTTATAGTCCATGGTCTACATGCAGGTACAGGCAGATGAAGAATATTGAAGCTCCATTAGCATGGAGGTATCCAATGATTCAGCCGTAATTAATGTCTCAGCAAATATGTGTTACAGAGTTGAATGCGGTGGCTGTATTGGATGTGTAGTGCATGGTGAGAAACAACCCTGTTAAAATCTGTACAGCTAAGCAGATTCCTAAAAGAGAACCGAAATTTCATCATGATGAGAGGCTTTCTGAGGCTGGTAAATCTATGAAAGAGGTATTGATAATTTTTAGTAGTGTGTGTTTTTGTAAATTGGTCATTGTTATTCTCATAGTTGAAATACAACGATGATTTTTCATGTTGTTGGTCATGGGCAGGTCCATGTAAGAATAATGATAACATACATTGTGTTCATTTTGAGTACTATGTTTGTAATTAGTTTTGTAGGGGTTTCTTCAAAACCTTCTCCAAATTATGGGGGTCTTGGTTTAATCGTGGGTGGAAGTATTTGGTGTGGGATTATCATAGGTTTTGGTGGTCCGTTTTTAGGGTTGATGGTATTTTTAATTTATTTAGGGAGAATATTAGTAGTATTCTGGTATATTACTGCTATGGCTATTGAGCAATACCCTGAGGTGTTAATTTCTAATAAAACTGTATTAGGGGCTTTTGTAACTGGGATGCTTATGGAGTCTGTATTAGTTTTTAATATTGTGAAGAATCTAGAATTAGATGTAGTTGTTAAATTTGATGGGTTGGGAGATTGGGTTATATACGATACTGGGGGTTCTGGGGATTTTAATAAGAAAGCCATGGGAGCTGCTGACATATATAGTTATGGAACTTGATTGATTATTGTTACTGGTTGAACTCTTTTAGTTGTTGTGGTGGTAATTATGGAGATTATGCATGGGAATTAATTAATAGGGCTAGGATTAATGTGATCAGGAAAGAGAGGAAGTGGAGTTTGATTAGGCCTTTTTGGTTTGTAGTAAGTGTAGAGGTTTTTAGTTGAAAGTGGGAAATTGTTTTTGGGAATATGTTTTCTAGTCAGATGTTGTCCGTTAGTTGGGAAGCTAGGTTTTGGCTTGCTGTCAGTTTTAGTAAGTATGGGTGTTGGTGGATAATGATAGGGAAATATCCTAGAAGATTGGAGAACTTGAAGGAGTTTGTAGTGATTTTAGTTTTGAGGTTTCGGGTTATGAGGCTTAGTTCTAGAGCTAGAGTGAATCCTAGTAATGTTACTGATGGGGCTGTAAGTTTTAGATAGGGGGGCATGGTTAACTGAGGGATGGTTGTGGGGGTGATGTTGTTAGAAATTAGGAAACTGGCAAAAATGCTGCCTGTTATGAGGCATTTGATAGGGTTAAGTAGTATAGGATTATTTTCACTGATTGATGATATAGTGGGAAAACGTGGTTGTTCTAGTAGTATGAAGAAAATGATTCCAGTGCTGTATACAGCAGTTAGGGAAGTGGCGAATAGAGTTATTAACAGGGCTCAGGCATTGTTATATGACATGTTAGTGGCTTCAATGATTAGGTCTTTTGAGTAGAAGCCTGTTAGGAATGGTGTGCCTGTTAAGGCTAGACTTCTGATGATTAGGGCTGTGGTTGTGGTGGGTAGGGCTTTAAATAGGCCCCCTATTTTTCAGATGTCTTGTTCATCATTGAGGCTGTGGATAATTGATCTGGAGCATATAAGTAGCATGGCTTTGAAAAAATGCATGCATGCAAATGTGGAGAAATGCTATGTGTGGTTGGTTGATACCAATAGTTACTATTATTAGTCATAGTTGACTTGAAGTGGAGAATGTGATGATTTTTTTAATATTGTTTTGGGTGAATGCACATATAACTGTAAATAGGGTTGTTATAGCACCTAGGCATAGTGCTATTGTTTGGATTAGTGGGTTTTTTTCTATTAGCAGGTGGAATCGAATAAGTAAAAAGATTCCTGTGACAACTGTTGTGCTAGAATGGAGTCGAGTGGAGACGGGTATAGGGACTTCTGTGCCTGATGGTAATCAGGGGTGTAGTCCAAATTGGGCTGATTTGCCTGTAGCAGCTAATAATAAGCCAGTGAGTGGGAGGTTGGTGTTGTTTGGTTGAAGTATAAAAATTTGTTGAAGTTCTCATGTATTAAAATTGGCCATAAACCATGCTATTGATAGGATAAACCCAACATCTCCAGTGTGGTTGTAAAGGATGGCTTGTAGAGATGCTGTATTGGCATCTGTTAGGCCATACCATCCGCTAATGAGTAGGAAGGATATAATACCCACTCCTTCTCAGCCAATAAAGAGTTGGAATAGATTGTTGACTGTAACTAGAATTAGTATCATAATTAGGAATATTAGAAAATATTTGAAGAATCAGTTGATGTTTGGATCTGCATGTATGTATCATATGGAGAATTCTATAATGGACCATGTAACAAATAATGCTACTGGTATAAATAGTATTGAAAAATAATCAAATTTGAAGCTCATAGATAATTTTATTGTTTGAATGGTTATTCAATGTCAGTTAGAGATTATTATTTCTTGGTTAGAATAAATGAATAGGATAGTGGGAATTAGACTAATAAAGAAGGAATAAGAAATTGTGGTTTTTATGTAGTAGGGGTAGTTGGAGTGTTTTTGGTTATTTACAAGTGTTATTATAATAAGTATGGTTAGAATGGTTAATGATGTAAGCATAAAAATGTGGGGTGAGTTTATTACTTTTATTTGGAGTTGCACCAATTTTTTGGTTCCTAAGACCAATGGATAGCTACTATCCTTTAAAAGTTTGAAAAAGCCACATTTTTAAATGTGGGGACATGAATTAGCAGTTCTTGCATACTTTTTTGGTAAATAAGAAGTATTATTTTCTATTATTAGATTCACAATCTAATGTTTTTGTTAAACTATATTTACAGTAAGTCATATCTATAATAATTTTGGAGTTAATAGGAGTAGGGGTAATTTATGTTTGGCTATTAGGGTATTTTCTCATGTGTAGGAGGGTTTAATATTATTGATGTGACAGGTGTGTTTACCTCATTGGTGGTAATTAATATGTAGAGAGAATAAAATGCTATGATGATAACATTAAGTCCTACTAGGAGAATAAATTGTATTTGACCATGAGAATGATGATATGATGACAAATAGTTCTCCAATTAGGTTAATGGTGAGGGGAAGGGCTCGGTTAGTTATACTTGCTAAAAGTCCTTTTTTATGTTTCTATGTCTTTTTTTCATGCTGTTGAGTATCCTTATAATCAATACTTTTAAACTCTCTATCTGATAAATTGCTTGCCTCCGTTGCCTCTAGTTCTTCTGGAGAATTCTTTTGTTATTTTATTTGGAGCCCATTTCTTTGTTGTTCCCTTTTGGATGCCTCTTTGTGTTTATTTCTATGTATTGAGTAGATCTGCAAGACTCTGGTGCAGGCCTAAATCAAACCTTACTTGTGACTGGCCCTGGGCAACCTGTTTGGAGCAAAGTGATCTACAACTTGTGGCTCCCTCTGCTGGGCCTGGATGAGTGCAGAAAGAACTAGGCTGCACACCAAGGCCAACTTTTACCACCACCAGGTCCAGGGGAGGTTCAGCTAGTCTCAGAGCTCCCAGAAATCTGCCTCTGTCTGTAAGCTTCTTGTTAGGCTTAAAGAATGAAAGTCTTCCAGCTGTACTCCTTAATAGCAGGGCTTAAGAACCTCAGGGCAGGGCAGAGTAATTCCCATGGTTGGGGCTATTGCTTCCTCTCAGGCTCATGCCATTTGGAGAGGAGTGCTCTGCCCGAGCAAGATGATTCCTGCAGTATGGGGGATGACTCAGCACAGGATCCTGGTGGCTTTTTCTTTAGATCTCTCCCCAAAGCCACCAGCCCCAGACTCTCTTCATGCATCTCTAGTGCACTCTGCCCTCCCTCTGCTGGATCCCAGGGTAAGTGATTGCAAATGGAATTTTGTGTGTTGGCCCTTTAAGAGGCTCCCTGCATCTCCAGCCATCTACCCTGGTGCATAGAACCCCTGCTGTCTTTCACAGTCACATGTTATTTGGGTTTCTTTCCTTGTTCCAGTGATGTAGGTAGTCATGTTATGGTGATGTGACTTGTTCCATCTGTCCATGGTTATAAGGCTTCTCTCCAACTAGTATTTAGTTGGTTATTCAGGATGATTTTTCTATAATTTAGTTGTAATTTCAGTTTGGTCCTGGAAGGAGGTGAGTATAGCTTCTAGCTACTCTGACATTTTGGGTCTGTCCTCCCAGGATCTTTTTTGTTTTAACTAGAAAGAAATTCAGCAAAGTAATATGGATGCATGCTTATAGTATGTGACTTGACTTGATGGACTTCCTATATCTAATCCATTTTTCAGATAGAACCCATGACTGCTCTTTGGTGCCTCTGTGCACACTAAATTTTCTCCTGACTCAGGAATCAGTCCCATGACCTAGCTTTCATCTGTTACCTGAGTAATTGGCATTTTGAACAATTACTTCACTTTGGCATATCCTCAGAACAGAGAAAAAATCATGTGTAGTTCTCTCTTATGTGGCTTGTATGCCTGTCCTCAGTTTGGGATCTGGTCTGACATTTATTTTTGCCTTAGAAATAATTTAGAACATTGTCAATCTCTCCTTAACACAGATGCCACTCAGCCTAAACTCAATGGACTTGAATACCAGAAGTAGTGAGTTTACTCAGTTATAGACTTCCAATCCTAGAAGAAACATTAAGAGATCTTGCATTGACCCCTAGCTCTGCTCAAAACCATGTGCAAACCATTTCAGATGGCTATCTATTTAATAAGATAAATTAACTAATTTAAATAAAATTTTAAATCTTTTTAATGTTAGCTTTTTCAGCTAAACAGTAAATAACTTGTTTCTAGAGTCCTTTTGCATATGAGAAAGTTTAGTTCAGCTATGGTGATTTAGGGAAGAGCCACCGCATTTAAGGCCCCACTCCTGCCCATATCTCAGCGTATCTCTTTTCAGCGATCTTCCTTTATGTTTCTAACAATAAGTGGAGAAATCAAGTGCAATCCTGTTCCAAAAAAAAGAGGAGAAATATTTTTGTAGTGGAAATAACATGTTTGGGAATCAGGTAGACTTCGGTTCAAATCCCTCCTCTACCCCTTTGTATTTTTGAGAGTTTGTTTAACTTTCTTTGTAGCTCCTAGTTTAATTTTTCTATATACACAGTGAGTTTAATAAAACTTCCTTGCAACTTTTCTGAATAGTTGTGAGAATTAGAAACGACTGCAGGGGAGATTGTATGTCTGTGGCATAATTATCAGAATTCTAGCAAATTTCCTGCATATAAAGTATCTCTAAAATCCCCAAAATACGAGCAGTGGAGGCACCAGGGAACCACTCACAGCGGTGAAAACCAGTAAGTTATCAGTAACCATGTGTGTAGTGACAGATGAAATGCAAAGGATTCTGACACCCCCCCCCAAAACCAGAGAACCCCCACACTTCCCTTAGATTCTTACTAGAATGTGTATGGATCAATCAGAAAACAGCAGAAAACCTGGGGGAAAAGTTTGTTGGTTCAAACCCACTGGTGAGACTGAGAGTTAGAAAGCCCCAGAGTAGTCTGGACCCTAGAAGAAAGCCAAAGCAACTTACCAGGAGAAAATTGCAAACTGAGGAGAACCTGAATTAAACTGAACAAGGAAAATAGGGAAAAATAAAGGAGAAGATAAACATGGTGGAGGGAGCAGCAGCCACAGATTTTAGGAAGGGCAAGGTTATGCTTCTGGACATATAATGGACATGATAGGAGAGGGGGCTGTAGGGCTGTGAAACTAAGAAGGGTAATGTGGCTCAGAGCCTTCACAGGCTCCAGCTGAGAGTGCAAGAGAACTCATTTCCTAGAACCATTAGAACCAGAGGAGGAAGGCAGTGGAATCATGTATGTGAAGTACTGTTGAAAGGGAAAGCACAGCAGTGGGATTGAGAAAGGGAGAAAGAAGAGATAAAGAGGGGGTGGGGTGGGAGGAAAGAGAGAAAGAGAGAGAGAAGGATTGGTTGGAGGATATTTATAGACGAGAGACTTAGGAGACATCAAATAACTAATATATGAGTTTTATTTGCATCTTTAATTGAACCAACTGTAAAATTATGAGACAATTTATAATATTGGAATGCTTCCTTGATACTTGTTAACAGTAAAGGATTAATATTTTAAGGTTTAATGGTGAAATTATGTCTATGTTTAAAACGATTTCTTATCTTTTTTAGATAAATATGAGCTAGTCATTGATAACTTGATATAGGTGATGTCAGCTACTATATTTGAATATCAAATAATTATATTTTCATTAATACCACTCTCATCCATTACTTGCACTTATACAATGAATGAATTTCTTATTGTTCTCCCCACTTCTTCTCTTTGTCCCTTACAGTTTATCTTCAACATATCATCAGCCTGATGACCTTGAAACATATAATTTAGATAATAATCTTAGCAAACATTTATGAATCACATACCTTGTGTCAGATACTGTCCTAAGTGCCTTACATATATTACTCATTTGTGATTAAGAGGAACCCCATGAAGTTGGCCCTATTATTATTCTTTTTTTCTAGATAGGGAGATGGAGGCACTTGGAACATTAGTACCTAGCCCAAGTAGAGGAACCAAAAGTGAAACTCAGCAGCTTGGTGCCCTTACGGTGTGCTCTGCTCTTTCAGTCCCTTGCTCAGACTTTTTGGTTGTTCTTCCCAGCACTAGAATAAAATCTTACTCCTTTCCATATAAGTTGGTCGTGCCACTTGAATTTCTTCTGCCAGCTTGCTGCTACCCAAGCTCTGTCCCAGGGCTTAGGGTTACGTCAACAGGGGATGGAGCACCTTGTTCTAATTTCTCTGCCCTAACAGACTATTTTCCTAATTTATCTGCTCTGAGGAGGTATGTTTCTCCAATTTGTGCAGAGGTGCCAAATGTGCTAACAGCCATGACAAGGCCCTGCAAGGCCTGGCCCTGTCTCGCTCTTACCTCATTAGGTACCAATCTCTCCCTCACTCATTTTGTTCCAGTAATGTTGGCCCTTATTAGTTTTTGAATTTACCAAGCTCTTTCCCAGAGGACAATCTTTGTTCTCTGCCAGAAACAGCATTCCCTGATCTTTTGGTTGCTGGATTTTCTCTTATCTTACATTCTCTGCTAACTCTTAACTTTCTTAACCACCTTCCCTGTGAATCTCTGACACAGCATTCTGTTTATGTAAAACTTTAGTCAGATCAGATCATTCTCATACTAAAGTCCATTTTTGTCTTATAATCCTATTGGGCTTTAAGGTTAAAAAAATATGGTACCCATTAAAGTCTCCACTGAGCTGTGACCTGAAAAATCGACACAAGAGATGAGAGAAAGGAGACCCCAGTGTCTCCTTTGAGGAACATGTCTTAGCTGGGAGGCCACGGGGGACCTGTGACTTCTCCCTGATCTTTCCCCACTCTCTGGAATCGCAGGCTTTCCCCACCCAGGCAAAACTATCTCCAAATGACTTTCTGCTTGAGGGAACAGGTTTGTGTGCTCTCTGTCGCAGGTGAGTAGCTCTGGGAAGGAGATGGCCTGCAGGGGTCACCATCTGGTATGTCAGGTTCCTGTTCCTAAATTAACCGATCGGGTAAGTCATGCCTCCTCCCTCTGGTGGGGTCAGAGGAAAGATGACGTTGTTCCTGCATATTTGTGTCTGCTGATAACTAGGATGGATACTCTCCCTTTTCTTCCTTCAATGAAAACCAGAGCAATAAAACCCAAGGAACATCCTGTTTGGGGGTTTCTTCCCGAACAAATACAATCCAGGGTCCCTACGCTACTGGACTGGCTAACTCTAGATAGTTAAATTTTCAGGAATTTTGTGAAACAGCTTTGAAACATTTGATAGCATAAAATCATCCATGGAGAAAGTATGCACATCAAGAAAACTGAAAGTTGGTGAGTGCTACACATTAATTGGGCAGCTTGTTAAACAGATTCCAGAACACCACCACAGAGGCCTTCAGACCTCTGCAAATACCACTCCCACCCTTCTTGCTGAGTTCCGGTAATAGGTCTTTTTGATCCTAAAAATGCTGAACTGGTTTCTGCCTTAAGTCTTTTTACTTGTTTCCATCTGGAATGATCTTCTCTGATATCTGCACATGGCTTGTTCCTTCTCATTCGGCTCCCTGGTGAAAACACCATACCCTTCGAGAGACCTTCCTTCAGCATCCGACATAAAGGAGCCCTAGTCATTCTCTCTCATGTTGCGCCATTTCTGTTTCTTTATCGTATTTTACCATCTAACTGTTTATAGTACTTTAGCATCTAAACTTCCTCAACTACTCTTTCCCATAGATGCAAACTCTATGAGAGCAGGATCTTTATCTCTCTTGTTCACTGCTGTTTCTAATTCCTAGAACCTATGTGGCTAGTACACAATCAATTGAATACAGTAGTCCCTCTCTATATGATGGTTCACTTATCACGGCCTCACTGTATTGCGGGATTTTAAAAAATATTACATTTAATTATTTATTGCAATATCACGCGATTTTGTGGTACTGTATACACATGTTGTTAAAGTTACGTAGGTTTAAGAGTGTAGAATAAATGTAAGGTTCCTACTTCGCACGGGGTTCTAGAACGTAATACCCGTGATAAGTGAGGGAATACTGTATATTTAATAACCCTGGTCCTATCCTAACTACAAGTTTCCGTAGTTGAAAAATGAAGTAGAGATAGGTCTAAACTCCAAGTTTCGATAAATATTATATTATTATGCCTTTAATGATGCATTTCTTATTTTGGAAAAGTAGAAGACTACTGCACAGAATGAACGCTTGTTTGTAGTAATTACAGTATACTTTATACTCGGAATTCTCCAAAGAAAATTGGTGTTACATTTTTTCATATAAACACTGTAATATTTCCTGAAGTCCCAAGGAGGGACTTCAAGGGCCAAACCTGGTACTTTCCTTTCAGGCACCTTCCAGGGCTTTTCCCTATAAATGAGAGTTGAAAATTTATCTTCTTTTTATAGAAATTTTGATTTTAAATAGTGCTTCTCTTTCAGTGGGTTTTTGTTATTGTTTTCTTCCTATAAAGCTTTTGGCTAAATATGCATCCTAGTGAAGTCTGAAATAGGCTGATTTGATTCATCGAAATGGAAAATTCTGTTATTGTAAACCTTGGCATTTATTGCAAAAACTTGTGTGTGTGTGTGTGTGTGTGTGTGTAGTGTGTTATTTTTTATTGAGGTATAATTGGTTTAAAGTGTACAGTGTGTTGATTTAATACATTTGTATGTTGTAATATGATTACCATCTTAATGTTACCTGACACTTCTATCATGTAACATAATTAGTATTTCTTTTTGGGGGAGTAAGAACAATTAAGATCTAGTCCTGGCATCTTTGAAGTTTCTACTGCAGTTTTGTTGCCTATAATCACAAAGCTGTACATTAGATCTCCAGGATTTATTTATCTGCTAGTTGAAAGTTTGTACTTTCAGATAAGTTGACCCTTTAGTTAGTTAACTAAGAACTGGTTTCCAATTCAGAAAAAATGTGGAACTTTACAGAATCATCCAATTTGCTTAAAAGCTGAGTGTGCTCTGTGCATCGTCTTAGGAACATTTTAACTTTATAGGAGGATACATTGTTCCTATACAGGAACAAATTTAAGCTACTAATAATTTTAGCAAGCTCATTAAAAAAAAACTTTTGAAAAGCTTTGCTTTAGAGAGTGTGAAACACAATACTAATCAAAATAAGACATCAAGACAGAGCAGCAGGCAGAAATGTCAGTTCTTCAAGAGGTGAGAGCATGTCCACCCTTTTCAGTGTCAGCGATATCACCACCATTACTACACGTTCCATTGGAGCCTCTCACAGAACCAGCCTGTGAATTACTGTCTAGATTCTCTTGGCCAGAGATGGTTTTCCCTGCTCTATAGACTTGTAACATTTTTTTTCTATAATTCTGTGATCTCTGCATCCTAACCAGAAAAACATGATATTTTATTTTATGGATATTGAAACCTTGCTGTTTGTCTTAACTCAAGGTCAGAAAAGAAGAGATATAGATGTCATTTTTAACATTACAGGTATATTAATGGAAAGGAAAATCTCATGAGGGTGAAATGTGTGATGTGTGATAGAATCGTGGGACCAACAGTTGTTTCTCAAGCTCTTTAATGGTTTAGGTGACACCTAGGCAAACATATGACATCTTTTCTTTTCTTTTTTTTTGATGTCCCTTAGTTACCATCAAGTTCCCTTCCACAACTGCTAGTAATATAACCATGCAAACTGGCACTCGGCCACTTGGTGCCTTGAATCTACATGACTCAACAATTTGTTTTGAAGGAAATAGGTTTTTATTAATAGGGTTCCAATAGAACTTCCCTTGCTCCCCAAAAAGCTACAGGCCAGAACCATGCCCAGAAGTTCCCCGTATCCTCATCTGTCCATGAGACAGTCACACGAATGGACTCCATCCTCTCTGGAATGTGCGCTTGTGGGTTTCAGTGTCACCGTGCTAGCCTGTCCCTGTCCCAGAGGGTGGAGCCCAGGGAGGCACATGTCCCGACTCAGAACCCTGCCTCCAGAGTGTGCTCCCATCCTACATGGCATCTAAGCCCCTGGTGGGTCCTGCATCTTCTACAAGTGCTCCTCTCCATGCGGGGACTAGGGCCAAAGGCCCAGAGGGAGAGAGTTTGCACCAAGCTCCAATATCCCGTACCAAGAGAGTGTTGACTTCTCCATACACCCTTCAGAAAAGCAGAAGTCTGCAGCTCAGCATTCCAGGTCACAGTTCAGCTCCAAGCACCTCTCACTTGTCTGTGTGCTTGGCCAGGCAGGTCCCCACTGCTCCGTCAACTCTGCTGCTGTCTTCTCTGGGCAGACCTCCAGGCAGATTTCCAGACAGACCCTCCGACCTTGTGGCAGACTTCCAGGCTGACTCCATGTCACTCGGCCCACTCTAATTTAAATGCTAGGCTCAGACCTTCCTGTATTGCCTAACACCAGACTCTTTCTGTGGTGCGTTAGTGTCTCCCATTTTTTTCAGCTTCCCAGTTTCTTTGACCCTCTTTTGACTGCCATCTTTCGTCAGAGCAAGAGTTCCCAGTGACGCATGGGTATCTGGAGCACGCATCCACCCCCACAGCTAAGGCAGATGATGCATGAGCTTCGCCTCTGGCATTGTCATGAGTCCCTCCGCCAGTGCATGTCCTCACAGTCACATATGTACACAATTTATAGCTTCAGCAGATCTTCCCTTCAGGAACGCAGGGGGTGTTAACATGCCTTTGTTATGTAATGTGCCTCAAATACTGCACTTTCCTCTCTGTGAACAATCTGCCCTGAAGATTTGGGGAGAATGGTGGGGATCCCCTGCTCTCAGGGGACCCATGATCCATACCCTGTTACAGTAACATTCTCTCATTCTCTCCTAGGATTTTGGCCTTCATTCTCCTTAACCCTCCTCCTGCCCTTAGAGGAATGGGATGCATTTGTGTTTGGTTCTCTGCTCCAACCTATCCATAGACTATACCCATTGAGGTGAGTTTCATTCATTGTTAATGATGAAATAAAATCAATTAACTATTCCAAGCAGGTTTTTATTTTAAAAAGGAACACAGACATGAGCAATTAACTTTGTAATATGAATTTCTATTCCTGAAATGTCCAGGTTATAAAATGACACTACATGCTCTTTATAATGCCCCCCAAAACCCATTAGCATAGACAAGCACCCAAAGTACAAAAGGAAAGCAAACTGATATCTTCTGAGAGTATGTGATGAGATAGTTTTATGTCTTCCACTCTTGGTTAAGATTTTTTCTCTGAAAATGAAATCAATTGAAAATAAAGTAGACGAAATGACCGTTTAATGTCTTTATGCCTAATGCTATTTTAAAAAAAAATCCTGATTAACACATTACCATCTCAATTCTGTAACACATGAAAAACAGGAACATCAATGGCAACAACAACACCCTCTTCTTTTACTTATTGGCAGATCTGAAAGAATAGATAAGCTGTAACCTACTATACAGTTGAACAATATGGATATGAAGTGGGTAGGCACAGGGAATACTGTTATATAAATCCCATAAGAATGGGGCCAATAGGAATTCAGTGCTATTTGGATAATAGCTTTTTGGTAAAATATCTCTAAATTTTACACTAAAATGTATCAATGGAGTCAGGTGAAAATGTAAAAGTTAATTGTTACCTAGATAATTAACTCAGTGTCAGAATCTAAAAGAAATGTCTACTCATAAGAACTATAGAACTGTATTTAATAGTGTATTTTTAACAAAAAATGAATCTTTCTGCCTCAAAGTATGTAGTAAGGCCTTTTGTTCTTTTCCTGTTGTCTACCTTCTCCATCTGTATTAAGTTGCAATTATATTGTTAGCAGCAACTTTGTTCTCTTCTCCCTAATAGAACCATCTCTTTTTATGTTTACTGGTTGAATTTAGGGAGTACTAGGTGGTGGTCCCAATGGTTGTGTATTCATTTTATGAGGTGTGGTTGCCATAATTAGAATGTCACTAGGCACAGTCAGAATATAGCCCTGTTAGCTGTACATCCTAGTGATTTTATTTTTCCATATATTTATTGTTCCACGTACGAGAGGACTGGCTATTTTAGTGCCACAGATCCAGACATCAGTGAAAGCCCACAAGACTTTGGGAATGTCACCAAAGTCAAATTTTACCAGACAGTCAGCTCATAGATTGAATTGGGTAGAATGGACAGGAATATTGAGCTATCCTCCTTTAGAATAAATTATTTTTACCCACCCCCTAAAAGGGGAGTCTATGTGAAAACCTTGCAAAACAAGCATTATCATTCTGACTGTTTGGAGGAAGAGGAGATCTTTCCAACTTCTCTGAAGCAAGAAAAATTTAGAAAAATGTTTACTATTCTCAATAGGATATTATTATATATGACTTTTGAAACATATTCAGAAAAATCATAAAAAGGGAACTACTATTAAAATCAGGAAAATGGGCAAGATAATGAAGTCTTATAAAGAAACTAAAAAATATAATAGCAGAAATAAAATTTTCAGTGGAGATAATGAATAGACATTCTCTTGGATGACTAAATCAGTAACATGGAAGATAAAATTGAGAAACTTGCCCAGAGTGTAGAGATGTGAAAACAGCAACAGCACAATAGTGAGAGGACAGAAAACAAGGAGCACAGGATTCAGTTTAAAAATTATGCTTTTTCCTAAGGATGTAATCAGAATAATCAGAAGTAAAACAATTTACATTATCAAAGGTGTGACTAAAGGACCTTTTCAGAATTGGAAAGAGGTATGCATATGCAAATCTATATTCACCCTTTTCAAACAAAGGCAATGTAAAGGAAACCATCCCCAGACTTGATTTGTAAAGGTTTTTGAAATGCACTTACCAAAAAAAAAAAAGAAAATTGAAAACTAACAAAAGACAAGCTAGCATAAAAAAGGTAAGAAAAAGATTGACTCAGATATCTCCTTTGCAAAAGTAAGTGTTGGAAAAACATTGTGTTCAGAATTCAGAGGGGGGGCGGGGAAACAGAGACCCAATAACTTTATTCCAAACCCAAATATTTTTCTTTTGTTAAGGAAACTGAAAGACTGTCTCAGATTATCAGGATCTTAAAAACGTACCACTCAGTCCCTACTCAGTGCTGGCCTATACTCTGAAGGTGAGTGGATTACATGCTCTAGGAGTCTCCTTCAGCTGTCATCTCTTCTGCTTTCTTGACAGTAGGGCATTTATTTGTTGTGCTTGTCCCTTACTTCTCAATGCAGCTTTAGAGAGAGGAGAGTAATCCTGCTGCCTTTATCAGGAACTCTGAGGTCCTATCACCTATAGACTGAGAATCCTCATATGGAGCCCAAGAGCCTGTGGTGTTACCTTGGCCAAATTATGTAAACTTTCTTTCCCATAGTTACACTACTTCAAAATGGTGACAATCACAAGCATATGACATAATAATGTCCTATGATTAAATATATTAACATATGCAGAGCAGATTGCCTACCTAGTATGTGGTAAGCTTTGTGCAAGTGTTAGTAATTATTTCAGCTGTTGCTAACAATTGAGTACACATTTCCAACAATTGACCAGAGTTGTGTTTTTAACCATCCATAACCTGGAGTTGGATGGAGCAACACTGTGGCATTTTGAATTCCAAGGAACTTGAGTAGAAATGTTAATTCCTCAAAATTATTTTTGAATGTTCATTATTTTAAACTACAGATAATGAATGAGTGTCATGGTCAATCTTTTGTCTAAAATTTGGTCTACAACTTATGATTTATAATGTGTTATCTATTCTTTATAATCAGCATATATAGTATACATTCAGTTTTATGGGATAAACAACTACTCATTTCTGGGTGTCGGTACAATTGTTATATTCCTTACTCTTAATTTTTTAAAATAAATATTTAGTAACAACAAAATACGTGCATAAAGAATAATGTAAACAACGCACCTATATGTATGATTAACTTCAGGCAATAAAATATAGTTGAAATTCCTTATGTACTTATTTTTTGCATTTCTCTACTCCTACTCCCTGAAGAAGCCACTGTTTTAAAGCAAGTGGCTACTCTTATTTATGGTTTTATTTCACCTATTCAATATATTGATTAGTTTAAATGTTTATGAAATTAATATTAATGACTTCATATTGCCCATGATCTACAACTTGCTGTTTTCATTCTATTTGTGTGTGTGTGTGTGTGTGTGTGTGCGCGCACTATCTATATCCATGAGAGTAGCTAAAGGGCATTTATTTTCACTATTAAATAGTCTTACATTATATGAATAGAATTCAATATTATTCATCTCTCTTGTTTCTAGTTGCTTTCATTTATGTGCTAACACAAACAGAAATACTATAAACATTCTTGTAAATGTTCCAGGGTACAAATTTGCAAGTTTGCCTAAGGCAGTTGTTTTCATGGTTGACTCACATTTAACCTCAGTTTTGATTTATTAACTCTGAAGATGCTGGGAATCAATATCTGATGCATCTCTGTTACCAAGCTAACCAGGGCTCATTCACATGACACCTTGGTGTATGACCCAACAATTAGTGTTGAAACAACCAGGTCTTTATTTACAATATTCCAACCTTGGTGGGGGGGGAGGGGAAGGGCTGGGAGCACTTCAGCTCAGAGCCCTGTTCTCCCATGAGACCCAGCACTTCCTTTGCTCCTCAAAAGGACTTAAACGAAAACCAAGCCCAATAGTTCACCATTCCTTATCTGCCAGCTCTTTCCTTCAGGATATGGGGATAAGTTGCCTTTAGCCTCTGTATAATAGTAGTCCAGGAAAGCACATGCCATCTTATACTGGATCATGGTTAAGTCCATGAAAGGCACAAGTCCTAAGAGAGTTTCCTTTCCATATGTGAGTTCCAAGAGTCCAAATAGAGGCCAGGTCTTCAAGGCAGAGTCTTCAGTGGCTTTGGAGTTGCTAGAGCTGACATGATCAAAGCAGCAGCATGCCTGCTTTCTCACTAGCCCAGGCCACATGGCCGGATCCTGACTACAAATGGCATAGCTGCTTGCTCCTTCTCCTGTGGCTGCTACCACATGCTCCTACATCATGGCACACTTCCATCATGCTCCTCCAATAGGAACTTTCTCTTAAGGTTGCTCAAACTTCCTTTTAAATCCTGAAAATCAATACACCTTTTGCCCCAGGGCAGTAGCACAACTATTATCTAGCTATCAGCCTGCCATAGTTATGTAAAGTACCTTAAAAGCTGTGTTATCTCCTCCCATCCTCAATTTTCCCTGTTTCATCTCTAGCTGTAGGGTAGAGGTTCCAGTTTTTAGGTTAGAATCCCAACTCATTTACTTACTTGCTATGAAAGTTTGCACAAATAGGTACTTAATTTTTATGTGCTTCAGTTTCCTCATTGGGAAAATTGAGGATAAAATTGGCCCTTACCTCATTAGATTAGCAGTTCATGTATATATAAAAGACTTTCAACATTCTATACATATTTTTTAAAACTATTTATTTTGAGAGAGAGGGGAAGGGAGGGAGAAAGAGAGGTAGAGAACGTCAATCAATTGCTTCTTGCACTCTCCCCCATGTACATGCTCTGACCTGGAATTCAACCAGTGACCCGATGAGGGACAACACCCAACCAACCGAGTGACACTGGTTACGGCCATTCTGTAAATATTAACTGTTACTATACATCACAGTTTTTCTCTTCAGTTGTGCAAAAACATGAGCCCTAAATGTTTTTATGAGGTATAATTTACATACAAAGAATAAACAGATAGATAAGTATTGACAGTTATATACATCTATAATTTAAATGCAGAAAGGATAGCTCCCAGAAAGTTCTTTCATACTCTTTTTAAATCATGCATCCCCAAATTTCTTGACCATTGATCATATTTCCATTATGACAGAATCTTTTGCCTGTTTTTGGACTTCCTGTAAATGGAATTATACAATATGTACACTTTTGTGTCCAGCTTTGTCTCAACACAGTGCTTTTGAGTTTAGTCATATTATTGCAGAGATCAGTGGTTTTAGTACTTTTGTTTTCTTGAGTAGTATTGCATTTTTTGATTTATCACAATTTGTTTAGTGATTCTCCTGTTTTTGGAAATGGGCTGCCATGAACATTCAGGTAGCAATCTTTTGGTGGGCCTAGTTCCCATTTCTCTTATATAAACACTTAAGAATGGATAGTGAGTTAGTTTTTAATTTCAACAGTTATACTTTGCACTTCTACACGCATTAGTTACTTTCTCAAATAATCATTGATAATTTTATATTATCCTATTTGGCTAATTTTAATTCTTCATTTAAGTTCTAGAATTATTTTGAAATACTTCAATTTTATATCCAGTATTTCCAATAATTGATGTATTTCTAGTATTAAAGTATATATTTAATATGTTTTCAATATTCGAGCTTGAATTCTGCTTCTTTTTCAGTTTTGGATCTTATTTGTGTTGGCTTTCCTGCTAAGGTAGTTGTAAATTTTGAAAATGAGGTTATGTACTCTTGTTGTAACATTATCTATACAAATCTAATGAGATCTGTTAGTATGTTTTTTTTTTTTTTAAAGAGAGGACTTAATTTTGTTTCTTTCCAGACAGACTTGGGACTATTTTAAATTAATTTATTTTGTATGATTGTGGTTCTTCAGACCTATCAGTTGGTATAACTTTGAACCTTAAATGTTCTTACATGTTAGTTTATAGATTTGCAATATTAATTGTTTTTCTCAGCTCAAAACCAGAACTAGGTTAGATAAATTTCTTTGCTATCTATATTTATTGGGTCCATGGGAGAGGTGAGGTAGAATTTTTTTCTAGTCATTCTTTCACTGAGGCTATATTCTTTCATAGGTCCAAGCTTCATATTTGTTATAGTTTCCTACCTATACTGGAGTATCAGCCTGTGTCAGAATCTATGGTAAGGACAAATGGAATATTGAGATTATCCCGGGAGACAAACTGATTTAATCTGAAATAAAATAATCTGAGTTAGAATGTGGGCAAGGAGAGAGGGGATATACCAAAAAATATGTAGGATGTAGAACCCACAAAATCTAAGAAATGACTAGGTATTAATTGAGATGACGAGTGAGAGAATATAGTACGGATGGCTCTGGCTTTCTAACTTGAAAAATGATGTTGCTGAGAAAATTTGAAAGTTAGAATTATTTATTTCTATTAAATGTCATTGTGCTATGGACAGAATTGTGTCCCCACCCAAATTTACACATCGAAGCCCTAACCCTGTTGCCAAACCCCAATATTTGAGTCCATCTGCCTGCATGCACTGGGCGAAAGAAATGCATGAGCAGGAGATTGCAGTTTAAAAAGGAAGTTTACTATGAAATTGGTCAATCCAGAGTGCAGGTAAATTTATAGTCTAAAAAGCTTGACTCCCCAGCGTTGTGTAGGTTACAGATTGTATAGGGCATAATCACAAGACACTGTGATTTAGGGCAGGAGTCCCCAACCCTCGGGCCTCAGACCAGTACTGGTCCATGCTTGTTAGGAACTAGGCCGCATAACAGAAGGTGAGCAAGCAAAGCTTCCCTGTCATTACCACCTGAGCTCTGCCACCTCCTGTCCCCACTGCCCCTCAGCTGTGGAAAAATTGTCTTCCATGAAACTTGTCCCTGGTGCCAGAAAGGTTGGGGACCAATTGGTTACGTGTTGGAAACTGATTGGTCAGAGGTGAAGTGAGAATAATAAAGCATTTCTTTAGGTCTTGAGGACAGCTCTGAGGTCTACTCTGAGATCTTTATGTCTGGTTTCATAAAAAAGTAACCAGATGGTTCTTACGTCTTAGGGCTTATGAGCTGAAATGTAACTTCAGTCAAGATGTTATCTCTCAGCTGCCAGAGGTCCAGACCTTGTGCCCATTGGTCAGGTCTGGGCTGTTGTCTTTGGCTGCCTCAGGGGTTTCCAACTATCCAGGGCAAAGGCTAGGTATATGAGGGATGTAGAGATGGAGGGAAAAGTGATTTCTAAAGCTGTAGTTACAAATTAAATCAAAGTGACGGTATTTGGAGAAGGGAACTTTGTGAGGTAATTAGGGCTAGATGAAGTCACAAGGTACTGCCCTTATCATAGGATTAGTGGCTTGGTAAGAGGAGTAAAACAGACAAATTCATATTTTCTGTCTACCATGGGAGGGCATGGTCAGTTGGTAGCCATGTGCAAGGTAGGAAGAGAGCTCTCACAAGGAATTGAACTGGCTGGAACCTTGATCCAGTCCTCCCCATCCCCCAGAACTATGAGAAATTAATTCCTATTGTTTAAGCCACCCAGTGTGTGGTATTTTGTTACAGAAACCTGAGCAGTCTCAGCACAGTCTGTGTGTAATGTGTGTTCTCCTTCCTGTTGTTTTTTGGTTGCTTGCTGTAATCTATATTCTTTTTCTTTTTTTAAGTATATTTTATTGATAATGTTGTTACAGTAGTTCCAATTTTTTTCCACTTTGCTCCCCTCCACCCAGTACCACCCTTCTCTCCAGCAATCCCACCCCCCTTATTTCATGTCCATGGGTCGTGCATATAAGTTCTTTGGCTTCACCCTTTCCTATATTATTCTTAACATCATCCTGTCTATTTTGTACCAACCAATTATGCTTCTTAATCCCTGCATCATGTCACCATTTCTCCCACTACCTCCTCCCAGTTGATAACCTCCAAATGATCCTCATACCTATGATTCTGTTCCTATTCTGATTTGCTTAGTTGGATTTTGTTTTTGTTTTTTTAGATTCAGTTGTTGATAGTTGTGAGTTTGTTGTCATTTTAGTTTTCATAGTTTTGATCTTCTTTTTCTTAAGTAAGTCCCTTTGACATTTCATATAATAATGGCTTGGTGATGTTGAACTCCTTTAGCTTTACCTTGTCTGGGGAGCACTTCAGCTGCGCTTTCATTCCAAATGATAGCCTTGCTGGATAGAGAAATCCTGATTGCAGGTTGCCTTTCATCACATTGAATACTGCTTGTCAGTCTCTTCCTGCCTGCAAAGTGTCCTATGAGAAATCAGCTGATAGTCCTATAGGCAGCCCCCTGTAGGCAACTCTCCACCTCTCTCTTGCTGCCCTCAGGACTCTGTCTTTATCTTTCACCTTCGGCATCTCGATCATGGTGCATCCTGGTGTGGTCCCCTCTGGGTGCAGCTTGCCTGGGACCCTCTGTGCTTCCCAGGCCTGTATGTCCATCTCCTTCGCAAAATTTGGGAAGTTTTCCTCATTTTGTTCAATTCTTGCTTCCTCATTCTGTACTGGTTGACGTTTTTGCTTCCTTATGTTTCAAATCATTGATTTGAACTCTGTTTCCTTCCCTTCATCATTGATTTTGTGTGGGTTTTCCTTTCTTTCACTTAGCTTCAGTTTCACTTCTTCTCTTACGCATTTGCCATACTCAAGCATATCTGTCAAGCCTGTGAGCATCTTTATCACCAGTGTTTTGAATTCTGCATCTGTTAGGTTGGCTATCTCATCATCTGTGAGGCTGGGTATCTCCTCATCGCTTAGTTCTCCCACTGGAACCTTGATCTGTTCCCCTTTTGGGCTATACTTCTCTGTCTCCTCATTCTGACAGGCTCCTGTGTTTGTTTGCCTCTGTGTCCCAGGTAGAGCTGTCGCTCCTGTTACGTTGTAAGGGGCAGAGCCTTGGGGATTCGTCAGTACAGGGTGACCTGTTTCACCACGTTGTGGCACTGTATGTGGGGGAGGGGTCTGAGAGGGAACACTGCTGCCTGCCCAGCACTCACTTCTTTTCCAGGCACCCCTCCCATTTCTGCACCAGACTGGCGCCTCTCTAGCTGCTACCCTGGCCATCGTTCCCAGAGTGGGTGTGTCTGCAGATGTTCCAGGACTGTGGAGGCCCTTTAAACAAGAGGACTCTGCTGAGAGACTGGCAGTTTCTGCCTTCACCCCAACCGCCACTGGTCTGCACAGTCAGAAGCAATGAGGCTTGATTTTCCCTAGTGCTGAGACCATAGCCTTCGAGGTCTGGTGAGGAGCTGGGAAAGCTCCCCAGGTGTCCCTGCTGACTTTTTAAAATGTGTGACTGCGCTTTCTGCTGTCCTGCTGCTACTGCTACTGCCGCTGCCACCACACTGCATCCTCTCCGCCCTGGCTCCACCCCTCCTATCTTTCTGGATGAGTATTCTTTATATGTTTGTTTGCTGGACTTCCATGCAGTTTGATTTTCTGGAACTTCTGGTTGTTTCTAGTTTTGAGGTAGTTGTATTCCTTCTTAGTTGTGGAGCGAGATGCAGCGTGTCTATCTACACCTCCATCTTGGCCGGAAGTCTGTAATCTACATTCTTACTCATCCTACAAGGTGAATCTCCGAACATGAACATCTTTTTCCATGCAAGCATCTTTCATGCTTTCAGACAAAGTTGCCGAATACAAATCACTCACAGGATTTACTGGTGTAGCTTTCACTTTTCCTCCCTCTCCCCATGTCCTGCCGTTCTACCTCTCTCCCATCACTCAGTGCAGGTGGGGACTTGTTTTAGACTGGTTATATCCTAGACTCCTGTTGGGTCACAGCTGGTACCAAGTTGTCACGTGCAGTTAGCTCCTGGGGCAAAGTTGTGCTGGGGCTTGCTCCTGGGTGTCTTACTGGGGCACTCTTCTGTATGATATCTTTTCTTCCATATACTCACTTGAGAATTATAAGAATCAAGTTTAGGTTTGAGGGTAAAAGGAAATGCATTGCACTTCTAGTCTAACTTACATAATGGATACTATTCTGCTTTCTGTTACATTATTTCTTGGGTGTTTGTCTTGCACTTGTTCCTCATAGAGATTGGTAGAGCAGAATAAGGCATTGTAGTAAAACCAGAACTACATCTTGGTACGCAATCATATTTATTGAATTCTTTATTATTTTTGACCTTTTATTGTTCTCTGATTATTTTATTTCTCTGAGTTGTTGCCATATTAAGATTGCAAAATCCCAAGGGCAAGGGTAGCTCCATATATTGTGTATATTGGCCAGCACCCAACCCTTTAGGCAGTCACGGTCCCTCAAAAAATGTTCGTTGGGTTAGTTTTCATTGTGTCCAATAACAGTAATGAAAGTATTGTATGATGTCATTGGAACTTGCCCTATTCTAAAGTGATAGCTTCATTTATCCTCAATAATAATGACACTATTGGAAAGATGGCTGTAAGTGTGTGTTCTGTGACCAAATGAAGGCCAAAGAACACATGTGATAAGATCATTATATTAATATATCATCTGATTTCTTGATTTGGACTTCAAAAGATACAGTCAAGTGAATAAATAAGCCTATCATTCTCAAATAATATGATACCAGATCTCAGGTGTTCCTTTTTACTATAATAGAAAATATGTAAGATACGTTATTAAATTACTTTAGTATGTGGAGTGCTCAGTTTTCTTTGAAGGGAATGAAAGTCACTTAATTGTGATTGATTTTTCTACAGAATAACTTTGATGAGGTATACCTCTTGAAAAAAAGAAGACAAAGGCACCTCATGACTTACATTATACAGTTTTAAGCTCTCTGAAGTATCTTAGTTTGTGTTCCCCTAGAATAAAGATTTCAGTGTCAATAGTTTATTTGGGAATTGCAAGGAACACTCTTCTGGGAATGCTAAGTAATCCCTAAATGCAAGTGTGTTTTTCAGGCAGCTGCACATTAGACAATTCAAGATTACCTTGACAGGAAAACTCTTATCCCAGTCAAAGGGTGCACAAGCTGAGGGGTGTACTGATCCCATCAACTGCAGGTTTCCTGTTGTTTCCGATTAGTCACAGGCTAGGGTAGAGTTGCCAATAGCAGTTTCAGGGAAAGCCCCCAGGAGCATAGATACATATGCTGGCCATGGGAAGTCATCAGGATCGTCAGAAATGATAGTGCCTGAGGGGATAACTATGCTAAGCACTGGCAGCATGTACACAGCATCACATCTTCCCTGTTCTATCCCCTCTCCCTCTGTATGACTCTTATATTATATACTTGAAAGAATTTTTAGAGAATTACATATATATTTTTTTAATGTTAAAACACTAGGCACAATTCCTGGTATATCTTAGATGGTCAGAAAAGTTGTTCCCTTTCCTTTCTCTATTCAATTGCTGTCATACCTTCCATGTTTTCTCAGTCTAATAAAACCATACCTCTTCTATCAGTTTTTTAAATCCTTACCTGAGGATATTTCTATTGATTTTAGAGAGAGAGAGACATTGATCAGTTGTCTCCTGTATGCACCCTGACAAGGGACTGAACCTGCAACCTAGGTATGTGCCCTGACCTGGAATCAAGCCTGCAACCTTTTGGTGTACAGGAGAACCCTCCAACCAGCTAAACCTCCCAGGCAGGGATGAACCATCAATTTTTACATATATATATGTTACAGAACAGGGCCCCAAAATTCCCCAGAGGCTGTGGTTGGGGGCTGGGGAAAGGGGACAGCTTTCAAGATGCCTTTGCATATCTATAGCTGGTAGCTAGTGCCTTAGTTATGCAAATGGATTTGGTTCTTCCAAGGCCCCAAGGAGATGGGAGGGGTTTTGACCATGGAATGGTGCTGAAACAGCATAGAGGCCTGCACAAGGTCCTGTGAATGGTCAGAACTGGTCACCTTGCCCACTGCATCACAGGCCATGGTCAGGGATTTAAAAATAAGGTGGCAGTCATTTGCAGAGAGCACCATGCAGTTTTAGAAGGAAAGAGTGATCCATGCAACTTCAAAAGAGCAGAGAGAACCATGCACGATTCAGTGCAACATGGTCAATGTTTGCTGGACTGTTATGCAGAGGCTGATGACATCGTACCCCAGATCCCGAAGGAGACAGCTGACAGATAAGGGATGGGGAACTTCTGGGCATGTTTCTGGCTTCTAGCCTTTTGTGGAGCAAGGGAAGTGCTGGGTCCTGTGGGAGAACAGGGCTCTGAGCTGAAGTGCTCACTGCCCTCCCCAGGTTGGAATATTGTAAATAAAGACCTGTTTTCCTCAACACTAGTTGTTGGGTTTTACATCAGTGATGCTGGAAATCAAGGTTCCTAAACTGAGGCATGCCCTCATGCCTCTTGGTCCAGGTGCTCTATGACCTAAGCTGGTGAGCTGGACTCGCTGGCGCCGACAGTCTTTGACTGATCAGGCTAAGGGTTTCAAGACATTCTGTGACTTAAAAGGAATCTTGCAGAGTACTCCATCTTTCCTGATGTTGCCAAAGAAACCAAACCAAGCCAAGAACAGGTGGTGTTTAACCCTGTGTGCTTTCTGTTAAAGTTTAAGGAACAGTGTGGCCGTTCCCATAATCTTAAAAGAATAGATTGAATTCCTATTTTTTGCTTTTGATAGAAATCATTCTTCATGGTTTATATATTAATCTCTCACTGTTTTAATCCTAAGTAATTGTATATTGTAATCATTATTGGAATGTACCTGTGAGCTCATTCTTTACCCTCCCTATTGATTTCTATACTTGCAAAACTCAATAAAAGGAGAGGTCTCTGCACAGTTCTTTGCTGACCTGCCAGAGCGTGTGGCAGCCCTCCATCCGACCCATTCTCCTTGCTGGAATTACTTCCGCGCCCTCGCCACATTTAATACAACACATCAGGGCACCACGTGAAAGTACCCCCTTTTGCTCTGTAACATATATACACATACACACATGTGTTTTGGAGCTTGTCATTTTCTATAGGTTTTATTTCTGCCAAATGCCACGAGAACAGTGTTTATATTTTTTTACTGCAATTTTCATTGTACCTTGCATGTTGTCTTGCATATAATTGCATTTACACATGGTTCAATATTCTTATATACACCTGTGAATAAATGATGTGCCTGATTTAATGACTCTTGAATTTATATAATTTTCAGAAAATCAGGCACTTTTTTCAAACTCAAAACACACACAGAAATATATGTACTGTAGTCCCGCTCTATATCGCGGTTCACTTATTGCGGCTTCACTGTATCGCAGGATTTTTAAAAATGTTATATTTAATTATTTATCACGGATTTTTCGCTGTATTGCAGGATTTTGCAGTACTGTATATGTATGTTGTTAAAGTTACGTAGGTTTAAGAGTGTAGAATATGTTTAAGAACATAAGTAGTGTTTATAAAAGTGTGGGAAAGGTTAATAAGGGCGTGGGAAAGGTTAATAAGGGACTGGGAACAGTTTATAAGTGTCTGAGAAGGGTTTATAAAGCCTTAAAATATATATAAATGCTAAAATAAATGTAAGGTTTCTACTTCATGAATTTTCATTTATCCCGGGGGCTCTAGAATGTAATACCCGCGATAAGTGAGGGAATGCTGTATATACATAAAACTTGACAGTGACAAAATTAGATTGAGCTACATCCTACTCCAAATCAGCTTTTTGATTTAATTAAGTATAGGTACAGCTTTCCTCCTAAAATTATAATTTCTGCTTCTTATCCTGAAATAGTTTCTACATTTTCTGATTTGAAGTACCAAATTTGAAATCCTATAAGCACTGGAACTCACAAAGTAGATAATTTAGTGGGAGCTTATTTGCAACAAACTTTTAACCCTGAAATAGATAATGCATTTTATATTTTGCACTGGTGGAAGACAGAGTGGAAGAAGAAAGGCCTGTCAAACTGTCACTGCTTCTGAGAGCCTTTGGCTTGTGAAGATAAATGCTAAGTGTGGGAGAATCAGCATCTCTGGAAACAACTATATAATTCTGCTAGCTTTATGACCAAGAACATGTAATTTGACTTCTATGTCATGGCCCCATCCACCTTTACAATTTATTAAAACTCATACATAATATCTTTATTCAATTCTCACATAACTTATTAAATGGGGATAATAATGATAACCACAAACTATTTATCATCATACACTTATTGAGCCCTTTTTATATATTCATTACATAATAAGGTCCCATTAAGTGAAAGCCTTTTAAAAAGAATTGTTTATTAAAAATAAGCTGTGAAAAATAGGGAAAATGTGGGTTTTGGATGCTGCTTTGATGTGGATGTATGTTGATATTTGTGAATGAGTCATCTGGAAGCCAGAAAAGATAGATTCCTCTAATCAGCAGAGAGAAGTACATGCTTACAGGAAATGACAGCTCTTCATAGTCATCACAGTCATTGATTTGATGAGGGCTCTAAAGACTAGAAAGGGTGAGAATTGATAAGGTTTGTAGGACTAATAATAGTAGTGATAATAGTAGTAATAATGTAATATTGGCATTGTTAAACTGAATTCTCAAACAAAATATGTTCTCTCTCCAATACCCTTATTCTTGTAACTTGGATAGGTAAAATCCCAAATCCTTTAGCTACCTCTAATCCTTCAAGGATGCGTGTGGCTATTTCCTCACATCATCTAGTTTCTGCCAATATTTGAAGTGCTGTATTTTCCTCTGAGGAAGATAAATAAAACTAAATTCATTAAGGTCTGCTCAGGAATTACCTTTCTTTATGGAGAGTTCATCTTTCTTTAAAGTAAACAATCTGACTGTGCCTAGCTATACCTAAACCTTGGGCTTTGTCTAGAATTAATGTTGCATAGGTGTTTACCACATATAAATAGTTTATTTTTCCTTAATAGGTCATGTGGCATAGAAGTTTAAGTCTGGAAAGGACATTAAAAATGATTCATATATTGTACCTATCTTTATACATTGTTGCATTTATACATATTTTATAGTTTTACATACATATTAATTCTACTTAGTATATATTTTAGCTTAAGATTAACATACCAAATAGCCTAAGTTTTCATTGCTATATCTCAGTTAGCATTATGAATTTGAAAAAAAAAAAATGTTGTAAGCCAACTCCAACTTATAAATAAAATAGTGATGCCAACATCTCACTGAAATAAACCATTGGTCTATTACTGATGAGAATCTAAATTGAAACAACTTTTCTGGACATTTAAATGTAAGCTGTACCAAGCATTTTAATGATGTTGTCTAGTATTGCTCTATTAATGTTATGTCTAGGAAGTGATTTTAGGAGAATATTCAGAGATGGGTACAGAGATTAATATATAAGGAAGTTTATCATAGCTAAATGAGAATGATGAAAGTTCATTAAAATCCTAAATGTCTAATAAAAGGAGAATTAATAAATAAGTCTATATCAATACACATTCATTTGGTTAAATAAACCATTTTCTGAGAAATATTACAAAACATTATGGGTTTTTTTTAGAAACTAGAGTAATTTAAAATAGAAAAAAATCAAAAATATTTTGCCCCATTTTGGCATTCTGTTAGTATCCATTTAGTAATTCTATATACAGTTCAGAAGACCTGTGGTCTATTTTTAATGGCCTGTATACTTGAGAAGTCAGCAGAGACACATAATAAACTTTACAACTGTTAGCTGGATTCAAATCAATCTGCCATTTAAGTGCCAATGATGAGCAGAGGAGAACTGGTGTCTTCTGTATCATGATTGTGAAATCATCATCATTAACCTCTTTTTAAAAACCAAACACAAGAAACATTAATACTTATCTACAAAGAATTTCCTTAAATATGTTATCAGATTTACAGATAAATTTAATGTTAGTAATTCTATTCCTTATATTAAATTTTCCCTGTCATTATTTTAGTTATGCTGATAACTAAAGCAAAATAAAACCAAAGAAATCTGGTTTTATTTCCAATTATCCAATTTTTTTTTTTTTGTAAAGGTCAGGATAATTGCTTGGAGTTTCTTTACCTCTTGTGTGCATGCAGCCAAAGGTAAAAATAAATAAAAAGCATTTCAATGTCCGGAATATGTCTGTTTGGGGGATGAAAAGTTTTTTTAGGGAAAAAAGTGTTTTTTTCATGGCAGCATTTCCCTTGAGAGTCCCACGGTTGGCAATGTGCCCCAAGTAGCTGCTATTCCTCCACTGGAAAGTGCTCTGTTCTGTCTGGAAGCTGGAGTTCTCCATTACATATTTTCTTTAAAAATAGCAATTCCTTCTAAGATTACTATTTGCAAGAAGCAGCCTTTAACACTTTGCTAGACACAGTGGGAACTAGCTGGGATCTGCAAACAGGATAGATTGTGAATTACTGGAATCCTGCTGAACTTCTTCCCTTCTGCTAGTGCCCCCTGGCTCCATGGCCACACCCCTGTCTTCTGTCCTTGACTCCCAGCTCCCTGCTGAGTTAGACCACCCAGGACAGCCACCTTCAGCTATGGCATTGCTGACAACATCATAAAGTTATACTTCTGAAACTTTTCTACCCAAAAGTTCCAAACTGGGGAAGAGAATGACTTTGTGACCCAGGAGAGCTCAAATCTGAAGAAGTCTGGCAGGTTATTAATTTGTTTGAATTGCTGATATGGATATTTAGTAATAATCATGAAACGTATTTCTGGCTGAACTTTCTATAGGTGAGTTCTATGTTGTAGGCCTTAGGGGAACTAGGTCACCCATTTGCCTTTCTTTTGAAGCAGATTCCAAGTGATTTTCCTAGAAATTCTCATCTTTTCCTTGGTACTGCCTCGAGCTAATTCTGGTCAAACTTCTCAGCATTTTTCAGAGATTCACAGTGTAGAGTAGAGTACCTGAAAAGTTGAACTCTGGCAACCTGATTCACTTTAGTTGACTTGCTTTTCTCCACTGGTCACACTTTGTACATAACAGTGACATCTAGTAAAATTAGTACTCTGAGAAGCACTTGGAGAAATGGTGCCTTAAATATGGTACACATTGTTTGTGAAACTTTCAGTCATCTATGTACTTGGATCTCATGACATCATGCTCTGGGGGATATTTTTAATGAACCTTACTTTGATATTATGCAGTTAGCCTATAGTAGGGGACAATACAGAAAAGAGATCTAAAAAGTTTAGGTCTAGAAAAGTTAAGTAAGTTGTTCCAAGCTCAGCATATTAGTTTTCTGTCGCTTCATTAAAAAATTAGCACATCCTTAGCAGCTAAAACAAACATACATGATTGTCTTGCAATTTCTGTGAGTCAAAATTTAGGGCATGGCTTAGTGGATCCTCTGCTTCAGGTTTCACCAGTCTGGAATCAAGGTGTCACTGGTACTGTGAGAAACGCTCACAATAAATCACCGGGACACAGGACTTAAGCAGCAAAGCGAGGTGTTTATTCATGAGTCTGCAGAGTCGGGCACATGGCTAACCAGGAGCATGTGCACGGGAAGAAAAGTAAACTGGTTTTATACTAATGCTGTTAGCTGCCCCTTCCTAATGCAATTAGCTTCCCCTTCCTTCTCCTCCCCTGTATCTCCATTACTGGTAATCCGAGTTCACAGTCTAACACGATTAACTACTTAACTCAGGGAGTGATTAACCAAGGGTAGTCTAGTTATAGAGAAGGAAAACTCTGACTCCAAAAAACCTCCGCTACCTTGTGGCATACCTCTTCAGGGGAAAGGCTAAGGGAGTAAACCCCGACAGAAAATCCGGAGCCGGAGTCCCTAAGGCGGTTTGACGTTATAGTCAACACCGGCAACTCCTGCGGCGCACCTGAAGCCAAGCTGTATTGACTCTGTCTTTCCCTTGGACCCTTCAGCTGCGAAGAGAGGGGGGGTCTGCTGCATGGGCAACAGCAGACCCTCCATATCACCCTGCCCAGGCTCTGTAGCTTCAGCTTCACTGGAGAGGACACTCCAGCGTCATCGCAAGATGTCGATTTAACACGGGAGGAGACAGATACCGTGTCACTCCCGAGTCGGACTGCACAGCCATTCTCGGCGGTGCAGATAGACTCTTAAGAAGCTACACCATCGTCTCTCAAGACGGACGGCTGCCGACGAGTCTAGTTATAGGTCTATCTCCAACTTATTTGCAAAGGTATCTATGATAGCTATATCTTCCCATTTCTCTGTGTTTGGTGATGACAATCTTCCTCCTTTTGATCCCAGAGATAGGTGTGAGGAGCTGTGAAATGTCATTTCCTGGCCCCTTTTCCATGATTCATCTGTTAGTTATATCCTACTGGTTTGAGAGTCACTGGCTTCTTTATCCCTAAGAGTACTACAGTCTCATAAGAGGCTCATTTCTGGGAGGATCTACATCCAAATTCATGTTAGCAGCATTCAGTTAGTTCCCTATGTGTAGGTAGATTAAGGGATTTGGTTTCTTACTGGCTGTCAGCCAGAGGCCATACTTAGTTCCTTGTTACATGGGCCTTCTGAACATGACCACTTATTTCCTTAAAAAGTAGGAAGAGGTATTCTCCTAGCAAGATGGGTTATAATCTTATGAAATGCTATTGCCTTTTATGTTGCATTGATTGGAAGCAAATCACAGTCCCCTCCCACACTAAAAGGGTGGGGGTTAAACAAGAAAGAAATACCAGGAAATGGAGATTTGGGGGTCTGTACTAGCCACACAGCTGTTAGTGGATTCCAGAAACTAGACACTGAACTAATTATGACTCCAAAAATATGTCATTTACCATTATATTATCACACTATAGAAAAAAATAGGAAAATATTAATTTCACATTTATTTTTTAAAAGATATTTCATTTTATTTTAAATATTTATTTATTTATTTGTTTGCTTGTTTGTTTTATTTTTTTATTTTTAGAGAGAGGGGAAAGGAGAAAGAAAGGGAGAGAAACATCACTGTGTGGTTGCCTCTCACTCATGCCCCCAACTGGGGACTTGATGTGCAACCCAGTCCTGTGCCGTGACTGGGAATCGAACCAGTGACACTTGGCTCACAGGCCGACGCTCAATCCACTGTGATTTCACATTTATTTGTTTGACCTTGCTGGGATTCCAACCATTCCTACAACTTCTTTTTATGGAGCATCTCAACTTGGACTCCTTTTTACTTAGATCCCATACATCATCTCTCCTTACCATCTCCCATTTCCCAATCAAAACTTCTTTCTAATATTTGTCTTCTTCTTAAGTTCCTACTTTATCAGTTGAATAGAGGGATATGTTCTAATAAATGCAAGTGTTACCTTTACTATATAACATATTTCCATACTATGCATAATGTTTTTATTCAAAAGGTTAACTCTAAATATGAAACTTCCCAGTGACATGATATCTCTGCTAATTTCTAGGACCTTCTTTGTTATGGCATGTGTGAGAAGGATATAAAATCCCTGACTCATTTTTCTTTTCTACCCCTGTATGTTTTTTCCACCTTTCTCCTTTGGGTCAAGATAGAAGTAAAGTATGTTAGCCAGTGTTTATTTCTGAAACCCTATTTTTTCCTCTGTATCAGTGAGACAGGCAACTCAAGCCATGAATTGATGGTGCTAAGAGTTTCTCCCAAATGCTTTGGTTACCCTCACTGTTGGTTTGTTCCTCCTGTGAGCCATACCCCAGTCCATGGCTTACAGAACACAATTAGTACTGGGTTCTAAGAGCAACAATAAGGCATAGACTACATGGACCATGACATATGGACCCCTGAAATATAGCCATGTAAGTCCAGAATACATTCAACAGGAAATCTTTACTGTAATTTTCTGAAAGTATAATTCCGTAAGTAAATGAAATGCATAGGAAAAGAAAACAGAAAAGGCTTCGGAAACATTAAATGATGAGTTGGATAATATTCAGGCACCATAGAAGTTTGTGAATGGAGAAGTCTATGTGTTATCCAATAAATAAAATATAAGTCAGTTTTGCAGAGAGCACTTTGAATGACATTGCATTTTGGCTATGAAAGAATGTGTAACACTGTACACATTGTGCTTATTGAATTTTAAACTCCATAAATTTCATAAAAGGTGTCTCTTCCCACATCATATCAAAGGAAATAGAAATAGTTTATATTATAAATGCATTCAAATACATTCCTAAAGAAAGAAGTGGGCTGTGGCAGTTTCCTTCTATTATACAGTGTTGCTTTGCTTATAGTGAACTTTCAAAAATCTTAATACATTGTATCCTTTGAATTCTCTCCACAAAAGGGAAAATGTTTACTTTGAATAGAAATTCCATTAACCATAATCTGTTCCCATTCTACCTTTCCAAACTCATCTGCTTCTATTTCATAGTACCCTCCCTACATTCCAGATATACCCAACTATAATTTGTTTTGTGAACTGGTCTTGCCTTTTCTATAATACTAATCTTATTCGTAGCACAGTGAAGGGCTCATAAAAAGTATAAATATTTTACTGACTGCCTCAGGGCCATTGTGTCTTTTGCCTGCCTTGCACACATATCTTTTCTAATTAAATCTTACTCATCACCAAGGCTATACTCCAATGCCTTTTTCTCCTTGAAGCTGACTGCCCCATTAAGAATGTTACTTTCTTTTTCAGCTTATATCTTGATTACAGCAAACATTTAATTTCCATTTTGTGTTAAGAGAGCCCTCACTCAGAATTTAGGAAACTATTCTGGAAATTATGATGAACTAGCAAGTGTTTGAAGTCCACTGGGGTGTATTGAATATTTAGTCTCTAGCACCAGGCCTTGTATTAGTTCTCTGTATTCCTGCACTTCATTATCTATTTATAGGGGTGATAATTTGTGCTCACTTTTATCTTAAAATAGGTTACCTTCATCTTTCCCCCATTGATACATTGGAGTTTTTGTAAATTTGCTATTCATTTGATCTGCTCATATTGGACATGGGAGGAAACCTAAGTTATATCCTAGGAGTCGTCGTCGGCAGCCGTCCGTCTCGAGAGATGATGGTGTAGCTTCTTAAGAGTCTATCTGCACCGCCGAGAATGGCTGTGCAGTCCGACTCGGGAGTGACATGGTATCTGTCTCCTCCCGTGTTGAATCGACATCTTGTGATGACGCTGAAGCTACAGAGCCTGGGCAGGGTAATATGGAGGGTCTGCTGTTGCCCATGCAGCAGACCCCCCCCTCTCTTCGCAGCTGAAGGGTCCAAGGGAAAGACGGAGTCGATACAGCTTGGGTTCAGGTGCGCCGCAGGAGTTGCCGGTGTTGACTACAACGTCAAACCGCCTTAGGGACTCCGGCTCCGGATTTTCTGTCGGGGTTTACTCCCTTAGCCTTTCCCCTGAAGAGGTATGCCACAAGGCAGCGGAGGTTTTTTGGAGTCAGAGTTTTCCTTCTCTGATGTACCCTGACTGGAAGATCGAACCAGCGACACTTAGCTCGCAGGCCGACGCTCAATCCACTGAGCTAAACCAGCCAGGGCAATCCTAGGAGTAAATCAGAGAATAAAAGCTTTTCCGTTAGTAAACATTACCATGTTCATGAACAGATGGACATAGAATATTGAGAGTTCATATGAAAAATAAGGTGATATCTCAACTCTCGAATTAGGGGAAGTTTCCTTCCTTGGAAGCTTATGCGAGAAGCAATGTAGTGTATTTACGGATTTGGGGACAGGTTGGCTGAATCCCTGATCTAGTGCTTATTAACTGGGTGTGATGGTTCTGTGCTGTGTCAACTTATATTATAAGTTGAAAAGACATTTTAGGTGGTTCCTCTTTTGTGTATTTGTGGATTAGGATTGGCTATAAGAGAATTGAAACTGGAAAAGCGGGTGCTCATGCTGTCTGTCATCTGCCAGACCCAATAAGCAGAGACAGGGATTGAATCTTTACAGGTGCTTTATTCAGATGGTCAGTGACCTGAGAGGACAGTGGGTTTGTCCTCTAACAGTCTTCAATTTCATTATAAACGGGGCCCTTTTTATAAGGAGAAGAGTAGGTAACGGGATTGGAATTCAGGGAAAAGCTTAATCAGATTAAAGCTGCAGCATTCTTTCCTGTGTCCTGGGACGTGGTCCTTGTGCCCTGGGCTGTGGTCTTTGTGTCCTGGGTGGTGGTCATCTCACCCTGGAGCACAATGGCTCAGATACCATCCTGATTGCTTGCAGTCCTCCTGAGGCACAGAGGTGGGACTGCTTATGGTCTCCTGGAGTCAAGGTGGGTGGTACTTCCAGTCCCTGAAACAATAGCTCTATACTTACATTGATTACTAAGCCTATTAGCTGTCAGGGGAAACTAAAATTTTCTAACATTTGAGTCCCCCATCAATTTGACATAATTAAAACCCCCTAAGACCTAGAATAGTCTAGTCTGATCACTTAGAATTTCTAGGGGCCAAAGCTATAAAAAGTTGTGTTTGGTAATAACTGCTACCGAAAGATTTTTTCTCATAATCAAGTTTTTATATGTCTGTCTCCTCCCCCATCTTATATTGTCCTTAAAGTCAGCATATTCTGTTCAATTATTATTCACCTTTTATTCCCCACACTAACCCTGGCTGGTTTGGCTCAGTGGATTGAGCGTCGGCCTGCGAGCTAAGTGTCGCTGGTTCGATCTTCCAGTCAGGGCACATCAGAGAAGGAAAACTCTGACTCCAAAAAACCTCCGCTGCTTTGCGGCATACCTCTTCAGGGGAAAGGCTAAGGGAGTAAATCCCAACAGAAAATCCGGAGCTGGAGTCCCTAAGGCAGTTTGACGTTGTAGTCATCACCGGCAACTCCTGCGGCGCACCTGAAGCCAAGCTGTATTGACTACGTCTTTCCCTTGTATCCTTCAGCTGCGAAGAGAGGGGGGGTCTGCTGCATGGGCAACAGCAGACCCTCCATATCACCCTGCCCAGGCTCTGTAGCTTCAGCTCTTAAGAAGCTACACCATCGTCTCTTGAGACAGACGGCTGCCGACGATTCCCCACACTGGTCAGGATAGTGCTTTACACATAATAGGAGTTCTATTAAAAATGGTTGAATTAAAATGGAGTAATATTGCTGCAATATTTGAATAGGGTATCAATTAAGTAGTGATCAATTATGTATCAATGAAAGTTTAAATTTTCTATGAAACAAGTATGGAAGCTAATTTTCTTCTAGGAGAGGCACTCCGGGGCAGAGATGTTCTTGCTGTCTTTTAATTCTTTCTGACCACTTTCTTCTTCATTATAAGGTGGCTGCTCTACCTCCAGTCTCCCATTCATGTTCTGAGAAGCAACCTAACAAGTAGAAAAGTATAGAAACCGTTCCTGGAAAATCACATGGAAGCAAATTTCTGTTTTTATCTCACTTGCTTTAACATGACACTGGGGGTGAGGAAAACTAATCTTCTCTCTGCTCTTTTAGGTTCTTTACTGAGACCCACCACTGCCCCTGTAATAAAAGATGGATTAGCAGGAGAAAAACAAACAGAAGTTTAACCACATGCATGTCTCCTATGTACATGGGGGATACCCAGGAAAACTGAGTAACTCCCCCAAATGGCCCAAACCACTACCTAAAATACATCTCCAGCTAAAGAGGAAAGATGTTAAGCTCTGGGGAAACCAGAAATGGGAAGTTACCAGAAAAAGCACGGTAAACAAAGACTAGGTTGTTATACAGATTTAAGTCCTACCCTTCTCCATGGATAACAGTTTCTGAATATTTAGAATCACCCTTCTCTTCCTGGTATAGAGAAAGAAACACCTTTACAAATGGAGATTTCCCTTATAAATGTAAATGTACCTTACAAAAGGGTGACTTCTATTTAGTATTCAGATCTTTTTCTGTCTGCTGTTACTGAAAAAAAATCAGCCTAAAATAATATGCCAAAGAGGCATACTTCAGGATGCTGTATTCTGCTCCTCTTCAACATGTACTCATTTCTAGTTGGAAAAAAAGGCTAAGAAATTTAGTGTGTTTGTTTTTACCTGGACCTATCACGATTTTGAACAAAACTGGGATTTTGTTAATAAAGTAGAAGGTGAAAGTGAATGTTGGTAGGCAAATTGCAAAGTCCTTCTTGAGTAGGAAGAAAAGACTTGAGCCAAATGAAGCATAAAGTCGAGTGGTTTTGCTTTGAGCTCTTTAAAGAAACCAAAATGTTCTCTCTTGGAAGATCTCAGGTAATGTTTTGAGGATGCCTGTGCTGGGGGAAACTCAGTCCAAAGGGAAGGAAGTACCTTAGCAGCAAACCTGTAGTAATCGAGTGGCACTCGTACAACTACAATTGTGGCTCTCCTAACCTAAAAAGAAATAGAGGAGACCATAGTCAGTGTTTCATAATGTCTGATAATGGAACATTATCCTGGATATTTGTACAATGAAGTGTAGGGAATGCCTTAGTTTCCTAAATTTGGGTGGAATTACTATAGTGTTTGTAACTGAACTGGGAATACCTAGAGTGTCATACTATGTGCCTCCTTTACTACTCATGCAAAACACTTCTGACACTTTGGATCACCAAAGGTGTGGGGGTTGCCCCCACTAAGCAATTTTCTGGGACATGAAATGAATGGCTTATAATTTAACTAAATTCTGACACTATACTGGAGATAGCATCAGATCCTACAGTTTAAGGCTCAGTCCCACAAGACTGCCTGCCCCTAAAACTGAAAAAGCTGGCATCCCTGCTGCCTGTCACTACCAGAACCAATAGCAGAAACAAAGATTGAGTCTTTATGAGTGCTTTATGCTGATGGCTGGTGATCTGAGAAGATGCTGGGTTATGCACCCTAACAGACTGTCTTACATTCTCTTTTAAATGGACCCTTTTTATAAGAAGAAAAGTGTAGGTAAGGGGTTTGGAATTCAGGGAAAAGGTTAATCAGATAAAAAACTGCAGTATTCTTTCATCTGTTGACAGGTAATTCTTTATCTGTGTCCCGGGCAGTGATCTTTATCTGAGTTCTGGGCAGTGGAGTCTCTCCCTGGAACACAAGGGCTCAGATAACATTTTGATTGCTTGCAGTCTTCCTGGGACACAAAGGTGGAAGTGCTTGAAGTCTTCTGGAGTCCAGGTGGGTCATACCTTCAGTCCTAAAACAATAACTTTTTACACACATTAATTACTAAGCTTATTGACTATAACTTTAAAATTTTCCAGTTCTTGAGTCCCACCCATCATGCCTACATTTCAGATGCCAATTGCAAGTCCAGGTTGTCATCTGATCATCTATAAATTTGAGATTTCTATGACTCCCTCCTTGGGTTTGATTAATTTGCTAGAAATTCTCATATATTTCAGGGAAACACATTTACCAATCTATTTAAGGATGAGATAAAGAATACAGGTGAACAGCCAGATGTGAGATACCGAGGGTAAGGTCTGGGAGGGTCTGATCACAGGAGCTTCTATCCCCATGGAATTGGGGTTCATTGCCCCCTAGTATATGGATGTGTTCATCAACCTGGAAGCTCTCCAAACCCCATACAATTGGGACTTTACAAAGGCTTCATTATGTAGATATGATCTTAAATCCATTTTCAGCCCTTTTCCAAGCTCTCAAATGAAGGGGTTCAGAACAGGCCTCCTGAAGATGTACCACTTTGGCATGTTAATTATTTTGAGCTGAAGGCAACTGAGACTGTTACAGAACCCCTGGGCTGCTCCAGTTGAAAACAAACCCACGGGCTCTTTAGTTAGGGGCCCGATTGCCCGCCGCCAAAATTATAACTCTCAATACCAGAGTTTGGTGAAAAGAAAAAGAATTGTTTATTTAACAGTTATATAGATTTAGTTATTTGCGGATTTCTGTTGTTAAGTCTTATGCTCTTTAAAATACCCACAAACACATATCCTTGCCTCCCCCCCTTCCAAACCAGGCTAGTTTTAGGAAAGTCACAGAAACCGTTTCCCTACTTTCCAAACACAGTTCAGCTTTACCAGCAGCTGCCAATCATTCAATCCTGATTGGGGAGGTCCTTTCTGTGCTGTGGTGCCCTCCAGCTCTCAATGCAGGACCGCCTGGATTCTCAGCCTCCTTGCAAACTGCCTTCTTCCTGCAAAACCGCGTGGATCTTCTCTCCTTCTCAAAACTGCATGGCGAGAGCCTCTTAAAGCAGCCTGGAGACCCCTTCTCCAAGCCACATGGAGAAGGCCCCTTCACCAAGCCACGTGGAGGGAGCACACGAGAGAGCGAGAGAGCGAGCGCGAGCGCGCGAGTGAGAGAGAGTCAGAGTGAGAGCACGAGCGAGAGCCAGAGAGAGTCCGAGTCAGAGCGCCAGAGCGAGAGCCAGAGTGCCAGTGAGAGCCAGAGCCCGAACGAGAGCTTGAGTCCCCGCTAAAATGTCTGCAGCTGCTTATATATCCCTGACTGCGTCATCTGACGCAGTGGGCATTGCAAACTGTTCTGACCATTCACAGACCCTTACGTAGGCTCTGTGTGCTTTCCATACTGTCCCCTGGTTCAAGACTCCTCCCATCTGCCTGAGGCTTCGGATGCATTAAAGCCATTTGCATAAGAAAGACAGTAGTCACCAGCCTCAGGCATGTGGAAGCATTTGAAAAGCTGCTTACTTCTCCCCATCCCCCAGCAGCAAACTCTGGGGATTTTTGGACTCCCCTGTTTCTGTAACAAGACCTTGCAGGCTCATGAGAAACATTTACTTCACCCTTTAAAAATTTAAATTAACGGCCTTGTCTATAATAAGAGTTGTGATGACAAATCACTTTTTTTTATCTCTCTATAGGACAGGGCACATTTCTAACTACTGTATATCTGTTCTTCTTATTGCCCTGCTAGTGACCTTCCTCCTCTCTGAAACCCCAAATTATCTTATGTCATCCTTAGCTCAGGATGTCACATTTACCTCGTTTTCCCTTTCTGCCTCTGAACCTCTCATGTATGTGGGACCTCTGACTCTCATATATGGGGGCTCCTTTATGTACATATGTAAATCAGTTTGGTTATTTTCTTTTGTTAATCTGTCTCACATAGATTTAATCATTAGGCCAGCCAAACAAACCTTGAAGGGTAGAGGAAAGTTTTTGCTTTTTTTTTTTTCTTCCTTACACAATCATCGTTTGGTCTTTATGGTACCAGTCCCCATCCAGGAGCCATCTAGGTGCTGATCCAGTCACCTCATTAGGACAAAGGACACTGCTATCATCCAGGAAATTTCAACAAATTTAGGAGCTCTGTGTCAGGAACTGGAGTCAAAGACCAAATATTAGAACAAAAGATGCTTCTAGTGCTCTTATCACTTAGGGAATTACAAGGATTTTAGGGACTTTGGCCAGTAACTGAGGCCACAGACAAATAGAGATACTCTTATAATCTATTATCTCATTAGAAGACTGGAATTAGAAGTCAGTTATCTCTCCCTTGAAGCAGTGAGTTTTTGCATAAAGTTTCTATATGATGGCAAGTAAACTCTTGCCTCTTTTCAAAACTCACCCTTCTGGATTTTGCTTTGTGACAGAGACTCTGCAGACCACATTTGTCCTGGGCAGCTTGCTCCCCGTTAAGTTTCACTGATAGAAATTCCAAAAGGAGACTGGAAAACAGAGGAGAGAAAATGAACTTTTGTTTGTTTGTTTTATTCCTATGTCTACCTGTATTACTCCAGCCATCATTTTCCACTCTGGCTGTAGCTGTTGATTCCATCAGCAGCAGTTGGTTCCAATTTTCAGGGTCCACACTGCCATGCTTTCAAAACACTTTAATCAAGTCACCTAACAGACACCAGCAAGAGCCAGACAGCACTCTCTCCTCGGAGGATTGAGTCCTGGCTTGGGAAAAGAGTTGCTTCTCAGAGCTTCTGAGAATGTGTTCTATCCTCAGAGATCCAAGTCCCAGCTCAACAGAGACTTCTCATCCAAGTCCCTAAATCCTAATAACCTCACCCTGTTGTTTTACCAGCTCTAGAGATGATAGCAACTTTCTCTAGTTACTATTTTGCTGTTACCTCAGTGTCCCCTTTTTGTCTTTCAATCTTATTATGTGACGTGACCAGGAAGATGCCACCCAATATATGGCCTATTTATTTATGGTTCAAGGCACAGCATTTATACCAGATGACTATTGTTGTGTTGGCTGTTGTCATTTTCTTAATTTGACAATCTAAGGGAAAAGAGGTCAGTGCCCCTGACTAAATAGTCAGGTGTTGCAGGTTTTAAAAACTCTTGTGACACACTTCTTGAAAATCACTCTGAAAGAATGTTTGTTACACAAAGATGTCAGGATAGAGGCTATGGTATCTGATTGAGCAAAGACCAATTTAAAGTTATTTATATAAACATTTATTATTACATGGAATTTCTGTGAATAATACTTTATAATAATTGTTATCTAAACATTGACTATTAACATCTCTAAAAATAATAATTACCTATATTGGGTATATGACATGTAAGAGAAATCCTCAAACTTTATTAAAAATGTTACTAGTGATTTCTATAATTAAGGAAAAATCAGATATGAGTCGTCGTCGTCGGCAGCCGTCCGTCTCGAGAGACGATGGTGTAGCTTCTTCAGAGTCTATCTGCACCGCCAAGAATGGCTGTGCAGTCCGACTCGGGAGTGACACGGTATCTGTCTCCTCCCGTGTTGAATCGACATCTTGCGATGACGCTGAAGCTACAGAGCCTGGGCAGGGTAATATGGAGGGTCTGCTGTTGCCCATGCAGCAGACACCCCCTCTCTTCGCAGCTGAAGGGTCCAAGGGAAAGACGGAGTCGATACAGCTTGGGTTCAGGTGCGCCGCAGGAGTTGCCGGTGTTGACTACAACGTCAAACCGCCTTAGGGACTCCGGCTCCGGATTTTCTGTCGGGGTTTACTCCCTTAGCCTTTCCCCTGAAGAGGTATGCCGCAAGGCAGCGGAGGTTTTTTGGAGTCAGAGTTTTCCTTCTCTGATGTACCCTGACTGGAAGATCGAACCAGCGACACTTAGCTCGCAGGCCGACGCTCAATCCACTGAGCTAAACCAGCCAGGGCAAAATCAGATATGAGTACATTTCTTAGAAAAGAGAAGGTAAATATCAGAAGAACCTAAGCAGTGTTTACTGGTGAGCTGGACTGCTACCTGCACAGGGCAAGAGGCATATCAGAGGAGTGCTGTTTTCCATTATGAACCTCTAAGGAAAATTTGGTTGTAGAAATGTAAAAATATTATTTTAACACGAATAGAAGAGGTAAAGGTTAAAAAGGCAACAACATTAATTACAACATCCACAACATTAGTATACTCAAAACATAACCACAAAATACGTCAACATTTTTGAGTTTCTTTTGACAAGTTGCATTAAATAAGTACATAGGTAAATGGAAAAGACATCTTTGCAATTTTAATGGAAGACAAATGGTCCATTGGGGAAAGCTCTATTTTCTGCTCACAACCCAGACAGTCATTTGAAAGGCAATTGGAGTATCTATAGAGTAAGTAGCAGTTTCCAGAGTCTTCTCTACTATAGAGGTGTTGGAAATGCAAGGGTTCAAAAGTATAACTGACCAGTAGAGATAAATTATCATAGTTTTGGGAGGACAATAAGTGACATTAATTATCTGACCAAGTATTTTTTTGTAATGGTTCTATGAATAACATGTATTTAAAACTTTCCTATTTCTATTTATGTTCAGTGGGAGATATCCTTTCCCCTGCCTTGAACCTTTGAGAGAAGAAGAAGAAAAAGGGGAAACTCATTTATTTAGCAGTGATATTTCAAGCAATTTTTTTTGCAATGGAATTTTTCTAGAGGTGTAATAGTCTCAGTATGCAAAATGATTAAGACTGCAGCTCTTCTACGCCAAGGTCCAACCTTGGTAGCAGATGGACATGCCATCCTCCTGGATTAGTTCCTCATTGCACCACAGCCTGTCTTTCAATAGCAATGTATAAAATTGGCTGGTTTAAAAAATTATTACTAACTTTTGAACTTCCACTTTAGATTTTGGAGATACAATTCTATATAACAAATTTTTATAAAAGAGTATCTGCCTCACCTAAATGACAAACAAAGCAAATTAACACACACACACACACACACACACACACACACACACACACACAGATTCCTTTGAATAAAAATGCTTGCCTGTTTTTCTTTTATCAGATTACACATGCAAGTGTATCAATACAAGATATTGATAGATTATTTTAAAGGACATTTTTAACTGCATCTTTTTTCAGAAATGTGAACTAAGACTTTTTAAAAGTTTTCTTTATCTCTGATGATTTTTCATAAAAAATCAAATCAAGTTTTAATTAAAATTTAGCATTAAGCTGAACAGTTTCAGTTTATATTTTTAAAATGTGTAAGAAATTTTAAGAGCAGAAAACAATCTTATGAAATATAATGTTTTTTCCCTTTCCCTTCCATCCTCCCTCTTTTTCTGTTTCCTTCCCTTGCTTGTTTTTCTTCTTCAGTAAATGAGACTGACTTAAGCAAGTGTCTCTACCATTATTTTTTCCTGCAGAGTGTAAGTGGCTTGACATCTCAAGCTTTAGTTTGTCTGTCTTTTGAAAGGCTGCAATAATATTTTTTAAGATATTCTCCTGCTCTCATAAGAAAGAAGTTATTGAGGACAGGAAGCCTCCCCAAATTTAGAACCCTAAGCTCTTCCAGTTTGTCCCCAAGATCAGGGCTCCTGAGCACATTCCATCTAGTAGGAATTTTCTTTACTCTATCAGCATGTCCAAAATGTCCTTTTATTTCTAGATATAGATCAAGCATATAGAATCTATCCAATAATCAATCTATCCCATCATTAATTCAAAAAGCACTTACTGAGTACCTACTATGTTACAAGTGCACTATGAGGTGCTGGACTATGAATGACCCAAGGAGTTTGAATTTCATCTTGAAAACTATAAAAGAGTTAATGGAGGATTTCATATAGAGGAATGACATGTAGAGCAAATTAGGAGACCATTGCAGGAATCTATATAAGCAATTATTAGACTATAACTATAATAATGGGAATGTGGATAGAGAGGACTGATTTTTAAAACATTAAGCACATTGGGTGTATAGTATTAGGTGACTGATGAAATGGCACTGTGTCATGTGAGAGAGGGAGAGGTCCAATGTGACTCCCAGGACACTAGCTTGGTTGATTGGATGGATGATGTCACTCAGCTGTGGAGTTGAAAAGAAAGAACACATTTTTGGGAAAAAGATGTCAGATTTTGCTTTAAGCATACTGGGATAATAAGTAGAAATTATCAGAAGCAGTTGGATACACAAGTCTGGAACATAACATAATCATTTTTATAAAGAAATCTTTTATACTTGTTAGTTGGAAATAATATTTTGTTCCTCACAACACCACAGGACTTTATATGTACTGCCCTGTAGCACTTACTACTGTCTACTATATTTGTGTATTTAATAAAAATGACAGGTATTTAAATCATGTTCTAAATAAGGGACAGACGAAGCATCTCACTGAAGATCTTCTCTGGCGGGTCTATGAGAATCTCACTCAGAGTTCATTCTCATTGTTATTAGTGTCTGCTTCATTTCATTTTGGCCACAGGAATATTTTAGTAGATTGATACTTGTATTATAATCAGATTATCTGCCACCAATATTGCTGGCAGAACCAGTTGTTTGGTTACCTGAATTCTATCAGATGCACAATATCTTTCAACAATTCTGAGGGGAAATCATGCACAGAATCAGAGAAAAAAGGACTCTCCATTTTTTTCTAACTCTCCTGGCCATGAGCAGGACTAAATTAATGTTTTCAAGATTCAGGAATAGCCCATTGAAATCCCTCTCATTGTAAGCAGTCATATGTACAGGAGATAATGTATATTTAAATAGAGGTTTCATATACCTTTTGCCTACAGTAATGATGTGTCTGTGAGTAGTAATTGTCAATGATATTACTCCAAGCCTAAAACAAAAATTTAATAAATCAAAGATGTTTGTGTGTATATGTGCATGTGTGTGTGCATCTTGATTGTTTTTTAAGCACCTACAACTTCTTAGATAATTCTTAGCCAACTTAAAGCTGCCAAAAGTTAGGATTCAGATGTGCCATTTATATCAAGAGGGTTGACATGTGGGAGCTGATTGTTTGATATACACCAATTTAAGGGTACATCAGACTGCTATATCATTGAGTGCTTAATGTGGCATACTTAAAAAGTTACAGGTGCCACTCTATAACCCTAACCATTGCCTAGTGTTCTGTTTCTGCCATTGGTGTCATGGGACGTGCTGTGGGGATGTCTCCCAGAATATACTGATGCCTCCCATGTTATTCTGGCTCATTCTCTAAGACCCAGATCAGGTGCCACTCTTCTAGTAGCCCATTTATTGTCCTCCAGTCTTGCTTGGGCACCCTTCCTCTGATGCCTATGGCAAATAATGGTTATCTTTATAATAACATTTGTTGGTTTACTGCTCTTGGATTTTGAATTGTAGAATCTCAAGAGCTAAGAATTGTCTTTTATATTGTATCTCTAGCACCTGGAAAAGTCCCAGGCATGTAGTAGGTTACACACTACCAAACAAAGGAAAGAATATAAATGTTCAGAAATTAAGAATGCATTTTGGTTGCCTACAACTTTTCTTAAAAACTACCATGAGATAAAACACTTTGTTCTTGGAGAGGCTTTTGGGTGGAAAACCAGATACCTTCTCTGTGTTTATGCCTATGCTCCTAAACGCATGAGAAGTATAGTTCTTCTTTTCCTCTCCCATCCACTACATGTAGTTTATCTTACAAGGGAACCTGAAGATGACAGACTTAGTCTCTCCAGGAAGTAGGGAGCCAGCGATGGGGTCAAAGGGCTTTGAATGAATTCTTCAGAAAGAGTTTATGCTAAGGTAGAAATCATGACTTTGCAAGGGCTAAGCCAAGCTGGCCAACACAAACTATATCCAAACTCTGGTGATCTCTAGCACATCATGCTGTAGCAAGGTTATTTATATATATCTTCTCCTTCAACTATTTAAAAAACTCCCAGGTAGCACATAGTCTTAAGACTTATTGTTCAATAAAGGATGTTGAATGAACAAATTATTTAATAAGGAAATATTTTAGGCTAGGGAATTTTTTCTTGTTGCCACTGTTTCTTTTGGTCTATATCTTTCTCTTTGTTTTATAACTTAATTTCTTAGTAAATTTTATTGAAAAATCACTGGCTGTTCCTAGCTGGTCTATGGGAAAAAGAGATTTGCTCAGTCCTCACTCAGAAGAGCCACAGCCTAGTTGACATAGTGTTGGTGGCACCAAATGGGTGACACTGTAGCTGCAGCTAGAGAAATGGGTGCATGTTGGGTGGGATGGTGGGGGAATTATAAGTAGAGTTAATGCAGATAAACGTGGGAAGTCAAGAAGGGAGCGTTGGGAGAGTTGTGTTGCACATTGTTTTAATCCCTAGTTCTAGCCATTAAAACTATGTCTTTCATTAATTTGTGTGAACCAGAGGTCACAAAGTCCTAAAGGACTGAGATGATTATTCAGGGACTGGCAGGTAACATAAATGAGGACATCAGACTAGGTATAAAGCAGTAGAAGGAGGTGGGGACTCTGGCAAACTAAAAAAAAGTATGCAAATCCTTTAGGAAGCATTGCAGTTTTGTTTGTAACTATAATAGAGGGTTAAACAACAAATATCTAAGTAAATTCAGCTTATAAGGCTCAAGTTCTTGATCTTTGGTAAACATTTCTGTGCCTATTTGTATGCTTCATCTCTTAAGATGACCTCTTAAGATAGATTAATGCACTTATTAGTAATGCAGCTGTCAGCACAGATTCTCCATAGAAATTTCTGCTCCAGGACTGCCCTTTTTGTGTGTGTAGCTCCATTTCCAAGGATTCCTAACAGTGGGCAGCTAGAAATGCTCAGACCTCCCATCTGAGATCACTGTGGTGCTGCATTTGAAACCCCTTCTCCTCTGATCAGTCCTTTGCAAGCACATCCAGGAATCAGTTCTTGGAGGGTCCAACCAGGTAGCCAGCCAGACAAACCCTAACATGCTAGAATCCCTACTGATAACTGACCTAATTTCTTCTGAAGACATCTACATTTATTACAGTGCCTAGATCTCAGTATTTGTTAATAGGTTACATGCATTAAAAAAATCATTCCCAAGTTATTTATTGTACCTTTAAAAAATGTCAAATGAATAAATGTGTTCTAGCACATAGTAGGCAGACAAATAATTTAAGTGGTATTATATATTAAAGTTACTATTTCCTGTAATCAGAATGAAAGAGGCCAGCCCATGCTCTAGATTATATAGAATATTTATGATTTTATGATAATTTTTCAGGGGCAAATCATATTATTTGGTGCTTCCGAGCTCAATCACTTAGACTGTTAATTATATCATACTCAGTTTTTACCAAGAGAGGCTGAATCCACACTGTTGGAATATCTACTGGAAAAACAAACTACAAATTATGTTTCATCAATCCATAATGAATTCTATTGACATTCCTGTAAAGGACTCAATTTTCAAATACCAATAGGCAAGCGCCCTGTATTTAGTAGGTGCCCATTTAATAATTGCTGATGAATTGACTTATTTTTCAATAAAATAAATCCTTTTTTATTTCTCCAGCCTGTTTTAATGTAAGATGTTCAAAGTGCCTGGTTTGAAGATATTCTAAGCAATGCAGATCCCTTAGGATCAGTATTTACTGAGCACATTTGTCTTTTTTATGGTAACAGATGTAAACTCTAATTGATTGTTGGAGTAGGGTTTAAGTTTGAAGTCATACCTGAGCTGTGCTTCATTGTGTATCTACTCTTTTTACCCTTAAACTTTCCCTGGAGTGTGCAGTAGAATTCTCCGTCTCATGGCTGCCTCTGCTCCTTCACAAGGTATTTTATTTGCTCAGTTATGCTGTCCTTCCTCCTCCCCTTCTGTTTTATTTCTTCCCAGGCACAGAATTGCCATTACAGTCAAGTGTATCTTATTCTTCTCTCTAATATTATTGGGTCTGCCTCATCAGACAGGGTCCCAACTCATACTCCTTTCAAATTGAAAATTGGCTTTTAGCCCCAGGTTTTTATTTCTCTGATGTGTTTTGTTTTTCAGGCTGTAATGAAGTGTCTAGTGTATCAATGAAGGAGACACCTGCCAAAGATGTCACTTCTTTCTAAAATGATAATTTGTGAGATAATCTAAAGCAAAACAAAAATATTTTCTTGTTTTGGTTTTTCCAGCTGGAAAGAAAAAATAGCTATTGTCAGTGAGCTTTAGAATTCCTACAATTACTATGAATGTGGCTTCAGGAAGTTGGAAGGTAGGATGAAGTTTGGGCAGAGCCCAGGACTTGGGCTGGAAGGAGGATGAGGCACATGGACACCACAGGAAAAGGGAGCTTGAGGTGAAGGCACACACACTTACTGGAAATGGTATTGACATTTCTTTTTTTTTGACATTTCAATGTTAGTATCTACCTTCCCATCCTGAGGTCTGTCTAGGAAGTATTTCAGGGACCATTCAGAACAGAAAGATAAGTGTAGGAAATGCTGCGTTTTCTTTTCTTGTCAATTTTGTGTTCCTTAGAAATGCTATACTCAGGGCAGCTTCTACCAACTCTTCCCTAGAGAACAGCATTCCTTTCATTTCAAGGAGTCATCTTCTGGCTGTGGCTGACTGGGAAAGGAAATATCTTTAGTTTGAATTATTGGAGTTTTCTCCTGCCAGAAAAGAAGCAAATCTGAAAAACCTTACACGGGGTATTGAAAGTATGATAGTGTAGCTGTAGGTTTGGAAAGAGTAGAACCAATGTTCAAGTCTTGTTTTTTATCACTCACTAGTTCTGGGATGGTGGACCAGAAAACTGTCCCGTCTGAGCTTTCATCCAACATCTGTGTAATGATGGAATTATAGAAAATGAACCCCAAGGAAATAGCCTTCCTGGATTATTTTGTGTGTTCTTTCTGACCTGGCTCTGCATGGTCTGTCTTCTGTGGTACATGATCTTAAGGAGAACATTCATTCATTCGTTTAGTCATTCAAACAAATATTTGAGCACATACTATGTACAAGACATTGTCCTACTGTATCTTTAAGAAAATATGTACAGTTCGGTAGCATGAAACACATAGTGTGAATGTACCTCAACTAATGAACGGTAAGTTGAAAATAGATAAAATGGTAAATTTTATGTTATGTACACTTTACCACAATAAAAAATGTATCGTTTGCAACAATTAAAAGAAAAAATGTATGAATAAAGGACTGTGCAGCAAAATGGAATACAAATAATCCAAATGCTGATGAGAGAGAAGCCACATAATGGAGGGCAGTGGAAACAGAGGCAAAAGAATTCCCAAGCTTGCAAGTCAAGTCACTTTAATCTTTGCCGTAATAGGGTTTTGCTTAATAACCCATGGGATCATCTGTCTTCTTTGCACTTCTAAGGGTGGACATCAGACTAGGAGTCACATTTGGTTCCCTGAAATATCTGTATAGGGACATCATTAGAAATGGCTTGGTTAACATTTTGGAAATCAGTTAACTCTGTTTGCCACTTTCTCAGAGAGCAGAAGAAAGTTGTCAATAAGTGTTATTATATCTTGTTGTCTTTCTATCCAGGTCCTGACTGGGGACAGAGCAATCATTATCCCCAGATACTCTTGCATAGTCACAGCCCAGTTATCCCAGCTTTGCATATTATCTTAATGCCAGGGGCAACCCAGACTCTGCTTTGTTGCAATGCACTGTAACTGTCTTGTTAGTTTGCTTGCTGCAGTTCATTTCAATGCTTCTCTCTCTCCTCATTCATCATCATTTCCTCCTCACAGATGAGAAATTATGTGTTTTTATTGTTTGGGAAACAGGGAGTTTTTCCCTGATTCTGTGAGAGACAAGGCTTTTAATATATACTTGTCCAGAGCAGGTCCATGAAATCATACCATGAACATGAATTTCCACCTTTAAGGATTTGAAGATGGCCAAGGTCAGAGAGGTCAGTCACATTTAGAATGGCTGATGAGCTTTTGTTCTAGAGTAGTAATTAACTTCTATTATTAAACCATGGACTATTGATTCCAAAGCTTAATACCACTTACTTTTTCTGCTTTGTTTTTTGTTGACAGCTGATGTAGGCAACATTTTCAGTATATGACCATAGAAACACTGTGACTACCTGAATGTCTGCTCATGCCCAGACTTCACTTTCCCATTATATGTTACAATACAAGAATATTTTAAACTTCCAGCACAGTGGTTTCATTGTCATAAACAACATATTCTACATGCCCACCGAGTAAATGTTCCCTTGGCATCCATCTTAGAACAATGGGATATAGTGGTTCTGATAATGTATGAACCTGTCTGATGTTTCTCTTGTGTGCTAATTAGTCTTTAAGAGACTTAAAGGGAAATGTTTCCATTAGTGAAGTATTGGAGCACAGAATACAAATGAATTTCACATGTTTAACAAATGTAGAGGAGCTTATTAACAGTAACAGGTGATAAACCTGAGACCAGTGGTTTATTTCATCAAGGTGGGGTTTTTATTTTTTATTTTTTGTCTGAAAGTAAATAGTTATAGATTGAAACCTTAACAAAGGGATGATGTACTCCCTTTTAGGTTGCTACTTAAATCATGTGTAGTTTTAGACACTTCATTCAAGAAACATTTATTTTGTGTCTAGTGTGTGCCAAAGTTTTTGCTAGGAAATGAGGCTTAAAAGTGAAATACCCCTTTCTGTGAGATTTATAGTTTAATAGGGACATATTGGTATCAATGCTGTAATAAAAGAATGTATAGGGCAAAGAGGTGACCTAAAAGAGTGTTGGGCAAATTTGCCTGAGACTCATGAGAAGGGTCAAGGTGGAACCAATGAGTTCACTGAGTCTTAACAGTTTAGTAGACCGTCAGAGAGACATGGCATAACTTTTATGGTATGAAAATTAATCTTAATTAACTTCCAAATAAATCAAACTACCCTGGAAGCACCAAATACGTGGTATTGGATAAGAGTGTCTTTTACATTGAACAAATACTTCATTCATTTTCTTTTTTATCAAATGATCCTGCACAATTTTAGATTATTTATTTTGTCATATAGTAAGAAAGACTTTTTCAGTGTACAGTTCAGCAAATTTTGACATCTGTAGATCAGTGCAGCCACCAGCTTAGTGATTATATAAAGCAACTATCACCCTCAAAAAACTGCCTCATGATATAATCTCATTCTCCTTATCTCCTAACCTCTGATAACCACTGATCTATTCTGCATCACCATCACTTTCTGGTTTTGAAAATGTCATCTAAATTGAATCACCAAATATGCAAATTTTTGATACTGGAAGCTCCTGTATTCAGTGTACGGCATTTGAGATTCATTCAAGATCTTGTACATATCAGCAGTTTGTTCCTTTTTTATTCCCCAGTAGGATTCTTTTGTATGGATCTATCGGTTACCCTATCCACTTACCTGTTGAAAGACTTCTGGGTTGTTTTCAGCTTTTGGAGATGATGAATAAATACAAACTTTGGAAATGCTGATATAAATATTCATGTACAGGTTTCTGTGAGTGAACATACATTTTTATTTCTCTAAGGTAATAGTTTAATGATTGATGAGACATATGGTAAGTATGTGTTGGATAACTTCTATTGATCTCACTTTAATTTTACTGATGTCTTTTCCTGTTTTCTCTGTTCAATGATTTTATAGTTTCAATTATTTTCAGTTATAAAATTTGTTTGGTTCTTTTTTATTCAATCCCCTCATCCTTCATTTGCTGTGACTTTTATTTTTCTATTCATTTCAATAATGTTTATGATTACTTGTTGTAGTAGTTTTATAGTAGCTACAGTGAAGTCTTTCTCAGGTAATTTTAAGATATGTGTCACCTTGGTATCTATGTTCATTGATTAGCTGTTCTCATGAGAATTGAAGTTCTTTGCATGCTGAGTAATTTTGAATTGTATTCTGAACACTTAAAATATTATATTATGAGTTTGCAGTATGAGTGTATAAGTCTTGTTTAAATCCTGTGGAGAATTTATTTTGTTTTAGCAATCGATCTATGTAGTTAGGTTCAGATTGCAAGTTCTAGTCTGCCTTCTATCAGGTGTGGTGTCATAGTTGGTTCCATTTTCAAGGACTTTGTAATACTAATTGGATCTATCTCCCACTTGGAGGGTGGCCTGTTAGTTTAGCTCTCAAATTGTTTGGTAGTTTTAGTACTATCAGACCCACGTATACACAGCTCAAGAATGAGCTCCGAAGTTCATAAATTATTCTAAGGAATTGCTTTCCCAACAGCCTTCCTTTTTGTAGTGTCTCTGAACGTTTCTGTTTCCTTAGAGCTCCCCTTTTGGGTTACATGACCATAAAGCTAGGACTTCAGTTGCCCCTTTCTCCTGTGCCCTTTCACAAATACACCCATAACTAGGACAAAGATGCGATAGACAAAGTGAGAAAAAAAAGCAACAAAGGATTACTTCCCCTTCTTGGTGACCACAGCTCCACTGGTAGGGCTGAAGATTTACTTCCTTCAGAGGTTTGGCTCCTGTGCGCTCCTATTACAGTTTCAGTTCCCCCCTCTGAAGTATTTTGGGGTCCTACAGTGTTAAGAGAGTAGAGGAAAAAAATGCAAAAAGGGGGTTTCTTCAATGTATCTGAACATTAGTGGTTCCTTTTCCTGTTCCTTAAATCAGAACTAGAGGGGTCTGCTCGAGGGCACTCTGTGCCCATTTCTAGGTTTTAGGTGGCACTGCATGCAGGTCCTGGCAGAAAGTGGTTTAATGGTACTTTCTATTCTGGTCTTCATCCCAAGCTTCTTGCTATTACTTACTTTCCAGATAACCCAAAGATCTCTTCCATGCATTACATCCATGTTTTATAGCTGCGTTCGGTGGGAGAGACAGAGTGAAGTGTGCTATTCCAGCTTACCCAAGTTTGAAACCTCATATGCTATTTAAAAAAATCTGTTATCATTTACCAGGCTCACACTTCTCCTTGGTAGAATTATGGAGAACTTCCCATGTCCACGAGCATGTTTATATAATCAGTGGTACCACCTGTCAGTAGAAGAGTCCTTCACAGGGCCCGGAGAGACGTCTGATCTCAGCCAACTGAGGCCATAGTTTCTTTTGTACTGTCTTTAATTATTCCTAAATGGCATGAATAATTAATGTTACAAAATTGAGTCAATACTCATTTGGCCTGGTAATATTAGTGTATTTACTCTTTTAGTTGTAAACTATAAGTTGTTTTACTCTTTATAAATTTGAGTACATATTTGATAAATGTTGGTCCACACTTTATTTTTATCTTTCTTTAGATAATTTAAAGCACTGGGCCTACTAATAGGTGAAAATTGTTGTAAAGTTTGAATTAATACACATCTTTGAAAATCTAATATAAGCTATAGACTTCATTTCCAGAAAACAAACAAACAAAAATTTAGGGACTTCACGGGTGGATTGGAGTTCATATGTGGAAATTAGTTAAGAATCTCTGATATGATCTACATACTCATTACTTTTAAGTAGTCAATCATTAAAGGCTAGTTAAAATTGAAGTTTTGACTAGAAAAAGATGAAGAGGAAGAAAAGAATGAGTATTGCATTTACTTGTATTTGAAAGAGGAAAATTAAACACTTTATTCTTTAAAATCTAAAGAACTATAAAATATTTTTCTGTCAGAAAACCTACTTCTGTTTAACCTAACTAGTCTACTTTCATTGGATACTGTATTCTAAAGATGAATATTCTTGGAATTTAAGGCAAAATCTTTTCACAGAGACACACAACTGATCTCTCAAAATATCTGAGCTAAATCGTATGGCCAAATTGCTGACAGCAGCTTCTGATCCAGACAGCACATCTGGGGATCTAGAGAAAGAATGACTGTTGGGTTGGCATCTTCTTCTTTTATATTAGGTAAGGGGGATTTATAATGGTATGTGTGATCAGAGCAGAAATTAGTGTTTTGGCTGATAGAATCATCATTTTAATGCTTTGCCTGAAAAGACTGATCTGGAAGCAATTTAAAGAGTTTGATTTACAACCAACTTTGAAAAGAGTAACACATGTTCGCAAGACGTCTCAAACATTCAGTGAAGAGGGACCTGTCCAGCCACTTAAATTTTCTTTAATCTTACAGTTTAATCAAAGATTCCCTCACAAAACTTCACCCTTGGGAGATTAGAAACGCTCCTTGGAGAGCCTTAGGTCAGAAATCAGTGTGTACTTTTACCGCGATCACCATATGGACCTCATGTTTGCAAGACATGTTTCAGTTTATGTGCCAGGTTGGACTTAATTGTTTCAGAACCGCAGACACCCCCAGAGAGTGAAAATCAGAAACTGTGTACAAAATTTTATCAGGGGACACAGCATGTGCTGGCACTGTTGATAATAAAATGAAAAGCATTTCTCCTGTGATCATGGCATATCCAGCAACCGAAGCAATTCTGGCGTATTAGGACTCTGCATGTTGAGGCTAAAGCAGCAGAGAATCAAGGCCTAATACACTGAGGTCTAAGACAGGGGAGCACAGTTCAAGGTGTACAATATATCTCCTGACACGCAGACAATGAAATCCCTGATATGTACAGGGAGAAGAAAGAATTTTCAAGGAGTTCAGCTTTCTAAGTCTGTAATTCAAGTTATAGCTTCATGATTTTTGTATATTCTCATATAGTACTTACATATCAAATGTGTTTCCTAAGAAAGTTTCCTCTTTTTTAATTATTGTTAAATTAATAACTTCCATTATGGTACTCTCATTAATTAAAAAAGTGTTTTACTAGAAAGAGATGGTAACCATGTAGAGAAAAATAGGGAAATATAATGACAAAGCAATATTATTAGACTATATTAACTATATTATCAAGCAATACTACTGAAGTACAAAAGGAAATAAAGACAAGTAAGGAAATTCAACTACCAATAAAGTATATCTATTTATTAAATGCCATTCTAAAAATACAGAGGAATTTTACTTCTGGGAAGTGGAAGTACAGGTACTTTTCCCTATTTTTCCAGCTACATGTAGCTAAAAACTTTGGACATTATACATAAAACAAACATAAGAAGAATCTGAAGGGTGGAGTACAGAATCTGATCAACTAGGGACCTTGGGACTGAAGGCAAGACAAGTGGTGCCCCTAAATCTTCTTTCTGCTTTATATCTCCCTCTGCCCTGGAGCTGAGGAAGCCAGCCACATGAAAACACCAATAGGCACAAATTTAAAAAGCCCCAACCAAATTCAGCTCTTTTTAGTCACAGGATCAGGAAAGGGACAACCTAGGAAGACAGAAAACATTTAGGTAACAACTGCTTCTCTGTAGCCAAGCACCACAGAGAGCCTGTGGCCCGACCCCTGTCAGCAAAGGCAGTGGGGAACCTAGACTTTTACTCTTGTGAGGCTTAACAAGGTGCTAATCAATCTGGCTGGATGTTGTCAGAGAAGACCAAATAGGGAGACAGGACTTTCATCCCTGCTAGCCTATAACAAGCTCCCTTTCCCCCGCATGTTGTCAGTGGAGTTCACATGAAGAGCTTACATTTCTACCCCTACCTTGCAGTAATGAGGCATTTCTCCTTCACCCCGCTGGGGTTGTGTCAGTGGAGGCCCAGTGGGAGTCAGAATTTTAAACATATCCCAGAGATAACAAGGCCACTGCCCGTGCAATGTTACCAAACCTGCAAGGGAAACCAGAACTCCCACATTGACCGGGAGTGCCAAGGTCACCCCCCTTTCCCCGGCACCCAAGTATCAATGAAGGCTGAAGGGGAATCCTGCATTTCTATGTGCATCTGGTAGTAACAAGAATGCATTCATCCTTCTGATTGAGCAGCATCAGAGAAAGCCAGTTCAAGCAATAGGTTTAAATAAGATCTAGTCTCATACCATAATAGGAAAATGTCCAGGTTTTCATTGCAAATTAGTGGTTATATCAAGAGCAGAAAGATCTCAAACTGAATGATAAAAGATAATAGACGCCAACACTGAAACAACAGAAATATTAGAGCTATTTGGAAAATAACAAATGAAAGACTTGAAAGCTTCATGAAAGAATTAGAAAGGAATAAAAGATGTAAAGAACAAGAAAACATTTTAGAACCAGGAAATAAAATAACCAGAATAAATGCTCAGTGAATGGGTTCACTGCATAATAGCAGAGGCAGAGGAAAGAATCAACGAACTGGGAGAAGGTACAATCTGAGCAACAGGGTGATAATAGAAGGGGGAAAATGAATAAAGCCTCAGGGACCAGTGGGACTATAACAACAATCCAATATCTGTGTAATCAGAATCCCAGAAGGAGAGTTTGGAAAAGAAAATGTCTGAAAACCTCCCAAATTTGGCAAGACATATAAACCCACAGATAAAGAACTGAAGTATTTAAACCAGACAGACAAAGACACATATTATATGCTCTCTCTTGTATGTGGGATCTAAAAAAGTTTAAACTCATACCCTTGATAGTGGCTGGGTAGGGAAGGTGGTGGTAGGAGAAATGAGAGGAGTTGGTCAATGGTACAAACTTAGTATTATGACATGAATAAGTTCTGGGAATCTAATGTACAGCATGGTGATTATAGTTAATAATACTGCCTAAGTGTTCTGATCACACAAAGTGGTAACTATGTGAGATGACAAATGTGTTAATTAACTGGTTTTTGGTAATCATCTTCCAATGTATGTGACTATTAAAACATCATGTTGTATATCTTAAAATAATTACATTTAAAGAAAAGAAACTTGAGTAGACCCAAACAATATAAACTCAAAGATATCTTTGTGTGTGTATGTGTGTGTGTGAGAGAGATTTTGGCTTCAATGCCAAGACCTGTCATATTTAAACTTGTAAAAATTGAAAATAGACAAAAAAAGAAAAATACTGAGATCAGCCAGAGGAAAATAACATCTTATTTATCGGAGAAAGCAAGTTGAGTGACAGTGGATTTTTTCATCAAAAACTGGAGGCCAGGGGAAGTGTCACAATATTTTTCAAAAGCTAAAAGAAAAGAACTGCCAACCCAGTTCTTATGCTCACTGAGAAGAACCTTCAGGTATGAAAGGGATATTGAGACATTTTCAGGTGAAGGAAAGTTAAGAGAACTTGTCGCTGACAGTCCTGCTATAAAAGAATGGCTCCAGGAAGTTCTGAAATCAGAAAGGAAAAAAAGGAAGTATGAGCTTAGGAACATTAGGAAAGAAGAAAGAATATGATATATCAAAATATGGGTAAATACAATAGGCTTTCCTTCTTCTGTTGTGTTTTCTAAGTTCTTCTTGACAGTTGAAGCAAAAGTTATTACACAGTGTGATGTGGTTCTAAAGGAGGCAGAGAAAGTACCTAATACAATCATACTGTAAATGAGGAAGAGTACAGGAAAATAAAGGAAGGTAAGGTTTTCATATTTTACTGGAAGTGATAATGATATCAGTAGACCAATTATGTATAGTATATATAATGTAATACCTAGAGCAGCCACTACAGAATGAGATACACTTAAAACACTATTAATAAATGGTGATGAAAGGAGACTTGACTTTGGGTGGTAAACAGATAATACAAGTATACAGATGATGTATTGTACAATTGTGTACCTGAAACCTGTATAATTTTATTAACCAATATTACCCTGATTAATTCAATAAAAATTAAAAAAACATTAACTATTAATAAATCAAAATCAAAGTTTAAATATTGGGTTGGCCAAAAAGTCTATTTAGTTTTTTCTATAAAATATAAGACACATTTTTTATTTTCACCAATAACTTACTGATTTGGATATTTTTAGCATATTGACTATGTCCTGCATGAAAAAATGTTGATTATTCTCAACTAATGTCTAAATTTATTTGCTATCAAGTTCAACTGGTCTACCTGACCATGGAGCATCATCCAGCAACAAATTTCTAGCATGAAACTTCACAAACCACTTCTGACATGTTTGATTAGTTACAGTATCTTCTCCATACACTGCACAAAATTATTTTTGTGTTTCAATTGCATTTTTACCTTTGTTGAAATAATAAAACATAATGTGTCAAAATGTGTATTTCTTCCATTTATCAATATTAAAATGGATACACAAAAATTCACCAATTTTGATAATTTTTAAATGCACCCTGATATGACAGCTGTCACAATATAATCTAACAAAATTGTTTTGAATAAAGTTAAAAACAACTAAGCACTACCAGAGCCATCTCATGGAAAAACACAAATAAACTTTTTGGCCAACCCAATTTTATTCAAGTATCCCGGACAAAGGCAGGCAAAAGAAAACAAACAAACAAACAAACAAACAAACAAACAAAACAAAACCAAAACATAAAACACCAGACTTAAGCTCAAATATAGCAATAATTACACTAAATGTAAATTTTTCTAAATAAACCAGTTATAAGAGATAGAAGAGTGGATTGAAAAACATGACAAAACTATATGTTCTTTATAAGAAATTCGCTTCAAATGTAAATATTAGGTAGATTGAAAATAAAAGGATGTATAAATATATATCATACACATTTTAATCAAAGGAAGGCAAGAACACCTATATTACTATCAGATAAAGTAGACATCAGAGTAAAGAAAAATAAGAGATAGGGTGTGACATATATACACATATATTACAAGCAGGCCAATCCACCAAAAAGAAACAGCAATCTAATATATAAAATAAGCAACAGAGCTGAAACATGAACAAAACAAAATTTGATAGTGCTGAAATGGGAAATAGACAAATCAATGACTCTTGTTGGAACTTGCAAAACCCCTCTTCAAGGACTGATCGAACAACTAGACATGCAATCATCAAGGATATGGAAAGACTCAACAACATCAACTGAAAGGATTTTGTAAAAACATGGGGAATATGTCATTTAATAACATAATATATATTATTTTCTTTACCCTGGCTGGTTTGGCTCAGTGGATTGAGCGTCGGCCTGCGAGCTAAGTGTCGCTGGTTCGATCTTCCAGTCAGGGCACATCAGAGAAGGAAAACTCTGACTCCAAAAAACCACCGCTGCCTTGCGGCATACCTCTTCAGGGGAAAGGCTAAGGGAGTAAACCCTGACAGAAAATCCGGAGCCGGAGTCCCTAAGGCGGTTTGACGTTGTAGTCAACACCGGCAACTCCTGCGGCGCACCCGAAGCCAAGCTGTATTGACTCCGTCTTTCCCTTGGATCCTTCAGCTGCGAAGAGAGGGGGAGGTCTGCTGCATGGGCAACAGCAGATCCTCCATATCACCCTGCCCAGGCTCTGTAGCTTCAGCTTCACTGGAGAGGACACTCCAGCGTCATCGCAAGATGTCGATTCAACACGGGAGGAGACAGATACCGTGTCACTCCCGAGTTGGACTGCACAGCCATTCTCGGCGGTGCAGATAGACTCTTAAGAAGCTACACCATCGTCTCTCGAGATGGACGGCTGCCGACGACGGATCATGTATCAAGATTGACAGTGCAAACTGTATTTCAAACTCAATAAATTTCAAACAATTACAGTTATAGATAACTGTTAAATGATATATTTATCCTATTTATATTTTAGCATATTTAAAAAGGAAACTCTAGAAACCTAGTAATAAAATGGTACTTACTACCTTAGATAGATAAACAGTATCTACAAATACATATAGATTTAAAGTCAGGAATGTAGTTGCCCTTTGAAACAGTAAATAGAAAAGAATAAGATAATAGCTTAGGAAAGGCTGATTTTTTAAATGTGAATTTTTATTAACGCAAAGGTTTCAGTTTATGAGAATTCATTGAGCTGCACAAATAGGTTATGTGCACTTTCAACACTTCAATAATAAATAAAAACAATGCCTAAAAATTTTGTGCAAGGTGGTCTTTGGCTACCATAAAATCTAAGTAGAATTCAATAACAAAGAGATAACTAAATCTAAAAATGCTGTGAAACTAAGTAGCACACTTCCAAATAATCCATGAGTCAAATAGGAAGTCTCAAGAAGAATAAAAAAGTACACACTAAACAGAATAAAAATGAAAATACAACATATAATTTGTGAGAAACTGCTAAAGTAGTGATGAGAGGGACATTTATGGCACTAAATGTGTATATTCGAAAAGAAGAAAATCTAAAACCAATAATCTTTGCTCCCACCTCAGTAATCTAGAAAAGGAACAAAATACCCATAGTAAGCAGAAGGGAAGAATTAATAAGTGTAAGAGTAGAAACCAATGAAATTAAAAACATAAATAGTAGCCCTGGCTGATGTGGCTCAGTGGATTGAGTGCTGACCTGCGAATCAAAGGGTCACTGGTTCAATTCCCAGTCAGGGCACATGCCTGGGTTGCAGGCCACATCCCCAATTAGGAGTGTGCAAGAGGCAACCACACATTGATGTTCCTCTACCTCTTTCTCCCTACCTTCCCCATTCTAATAAATGAAATATTTTTTAAAAACATAAAAAGTAGAGAAAATTAATAAAACAGAAACCTGGTCCTTTGAAAATAACAATAAAGTTGAGAAATCTCTACCAAGATTGAAAAATCAAGAAGAGAAAAGACATGAATGATCAATATCACTACAGATATTGCAGGCATCAAAAGGATAACAAGGAAATCCTAAATTTCTAAGAAAATGCCTGTCAATCATGATAGAACACAATTTCCTCATATGAGTGAGAGGAAGGGACTTTCACTTTTAAATGGAATGGCCATTATTATCAAGATCAGCTCATGGAAAGAGTAAAGAAAATGTCTCAAAATGAGACAACTGCAGTTTTTTAAATGACTTCAGTTTTTGTGCTCTTACAAGACTATAGGAAACTATTTTAAGAAAGCAGTGACATCACTTGACTTCAGTGCCCTCACTTTGGAATTTAAATTTATTTTTATTTTATTTTTTCTATTTTAAAAATTATTATTATAAAATAGAATAACAGTATTCAAAAGGTAATTATAAAGTTCTATACCCAACTAAGTGGCCTTGCACTGCCCCTCCAATTGGCTGGCCAAATCACTTCCCCCATGCTGATTGGTTTCATCCATTTTATTGTCAAGGAAATTAACAGCCCGAAGGGGTTCCCCAGGTCCATGCTCTCCCCTCTGGGGCCCTGGGTAAACAAGGCAGCAAGCGACCTGGTCTCAGGACCCCTGTGTCCTTGGGAGGAGAAATGAAAGGGGAAAGGGGCTCACAGCAAAAGTAAACTAATAAAAAACTGTACAAATAAATTTGACAATTTATAAAAAACGGTCTTTTTCTTAAAAAAAAAACTATCAGAACTCAACCAATAGATCACTTTAATTGCCTTATAAGTATTAATGGGATTACATTTATAATTATAATACTCTCCAAAAAGAAATATCCAAACCTAGATGGTTTGCCTGGAGAAGTCTGTCAAGCATTTAAGGAAGAATAAATAGCAATTCTACACGTTATTTTTCAAAATAAAGGAAGAAAAACTTTCCAGTTGATTTTATGAAACTAGTATTATACTGATATGAAAGCCAGGCAAAGACAGTGCAAAACTACAAACCAATATCAATTATAAATATTGGTGCCAAATTTTTAAGAAAAAATTAGCAAATGAAATTCATTCGACTTTCGGCCAAGATGGAGGCATAGACAGACATGCTGAGTCTCCCTCTACAACTAGGAAGGAATACAAGTACCTCAAAACTAGAAACAACCGGAAGTTTCAGAAAATCAAACTGCATGGAAGTCCAGCAAACAAACATATAAAAAAGAAATACTCATCCAGACAGGTAGGAGGGGTAGAGAGGACACAGTGTGGTGGCAGTGGCAGCGGCGACAGCAGCAGGCCGGTAGAAAGCACAGTCACATGTTTTAAAAAGTCAGGGGGGAAACCTGGGGAGTGTTCCCAGCTCCTCACCGTACTTCACAGTTCACGGTCCCAGCACTGGGAAAAACCAAGCCTCATTGCTTCTAACTGTGCAGACCAGTGGGGGTTGGGGTGGAGGCAGAAACTGCCAGACTCCCAGAAGAGTCTGCTTGTTCAAAGGGACCCCACAGTCCTAGAATGTCCACAGACCCACCCACTCTGTGAACAATGGCCAGGGCAGTGACTAGATGGGCACCAGTCTGGTGTGGAAGTGGGAGAGGTGCCTGGAAAAGGAGTGAGTTCTGGGCAGGTGGCATTGTTCCCTTTTGGACCCCTATCCCACATACAGCGCCACAACGAGTTGAAACAGGTCACCTTGTACTGATGAATCCCTAAGGCTCCACCACTTATAATGTAACAGGAGCAACTCCTCTACCTGGGACGTGGAGGCAAACAAACACAGGAGCCTGTCAAGATGAGGAGACAGAGAAGTATGGCCCAAAAGGGGGAATGGATCAAGGTTGCAGTGGGAAAACTAAGCGATGAGAAGATAGCCAACCTCACAGATGAGGAGATAAACAACCTAACAGATGCAGAATTCAAAACACTGGTGATAAAGATGCTCACAGGCTTGACAGATACGCCTGAGTATGGCAAACGCATAAGAGAAGAAGTGAAGGTGAAGCTAGGTGAAACGAAGGAAAATCCACACAAAACCAGTGGTGAAGGGAAGGAAACCAGGGTGCAAATCAATGATTTGGAACATAAGGAAGAAAAAATTAGTCAACCAGTGCAGAATTAGGAAGCAAGAATTGAACAAAATGAGAAAAACTTCCCAAATTTTTCATGGGAGATGGACATATAGGTCTGGGAAGCACAGAGGGTCCCAGGTGAGCTGGACCCAGAGGGACCACTCCAGGACACATCATGATTAAGATGCCAAAGGTGAAAGATAGAGAGTCCTGGGGGCAGCAAGAGAGAGGCGGAGAGTTGCCCACAGAGGGGTACCTATAGGACTGTCAGCTGATTTCTCAGAGGACACTTTGCAGGCAGGAAGGGACAGGCAAGCAATATTCAATGTGATGAAAGGCAGCCTACAACCAGGATTACTCTATCCAGCAAAGCTATCATTTGGAATGGAAGGGCCAATGAAGTGCTTCCCAGACAAGATAAAGCTAAAAGAGTTCATCATCACCAAGCCATTCTTATATGAAATGTCAAAGGGATTTACTTAAGAAAAAGAAGATCAAAACTATGAACATTAAAATGACAACAAACACAACTATCAACAAGTGAATCTAAAAAATAAAAACAAAATCCAGCTAAGCAAACCAGAATAGGAACAGAATCATAGGTATAAGGATCATTTGAAGGGTTATCAGTTGGGAGGAGGGAGCGGGAGAAATGGGGATATGGTGCAGGGACTACGAAGCATAATTGGTTGGTACAAAATAGACAGGGGGATGTTAAGAATAATATAGGAAAGGTGAAGGCAGAGAGCTTGTATTCATGACCCATGGGCATGGACTGGGAGTGGGGAGTGAGATTGTTGGGGAAGGGGGATTGCTGGGCAGAGGGGAGCAAAAGGGAAAAAATTTGAAACTATTGTAACAATCCAATCAATAAAATATACTTAAAAAAAAAAAAGAATAATATAGAAAAGGGTGAAGCCAAAGAACTTATTCGCGCGACCCATGGACATGAACTAAGGGGGGTGGGATTGCTGGAGGGAAGGCGGGTACTGGGCAGAGGGGAGCAAAGGGGAAAAAATTGGAACTACTGTAACAACATAATAAAATATGCTTTAAAAAATTAGCAAATGAAATTTAACAAAATATATAAAAAGTACAAAATAACCAAGTAGAGTTCATTCTATTGATGCAGATCTGGTTCAGTATTCAAAAGTCCATTGATACAATTCACTGTATTAACAGACTGAAGAAAAATAAATCAATGATTATATCAGTCAGTGTAGAGAAAGCATTTAACAAAATTCATCACTAACTTACAGTAAGAAGTCTTAGAAAAATAGGAGTAAAATGGTGGTTTTCTCAACTTGATAAAGAATGTCTTCAGAAACAAAATCTAGCTAACAGTATGCTTAATGGTAAAACACTTAGTGTGCTTTCCCTAAGAGTGGGAGTAAGACAAAAATGTTTTCTTTAATAATTCTTGTTTAACTTATCACTGTAAGTTAGAGTCGGTGTAATAATAAAAACAGAAAATAAAAGAATGTTGATAAATAAATAATATTTTACTAATTTGAGGATGACATAATTATCTCTGTAGAAAATCCTATAAAATATATAGAAACAATACAAAACAAACAACCAAACCGAAAACACGTACTAAAACTATTAATTGATTTTAACAAAGTTAAAGGATTCAAGGTAAACACGTAAAAATCAATTGCATTTCTATATGTTTAAACTAAACATGTATTTCTATGTATTTAAACATGAGCACCAATTTAAAAATACAATAGCATTTAAATTTGCTAAATAAAAAAATACAGAGGTGTAAATCTTAAAATAGTTTCACAATTTGTATGTATAGGACACAATGCTGCTGAAAGAAATCAAATAAGATACACCTAGAGAAATGTTTCATGATCATGGATTGAAAGACTGAACATAATAAATATGTCAAGATATTTGTTCTCCTCAAATTGATATACACATTTAACATAATTGTTACCTAAACTCTACAAGGTTTTTTATAGGTATACACAAAATTTATCTAAAATTTATGTGAAGAGGCCAAAAAACTAGAATTAAAATGTTTGAAAGGGAATGAAGTGGAGGGAATTCACCTGCCTAATTTCAATATTTATTATATAACTATAATAATTAATACTATGTAGTCTTGGTGGAGGAATACCTGCATAGAGCAATGAAATAGAATAGAGAACTCACACAAATATGTTCAATGGAGTCAATGGATGAAAAATTGTTTTCTCATCAAATAATGTTAGAGTAATTGAATATATGGAGAAAAAATAAACTTCAATCTAGTTTCCACTTCTTATAAAAAATTAACTCAAAATGAATGGTGGGATAAAATATATGCATGTGTTAAATACATCAACATAAAATATAAAAGTATAGTGTTGAAATAAAATTTGGGAAGGTCTAGGGCTAGGCAAAGAGTGCTTAGACTTGACACCAAAAACTTCTCAAGCCATATATTCAACAAAGAATTCATATCTAGAATCTATAAAGTATTTCAAAATTCAACAATAAAAATCCAAACAATCCATTTAGAAAGTGGGCAGAGTATGAAATGACAATTTGATAAAGAGCGTATAGAATGACAACTAGGCACATGAAATGTGTTAACAGTGTTAGCCATTAAAAACATGCAAATTATAACCACTATGACATATCCTAACATGCCAGTTAGAATGGCCAAAATAAGAAATAATGGTTTAACTCAAGACTGATCATTTTCTTTGTACCCAACGTCTGGTTCTACTCTTTTCTGGGTTTTCCTTTGATGGTATGTGGGTTTCTTTGATGTCCTGTCCTTGAATTTCTATATTCCTCTAGATGTTCTGTACCCACTGGTGAGTGTTCACAATCTTCTAGGTAGAGTTATAAAGGCAGTAGGCATCACAATTTGGTGTTGAATGAATGAAATGTGTATCAAAGCATTGCTCCATTTTGCAGGAGATGGGCCATCTCAGCCTCACGCACATGTAGTATTCATGAGAGGGGAGTTGATCTGTTGTTTTGTCTTGTTTTTCCTCTCTCTAGTGCTTCATTAACCTGAGTTCCAAAAGAAAGGTGTGAATGGTGTCCTGGGTGAGCTTTGGAACTTTGTGAGCTCCTCATGATGGCATGAAAACAAGCAGTGGCATTTGCCTTCTTGAGATGGTGAGAATAATTTCAAGCTCTTGGTATAGTTCTTCTCTTAGGCAGATAAATAAGTTGGCGGCCAGCAGACACTGGGGAAATTAAAACACAGGCATCATACTTCCCCTTTTTTATTGAGTAGGAATTACATTCTTTTGCTGCTGCTGCCATTACTGCCACTCTCCCTGCCATGGCCTCAGCTGCAGATTAGAAAGCCTAAGCATTGCCGTTAGTGCAGCTTGCTTTGCCAGAGAGATCTCAGAGTGGAACAGAGGAGAGTAGATATCAGAGACCCTGACTTTGTGGGAAGGGTGAGCCCTTGATATGCAAATTGAGACTGTAATACAAGGGGGAACCCCTCAAAGTGGAATTTATTCATTAAAACATTGTGTATTTATTCTTATGTGTTTAAACTTCAGTTACCTTCAAAGCCCTCTCCATTTGATGCAATACACCTATTGAGACTTTTTATTTTCCCACTGCTCAAAACAGTTGTTGGACTCATAAATTTTGATGCCTTTTAGTGCTTCTGCCATTTTTTTGTTTCACCTCTTCCACATTGGCAAAACGTTTCCCTTTGAGGATTTTTTCATCAGGTGGAACAACAACAACAAAAAAGTCACTCAGGGCAAGATCAGGTAAATAAGGAGGGCGGGCATGGGGATCATTCCATTTTTTTTTTTTTTTTTAACTATTGAACACTCAGCATGGTATGGGCACCTATCATGAAATGGGCAAATACACTGAAAAAGTCTTCAAAAAAATTCACTGAAGCTGAACGCAGCCTCTCACAATGCCAGCTGGTACAGTGATACAGATGGGTTCCCAGAACACATACCTAGCTGAGGAAGGCTGTACTATAAGGGGCCTGCCCTCAGAAAGATAATTACATGTTTGGGGTTCCCCTCATATGAGTGGAATTAATCTGGAATAAAGTATTCTGATTTCTAGCATCTTATTTCTCCCCTTCCCCCATGCATTTAATTATTTTTCTTTTGGAGTGTCAATATCTGTGTTCCATTGGCAGTTTTCCTCATTCTCATCCTCTGGCTCTGTTCAGCCGTGACTGCTAATGATGTATGTGCTTGGGGGGGGGGATGATGGCAGAGAAAGAGAGAGAAAGAGAGAAAAAGAGAGAGAGAGAGAGAGATAGATTAAGGTACAGAGGTACATGTGGTCCTTTCATTCAGTATGGACGTGTGAAACACCTATGATCACTGAGTCCAGCCATCAGCAAGTCAGCTTAGTTTACATAAACTACCTGAATATTATGATCTTATCTTGGCCCATGATGATGAATCTGAGTCCTTCAATACTACTACACCTAACTTTATGTTTATATAGTGCTTTAAATAACTTGATTCTCATAACAACTGGGCAAGGCAAATAGAGTAGACCTTATTCCATTTTAAATGAAGGGAAATTGAGATAACTTTAATTGGTGCCATTTTCTTCAACATCCAAGGTACCTTCCATTCCTCTAGGCTGTTGGCTGCTGCCTGTTGTCTTCATGGCTATTGTTTACATGGCCACTTTACTTTGAGGTATGAGACTTAATCCCCATAACCCTAAGATGCAAGTATTATTGACCATGATATGCTTTTGTAGAGGGCAAAGCAAACCAGAGATGCTTCTTTAAACTCACTTATTCCAAAACAATTTTTTTTTTCCGGTGTGTGGCTCACAATTGGGTCTTCTTGTCTATCTTTCTTGTTAGAAGAAATTGTCAGCTTGGGGAAAAAAAGGAACCATGGGTAATAAATCTGATAAAATTGAAATGACAAAGGGTTGATCTTATGTTGAAACTCTGTGGGACATAGTCTTGCAAGCTTTGGAAATGTCACAACTTACAAAGGTTCTTGAAAAGTAATTCTGCATATGACTATGAACTCCATTCTGACTATGTGTCTGGAGCCAGATGCAAGTTCTCTTTGGGTTGTCATAGACTCTCTCAGGGGAGAAGTTAAGTACTTGGGCTTGGGTTTATATTCTGATTTATCACTTATTCAACATGTAACTTAGGTGAGGTTGTTGAATGTTTAGCAGATTCAAACACATCTGCACAAAATTGGGCTTATGTGCAAAGTGGGAGTTGTAATAATACCTATCATAGAGTTAAGATTCAAAGGGATAGTATATCTCAGTTACTTAGAACAATAACCAAGTATTCATTGAGCATTGACTGTATTGTTACTAATCTTTGCTTTCTTCTGGCTGCTTGGAAAATAATTATTTTTAAGTTATTTTCTATGCTTTTGGTAGTATCCATTCAACTTAGGAGGACTAGTTTTCATGCTCTTATGAAAATAATTAAACAACTTTAAAGACAGATCAGTGGATGACTAAAGCAGTGGCAATACAAGATTATGGTCATGATTTTTCTGCAGCAAATAGTGAATTTAAAATCAGTCAAGATTATCTTGTCATTCATTAGTTATGTGTTCTTGGTTATTTAAATAACTTCTTTGATCCTCATTTTTATAAGGCATAGATAATTATACTTCACCTCCTCCCTGGATATTGTAGTGCTCAGAGATCATAATCAGTTTCTGAGAATCCTATTGCAGTAAGAAAGTTGTTTATTAAGATTCATATTTAGATAAAGCTGAAGGGGAAAGACAGCCCCTTGGTCATGGAGTCTGCTTTCAAGTCTGAAAAAAGAGTCACATTCCTGCCTATATAAGCTCTAACCTGGAGACTCTACTTTCTATACTGTGTGAGTACCAGGGTCTCTCTAATGGCTTAACTAAAAGACATTGACTTTTTGAATGTAAATGGAGAACAGGAATATGATGACCAGCCCATCTATTTTAATGCCTGTGAACTACAAAACAGATAGCATACTTATTACAAATGCTGATAACTGTTTTTGCTTGGATCTTGTGATATTTGCAACAAGTGACTGGAAAAGGCTAGCATGTGATAGCTGCAGTGTTTCCTCCTTCCCTCCTTTCTTTCTCCCCACCCCCTTCCCTCCCTCCCCTCCTCTCTCCCTCCCTTCTTTCCTTCCTCTTAATGGGTATTAGAATGGAGGATGTGCATTCCATTTTGAGACTTTCCAGACAGTTAACCATTTAATATTTTCATTTGAAAAATCATTTCATTAATAGTTTGTTTTGAATATTTACTACAATAAGCACCGAGAGGGATAAAACAAAAGCATAATGTATTTCTTATTGTTGAGGACTTGCTTCAGCTAGTAATAGGGAATATTCTCATAACATTTGTAGAACAGTTTCTATAGATTACAGATCACTTTTAATATACATTATTTCATTATATTCATGACATTCGTCGGCAGCCGTCCGTCTCGAGAGACGATGGTGTAGCTTCTTCAGAGTCTATCTGCACCGCCAAGAATGGCTGTGCAGTCCGACTCGGGAGTGACATGGTATCTGTCTCCTCCCGTGTTGAATCGACATCTTGCGATGACGCTGAAGCTACAGAGCCTGGGCAGGGTAATATGGAGGGTCTGCTGTTGCCCATGCAGCAGACCCCCCCTCTCTTCGCAGCTGAAGGGTCCAAGGGAAAGACGGAGTCGATACAGCTTGGGTTCAGGTGCGCCGCAGGAGTTGCCGGTGTTGACTACAACGTCAAACCGCCTTAGGGACTCCGGCTCCGGATTTTCTGTCGGGGTTTACTCCCTTAGCCTTTCCCCTGAAGAGGTATGCCGCAAGGCAGCGGAGGTTTTTTGGAGTCAGAGTTTTCCTTCTCTGATGTACCCTGACTGGAAGATCGAACCAGCGACACTTAGCTCGCAGGCCGACGCTCAATCCACTGAGCTAAACCAGCCAGGGCAATTCATGACATTACCTTATTAATAATGATATTACTACCACAAATTAATGAGGCTCAGATAATTAGGGGCCATGGATATTTAACAACTAATGACAGAAATAAAGAGTGCAATAAAGATGGAAGCACAGGGTCTTGTGAGAAGGTAGAATAGGGGACCTGTTTTCATATTGGGAGGATGAGACTAGCATGGTCATGGGAAGACTCCAGAAGGAATTAACTTTAAGATGATTTTTAACTAAGCAAATTGGGTCAAGTTGGACTGAAGGAACATTCTAGGGAGCAGAAAGTCCCTGTTCAATAAACAGGAGGTGAGAGTGCATGTGACATGTTTAGAAAACAGAAAGAAAGTCAGTGTAGCTAGAGTGGGGATAACGAAGGGGAGAGTAGCAAAACTTTAAGTTGGTGAAGTAGCTGTGGTCCAGATCAGGAGAGCATTGTAAATTGTGCAGTGTTTTTGATACTTTAAGTGGCATTGGGAAATCATTGAGAGGTTCTGAGCAGAAAGATGACATGATTTTAAAAGAATACTCTGTCTGGAAAATATATTGTATGCTGAGGACATGGAAGGAGCTACCACTAAGAATTATTAATATTTCCAATTGGATAATAAAGAACAAAGAATTATAAGAGGAGGAAATAGCATGTGCAAAGGTATAAGAAGAAATGGCATCAATTTAGTGCTGCTGCCAAGGAATAGGGTGCAGTGTGAGGGGAGGATTTATAACAGATAAATCTATTTCTGGGCTTGGCAGAGTACAATTCCAAGACCATCTGAAGGGGAAAACAGAGACTTGTAATGTACCACACATATTTGTCAGCATTAGAGTAGCAGTGTGGTGTCTTGACCTTGAAATGTGGGAGCTGTCAGTAACTTTGCTGTAGGTAGCTAAGGAAAAAAGGTTGGAAGAATGGGGAAAAATAATAAAACTTTGAGACACATAGAATATCTGGGAACAGAGTTTTAAAATTAGACTGAAGATGTCATGGCTCCAAAGAAAAGATTGATTAATCAGATTATATTAAAGTTAGCAGTTTGTGTTCATCAAAGAAAAGATTGATTAATCGGATTATATTAAAGTTAGCAGTTTATGTTCATCAAAAGATGTCATTAATGTGTGCAAAGGAAAGTCATAGAATGGGAAAAGATATTTAAAACATGTAAAGTGACAAAGCACTCACATTCACAATGCATAAAGGATACTCACAAGTCAATAAAGAAAAGAGCCAACCCAATACAAAAGGAGCTAGAAACTACCTGTCTTCTTTTACTAAGTTAAGTTTATTCATTTAATAGTTCTCTACAATTTTCTATTGTATGGATTCACCATAATTTGTCCATTCTGATGTTGATGCACATTTAAGTAATTTTCAGTGTTTGGCTAATAATATTTATATTAACTTTCTTCTACATATTTCTTCTTACATAGGTAAACACATTTCTATAGGGTATATATCTAGTAGTGGAAATTCAAAAATTCCCACTGAATATGTGAAAAATTACAAACATTTCTAATGAGAGAAATGAAAATTAAATTATAATGAGCTCTTCCTCAATACTAAACTTAAAAAGACCCACAATACCATGTGTGAGAGAAGATTTTATACAAAGATAATTGTCATAAATTGGGGGGGTTTAAATGTGTGCTGTAATTTTGCAAAAGAGTTTTGTATTACATACTAAAGTTAAGATACACATGCCTTTTTTTTTCCTGGGTCAAGGAGTGATTAGAACAGGCACAAATGGAGTACGGGAAATATTTTGTTTCTTGATGATAATTGGTGGTTACAAAGATGTTTACTGACTTATATCTTTATGTTTTGTATACTTTTCTGAATATGTGTTATACTTAAATAATTTAAAATATAATAATACTCTGCCCTACAAGAGCATTCTCTACAATGTGCTATTTACTTGAGTTGTCAGATTACATTTAACTTCTAATTTATAGACAGAGGAGCTGGCTAGCAGGATCAGAGGTTCCACAACTTAGATTTCCTATATACCAAGAATTCCCTTTGTGAAATTAATGAAGGAATACAAAATATTAACAATGCTTTGAAAAACCTAATATATGGACACTTTTGATGCTACACAGGCTAACCCGAAAACATTTCGTCAATTTATTACTGTATGGCATGATAGTAGTCAGTTTACATATACTGTACTTGTTCTTTATTTCTGTTGTCTTTAATAAAAATTGGAAAAGCATTAATTTATTTCTTGGTGGGACTTTTTTCAGAAGTGATTTTCGTAGATAAATTATTGAAAGGAATTTTTGCTGGTGAAAAGACTATCAATTTTGGAACTGGATGATCTCTGTAGGGTCTCTAATGCTAAAAGTTGCACAATTACTTTTTATGGTGGAGGTTATGGAAAGTGAGACAGAGAAATGTATAATGAAGATATAGAGTAATAATAAAAAGCACTCTGTTTTCAAGAGACCAATCACAAAATGAACCCAATGGCAAATCATCTAATTTATGAGCAATGTCTCCATGAACGTAATTATGAAATTGAATGCATGTCAATTCATTTAGCAAATTCTTTTATAAAACTGTGAAACCTACACGTTATTTGAAAATAAAGAGTATTCTGAAAATTTTAATGCAAGGCACACATTTCACTAAAGCTGTTGCTTAACTTGCACAAAAAAGTTCTTCCAGCTTAGCACAAAAAAAAAAAAAAAACATGCTCAGTAAAAGACAGCTCCGAAATAAAGAAAGTAACAGAAAGTGAGGACTCAGACAAAACACTTCCATATCACATGCATCTTTATTGTTTTACTCCAGTCTTCAATCACTTTCCCCTGAGGCTTCTTAACCAGTGGCTCTGCCTCTCTATAAATATTCATACTCAAGAAGTGTCTTCTTAGTCTTGCCACTGTGTGAATGACAGTTGAATTTGAGAAAGACAGAGTAACATTGAGAACAAGAGCAAGGGAGCACAAAATTAAAGAAGAGAATAACTGGGATTTATATATTACAGTAAATAGCATATTTTAAGCAGTTTTTCAATGAAGCATAAAAATTTCACCAAATGAATATCAAATATAAGCTGATGAGTTCCCTTTCCTTATTTTTAGAACAATGGTCAAGCCCTAAATTTTACTCATGACCAAATATCAACATACATTCATCTTGAGTGTCTGTGTGTGTGTGTAAAGTGTGTGTAGGTGGTAAATTCCCAATGGCTGGAATCATATTTTTCTTAGTTCACTGTTTAGTCTCCCACAACTCTGATGACAGTCATTTGCCCATCATAGGCTCTCAATAATTGTACATATGAATGAGGCCAGTTCAGATGAATACTGAATTCTAGCTGTTTGTTTCAGGAAAGGATAATTAATAGTTTAAGCATGATTGTGAGTATACATTTGTTATGAAGGGCCTTGTTCTTCAGTTGTATGTTCCAGATGAAAAGAAAAAAAGAAAGAGTAGGCTACATGGTTGTGTTTGTGCCAAATGAAATTCAAATAAACTTGTAGAAAGCCAAACATTTTAATTTGCCATTTGCTATAGCAGATTTAATCAATGCATACACTCTTAATGAAAATAAGGGTACCTGTGCAATTAATGGAAACAAATGTTCATGGTTCCTATTTGTTCTGAAATACTAGACTTTAGGGTTGACTCATAATTTAAAGGCACACATAATGTGTAGTGTTCATATCTGTCTTCACAATATTTATTTTAATATTGATGAGATTGAAATCTGTATTCTTATTACCTGAAGCAAACTTCAAAATCCTCAAATGTGTTATAAACAACATTTATCAGAGAGCCATTCCAGAGTACCTTCTACATGTGACATACTATATCAGGTGCTGGGGCTTTAATATAAATCCATAAGAAGTAATTCCTGCTTTGAATAGCCTCACAGTGTAGCCTGTAATAGATAGAACAGCAGTAACAATGTGAAAATTACAGTATAGTCATGACATATATAGCCAGTGAGAAATTTGAAATAAACCTCCAGCTTCTTTTGTATATCTTTTTAATATTATCATTAAAATTTCAAAACATTAAAAACTGAATGATCTGCATATTGTTTTAGCATACATTTTGCTAATAGTTGTTGATGCTGAAAAAATGGTGAGCAATATTGGAACTCAATGTCTTATTAAGATCAATTTGCAGTGGAAGACAAGTTGGTTTGAAGTCAGAGAACATTTTTGCAGAACCCTCTAGTAAGCTATAATGGGAAAAGGAATTAAGCTCAGAGAAGATGGCCAGTGAACAAATGGTGTGTTTTATTCCCAGATAAAAACTAACGTAATTTCATACTTATGTTTTCTATAGCTCCACCTACACATTCATGTGTATGTTTCCTATTCTCTAATCATTAAAATAATGTACTTATTTCATTGTTTTCTTAATCTGTTAAGGCGCACAGATATTTCAGTGAGTTAGAAAAGACAAGGTGCCTCATTTACAAAAACACACTTACAGTAGTTTTTTCCAATGGATAGCCATAAAATATAGCATTATGAAATTATTTATTTTCATTTTTTATTCAGTTTCCAATTTAGTTGATAATTTAATTTATCCAAATAACAGAGCAATAATTTAGAGTTCTACAGTTAGGTCTAGAAGAAAATGTCCCCCCCTTCACTCACATAAGTAGTTTTAAGTAAAACTGAAAAATGACCTCCCATCCAGCTGGAGGGAAGGAGGATTTCCCTAGCCCAGTCACGGTTTGGGTTATAGATATATTATTGTTCCTGGTGAAGTGCAGTGCATGGAGAAGGGGTTTGCTGTTGTCTTGGTGGTGAGACCTGCCGTCTTGTCTATTCAAGGAAAAGAAGTATATGCCTGATAACTTGAGAATATCCCAGGAGCAATGAAAAAATTTTAATGTAGCTATAACTCTTTTGGGAACTGCCAGCAGTTATGGTCTGTCCCTTTTCCTCAAGCATATGTAGCCCATTGGTCTTTCTAAAGGATATTCCTAGGAGTCAATTACTTTCCAAACATTACAGTATAATACAGTGGTCCCTCGCTATATCATGGTTCACTTATCGTGGCCTCACTGTATTGCGGGATTTTAAAAAATATTACATTTAATTATTTATCGCGGATTTTTTGCTATATTGGGTGATTTTGCGGTACGGTACAGTAAATACTAAAATAAATATAAGGTTCCTACTTCGCGGATTTTCACCTCTTGCGGGGGGTATAGAACGTAATACCCACGATAAGTGAGGGATCACTGTAGTTGTGTCTACATTCCAACAACTGCACTCTAATGGAGATGCAGCATCTCAGGTATTAATGACAGTGCAAGCGTCATCATCTGCTTAGGAAGCTAATCTCCTATGCCAAGAACTTGCTAGACTTTGCTGCTTTCATTCCATTATTTCGGATTTCCTCATAGTACATGACTTAGGTCCAATTCAAAGCTGGCATCCAGTTACTATCAACTGAATTGCATCTGTTGAAGACTCATTTTACATAATTGTAAAATTAAGCCTATCAGAAAATAGTAAAGGATTTAGGACAATTTTGTCTACCAAGAGAAGACCTGCTCTTAAAAATATTTTCATATTGTTTTGTTCTATTTATATATACATAATTGCCTATTCACTTCCAAAGAAATGTAACATATTAAGAAATTTTTGGTAACCTTTGACTAAGGAAATAAATTACCATTAAAATAAGGCATTTGTTTGGAGATCCTTTGCTCTACAAAATGAAAACATTCCCAGGACCTCTATCAACTCACCATGCTCTGAAGTGTTATCTTTGTATATACCTCCTGATTTCAAATGTGAATATACTGAGCTCAAATAAATACTTCCCAAATAAACTGACTTTCAATTGTAACAACCTCAGTCTAATTGTTTACGGTTCATAATTGGAAGGCCTCCTCCATATCTCCACGGCACCTTGAATGATGCCTTGCACAGAGTAAACAAGAAACATTTCTTGAACAATATTTCACATCCCTGAAAAGGAATGCAAAAACCTTGATCTCCAGGGTAAGAGGCCTTCAGGCAGATATCAAATGGGACAGTTAGAGATTACTGCTGATCATGTGCTTTCTTTATATTTCCTGAGATGCCCACCATTGACTGTTATACAGATCTGCTTCTCAGAAAGATTAGTGGTCCCTGAGAGATAATTCATGAAACACTTTAACTTTGAATATTCTTCAGTAGCTCTTTTGTTTTCTTTTGCAATAACAAGAGTTCAAAGCTTTTTCTCTTTGGCATTTAAAGTGGTATAAATCTGTCAGTGATGAGAAGGGTATGAAATGTTGGACACAAATGATTTATCCCTGCTGTGTTCTCTGTAATGCTGAGAACTTGCATGGATAGATCTGAAGCCAGGACTGCCAGTGGCAGAAGGAAAGTATGCTTTTTGTGAGGGTATGTACTGGCTTCTTTCATGACTTGCATGAAAAGTGGAATTTGCTATGGATGTGTCATGTAAGCTCAGTGCTATGTGAGCTGAAACTCCCTCTGTGAGCATTGCCTGTCCCAGGGATACCAATAAAAATTAGATGCTGCAAATCATAGAATATTCTCAATATATTTTCAAAGTGTTTATCAAGACACATCAATTAAAATTGGAATACTTTTGTCATTAGCATTTTAACCTCTCGTTTTGCAATAATAAAATTCCACTTACTAAAACTATTATCAGCATAGACACTTGAGAGAAAACAGAAACTTATCTAGTGGGAAGAGCTCAGAGATAAAATCTAGGATCCTGAAATTTCAATTTATTGATCTCAGTTATAATATTCCAATGTTAGATATTATACTTTTGGGGCAAGAAAGACATGTTTATATTAGTAAATTTGAAGTTTTGGTGGAGTGCTATATTCTTTCTTCCCCATAAAATGGCAGATGTATCTCTCATTGATTAAAAAAACACAGTTTCACAGGAGTAGTCTTAAAAGAGCCCTGATTTCTGCTGGGAATACCATGTCAAGTCCTGCCATACCCCTTGTCCTGCTTGCAGCAGGGGTGTGGTACTATGCATTCTGGTATCACTGAAGATCTCTGCTCAGCTCCTAATGATGCTGAGCAATATATCAAGTAGCCAATAGAAGATTAACCAACGACTCTGTCCTTCATCCTAAATAGCAAATAGAATTAATGGAGCTATTATATCTTGGAAGTAGGGATCTTTGTTAAGTAATTTAAATAGAATAATTTGGTCCGTAGGTCCAGTTCCAGCAAAGACCTTAGCAACATGTCTTATAAATGCCTGCACTTACCATGCCCTGCTTTCTCACCCAATTACCTTAATATCAAGGGATGATGTATAAGCATTGCTTCTGCACTGGTCACATTTGAGGGTAAAGGAAATCTCATGGTATTGCCACCTGTAATCCTTGCCCTCTGAAGCCGGCTGAGGGTCCAGAAAACCTAGATAGGCAGGTTTGCTTGTGCTGCATGCATTAACTAGCCACGTACCTATTAGAACTCCAGATCTTACACAGCCAAAATTTTCAGCTCCATACTACTTACTTCGGTTATGAACTGCTCACTTGAACTTATAGTGCCACAAATAACACACATATGTTTCCCTGTTAATATATGATAAGCTACCATCCAAAAGAATTGTTGGTAGTAGATTTATGGAGTAGAATGGAATGAATACAATCTGAGATGTATAATAGAAAAAGCAATGATCTGAGGAACAGCATATTTGGGTTCTGTTCTTAAATAAGCTTTTCAAGGAGAAGAAGCAGAGCTAATAAAAAGTAGCTATAATTTACAGCATACTGGCATTGTGCTAAGCACTTTTAATACAATATTCCAATTAATCCTTACAACAGACCATAAGGTATATGCTCTCATTTTATAAATGAAAAATATGGACCTTAGTGAAGCACATATCTTGCTCAAAGTCATATATTTTTCCCATAGCAAAGCTTGTTAGGTGTCTTAGTTACTTTGACCCTGAATTCCTCATGCCTGTAACTGCTAGACTTTGCTATTTGTCTTCTATTTCTTTGGATTTTCTCACAGTACATATTCCAGAGCCAATTCAAAACTGTCATTCAGTTACAATTCATTGAATTGTATTCACTGAAGTCTCATTTCAAATAGTTACAACATAAAGCCTATGGAAAAATGACCAAGGATCTGGAATAATTTCATCCTTCAAAGCCATGTAACATATTGAGTACCTGTTAGTAACATCTTCCTCTAAGGTGGTTTTATGTTAATGGTTTTCAAATAGATATAGGTTTAATGCCCAGTTATTCTACATTTGCATTGCCGTCAGAAAAAAGGGAAACAAACTTAAAACTGTTCCATAAGATATTTGGATTGCACATAAGAAAAGATTGATAAAATGAGGGTGATAATACAGCAGGTGTTCAATAACAGGAGTAATTCTTATAAATTTCATATAGTTAAGCAAAGTGTGGACATGGGAAACATTTTTGTTGGCCCATGGGTCTTGACTTCTACAGCTCTCCACATAAGTCAGATGGGACACTTGATAACTCACTAATATTTGTTGTATTTCTCTTTTGTATCAAGCATGTGTTCAGCAAAAAGTAAACCATAGTGGGCAAGAAAGACTCAGTTCCTTCCCTCATGGAACTTACAATATAGTGGGACATTTTGATGGAAATAATGCTTTTTCATAAAATTTTGAGATAATTGAAGAAAATTTTAATTAAAATATTGTTATATAATAATTGATTATCTTCATCATTTTTTTCAGTTTTAGCCAGAATAATTAAAGCTCTTCATGATTACCCAATGATGTTTTTCTCTTGCCATAAAGAGGCTCTTGTGTCAGTTTAAAAGAAACTTTAATCATACAATATTGTGGTATCAGAAGCCATATAGCTAGTGTTTGGAAATCTCTTCAGTTCTGATTTTGAAATGTAAAATGTTATTATAGTGGCAGGAGTAGAAAGAGCTAACCTCTGTAAAACTAAACTTGCCCCCTGATATATGTATTTTTAAAAGCAAATACTTATTATATAAGAACATATTACTTCAAAAGGCTGCCCTCCATATAATGCAATCAATATTGTTTGCTTAAAGGATGATACTATTGATTTTGATTAACCAAAATTGCTTACCTTATTAGTTTAGGTTCATAAATGTTCCAGAGGCAGGATGATTTAGTTATTCTACTCCTACTCTCAGTGTATGGGATAGAGATGCTTATTTAAAAAATGCTAACTCTAGCACTCTGGTTTTTAGTTGCCTTTGAGCTTAAGATGAATGAACAATTTTACATGTATATTACATAATTTTAAAAGCATAAATTATGTAAGTATTCATTCTAAATGTGCAAACATAAGATTTTGGAAAATTTAATTATTAAATACTGAAACCATCAGATTACTAAAATATTGGTACCACCATCAGTACTAGATTGTATATTTTATTTTATTTTATTATTTTATTGTATTGTATTTAATCTTTATTGTGTTTTTTATTACCATTTAGTCCCCTTATACTCCTCGGTAATCACAACACTGTTGTTTTCCACGTCCATGAGTCCTTTTTCCTTTTTGCTCAATCCCTCCACCTCCTCACCTCCCCACATTCAAGCTGTCATCCTGCTCTTCATCTATGAGTCTGACCCTATTTTCCTTGTTCAGTTTGTTCAGTAGATTCCACATGTGAGTGAAGTCATATGGTATTTGTCTTTCTCTGACTGGCTCATTTCACAGAGCATAATGTTCTCGAGGTCCATCCATACTGTTTCAACAAGTAAAATATTATTTTTTACAGCCAAGTAGTATTCCATTCTGTAAATGTCCTGTAGTTGCTTTATCCACTCAACCACTGATGGGCACTTTGGCTACTTCCATTATCTTGGCAATTGTAAGTAACACTGCATTGAACATACAGGTGCTTATGTTGTTTCTCATTAGTGTTTGGGTTCCTTCAGATATATTTCCAGGAGTAGGATCACTGGGTCAAAAGGCAAATCCATCTTAAAAATTTTGAGTTATCTCCTTCCTGCTTTCCACATATGCTGCACCAATCTTCATTCCCACCAACAGTGCATGAGGGTTCCCCTTTCTCCACATCCTTGTCAGAACGTGTTGTCTGTTGATTTATTGATGATAGCCATTCTGAAAGGTGTGATATTATATCTCACTGTGATTTTAATTAGCATTTCTCTGATGATTAGTGACGTTGGGCATTTTTTCATGTCTGTTGGCTGTCTGTATGTCCTCTTTGGAGAAACATCTATTCAGGTCCTTTGTCCATTTCTTAATTGGATTATTTTTTGGTGTTGAGTTTTATAAGTTCTTTATAAGTTTTGGATATTAACCTCTATCAGCTATATTGACAAATATGTTCTCCCATTATGTGGGTTGTCTTTTTTTTTTAGATTCTAATACATTTTTGAATACATTTTTTAAATTCTAAATGGTCTGTCAAAAGGCCTGTTTGTATTTCTGTGACCTGCCATTTTTTAAGTATGGGGTCTTAGAAGTATATAGATCTAATTTGTCCATTTCAGGGACTACTTATAGGGATATATTTGCATAATACAACACAAGAATCTTGTTTGTTTTCACTCATCTAAAGGCTGATAGTGATAGCCAAGTGCTGGTAATAAAAGACAACTCAGTATTTCTATAGACTGTTTGAAGGTCATTTATAAAAGACTCTTCTGAGATGGTTGGAATGTGCAAATGAAGGAAAAATGAAGACCTAGCATGCACTGAACATCTACTTTCTACCAGAATTGGTACTTGGGACTTTGTGGTCATGATCTCATTTAATCTGCACAAGATTGAGGATTAGGAGGTACATTTAGCCCCATTTTCTATAGATGAAGGAGAAGCTTAAGGTTTGGAGCTTAACTTGCACAAAATTGTAGAGCTGTTAAATTGTTATTTGAAACTATATCTTGGCTCTAGATGACTTCTTTCCTTTTTCTTTTGGCATTCATAAGAAGCTTAAGAGAAAAGGGTACAGGCTTTCTGCATCTGGCCAAAAAGGAAAAAAGCAAAAGGCAGTAGAATTATCCTTGTATATGGAAATACACTTGTGCCATTTTTAACTAAAATAAGGAGCCATACAGGACGGAATGCCTAGTATTAACATTAATAGCTATAATTTATTTAGGCTAATATACTAGGTGGTTTTTAAAATGTTTTATTATTTTAATTTATTTATTCCTTATAGAAATTTTAAAGAGTAGATACTATCATTACCTGCATTTTAAGGAAGAAAAAAGTAAGACAACATAAAGTGATTTATTTATATAGATATATTTTATTCTTAGAAAATTCAGAAGAGTCCATTTAAAATAATTTGAGTTAATAAGGAAATTTCTAATCTGAGACATAATAAGAGTATATAAAAATTAAAGCTCTTTTTCAATTAAGTAAAAAATAAAACAAAAGACGTGGAAAAAATCTATTCACAATTGTAAGACTACATACATTTAAGGATAAATGAAATGGGAAAGATACAGGAAGGAAATTAAATAGTTTTATTGAAAAAGAATAATTTGATATCAGGTAGTATGATTCCTCTGAGTTTTTGTTTTTTTTTCAAAATTGCTATTGCTTTTCAGGGTTTTTATGTTCCTTATAAATTTTTGGAATATTTGTTCTAGTACTGTGAAATATGCCATTGGTATGTTGGTAGGAATTGCATTAAATCTATAGATTGCTTTGTAATATGGACATTTTAATGATGTTAATTACAGCATCATTTACAATAGCCAATATTTGGAAGCCACCAAGTGTCCATCAGTAGACGAGTGGTACATTTACACAATGGACTACTACTCAACCATAAAGAAGAAAATTTTACACTTTGCGACAACATGGATAGACTTTGAAAACACATGCTCAGTGAAATAAACCAGTCAGAGAAGGAGAACAAGCACCATATCATTTCACTCATATGTGAAATTTAATGAACAAACTGAACTAACAAGCAAAATAGAGACAGACTCATAGATAGCTGGCTGACAGCTGTCAGGGGGAGGTTGTCACAGGGCGGGTGAAGGGAGTGAGCAAAGAAGAAGAAAAAAGAAAAAGAACTCATTGATACAGACAACAGGGTGGTGATTGCCAGGGGGGTGGGGGGTGGAAGGAGGTGGAGGGGGATATTGGAGGGATAAATGGTGATGGATAGAGACTTGACTTGGGATGGTGAACACATAATATAATATGCAGATAATGTGTTGTAGAACTGTATACCTGAAACCTGTATAATTTTGTTAACCTGTGTCATCTCAATAAATTCAGTAAAAAAGAAAATAAATCATAAATAAGAAACACCCCCTTATAAAAATAAAAACAATGGAACGATGTCTTTTGTGTTTTGAATGGGGATATCTAAATGTCAGTTCTCTTAAAAAGTAATATATGAATTTAGTTGTCTGCTAATTAATAAACATCAGATTCTTTTGGGAAGATGTAATCTTTGACATGGATAGAATGATTTTAAAATTTATGTGGAAGAATAAATGCTCAAAAACAATCAAGAAAAATATAAAAAGCAAAAAGGAGAAATGGGAGGGTATGAGAGTATTTGCTTTACCTAATACAGGAACATTTTATAAATGCACCATAGTCAAAATAAATATATGTTGGCATGAGAATCCACAGAGCAATATACAATAACAACAACAACAAAATGCAACACAGTAAAGACTTCAGAAATAAGTTTGATATATTTGAATATTTTGTGTATAATAGAATAATATTTCAATTCAATGGGAAACTGATGGCTTGTTTAAGAAATGATTATCCATCGGAAAGATTAAATTATGTCCCTATTTCACTCCATGTATAAACCTAAATTTTAAAGAGATTATATATTTCCTTCTAACAGAATCACTATGTGCACCAGTTACTAATAGAGTTTTCTTGACCAAATAAGACCCAAATCATGTAATAAAAATACACATATTTTGTAGTATAAAATTCAAAGTTTGTATGGTACCAGATACTCTATAAGCAAAATCATGGACAATTGCAAGAGTTTGGAAGACATAATTTCAACATATTGTAGGTGGCACACAAACAAAACTCTAATAAATTAATAAGATGAGGAATAATTCAAGGAAATAGACTAAGATTTTAATAAATAATTCAAAGAATAAAAGTAAATGGAGTTGAATGTTCACACACACACTGCTATTAAGGGATGTGCCAAATAATGCAAAAAGGAAGGAAGGAAGGAAAGAAGGAAGGAGGAAGGAAGGAAGGAAGGAAGGAAGGAAGGAAGGAAGGAAGGAAGGAAGGGAGAGAAAGAAAGAGAAAGAAAAGAAAAAAAAAAAGGACAACTACAACAAACTACTTTAAATATAGGGACTATGAACATAGGGGTGCATAAGTTCTTTTGAATTGGTGTTTCAAGATTCTTTGGGTATATTCCAGCACTGGAATCACTGGGTCAAAAAGCAGTTTTATTGTTAGTTTTCTGAGGAAATTCCATACTGTTTTCCATAGTGGCTGCACCAGTCTGCATTGCCACCAGCAATGCACCAGGGTTCCCGTTTCTCCGCATCCTCTCCAGCACAAGTTGTTTGTTGATTTGTTGATGATGGCCATTTTGGCAGGTGTGAGGTGATATCTCACTGTGGTTTTTATTTGCATCTCTCTGATGGCTAGTGATGTTCAGCATCCCTTCATATGTCTGTAGACCCTCTCTCTTTCCTCCTTGAAAAGTGTCTATTCAGGGGTCCTTTGCCCACTTTTTAATTGGACTGTCTTCCTGGTGCTGAGTCATTTAAGTTCTTTCTGTATTTTAGAGATCAAACCCTGTCTGATGTATAATTGGGAAATATAGTCTTCCATGCAGTCGGTTCCCTTTTCATTTTGATGATGGTTTCTTTAGATGTACAGAAGCCTTTTATTTTATTTTTTAAGATTTTATTTATTTATTTTTAGAGAGAAGCCTTTTAATTTGATGTAGTTCTGTTTGTTTATTTTTCCTTTATTTCCCCTGCCCTAGGAGATTTATTGGCAAAAATATTGCTCCATGAGATATCTGAAATTTTACTGCCAGTGATTTCTTCTAGGATTTTTATGATAGCACAACTGATATTTAAGCCTTTTTGCCTGTTTTGAGTTTATTCTGGTGGGTGGTGTAAGATGGTGGCCTAGTTTTATTTTTTCTGCATGTACCAGTCCAGTTCTCCCAACACCATTTATTGCAGCATTATTTACATTAGCCAAGATTTGGAAACAGTCTAAGAACCCATCAGCAGAGGAGTGTATTAAAAAAACAAACAAACAAACAAAAAAACTGTAGGTACATCTACACAATGGAATACTACACAGCAGAAATAAAGAAGGAACTCCTACCTTTTATGACAGCATCAATGGAACTGAAGACTATTATCCTAAGTGAAATAAACCAACCAGTTGGTGAAAGACAAATACCATGTAAACTCACTGATAAGAGGAATGTAATTAACAAAATAAACTAATGAACTAAATATAACCAGAGGCACGGAATCATGGAACAGACTGATGGCTGTAAGAGGGGAGGGGGCGGTAGGGACTGATTGCAAGAGGTGAAGGGATTAGTCAAAGAACGTATATTAGGGACCCATGGACATGGACAACAGTGAGGGGACTGCTTATGGAAGGGAGTGGGTAGGTGGAGGGGAGTGAAGGGGGAAAAATGGGACAACTGTAATAGAATAAACAATAAAATATTTTAGCAAGAAAAAAATAATCTGACCCTCAAATAAATAAACAAATATTTAAAATTCTTTAAAATATACAACCTTCTATCTTTAAAGAAGGATTTGAATCTTAGAGTCCTATTTCTAATCTAGTACCTGTATCAAAACACAATATTATTTACATTGAGCTTTGTTCCCTTATTTAATATTGATGAAAATAGTCAGTCTATGATTAGAAAATTAAGAACCATGTGGGACTGAATTTCAATAGTTCACTATTTTATTCAGAATTAGTAGAAAGAGAAAAAAATCAATTAGACAGTGTTGATACCAAACCAAAAAATAGTATTCAAGTTCATACTCAGATGTTGCTATCAATTTAACAGCTTATATGGAGAGCTGGTGTAATAGGTAATGACATTTATTGTGTGGGAAAATTTGCAATATTGACAGAAATTGAAAGCATAAAAAATGATGGAAATTGACATTATGTGGAGAAGTGATGTAAAAGTATAGTAATTCTTAAATATATTCTCAAGACCAGCTTGAGATAATATTGGAACAAAGGCACTGCATTTCAACTTACCAATTATGTATTCAGTCAGAGAAGTAAAGGGAGCAGAGGAGAATTGCTCAGTCCCCATGTCACATTGACCATATTTGTCTGCAACCCAGATCCTTTGAAGGTAGAAGACTCTAAAAAGAAGTGAATATAGTTATTAGATAGGATGAGTAGCTGATGGGCACAGTAATGATCTAGTTGTTGCTTTCCTTGCATGGTTTGTGAATATGACCTTAGGTACTTGAGCTGCTAGAAAGACAGATAATTAGGCAAACAATTGCTTTGCAAGGTACTAGTGACAACTTAATTTGTTTTAAAAAGGTATTTCTTTCCTTTAAATGTACAAGATGTTAGGAAACTTGGCATCATTTATGAATTTGCTAAAAGCCTGGCCATTGAATGTTGAAGACACATGAAACTGACTACTAAATATAGAATGTAGTTGATCTGGAAGAGAGATAATGAAGGTGATAATGAAGGTGACTTAAGAAAAGTTGGCAGATTTATGAATAACCATTAGAAGGAGTGTGGTTACCAGCTCTTCTACATATCCAGAGAGACTAGAACAAGGAGTCTGGAAGGGTAATTAGAAACAGAAATAAGTTTCTGAAAGAATGATTGTGCAATATCCTTTTTGGGAGAGATTTCTGGAGTAGGTTGGTTATCTTTTGGGGGTTTGCTTAGAACCAAGAGGATAACCTATCTATATGACCTCTTTGAGATATTTTTTAGTCCAATGATCCCATACTGAGTTGACCTCTGTGAAGTATAATTTCAGATAGCCACTGCTTCAGTAAAAGTTTTCAGTAATAGAAATGCTGATTGAAGCAACAGAAATATAAAAATAATGGTGAAAAAGCATTTAGAAAATCAGGGCAGTTTAACAAATACAATTTGTTACTGTTATTTAAAATTAGATTGAGATTCCAGGCTGTATAAATAGAATTGTCTGTAGAAACTGTGAGATGATTCCCTATACTTAGCAGCCATCTGGCTTTTATTGTCCTGTTATGACAGTTGAGGGTCTCACAACTTCAGCTAAATGAGGGACTCTTGGAGCAGCTCCAGCACAATGTAAAAATAATGATAAGAGCAAAGAGCTTGTTTTAAAGTGAAAACAATAGGGCAATGTATTTTGAAACGAGGAAATCACTTCAATTTTAAAATATTGTCTTTGTTAGACATATTCCTTGCTACTTACATTTATTTATGAAGTTATATAGAAGAGAAGGTTTTTATGGATACAAATTCTAGACAATGAATACTCAAACTTTTAAGTGCTTTAGGGCTGATTAAATTATGTCTCTGCATAACATTAATTATCTCTATGTTCAATCTTGTCTGTGCCTCATTTTTCATTTTCTTTCTTCGTGGGCAATTGCATCTTCTGATAAGGCTTTAATTCCTACTCATAATCTTCCTCCCCAATGGGATAGGCAGAATTCTGAGATGCCTTCCAAGATCCCTGCTTTTTGGTGTTCACATCAGGCACAGTGTCCCCTCTTCTCTCCCTTTCAGAGTGAGAGGAACATATGAATATTATGAAATATCAGTCCTGTAATCATGTTACCTTTTATGGTAGAAGGCATTTTGTAGATATAATTAAGTTCCCTAATCAATCGAGTTAATCAAAAGGAGATTATTCTGGGTGAGCCTGACTTAATCATATGTTCGAAGAAGTGAGGGATTCAAAGCTGCAGCAGCAGCAGTCACCCTCCTGACTTTGAAGAAGTCAACTGCTCTACTTCGTCAGAGCAACCTTCAGCTGACAGCTAATAAGGAAATGAGATCCCAGTCACATGGTCACAAGAAAATGAATTCTGCCAACAACCTGAGGGAGATAGTGAGTGGATGTTTTTCCTAGTCATGCCTTAAGATGAGGATACAACTAGTAGGCACTGTAATTTTAGCTTTGTGAGATCCTGAGTAGAGGACCCAGGCAAAGAGGCCAAATTCCTGACCCTGGAAACTGTGATATTTCTGTTGTGTTAAGGTGATAAATTCTGTAAATGTGTTACACGGCAATAGGGAATTAACACACCAAGCGTTCTTTACCTTGTGCGCTTTCTAACCTGATAAGGTGCATCTATCCACAGAAGCATATAGGTCGAATCCTACTTCCCTTCATTTCTCTATCAGAATATCAGTCAGAACTCTTGTTTTTAATTCATAAATATCCCTGAAAAAACTGTTTACAGTCCTTCAGGTCAGACTCCTTTATTTCTTCTGAAATACTATGATCATCTCCTAATTTGTCTGCCTACCTCCAGTCTCTCTTTCCTCTAACACTTTATCCTCATGTCTGAGCTTTCAGATTGAACATTCTGAAATAAAGATCTGTTCACAGCAGATTGTTGCATGAGATCCTTTATGAGCTTCATAGTTGAATTTTTTTTCCCTGCTGTAACGTCAGCCCTTTAGAATTTGGTGCTGGGCTATCTTTCTGATCTCAGCTACTCCAAACATTTTCTTGGCATCCTTTTCTCTCTTCAGTACTCTGAACAAGTAAGTGGTTCTAGTACATATTTTTCTTTATACTCTTTCCACAGCCTAGAATTCTCATTGCTTGGCTAATTTCTCCTCCTTCAATAAATAAGTAAAATATCACCACTTTTGGAATAATCAAGCTTCATCGATATTTCTCTTTTCTGTGCTTGCTGCATAGTTTTTCTTATTCTGTGTCTTTCTTAACTGATATCTTGTTTAGATTTCTCCTTGAGGTCTGAAACATCATGTCATAATTCTATCATCTTGCATAGAATTCAATATCTGTAAGAAGCAACACTTGCTTACCTTACAAATTAGAGATAGGATTTCTTAATAATAAAAAAATTGAAAATTCTTTGGTCTAAATAAGATAGAATTTTCCATTCTTTTAATGTATATTTTCTAGAAAAGGATAGTACTAGAAGGAAGTTGAAGACACTTCCAAAATGAGAGCATTAATCAATATACTCCAGAGTGATATATATACCATATATAAATCATTTTTTATCAGTATCATATAAAAGTTTTCTGCAATTAGTCAATCTTCTAAAACTTAATATCTTACGCTTTATAATCAGGGCTTTAATAAACAGTACCTAGTAAGTCAAGTAAAGTTACCTTTTTCTACAGTGCATTATGATCCTTGAAGAGATTGAGACAATACTCAAGTATGACATTGAAAACATACATCTTAATGTTTTTGCCCTATTTCCAAATATTAGGTTGTTTTATATATTTTATTGATTATGCTGTTACACTTGTCCCAATTTCTTTTCCATTTGATCCCCTCCACCCAGCAACACCCCTGCCTCCAGCAGTCCCCCACCCTTAGTCCATGTCCATGGGTTGTGCCTAAAGCTCTTCTCAACATCCCTCTGTCTATTCTCCACCCTCCTACCTTGCTTCTTACTTCCTGCACCACTTCCCTCCCTCTCACCCTTCCCCCTCCCAGCTGCCGCCCCATGCTCCCCATACATCTGATTCTGTTCCTGTTCTAGTTGTCTGCTTAGTTGACCTTTGTTCCATTCCCTAGCTTCTGTTGTTGGTTGTTGTGATACTGCTTTCATTTTAATGTTCATAGTTTTGATATCTTTTTTTTTAAATAAGTCCCTTTAACATTTTATATAACAATGTCTTGGTGATGATGAACTCCTTCAGCTTTACTTTGTCTGGGAAGCACTTTATCTGCCCTTCCATTCTGAATGATATTTTTCCTGGATAGAGTAATCTTGATTGTAGGTCCTTGCTTTTCATTGCTTTGGATATTTCCTACCAGTCCCTTCTAGCCTACAAAGTTTCTTTTGAGAAATCAGCTGACAGTCTTATAGGTACTCCTTTGTAAGTAATTCTCCTCTTCTCTCTTGCTGCTTTTGAGATTCTCTCTTTATCCTTAACCTTTGGCATTTGGATTATGATGTGTCTTGGTGGGATCCTCCCTGGGTCTAGTTTGTTTGGGACTCTCTGTGCTTCCTGCACCCGTATGTCCATTTCCTTCCCCAAATTAAGGAAGTTTTTCTTCATTATTTTTTCACATAATTTTTCAATTTCTTGCTCTCCCTCTTCACCTTCTGGCAACCCTATGATTTGGATGTGGGCACATTTATAGCTGTCCCAGAGGTTTCTAAGCCTCTCCTCATTTTTTAAAATTCTCATTTCCTCCTTCCGTACTGGTTGACTGTTTGTTTCTTCCTTATGTTCCAGTTTGTTGATTTGAACCCTGCTTTCCTTTCCTTCCTCACTTGTTTCATATGGATTTTCCTTCATTTCAGCTAGGATAGTCTTCATTCTTTCCCCACCCTGTTTAATCTCTGTTGTTAGAGTTGTGAGCATCCTAATCACCAATGCCTTAAACTGTGCTTTTGTTAAGTTGTCTATCTCCTCGTTCCTTAGGAATGCTATCTGCTCATTGCTTAGTTGTGCCAATGGGACCTTGATCTGCCCCCATTTCTGGGTCATACGTCTCTGTTTCCTCATCTTTCTGTGTTTGCCTCTGTGATTTTTATGGGGCTGTCACACATCTTATGTTATAGGGGGTGGAGCCTTAGGAATTTATTAGTGCTGGCAACCATTTCACTGCATTTCGGCACTGTATGTTGGGGAGGGAACAGTGCCAGTTGCTGCACTTCTCCCCCTTCCTGTACTAATCAAGCTGCCTTCTTTTTGAGATTAGTAGCTTCTTCCTCTGCCCTAGCCCCCACTTACTTTCACAGTCAGAAGCAATGTAGCTCTATTTTCCCCAATGCTGGAACTGGAAGCTATGTGGTTTGGTTTGTGGCTGGGATTGCTTCTTAGGTTTAAACTGTATGACTGTGTTTTGGGGCTGAGGTACAGATAGCCACACCTGCAGCCGTTGCTCCAATCCTCTTCCTCTCTGTCCTGGCTCTGCCTCTATTAGTTATTTTTTTTTAGTGGCACAGACATTCTCTCTTTTCATTGCTGCATGAAGAGAAAATTTATGTTTTAACAATATAAAAAATGAGAAAAGTATAAAGTTTATTTTCTAATTTGGAATGGCAGCTTTCCTCTCGTTCTTCTTTAAATATACCGTATCTTTAAAAAAATGTAACTTCTGATCACCTGTTTTTATCTTGCTAACATTCTTAACTTCATATCCCTTATGATAACATGATTTTGACCTGCTTTCCAATTTTAGGTGACATTACAAAGCCTACTTTCTTTAAATTTGGAAGGTATCATGTCATATTTTCCCATTTATATTCATGATTTTGCCTGACACAGAAGTAAGTATAAATTTAAGAGATAAGACTTATGGATATGATTAGAGGATAGTTGAACAACACAAGTTAAAAGATGATGTCAGTAAATTCTATAAGTAAAAAAATAATACTATGGTATATTAATGAATTAGATTTATCTTTCCTTTTATTCACTAGTACCTGGAGTCACATGCAGCAATTCCTAAGTTCATTCATTTACAAGAAAAACCCCTCTTACCACCTAATAGCATAATAGGAAAAAAGCACAGTTAAATGAGGTAATCATGTTTGTATTTCATTTTCCGACTTACTGGCTGTATGACCATGCATTAATTACTTAATCTTTTTTTAAAAAAAATATTTACTTATGTGTTTATTTATTTATTTTTATTTTTAGAGAGAGGGGAAAGGAGAAAGAGAGTGAGAGAAACATCACTGTGTGGTTGTCTCTCACTTGCACCCCCAACTGGGGGTCTGACATGCAACCTAGTTATGTGCCCTGACTGGGAATTGAACCAGCAACACTTGGCTCACACGCCAACGCTCAATCCACTGAGCCACAGCAGCCAGGGCCTAATCACTTTATCTTTCTGTGCATCTCTACAATGGAGACCATCTGTTCTACTTAGGTTTGGTTCAGCCATGAAATTAGGATTCTTGGGAAGTGTCCCGCACATCCTATGCCAGTTCTCTTACCCTCATATAATTAACTTTTTCTCACTATTACTTTCTCAAATGTCCTGCCCCTGGACTTCCTTCTTCTTTTCTGTTTTAGTAGATACATTGGTTATTTATTCATTGTCTTGGGTGAAAATTATGTTCTATTCTTACTCAGCACTTCTGGTATTTGCATACCAATTCACTATTTTCTTCAGAAAGATTGAGAGAACAAAGTCTCTTTTTCAGTATTCTGATAAAGGAGTGGATATTAATAATGAGACATCTTTAATTATCACCATAAGTCACATATGCAATTATTACTTGCATATATCTACATAAATTGCCTGACTTAAATTGCATTGTAATGATGCTATCTGAGTTGGACATAGAATTTGAATCTTGTTCTGCCATCCTCTATATGTCATCCTGGAACAGATATGCATATATAGAGATCAAAGCTAGGAAAGAAATCACATTACCTTTAATTAAGATTTTTTCAAAATGGTATGAGTTATATTGAACCAGATTGTACTTAGACATCTTTCCCCCTGAGTCTGCACCTATTTCTGATTTCAGTGGCAACTAAAGGCAATGACAAATATAAAGACAATTTTTTTGAAATGGAAAGAGAGAGGGAGGGATGGGGAGAGAGAGAGAGAGAAAGAGAGAGAGATTCAAAGAGATTGAGATTGATTCTCTCTCTAGATTCTATTGAGTATTTGTCCCTAATTTTCCCATGCCAGTTTTTTCTAAGGCAGAAAGAGAATGCCAAAAGCCATTTAACAACCTTGAGAGAGAAAGGAAAGCAGAGAGTATCTCTATTATGACTAAAATTCTTATTACAGGGTAGCAATGCAAATACCTGTGATGGCAAGTCAGGTAAGTGAAAGTGTCAGGTACGTGGGCAAAGTAGGTTCTGCACAATAGTTGGTCTTTCTAAATGGAACAGCTGCCCCTTGGAACCTGCAGTTATTATTACATAGGAATGTAGAAACTATGTGGTCAAATTTTATGATTTTTAAAAAAAATTTAAAATCCAGGTTTTTATGCAAAAATCTCATTATAGAGAATTGTTTGTAACTTATTCAAACAAAACACTAAGTAGGTATTTTGAAATACATATCTAGATCATATATACACAGAAAACAAAGAGAGATATGAACCTCTTTTAAGACCAAGGGACAATGTTAGGATTTTACAGACTATGTTGGCTTTAACAACATAAATAATTTGCAGTTTAAGTTCCCTTTAATATATCCTGTATATACACGTCTGTATTTCTTCTAAGAAAAATTCAGCATTACTCAAAAATATTTTTAATCAACTTACTAAAGTTTTGGTTATCTATATCAAGAAAAGCTATACTCTTGAAATATATTAAATGTACCCATTCTTAAAGAATTTAAAAAACACTTGGAATTTTCTTATTATTGCTGCTGATTTTTAAATTTAGGAGCATTTCTTTAAAGAACATCAAAATTGTCTGTGTTAGATGTATCAAGGGAAGAAGCAGAAAATGTTTGTTCTGCTTATTTCTATTGTTCCTATTTATTTTATTAGGAATTTTAGTAGTTGAAATCTAAAACACAAGCATTTAAAAACATGTGGTTTAAACATATGATCAATGAGGATCCAGTCAAGATGGCTGTATAGACAGACATGGCTTGCCTTTTTTGCACAGCCACATCAAAATTACATCTAACATATAGAACAACCATCAGCCAGAACTGTCAGAAATCAGATTGAGTGGAAGTCTAATGACTACAGAATTAAAGAAACCACATCTACCAAGAGGGAGCCAGCAAGCTGGTGTCATGTCTGAGACTCCATCAACCTGGCTAACACTGTAACTTATGGGCCCACCCAAGCTGCTTTTCCATATGAATTACTGGTCTTGGCTCATGCTTCACAATTTCCTAAATCCTATCAAACAAGCAACAGCTGGCCTCAGTGAGTTGCAGGCCAGCCTAGATTCACAGGTTGGCTTTGCCTGGGAACCTCCAAACCCAGCACAAAGAACAGCCACCTCAGATTGCTTTATAGCTCAGGAAGGGTGCCCCAGGAAAAACACATGAAGGGCCTGACATTGGCCTGTACCAACCAGGAATCCCGAAGACCAACACACCCAGTAGATAGCTACAGACCACATCAGAACACCACCACCCTGTTCCTTCATAGCTGATCCTCCAGGGAGGATAAAAGTTGGTGGTCTGTGAACACTGCCAGTCCTTGCAGCTGACTGGCCTGAGTAAATTCCTCCCATTGATCTGCCAACAGCAACCAAGGCTCAATTACAAGATGAGGATATACTCAGCCCACACGGAGGGTGCACCTCGAGTACCCAGCAAGAGTGAAAGGGGAGGCTGTACCACAGGATCCTATGGGACACCTACTATATTAGACCATACTACCAAGACACAGAGTCAAAGAAGCTTTACCCTATGCACAGAAACAAACACAGGGAGGATGCCAAATTGAGGAAACAAAGAAATATGGCCCATATAAAAGAAATGAACAGAATCCTGGAAAAAGAACTAAACAAAACAGAGATAGCTAACCTATCAGATGTGAGTTCAAAACACTGGTGATCAGGATGCTCAGAGAAATGATTGAATACAGCCACAATATAAAGGAAAAAGTGAAGGTTATATCAAGTGAAATAAAGAAACGATATACAAGAAACCAACAGTGAGGAAAGAAAGCCTGGATTCAAATCAACAATTGGAACAAAAGGAAGAAATACACATTCACCCAGAACAGAAAGAAGAAACTAGAATTTAAAAAAATGAGAATAGGATTAGAAACCTCTGTGACAACTTTAAATGTACCAACATCCAAATCATAGCAGTGCCAGAAGGAGAAGAGGGATAGCAAGAAATTGGAAACTTATCTGAAAAAATAATGAAAGGAAACTTCCCAAATTTGGCAAAAAAAAAAATAGATATACAAGTCCAGGAAGCACAGAGAGTCCCAAACAAGTTGGATCCAAAGAGGACCACACCAAGACACATCATATTAAAATGCCAAAAGTTAAAGATAAAGAATCTTAAAAGCAGCAAGAGAACAGTGAAGAGTTACCTACAAAGGAGTTCCCATAAGATTCTCAGCTGATTTCTTCAAAAAAGCTTTGCAGGCCAGAAAGGACTGGCCAGAAGTATTCAAACTCATGAAAAGTAAGTACCTACAACCAATATTACTCTATCCAATTTTATAATTTATCATTTAGAATAGAAGGGCAGATAAAGTGCTTCCTGGTCAAGGTAAAACTAAAATAATTCATTATCACCAAGCTATTATGACATGAATTGTTGAAGGGACTTATTTAAGAAAAAGAAGAAGATCAAAACTATGAACATTAAAATGACAACAGACTCACAACGAGCAACAACTGAATCTAAAATAACAAAAACAAAAACATACTAAACAAATAACTAGAACAGGGACAGAATCATAGGTATGGTGATCATTTGTAGTGTTATCAGCTGGGAGGGGGAAGGAGGAGAAAGGGGGAAATGGATCAAGAAGCATAATTTTTAGGAACAAAATAGACAGGGGATGTTAAGAATAGTATAGAAAAGGGAGAAGCCAAAGAACTCACACACATGACCCATGGACATGAACTAAGTAAGTAGAGGGGGTTGCTAGAGGGAAGGGGAGTACTGGGTGGAGGGGGGGAAAAGGAAAAAAAAATGGGACTACTGTAATAGCATAATCAACAAAATATACTTAAAAATAAATTTTAAAAATATGATCAATGAAATTATATGCTGTTGGAGCTAGCCACATACCAGAAAATTTAGCTAGAAGGTCAGATAGTTCAAGAAATATATACTACAAGAGGTCCATTACTAAGACATAGATGAAGAGGAGGGATTTCTGAAATAAAAGTGAGGGCTAGTAGAAATGATTCACTGACAGGGATATTGGCAAGTGATACCAAGTATGCAACTTGAAAAAGAAAATGCTAGAAGATATGCTTTAATTAGGAAGATGAATGGCTTGTATTTTACTGATTTGTCTTTACTGAAAGTATTTTTATGGAAGAAATAGCTTGGTTTTGTTCTTTGGTGAATGATACTGAAGTAATTACTGAAGGAGTTACAGTCTTTCTTAAATAGCATGAGTAGCACATACGTGAAAATATACTTGATTTGTGAGTCAACCTCTGTTTTTTAGATTCCAAACTCACATACTGAGAGGAAGCTATTCATAGATTCCTTGGATTATGTTTTTATACTTCTGCATTAGCTTTGGTGAGTCCATGAGACCTCAATGATTAAGTATAATAAGCAATTAAATGTTGTTCAATTTTTAGCTGAAATTGAAATCAGAAGGAACAAAAATGAATTAAACAGAACTTTGATTTTGCCAATATATTATTTGATCTGAAAAGATTTAAATAGCACTAAAGGTGAATAATAGTTGAAGAATTCATGACTCTAGTTAAGGAAAAACAATTCTTATTACTCATTTTACTCTCCTCATTCCTTTCTTGTTTTTATTTTCTTGATACTCTTTCCTTTACATTATTAAGGATATATTAAGGGAGCTTGTCAGGAAGGCATTCTTAGCACTTAACAGGATGCATTGTTTGGTTAGGAAGTATTTCCATTGTTTTCCTGATATTGAGTGAAATTAGTTAATTTTTAATAACGACCACTTAGTCCTAAAGTCTATTTTATGAAGTAAGAAGAATCTGTGTGACTTAATGCTAAACTCTCAATAGGACCAGATGATGTGGATCTCCACATAAAGGAGTTGGTGTGGCTACTATATTATTGTGCCATTACAGTATCCCCTCACTTATCGCGGGTATTACGTTCTAGACTCCCCCCCCCCCCAGGATAGACAGTATTCCCTCACTTATCTCGGGTATTACATTCTAGACTCCCCCCCACCCCGCCCTGCCCCGGATAGGTGAAAATCCATGAAGTAGGAACCTTATGTTTATATATATTTTATATTTATATATATTTAAGACTTTATAAACCCTTCCCACACACTTATAAACTGTTCCCAGTCCCTTATTAACCTTTCCCACTCCCTTATTAGCCTTTTCCACACTTTTATAAACACTACTTATGTTCTTAAACATATTCTACACCCTGAAACCTATGTAACTTTAGCAACATATGTATACAGTACTGCAAAATCCCACAATAGAGTGAAAAAATCCATGATAAATAATTAAATATATTTTCTTAAATCCCGGTATACAGTGAGGCTGCAATAAGTGAACCGCGATATAGAGAGGGACTACTGTAATTTCCTCAGTGTGACACAGACCTCATGCTTCTGTGTATATTTCTGTTTATTTCCTGAAATTCTAATGCTTTTTTAATCAAACCCCTCCCTTCCCTCTTTATTTTGGGATATGATAAATTTGTTTCAGTTTTTGATATTTTTGTCTGACAAAAGAAAAGGGGGAAGAATGTCTAAAAGATCTAAAGATATCTAGTTCTGAAAAGAAATTATAATGATTGTAAGTTCAAAGAAGCACTTAAAGTTAACTATGAAATTTACTTAGAAAATAAGAGCAGCACTCAGGGAAGTGAATGGTCAGTTTATGGACCATGATTGGTCATAGTGGCAACATTAACATGTATGTCCCAAATTCTATATTCCAAAGCAAACATATACATATACACATGAATGTAATAGTTGAACATGTGTGGATAGGATAGGTACTTTGTTTTCTCAGGGAATGGTTATAAAATGAATTGTATAATCTAATTGTGTAAAGATGGAAGTGAGGACATGAATGGAAGGATCAGAGAAAGTGGGTCTTAAAGAAAGTGGCTAGAGAGAGGCTGTGTGTGAAGAGCTATTGGACTATGATTATCGATGTGAGTAGATGGCTCAAGTGGAGTGCAGGAAAAATATTTTGACTAAGATGGTCAATGAAATTAGAGGCTAAGGAAAAGAAAAGTAAATACTGTGTTTCAGCTTCCAACAATCCAGGTTCTGGTCATTTGGGAATACTTTAAGAGATTTTTAAGGTTAATTTTGACTTGGTAGTTTTTCTTTTCTTTTTACGGTGTATTTTCAAACCTACTTAGCTCTCCCATCCCAACCAACTCTAATTTTCAGTAGCTTTCCTTAGCCTAGGATTTCTGACCTAATATATATTTCTCTTTTTTTCTATAATTGCTTACTTTTGTATTTTCCTTTTAATTTAATTACTAGATTTTATTGTAAATTACATTTAATGTGAAACCATGTGTTTTTCAAGAGGGCAGAGGATACAGAAACAGTCACCAATGAATGAACAATTATTCTGGGAAATGCCAAACTGACAAATAATGATTGACAGACTACTAAACTTTTCCAATTTCATGGTGATAACAGTAGTCACTGGATTTTGGTGGTACAATTTCTGAGTTAAAGAAGACTTTGGCTGTTAAGAGTCCTGTGAAAAATTAGGGACAGACTGGAAATTTACTTTGTAGTGTTGTTTTATGCCAAGTAACCATGTTTTACTTGCTTTCTCTTTGTCCTTTGGCAATATGTCCAAGATGCCATCTCAGAAAAGCCACTGAAACCACTTTTATTCATCATTTGAGTCCCCACCAGAATTCTCGAAATGACAGATTTATATTGTGTACTAGCACTGCTCCTAGCCTCCCATATATTTTCTTCTACCTGCCTTTATGTTCTGTGTATTTATTTTCCCCGTCTTTAAGAGTTATATTCCCCAGGTTCAGGGCATCCAACCTTGTCTTTTGTCTAGACTTTATTGTTTGACTTACTCCTTTATTGACTTTTAATGGCAGAGTCACTGTTTTAATGCCAGGCTGTATTCCTAATCTCTGAGTCCTCTGAAAGGATCACATTCTATTATGCATTTTGACTAAGCTTTTTATTTATCTTTTATTTTACCCTTTGTTCTTACACAACCTCATTTCTAGTCCTGGATAATCATCTCCCTTTGGTCAGTTGATGATCACTATAAATATTGTAGCAAGATTAATTCAGTATCTTCCATAGCTTTGGCCAATTACTTTCTTCCCCAGTTCTTTAGGATGTAAGAAGTTTGACAAATCTTATACTCAGTGTTATCTAAAAGTGACAAGAATGAGATAAAACATATATTCTTATAGTGCTTTTTATAATTTCCTACTGAGTAATGTTTTTCTCCTTTGGAAAATACATATAAGTTGCATGAGGGCAATTAGGTTTCTTCATGGTTGCATTCTTTTGCCATGAGAATTTTTGGACACACAATAGATACTCAATAAGTATTTATTAAATAAGTCAATGAGTGAATAGGTGCTATAGAGATAAAAATGACTAAGACTTGAACCTATATTACAGTCCAGTAAGACTTATAGTTACAGCAACAGGTAATATCCATGTAATTTAGCAAATGTTAAATAATTTTTTTAAAAGTGTGTTATGAGGACAGGGCTAGTTTGATTTGTGTTATCTGGGAAGGCTTCTAGGAGTTGGTTAGATTAGTCATTCGTTCTTTCATTGAATAAATAAGATGGAGCTCTTTTTGTGTTTCAAATACATTGATGCTGAGCATGTAATAGTGAAAATCACATCAAGGGCCTTGTTCCTGAAGAGTTTTTATTCTTCTCAAAAGAAAAGAAAAAGTAAGTTAGTGAGGAAATATTTGCCAAGGGAGACAAGAATACTCAATGCAGAAAAGACAGTGTCTTTAATAAATGATCCTGGGAAAATTGGATATTCACATACAAAAAAAAGAAACTACATCTCTATCTTATATCACTCATAAAAAATAACTTGAAATGGATCAAAAACTTAGATGGAAGACCTGAAACCATAAAACTCCCAGAAGAAAACAGAAGCAAAATGCTCCTTGACATGGGTCTTCATGATGATTTTTTTGAATGTGACACCTAAAGCACAAGCAGTAAAATAAAAATAACAAACAAGTGAGACTAAATCAAATTCAAAGTGTTCACCACAGCAAAAGAAACGATCAACAAAATGAAAAGGCAACCTATGGAATGGAAGAAAATAGCAAATCATATACCTCATAGGGATTAATATACAAAATATATAAAGAATTCTTACAACTCTGTAGCAAAAACATAAATAATCCAATTTAAAAATGGACAAAATACCTGCATGGACATTTTTTCAAAGAAGCCATACTAATTGCCAACAGGTGCATGTAAAGGTCCTCAACATCACCAATCTAGGGAAACACAAATCAAAACCACAATGAGCTATCACCTCATACCTCTTTGAACAGTTATCATTCAAAAAACAGAAAACAGGTGTTGGCCAGGATATGGAGAAAGGGGAATCTTTATGCACTGTTGGTGGAACTGTAAATTGGTACAGCCATCATGGGAAACAGTATGAAGTTTCCTCAAAAAAATTAAAAGATAATATCATAAAGGTGTCAGTTTTTTCTCAAATTGTTTTTTCCTAAACTGGGTTTTCCATGGATCTTAGCAAGGTGATAATAAAATTTATATGGAGATTAAAGGTGAAGACTATCTAGAATATTTCTGAAGATAGGCAAAGGGATAGGAAAAGTGGCCAAAGAAAAGTAAGTCCAGAATCAGATTCACATATCATTCAATTTGATATGAGAGAAATGGCTTGTAAGATCAGTGTAGAAAGGAAATATTGTTCAATAAATTAAACTAAAAAATAATGATTATCAAGATGGACAAAAAAGGTAAAATTAGATATCATTCAGTTATTATAAATAAACCCATTTAATTGTAAAGACAAACTCCTGGAATACAAAGAACCTAAATATCACATATGAAATTTTTGAACTTAGAAAATTTAGGTGTGTATACTTTAGAACTTTGGATAAAAGAAGTTCTAACATAAGATTAAAAAGCACTGATGAAGTGTTTCTTTTATATTATGAACTTTTGTTCATCTAAAGATTTTAACAAAAGTTAGAGAAGATATGGCTCTATAGGATTTCTTAAATGTTCTTCTTAGAAGTATAAGTTAGTGCAATTACATAGGAAAATAGTTTGGAATTACCTTTCCAAGTGAAGAAACATTTACTGTGACTTAGCAGTTCCACTCTTAGGTATATTCTCAAGAGGTATTCTTGCATGTATTTAACAGCAAATATAAATACAAGGATTTAGTTGCAAAGCCATGTGTAACAGTAAAACTCTCTAAATGACCAAATAACCCTGAAAAGGAGAATGAATATTATAATTAGGCAACAGAATATTATATAACTATCAGAACACATGATCACAATTTAATATTAAATTAAAATGGAAGTTCCTAAATATTTCATGCATCATGAAGTAATTTCTGTAAAGGTAAAAACAAGTTAAAAATATACACCTACTTTTTAGGAAGACACAGAGTTGAAAACCTATGGAGAAAGGAAAGTGCAGATTTATGGTGGTGAGTGCCTCAGTGGTTGGGGTTGACAGCATGGGAAAGGAATTAGTGATGGAGTCTATGTTTATATCGAGGTCTTAAGTTTTCTTTTAGATAATTGTTGATGGTTACTTACAGCATTAATATAAATAATAAATAAATAAATAAGTGAAAGTGGGCCATGGAGGAAACCATGATAAGGTTATCTTATGAATCAAAAATATGATTAATCCAAATCAGTGTCCTTGAGGTCCAATTATTTTTTTAATTAGATGATATCACTCATCTCCTTTAAATATTCTGGACTCCCTTTTGGACTTACAAACAAACAAAAAAGAAAACATATTTGTGAAAGTGTTGCCAACACTTTTGGTGCTTTTCATTATATTCCCTTCATTTGCCTCTCAATTCACCTTCAGGTTTGATAGAAAATTCTCATATATGTTGTCAACATCCTCTTAATGCTCCCTCTTTGTTTCCCTGCTTTTCTTCTTCAGGGCTTTCTTTAAAAACTGGAAACACTTTTCCAAGGTGTCAGGAAAAAATGGGGGAATGAAAATCCATAGAAAATTAATTCAGCAACAAACAGGCAGATGCATAGAGCGAGATATGGGGAAGAGCATGGAGCCTCCAAGCCACCTCCAGGCTGCTGTCCCTGAGTCTCCACTATTCACCCACCCAGGAGCTCTCAAAACCCAGTCCTCAGGTTTTTATAGAGACTTCATTGCATCGGCATGATTGATTAAATCATTGGCCATTGACAGTCCATCCCACCTCCTTCAGACCCTCTCCTCTTCTTGGAGGCCAGAGTTGGCTCTTCTGGCAACCAGCCACCATTCATAGGTGCTTTCCAATGGTAATCTTATTAACATAGCAAAAGACACCTTTATGGCTTTCGTCACTTCAAAAATTCCAGGGGTTTTTAGTTTTGTGCCAGAAATGTAGATGAAGACCAAATACAGCATTCTCCACTTCATTGTTGATTTCATTTTGTTACAGGAGAAACTCCCAGAAACTCAGTTCTTCTTGACAATGCAGTAAAGAATTACAAATTAGCAAGTCTATTATCATGGAAGCAGCCTTTATTGGTGATATGTTCTTATGGAAGAGAACAGCCTTGCTGAGGTGGGGGAGAAGGACAAAAGTAAGAGAGACAAGGGCAGGGGTATCAAGAGCCGGGGTGGCCTGAGGCAAGATGGCCAGAGAGAGTGAGTCCTTTGTTCTGTGGATTTACATAGCTGGCAGGATGGGGGAGGGTGAAGAAGTTAAATATTGATTGACAGGGTGGTGCTAGCTTTCCAGGACTGGGGTGTGAATATGCAAATGTATTAATGGACTTCTTCCTTTAGGCACTATGGGCCTTTTCTGGCCTTTCAGGCCTTGAGATGAAAGCACAGTTTCAAAGGCTTTCTTTCCCAGAAAATGGAAAAGATATAGAATTTCAGGAACTGCTGAGTCAGTGGGCGGGGCATGTATCCTTCCTCCTCCCTGCCTTGGTTTGTTATCTATCCTGCCTAACGATTTTACATACTTCCTGTTACCAGGGTCAACCTCATCTGAAAATATTAAATGGAACATTTAATGAACAGTTCATAAGTTTTAACTTGCATGATGAAACTTTTTGACATCCTGTTGTGTCCCGCCCTGAATATGAACATGCATTTATCCAGCTTATCCAAACTGTATACACTACCCATCCATGAGTCCATTAGTAACCGTCTTGGTTATTAGACTTGCTGTTTTGGTTTCACAGCGTTTATGCTAAATAACCCTTATTTTACGTAGTAATGGCCCAAAAGTGCAAAAGTAGTGATCTTGGCAGTTTGGATTGCCCAAGTGGATCTGTAAAATACTTCCTGAAAGTGATAAGCTAAATGTTCTTGAGTTAAGTTCTAAGAATTAAGATAAGAACAAACCTTCTATTGTGATATTTTGAAGGGGTTAAAAGAAATCTGTGCTAGTTTTGCTGATGCACCAAAAACTGTAGAAGGTATGACCACAGTGCAGGATAAGTGCTTAGGTAAGAAGATGGAATAGGCTTCTTAAATAGGAATATTTATACTGACATATGGTCATATAAGTTTGGCCACTAATATTTGTAATAGCACTCTTTCTTTTCCTATCCTCACTAACTGAGGAACTTGGTTTAGGATTTTTTTCTTCCAAAATTCTCTCTCCATGAGAACAAGGTTATGTCCCTTTTTCTTCACCATTATATCCATTGTAGACACTTGATCAATATTTGTTGAATGGAATAGTTGTAAACAGACTGACCACCCAGAACTATCATTCTGCCTCCATACTGTAGTGCTTGCCTTGCTTCCTGGATTGCACACCCCCCACCCCCCATAAACAGTAACAGAAACTGTACTCTCTGGGCTTCTCACCCAGTAAATGAGGCCCAACTCTACTTTTGAGCAAAATGACTTATTTTCTGGGTGCTAAATTTTCATTTAATCTTGACCCACACACCCTCCCATCAGCAGATTGTTCAGGCAGAGCCCACCTCAGTACCCAGGTTTTCTTTAATTATGACAGCTTTGTTCAAAGCTTGGGTTTTTAGTATCCATAGGAATAGGGCTGCTGCTTTTGAAAGTTTTGACTGCATTCTCATCTTTAAAGTTAAAAAGTCTGTAATTCCTGAAGTTGTCTGCTTAGTTTTCTGTGTTTGTTTGCATGTGTATATGTGTGCACACACAGATGTTTAAATGCATTTAAGTGTGTTCATTTAATTCCCAAGAAACTTTCATTCTGAAGATAAATAAATTAATGTTCTTGTGACTTTCTCTCAGGCATGGAAATGTACAACACAATTAACTTGGCTATTTTTTCCATAATTAGCATTAGCTAAACCTGAATTCCAATTTCATGTCAGCTGCAAACCATTAAGCACGTTACAGTGTTTTTCCCCTTAAAATAGTATGGTAAATTATTTTCACCCTAAAAATATTTATGATATAATATACAGGTTTTATTAAGTATTTTCTGCAAATTTAATTTTTAATCTTGGCCTACTAATAGCTATATCATTACAGAAGTTGCAATCTTTTAGCCTAGTGGGTATTTGCAATACACACATTATTGGTAAATATAAAAATTTGACTGAGAAATCATATAAGACCTTAAGTTTATACTGTCATTTACAACTTTACGATATGTTTTATACACATTTTCTTTTTGATTGTTGTCAAAGAAAAATACATATAATTGTGCCATTTATGTGTGTGGAATCTGGGCTTCAGGGAATTAATATGACTTGATCAAGGCCATGAAGCTAGCGAAATGCCAAGGCAAAGCTTGTTTTTGGAATCTAGTTTCCAGAGGTTTCAGAAGACTTCCCTTGGCAGTTCTTATTTCCCTTAGAAGCCTCAGAATGAGGCTTCTAAGGGCCTATTATTCACTATCCATACCTGAGATTCTCTGGACTCTACAGTCTCCATTCAGATAATTTGTTTCATGATGCTGGGACTGTCACTTCTAATGCAAGGCTACCACTAGAGGTATTCCATTTCTCACAAAGCCAGATTTGGTTAGAGCTGCCCTTTTTCTCGCTTGGATCAATCAGCAGGTACTTTTTAAGTATCAATCAGCTTGACCTTGTGAAGGACACATTTAAGTAAATATGACCCAGAAACTAATATTTGAGAAGCAAGATAATCAAGAAACAAAATTATTATGCATGAAATGATGAGTAACACAAACATTATAAGACTTGTATGATTTGAGGCTATTGAAAGGCAGAAGGGACCTGTCTGAGACACAGGGAGACAAAGAGATGTATCCAGAGTCACACAGCAAATAGCCTGGGGCAGGAATTCAAGTGTTAACCTTTTGCTGCAGATATGCCTCAGCCCATACCTAGAATTTAGTGATGTAGGATTTCAGAAAAAAGATAACTTATCAAAAAGCCTTTTGTAGAAGGTAAAATAAGGTCTGCTTTACAAAGAAGGAGCAATATTTATTTCACTTGGAAAAATATAAGTAAAGGCACAAAAGTAAGAGGTGATCCTAATGTCTTCTCAAGAGAGGGGCAAAAACCTGCTACTAAGGATTTATGATGTGCCAAATACTGACGTAAGCATTTCACAGACATCATTTTATGTTATCCTGATAACATATCTGAAAAAAAGGATATTGATGAGGTATTCTTCCTATCCATGCTGTGTAATGTACTAACTGGAACTGTACATTATGTCCATTAGGACAATTACTTAGTATAAAAGACCATTCTCACCTTGTCAATGTTCTTTAGTAGCAGCTGTGAATCAGAAAAATTTACCTTTTCCATTTCCTTTCAGTAAATAGAGTGGAGCAAAAGTAGGTCTGCCGTGGTGAGTATGCAAAACACAGAGCTTATTCTTTTATTATTATTATTATTAATTATTGTATTATTTTCCATAAAAAACTGGAAACCTACTTTTGCATATCAGGTACTTTACAAACTGATGATTAAAAAAGTTTAAAGAAAAGTAGTCTTTGCCTCAGAAAACTTGAAATCTAGCAGAAATATAGAAGAAACACAAATAACTATTGTAGAATGAGAACGGGACCAGAGAAGGGGTCTGTAATAAGCACAAAGTGAGTACTTTCTACATGCCATGTACTGTCAGACATACATCCTATACATGCATTATCTCATTTCTCTGCCAACAGCCAGCCAAGAGCATTACTGTGCTCCTGTTAAGAAAGAGTAAATTAAATATCAGAGAAATTCAGAAAATTGCCTTTAGTCACAGAGCTATAGAAACAGTTAATCTTTAAGCCAAATCTAACTGACCCAAAACCTATGTTTTACAGGGTAGACACCCAATAAAAAGTAGTAGTTGTTATCATTTTATGGAATCTTTGTCTAAGTATTACATTTCACATACACGTACTTCCCTAGTAGCAACCAAGAGGGGGTACAATTCAACCACACTAATTTAAATAATTTCTACAATTTTCCTAAAGGAAATATTATTGTGCATTACTTTTTTCCACAGGTCCTGATTTCTTACCATTATGCTTAGTCTTTTTAAGTCTAATTAAAAAGACAGACCTGTTTTAAGTACTATATATAAAGTCTAGCCGTAGGAAAAAGCTAGAGAACAGCAGCAAAATCATACAGCATCTCTAAGTGACAGCTTTGTCAGTGGTGGGAACTCAGCCTTGACTTGAGTACCTAATGCTTTCTTGTAGCTCTCTGTTCATTCTGGTTTGCAGAAGACCCATTTCCATGGACACAGACAATAATGTGGTGAAGGCCAAGGGAGAGGGACAAGGGCTGGGTGGAGGTGGGCAAAAGTAGGGGGTAGGATGGGAGACATCTGTAAGTGAAGCTCATGTATGCTTCCTTAAAATCAAGTCAATGTAGAAAACAAAGAATTTGATCTCATGTAAGATATATTTAATTAATTAGAAAAATGCTACTGCCTGTACATCAACACAGCAGCTCATGTTCAGATGAATTTCTGAATCAGATAGTGACAGGGGCATATTTTGTGAGTATTGATATTCTGTCATAAATATATCCTTCTCTTTGATTGAAAGGCTCATGTGCCTTTTAACTAAGTGGATGATTTATTGCACTCCTTTTGGCAGTTTTAGATGGGTTCTAATTTCATTTTCTCTTCCTGGGAACATAAGTCAGTACTACATAGTGATGGAACATACATTTAACATGATTTTCTTTTAACAATAGAAATAGGCTCATGTATTTTGGATCAAAAAGCAAGCTGCTTCTATAATTTATAATAATAATTAAGCAAGGATAAGTAAAATATAAAAAGAGCTAGCAAGAGATTGATCTTTCTAGACATTTAAACAATTATAAAACCATAATTAAAAAAGTGTGTTACTAGCACATGGACTAACAGATCAAGAAAAACAGTATAAAAAGTGCAGCATTACATTTTTATTACATTAGTTTTCTTTAAATTTATAAACTCTTCCATGTTAGTAGGGAATAAAATGAATTTCCCACTTCAAAAATAAGCAAAGTAAGCATAAAATAATTCACAAAAATGAAGATACAAATGGATTTCTTGAACATGTGAAAAATGTTCAACATCACTAATAAGAGAACTGCGAATTAAAACACATAGACTGAAAGGCTTACCAGCATGCTGAAGTGGTGCAGGCTGGGGAAACAGCCACACACATGTATTTCTTGCTGGAGTGTAGATTGATATGACTTTATGGAGAGAACTAGACTAAATTTATCAGAATTTAAAAGGCACACATACTTTCATCAGCATGTCTTATTCTATTAATATTCAATATATATACTTGCTCATGTAAGAACCAATATTTGATGAAGCTTAATCATCATGGCATTTTTTAAATGATAAAGATGAGAAACAATTTAATTTTAATCTATAGTGCTTCTCAGTGGAAAAGTATGCAGTTGTTACAAAGACATATCTGTATGTACTGATCTCCAAAATATATTGTTTAGTAAAACTATGCAAGATGCATAACAGTGTGCATAGTGTGCTATAATTTGGGAAAAACAAAAAGTCACTGTTTGTACCAAAGGTCTTTGGAATGATATATAAGAAATGGACAACATTGTTGTTTAGGGAAGGAGGACGTGACGGAAGACTTGATGGGCAGTAGACTTAGTTTTATGTTTTGTACCATATGCTTATATTACCTATACATAAATAAATAAATACATAAAAAATAATGGAAAACAATAACGTTAAACATTTCCTACTAGTCTGTCAGTAATCATGACAGTAGCTATAAGGGGAAATACAGTGGTACATTTCATATTATGCATTTTTACTTTGGCAACAATCTTAAACACCCTTAACGTCTAAGTAAAGAACAGTTAAAAAACTGAAATCAATAGGCAATATCTTGGTTAGGAAGACTGGGATTATCATAGTTAAAACATGTATTAACCCAAAAGCCAAAATAACTTTGACGAATCCCTCCAGTACTAGTCATGGAGGGTTAGAACGGCAGAGGTTTGTATAGCTGCAGGTTGCAAAAGTCAGGCTGAATCTGAAAGAGCACCTCTAGTGCATCTGCCTATGGACTCCTGCTTCCCTATTAACTATACCAGTGTGAACTGCTTGCTCAGACCTCTTTTGTTCTAACAACCTCACTGGCTTTAAAGACCCTTGAAGAATGTTAGAGCTGGAAGGATTTTCAGAGATGATCTGTTCACAACCTTTTAGATTCTAACAAGGAACTTGATGCTCAAGAGAATATGAGTTTCTTTGGGTCATGAAGCTAGGTAACAATGAAGCCAGGACTAGTTACCAGGTTTACTGGCTTCCAGTTCAGAGCTCCATTTGTCTTCTTCCTCTTGTTTTAAAGGGCTGTCTTTGTGTTCACTTGGTATACCAAGACAAGAATACTTCAACAGGCAGGTGAAGTAGTCAGTGTACAGTTCTATAAGCCCTGAGGACTCAGGACACAGATGTGGAAACATAGCCTCCACTCTACCACTGTTTCTATCCTGTGAGATTTAACTGGGTAGGCTGTATGAAGACAGGTGTTTTCAGGAGCACTGCGAAGGTCAGAATGCCACACGCCAATGGAAAGCACTGTTATGTCACAATTCTTGCTGCTACATTCCTTCTGAGTGAGCTTCCTGGAGGCTTCCAGGGGACGGAATGGCTTTTAGGATCATTGGCATGTCCTTTAAGAATTCAACTGTAGCTGTGGCTCAGTGGATTGAGTGTCAGCCTGTGAGCCAAGTGTTGCTGGTTCAATTCCCAGTCAGGGCACATGACTAGGTTGCATGTGAGGTCCCTAGTTTGGGGCGCAAGTGAGAGGCAACCACACAGTGATGTTTCTCTCCCTCTCTTTCTCCTTTCCCCTCTCTCTAAAAATAAATAAATAAACAAAACAAACATAAATAAATAAATTATTTTAAAAAAAATTCAAGTGTAAAATGATTCAGAAGAAAGAAAATTAACAATAGGCTCTTACCATGCACCACGTTCTGTTTCAAGCCCAAAGATCCAGTGATTAAAAAGATATAATTCCTCCTATCAAGAAGCTCAGTGACTAACAAGGGAGACAATTAGGCAAATAAATTGATGGAAAACAATATTATATGTGCTATAGAAATTGCATCTTCACCATGTACTGTGAACACTGAATGGGGCTTCTGAGTCCCTGGGGACAGGCAGGGGTGAGTGTAGAAATGGACTCAGTAAAGGCTTTATAGAGTGAATGAAGCTTGTGACTAAATAAATGTCCAGACTAATAACAGGCAATAGCAGAAGCATTAACAGAAGCCATGGCGGGAGCATTGATGAAACAAGATGTGTTTAAATTCCTTTTTATGAGAATTAAGTTGTTTACTGTCAATAGTTATTTTATGCATACTTTGTGTATATTAAATTTCTTAGAAACATGGCAGATCTTAAATCCCCAGGGCAATTCAAAATGCACTTGTAAGTCTGTCTATAATCAAAATGGGAGCTGTGTCTAGGAATTTGTAAGAAAAATGCTCTCATTCTTTTTGCTTCATGTAAATTTATTGTTACTCTTCCAAAAAAGAAAAAAAAGGTGAAAACATATTATAAAGAATAAAGAGCTCTATCTGTATATGTGATGATGATGATAAGGATGATAATGGTGATGATAGTGCTGAAGAAAACAAAGAATATCTGCTGTGCTTCAATGCAGAAAAGAATGATTTTACATTGGAAAGTAAAAACTGCTTCTCTGTTAGCTAAAATCCCAGAAAGAGCTGCTGTCGATAGAAAATGTCTTGACATATCAGCATGACCCGAAAAGCAGACAGATGACTTCTGCTGGTATCTGAGACTTGGGAGAAGCGGAGTTGACAGTTTCCTAACTAACTCCGTTTCTTCAAGCAAAAACTTAATAAAAAGGTGGCATAGTTGGAGGTTTTGCAGTTGTTTTTAGTTGTGAAGAGGGACTAGCCTTTTTGAAATAAGAGGAGTAAGAAGTCATAATAGCCAATGAGATTGTGTGTTATTTGTGTGTATGTGTGAATGTATGTGTGTGCTCACATTATACATGTACACATACATAAGTGTGCAAATATATATCTACACCTGTCAATATCACACCCTCACACAGACTCACATTTAATGTGTTATCTGCAAGTGTCTCATATACTCTTCCAATCTGTGAATTTTTTTGCTTTTCTTATGACAGGGTGTATTAACATCATTCTGGAAACTTAATATTATTATATCACTGGTGCAGTATTCATAAATAAAACATCAGAAATGACTAATATCTAATATAGTAGATGCTTTTTTTCTAAATTCCTGAGTTCACAGAAATTAAACTTGCTATTTTGAATACTCTAACAAAGGACATGAATTGGAAATGATTCTCCCCCACTGTTTTAATAAAATCATTTCAATGAGTAAATTTTAACTATTTTTGGGATAATATCAGATGTTTTCCTCAGGAAGTTAAATGGATACCAAGCTACATAATTTTGTTATATTTTTGTTTATTTTCTTCTTTATTAGCTTCAGAGAGTTAAGGTATGATAAAAAGGATAAGAGGAGTAGTGGACTTGATGTAAACAAATATATGTCCAAGTAATGTTGTGGGTCATTGAACTAGACAACCATCTAAGTACCAGAATTAGCTAGGAAAACAAGACAGATAATCTTAGGCCTTAGATTTAGTTTTTATTGCACAGAGAGGCATATAGATAAAGGTTGCAAGAAAAATATACCTAATACAAGTTGCTCAAATATGGATTAGGGGAGACTGGTTATTACATAGACAAGATCAGAGGTTTTTAACAATTTTCATCTCAAGGCACACATAAGCTAGTTACTAAAATTCTCCAGCACACCAAAAACTATATTCTATTTCTTGCCAGCCTGAAAAAAAATAGATATAATATTGATTCATTCACACTTGACGGCTACTCTTGTGTGGGCTGTTGTTAGTTTTTAATATGACCGTCTAAAAGAAACTAGGTCAGTGCCCCTGACTAAAGAGTCACATATTGCATATTTTAAAAATTCTTGTGGCACACCAGTGTGCAACACACACTGGTTGAAAATCACTGAACAAAACCATTTCATTGATATTAACAGCAACAGAGCATAGCTGAGCCTTATGGAACTGGAATTCAAGTGTCAGGAACTAATTCTGCCACCCCTCTCCCCTCCCTCCTCCCTTCCAACCCTATGCACTCACCATGGAGGATCCTAGGGAATAGAGGGACATACATTTGGGCAAGATATAAAGGACCTTCAGAGTTCAACAGAGAAGTCTATTCTATATTAAAGCAGTAATAAAATAAAAAGGAAAAAATACAGGGAAGGATAGCCTACAGTTGGGCAGACCATCTGCAAGTTTAAAAGTGACATTAAAACAATTTATTTTGGTCTAAGATGATGGCTGTGAGTACAGAAAGAACATGAGTGTATGAGATGTCATATGAGTAACTTTGGGAGCAGAAGATTTTTTTGGCTTATGGCTCTAGCTCTGCTCTGATGTGGTAGCATGTCCTAGCACAAGCCATTTGTTTTTTGTTAAGACTCAGCTCATCTTCAAAATGATGTCTTTTTGGAGGATGTCATTAAGAGAACATGGCCATCGATTGAACAACAAGCTGAACCTAGGCAATTAGAAGCTCATCATCCCCTCCCTGTCCTTGAAATGTACATTCTGGCTGCCATTCCCATAGCTGGAACTATTTTCAAGGACACAGCATTGAGAGAGCAATGTGATGTTGAGAACACCTGGATTGTGTACATGACTGAACCTAGTTAAGGACTTGACATAAACTTTGGCAGGCAGGTGAGGAGACCTACTTGTCTTGCAGCCTCCTAAGGCAAGCCTTGTTTGTAAATTCCCTTGCTTATTAAACCTACCACTTACCAATCTGGGAAGTTTCCCATTATTGTTTATCAAATAGGTTTTTAGTTCATTGCTCTCTCTTTTTTTCCTGCTAGCACCCCATAATGCGAATGTTGGTATACTGAAGTTGTCCCAGAGACTCCTTATATTATCCTCTTTTTTTTTTTTAATTATTTTTTTCTTCTTGCTGTTTGGATTGAGTGTTTTCTGCTTCCTCATTACCAAATCATTGCTTTGATCCTCTGCTTCATCTATTCTACTGTTGATTCCCTATAATGTATTCTTCAATTATTGCTCTTCATCTCTGACTAGTTCTTTTTTACTTTTTCTATCTCCATTTTTATGTTTCCTCTCTCTTTGTTGAAGTCTCACTGAGATCATTGAGCATCCTTATAACCAGTGTTTTAAATTCTGCATCTAGTAGATTGCTTTTCTCCATTTATTTACTTCTTCTGGAGTTTTGTTCTATTCTTTCATTTGGGTCATGTTTCTTTGTTTCCTCATTTTGGCAGCCTCCCTGTGTTTGTTTCTATGTATCAAGTAAAGCTCCTACATCTTCTAGTCCAGGGAGAAGAGCCTTTTATAGCAAGTGTTCTATTGGGGCCCAGTGGCATAATCCCTGTGGTCATTTTATCTGAGCATTCCAGGTGTACCCCCCTTCCTGTATCGGCTGTGTAAATGCTCTTGTTATAGTTGAACCTTGATTGCTGTTGGTAAGTCTGTGGGAAGTGTTTAATCCCAGGCTGATCAGCTGTGAGGAATGGCTGTGACCATCTTGGAGGATGTGCTATATAGGGGTTTACCCCATGGAACAGGACTCATTTCACTGCGGCTCTGATGCCTTCTCAGTTCACCCCTTGAGTGTGTCACTTGTGGATGTGGTTGGGTAGTGCTCTGGTGTAATCTGAAGCTGTCCACTGGGTGGGCTGGTTCTGGGACCTCCCACAGGTGCAGGCCAAACTCAGCTGCCACCTGTGTACTAACTGGAGCCACCTGGGATGAGCTACAGAGCAGTCTGCAGATGGCTGCTACTTTTGCTGTGCTTGGCTGTGCCTGGGATAAGCCAAGTTGTGAACCCAAGTTGGCTGCTACTAGGGCCAGACCTGAGGCCACTTAGCAAAGAAGTAAGTGGTACAAAAAGGCCAGATGCTACTCATTTGAGAGATTTTAGGTCTTCCAGTTAAGATGAAAAAGTAGGTGAGTGGGGTTCTTGCCTCCTGCTACAATCACATCACAATTACAGCTCCACTACAGTACAACTGTTACTCAGCACTGTCTGAAATTTATTTGATCAGAAGTCTTATAACTAAGGATATAAAGAAGAAGCCACATTTAGACTGGTAGGAGGAATGGGGACACAGAAAACAGGCTGGTCCCACACCTTTGTGTGGTGGTTAAAAATTGGGAGCAATATCTGAGCTTTAGAGATCCCCCTTGAAGAGTGAAGGGGTCCCAGCCCCATACCATGTCCTTCAGTCCAGGGTTCTAGTGCTGGGGAAAGAAGTCTCCGTAACTTTCTGTGTATAAAAACCAGTGAGAATTGTAGCTGAGAGAGGAATTCCTCGTAAAGGACTTGCACACAGACTTACTCGAACTTACTCACTCTGAGCTCCAGTGCAGGGGGTTGGGGGGATGGGCAGCAATCTGAAAGATGCCAGGAACATACAGGTTGAAACTGAATTGAGCAGAAAGGGCTGGGGGGAGGGGGCAGGTTTCTGCAGACAGAAATACTGGCGGAGGCCATTGTTCCTTTGCCAAGCCCTCCCCCAACAGAGCAGGCAGGCGGGCTACGTATCTCAGTCTCCATCAACCTGGATCACACTGTTGACTATCTTGCATGAGGTATAACATTGATTGTTCTCAATTAATGTCTCAATTTGAGTGCTATCAACTTTCACTGGTCTACCCTAACCATGGAGCATCATCTAGAGAGAAATCTCCAGCATGAAACTTTGCCCACTACTTTTGACATGTTCTATCAGTCATAGTATCTTCTCCATACACTGCACAAACTGCACAAATTGTTTTTTGTTTTTGTTTTTTGCATTTCAGTTGCATTTTTACCTTTCTTGAAACAATGAAGTGTAATATTCTAAAAATGTGTTGTATTATCTTCCATCTTCAGTATTAATTCACCATTTTGATAAGTTTTTCTTAATGCATGCTGATAAGACTGCTGTCACAATACAGTTGAACAATTTTTTTCAAATGAAGATAAAGACAGCTAAACACTACTAGAGCCATCATATGGAAAAAAACAAGTGAACTTTTTGGCCAACCCAGTACATTATTCTATTTTAGTTTGTACTGGCCAACTTTTTTTCTATAGAAATTTTGTTAATTTATAATCCCACTAGTAATGTGTATGGTATTCTACTTCTTCATGATCTCACCATTAATTGAAAAGTTCAGACTTTTAAACTTTGTCAGCATGCTATAAAGAATATTTCACTTTGTCTAATTTGCATTTCCTAAATATCAGTGGAATTATAATATTTTTATGGATTTATTGACTATTCTAGTTTCCTATTCTATAAATTGCCTTTTTGTGCAGTCCTTCCTAGTTTTCTACTGAATTGTCTATCCTTTTCATTAAGATATTTAAAGTATTTAAAAATAAATCACTTATGTTTCTCCATTAATAATCTTTTGTCACTTTGTTTTAAAATTTTTAGTGTTTGTTTTCTTTTGTTTACAGAAATTTTAATGTAACATTTATTAATGTTTTCCTTCATATCACTTGCTATTCATTAATTACTTAAGAAATATTTTTACATCTTAAAGTCATAAAAATATCTTATATTTATTTGGTAAATATATGTGTTGTTCTTTTTATGGGTTCATTATTAATAAATGATGTTTAGTAAGGATGATCCTACTACCTGGTTTTTCTTCAAAATAACATTTTAATCTCTTTTCACTTATTATATAAATTTATAATTGGAGCTATACCAAAGGTACAAAAAACTAATTATAACTGTATTATTTTTGTAGATTAATATGAAGACATTTAAATCATTGAGGCATTAAGAACACCTTCCATGAACATTGTATGTATCTCCATTTCTTTCTGTTTCTTTATTCTTGAGTGAACTGTTCATATCTTTGAATAGATTTATCATAGATATCTCATAGTGATTTTAAATGGTACATAGGAAGTATTATTATTATTTCACTGGGTATTATTGACTAATGAGAATGCTATCATATGAAGATTGAACTTTTACCAAAAGACTGATGAATGCTAAAAATTTTACTGTTTTATATTGATATTTTCTGTAGAAATTATATTTTATGCTAATAGGAATCATTTGTCTTATTTCCAATTTTATACATTTAATTTCTCTTTATTTTTCTTGTGACTCTGGCAAAGATTTATAGTAACATTTTGTGATTTCATTGTAGATTTGTGGGGTTTTCCATATAGATATTAATATTATCTGCAGGTAGGGGCTGCTCTTTTTCTTTCTTTCTGTTCTTTATACCTTTTATTTCCTTTTCTTGACTTATTATGCTGGCTAGTACTTCTATTACTATGTTGAATGGTGGTGGTGAGAGTGGACATTTTTTCTTTGTTTCTGATTGTTAAAGGGTATGCCTTCAGTCTTTTACAGACATGTATTATATTAACTAAGTATTTGTTTTAACTTTTCAAATTTACTTTACATTGCTTTTATTGTATTTTTCCATTATCATTTATTCTCCTTATACCTTCTTTCAATTTCACCAACCCCCCTTGCTACAATCATCACCCCGTTGTCCATGTCCATGAGTTCTTTCTCTTTAACTTGAGTTTTTCTGAAAATGCTCTTTATCTCTTTGAGGAATTTCCCCGATATTCCTAGTTTTCTAAGAGCTTTTATATTATGAATGATGTTTGATTTTGTCAAGTGTTTTTTTCTGTCTCAAGTGGTATGTTCATGCAATTTGTCTTTTTATCTTGTTAATGTGGTAGATTACATTGGTAGATTTTAAAAGTATTAAAGAAAGCTTACATCCCTGAAATAATCCCAATTGGTCTAATATCTTCGTTAGATAAAAGAGATCTTACTATATTTTCTAGCCTGTTACCATAATTTAAAAAAAAAAAAAAAAAACCTTCTTCTCCAGTATAGAATTAATCCAATCAACTACTATATTGCTGATTGGATAATAAACTAATCTATAGTTTATGTACTTGTAGCTTTCTTATTTTTTAAGTATATTTTATTGATTATATTGTTACAATAGTTCCAATTTTTTCCCCTTTGCTCCCCTCTGCCCAGCAGTCCCCCTCCCCCAGCAATTCCATGCCCCTTAGTTCATGTCCATGGGTCTGTAGCTTTCTTTTAAGAGTCATTTCATATCACCATGATGTGAATTTTCCTTTTACACATAGAGAGCTACACCTCTCTTCTTAAAGAGTTTATCCTTATTGAATCTCAGCTTTTCTGAAGAACTTTTTCTGGTTTCTGTATTTTCTATACCTGTGATGTATTTATCATTATGCAATTTGGCAAATATTGAAGTCTAAGTACTTTGTTATCTTTTTGTTTTATGTGTTTAAGTTTTGCCTTTCATTGAGTCTGCAGAGAACAAATAAAACTATAAAGATGTAAATTAAGTATTGATATTGTTTAAAACACTCTAGTTGTTACCAACATGCAGCAGTCTTAAAACAACATTTGTCCTTAAGCAGTGGTTTTCAGACTTTAGCAAGCATAAGAATCACCAGGAGGGCTTGATAAAACATATTTATGGGCTCAACCCATAAATTTTCATTAAATGATTGTATAATTGCTAGCTCCCCAGTCTACAAATCACTATTTAAATAACAGATGCACACATTTTAACTGACTAATAACATTACTTCTTTCAAGGCCTTTCAGTGATTGATCACAGCACTTCTGCTATTCAGTTTTTGGACAGAGAGAAAAACATGGAGTTGCACTGTCTCCTAATCTTTCAGTGATAAATCCATATGAAATTTTATAAAATTAGATGACTGAAAAAGGAAATTGACTAGTAAAGATGAAAGTGTAGCAAAAATATAAATACTAGTAATGCCAGAATGACAATTCAAATTTAATATCAATGGAGTTTAGAACAAAGAACTGTCTGTGGGGATGTTCAAATTGCCACCAGGAACTTGGTAAAGGAGAATTTATCAACAGAAATGAGGGATATATTAGCAATGAAAAAGATGGAGCTATCCTAGAAAAGAAGCATCAACAAGAAACTTTACATTAGTGAAGGAGATATGTCATGACATTCAAAATGCAAGAGATCAAATTCTGAAATCTGATTTAAAGTTAGAAAAGATTTTGACAATTCACCAAGACATCAAAGAGATGCTTACCTCAAATCATAAGTTATATTATGAATGGAAGGCAAGTACTGTTACTTTTGATAATTTAAAATTAATTTAAGATCAAATTACTTTTGATAATTTTAAAAAGAAATAAAACATTACTTTTTAATGTTTTTAATATTTTAAAATACAGTACACTAAACAACTTTATTTTAAATATTTAATGTATTTTTAACTTATAGTAAGAAAGTTTTAAATGTTTGGACAAAATATTTAAAGATCAAAGAACAATTAGACATTTTTCCATTGATTATTAAGACTGTTTTACATAGTTTCAGTTTTCATGGTTATTTCTATGGTTCCTCACTATTATGCAATGCCATCCTATTTTCCTTTTATGAGCAATGTTTTGGATTCCTGTCATAATTTCATTAGCAAAGAATTAACTTCAGCTTTGCATTTGATTAGTGGGTACAATTTTTAAATAAAATACTTTCAGCCCACAAAAAAGTAGAAAACAATACAATGAAACCAATTGTAAATACTAACATTGTGCCATATTTCTTTTATATTATTACATTTTAACAAATAAAACATTATAGTTAGATTATAGTTGAAGCTTCATATATCCTTCTGCCTTCTTATCTAGTAGTAATCACTACCTGAATTTGGTGTGCATTGATAAAGGAGAAATGTTCATGATAATATGATACTCTAACAGAAGCATTAGCTTTGGAATGAGACAGGTTATGTTTATTTCTAGGAGACAAATCACTTCACTTATCTGAGGGCCAGTTCGGGCTTAGAACTTACCAAACCCTACCACAGCAGCTGTAAGGGCATCAATCACATATAGGAGGTGGGTGGGGTGATTGGAAACAGGACAAGTGCTGAGCAGGCCTCCAGAAACCAGGCCGTGGCATTGTCCCCTCTCTGAGCCCCTACCCATGCACAGAACCAGAAAGCTGTGAAGCACTTTGCCCCTGGTCACTACCTAAAGCTCTGCCCCATGTAATTTACATGTGCCTTTTCTACACAGACAACACTACTCAGACATGGAGGAAAAGCAGCTCTATCTAAAATACAGAAACAAACAGGGAGGTCACCTAACTGAAGAGGCAAAAAATGTGGCCCAAATAAAAGACCAGAACAAAACCCAAAAAACAGAACTAAATGAAATGGAGATAGCCAACCTATCAGATGTAGAGTTCAAAACATTGATAACCAGGATGCTCAGAACTCATTGAGGACAGCCATAAAATAAAGGAAGAAATGAAGAATACACTAAGTGAAATAAAGAAAAACATACAGGGAACCAACAATGAAGGGAAGGAAGCTGGGATTCAAATCAACAATTTGGAGCAAAGGGAAGAAATAATCAACCAGAACAGAAATAAGGAATAAGAATTCAAAAAAAAATGAGGAGAGGCTTAGGAACTTCTGGGACAGCTTTAAATGTACCAACATCCAAATCATAGGGGTGGCAGAAGGAGAAGAGGAAAAGCAAGAAATTGAAAACTTATTTGAAAAAATAATGAAAGAAAATTTCCCTAATTGGGCAAAGGAAGTAGACATACAAATCCAAAAAGCACAGAGTTCCAAACAAGTTGAACCCAAAGAGGACCACTCCAAGACACATAATTAAAATGGCAAAGGTTAAAGAAAAGAGAGAACCTTAAAAGCATGAAGAGAAAAGCAGAGTTACCTACAAAGGAGTTCCCATAAGACTGTCAACTGATTTCTCAAAAGAAATTTTGCAGGCAAGAAGGGACTGGCAAGAAGTATTCAGAGTGATAAAAAGCAAGAACCTACAACCAAGACTACTCTATCCAGCAAAGCTATCATTTAGAATGGAAGGAAGGGCAGATAAAGTGCTTCCCAGACAACGTAAAGCTAAAGGAATTTGTTATCACCAAGCCATTATTACATGAAATGTTAAAAGGACTTATTTAAGAAAAAAAAGTATCAAAACTGTGAACATTAAAATGACAACAAAGTCACAACTAAAAATCAAAACAAACTAAGTAAACAACCACAACAGGACCAGAATCATAGGTATGGGGAGCATTTGGAGGGTTATCAGATGGGAGGGGGAAGGGAGAGAATGGGGGAAAAGGCTCAGGGATTAAGAATCATAATTGGTAGATACAAAATAAAGAGGGTGATGTTAAAAATAGTATAGGAAAGGGAGAAGCCAAAGATCTTACATGCATGACCCATGGATGTGAACTAAGCCAGGGGAATTGCTGGAGAGAAGGGATATGTGGGTGGAGAAGGGCAAAGGGGGAAAGTTAGGAAACCCTAATAGCATAATCAATAAAATATTTAAAAATAAATTAATCAAAAAATAAAATGGGAATAATCCTACTTATTTCATAGCATTGAGTAAGGATGAGAAATAACTGGTATAAAGCTTTCCACACTTAGAAAATTCTGGGTATGTAGTAAATATTAACATCACTCTTGTTACTGTTTTGTCTGCAGTTCACTCAAGACAATTTAATGTAGAGAGACAGCTGTAATGTTTCCTGACATTGGATGGTTCTTCTTTTGAGAAAAGCCACAGCTCTTCCCCGGAATAAAATTCCTCAATTTTATCTTCCAGTTTTGAAAGCAAGCTGTGGCTAAGTAGCTCACAGCATTTTCATAAACAGTTCTGCTGTGAGGCTGACAGTGCCCTATAGCAAATAATCACATAAAGTGAAGATCTGGGCTGGGGATCCTGCATTAGAGAAATAATGATTCAGTGTAATCACTGGAGGTTGGAACCCTTGTCAGCTTGTATGCATTTCAGGCAATTTACTATCTGCGACATCATTCTCCTGCCTCCAGAGCTGTGGGAGAGCTTGCTGAATGCATTTGTTTGGCATCAATTTTTATTTGCTCTCTTCTTGTCAAGACTGGAAAGACTGTTTTGCAAAAGTGAAAGGGATGTCACAAGGTACCCCTAGCACTGGACAGTTTATTTTTGTATAGATAGAGGAGCTTTTTTTTTTTTTTTTTTTTTTTTTTTTTCTTTTTTAAGAATTCCCTTTTCTGAAGTCAGGCCTCCTGGATTTTCTTCTGCAAACTTCATTGGCAGTCTGGGTCCATTCCAACTAATCAATAAATAAAGCCCAGTTAAACCACATTTATTTCTAGAAGCAAATAGCAATCAGTGCATTACTGTGGCAGCTTAGGTGCTGTCCATCAGCTGAATCAGTACAGTGAAGGTTGGGGCTTTGAGGCTTCGCTAAGAAGGGAAGCAAACCACTGCCTCAAAGGCAGAGAAATGGACCAGATCACTTAGATTTACATGTTGCCCTGCTTAAGTATCTGGAGAAAAAGCTCAACTCTGCATTTCATTTTAAATATATAGACACCTGCCTCTTTGATGTACTGTCTTTTACCAAGACTTTGTTGTTGTTGTTTTTTATCTTTTAATGACTTTATAGCAATTCATAACTTTAATGAAAAACATTTGATGATTACCTACTATTTCAGACACTTTTATGTATTTTACCTTATTTTCACACTCCCATTGAAAAACAAATATTCTATGTTTACAGTGGTAATAAGCTATGTGTTTATTATTCAACTCCCAGTTTGTGAAAATGATTGGTTTACTTGGTTTATCCTTTCAACTACATTTTAATCTCCTTAAAAGCACAGAACAGGTCTCGTTAAACTTGTAGCCTTCTTAGATAGAACCTTGCTTGTTGGATGCTCACTAAACACTGAGTGACCTTGGATAAGCTACTTCACTTCTTTGGGCTTCTCTTACTTTAGGGAAGTAGGAAAAGATACTTTGTGAATGCCCTTTTCTAATTCTAAACTTCTGTGTAAATTCTTTTGGAAAGTATTTGAATGAGGCTTACTTTTTTCTTAACTTTACAGTTAAGTATCTTTTCCATTATAATGGTGTCATGAGCCACATCATTGCAGGATCAAATGTAGAGATATAACAATTTTACTAAGTCAAGGGAAGGGGTCATTATATCTTTTTTTCTGTGAAAGCCCAGAATCCTTTGGCCTCATTTAGCCATCATCAACAAATACAGTAATAGTACAGTTTCTTATGTAGCAGTTTCATTAGAAGAGAATATAGCTGAGCATAAAGCCTATGTACAATTATTTCTATATTATTAACCTTAAACTCTAGACTTAATGTCCCATAAGAGCAAGACTAAATGTCTTATTCACCACAGTCTGGTGTTTGGAACATTTAATGCATTTATTCTGTGTGTGTTTGTGTGAGTATGTAAAATGAGTAAACAATGAAGCTCAAACATGAGGTTTGTTCCCCTAATATAGAAGATATTTTCATGCATTCAAATTTTATAACATATTTTACAAACATGGGATGCTATTGGGTAGAACCATTAACTTGCTGCTTCAGACCCGAGAGATGTATATTCATAGACAATGTGCAACATCAGCTCATATCAGATAAGTGCCGCAAGGTGTTATGGAGAATGCCTGCTTATTTCTTTGAGGTACCCTCAGGGGCTTCCCAGTCATGATTTTTGTGTATCTTCTGGAGCCTATTTTTCAAGTTAGAGTATCACATTTTTTTAAAAGTTGGGTAAAAATTTACGTAACCATTTTTGCACTTGACTAAAAATCATACATATAAGCATTTTACATTTAAGAATGTTTCTGTCTTTTAGCACATCGCAGGAAAATGGCAGTGAAGGGATTGCATAAGACTTGTGTTTTTAAAATGCTCTGGCTCAGTGAGGAGAATATTTTGTCACAGGGCAAGTCAAAGTGTGGAGGGCCCAGAGGGACAAAGGCAGTAAGTGAGGGGTTCACTGGAGAGCTGATTGTGGTGGGGGTGCACAGCGGTGCATAACTGTGAAGTGGGGAGAGCATTTGAGAGACGCTTGAGTGGTAGAAATCACTGTACTTGATGGTTGATAGGATGTGGAATATAAGTAAAGTTTCAAAGATGACTTCAACATATCTGGCATGAATTTTTAAGGACAAATTGAATTAATCATCTAAAGTTTAATCTATGAATTTAAACCTCTTAGCCCTAATATCCAAATTCTTTATTCTTATTTAATTTTTATGTACATGTTAGAGCAAAATCAAAGAGAGTCACACAAATGTGTTCCTTTTTTCTTTTTTGCAATTTGTGGAGCAATATTTTATTGCTTTTTAAAACTTATTTATTATAAATAATCCTCTTTTTTTGGTGTTTAGTCAATCTTCTTGATTGTTACAAATTAATTTTTTTCTTTTTATCTTCATTTGCCTGAGGAAAATATGTGCTGATTTTTTTGACATATTTTGCTTTTAATCATTTATTATGAAAATCCTTACTGTTAAAACCGGATCATTTTATGAGAATATCTTTTGTTTTAACTGATAGATTTAACTTTAATTTAGTTACATTTTATGTTTTATATTGTTTATGTCTTGGTTTTTTAATGATTTTTCAACTATATCTTGAGTTTGTTTTTTAAGATTTTATTTATTGATTTTTAGAGCGAGGTGAAGGGGGAAAGAGGAGAGACACATCAATGTGTCGTTGCCTCTCATGCACCCCCATTCAGGGACCTAGCCCACAACCCAGGCATGTGCCCCAACTGGGAACTGAACCAGTGACCCCCTTGTTCACAGGCCAGCGCTCAATCCACTAAGCCAAACCAGCCAGGGCTATTTTGAGTTTGTTTTAAGTTTTTTCAGATATCATGTAATCTGTATTTTTATTATAAAAATAGAATAATAAAAAGTACATTTTCATTCCCTTTTAAAGATGAAGACTTAATATACTCTATAGTAGTGGTTATAAACTTAGCTCAATTAGTAGAATCACCTCAAATACTTTAAAAAATATTGATGTCCAGGCCATACTGAACAATTAATCAGAAACTACAGGATGGAACACAAGCATTCATATAAAAAACTAAAACAAAAGCACTCCCTAAATGATTCTAGTGTTCTGCTAAAGTTTAAAATTAATGCTCTGTTCCTCTTCTTTCTATCTTGCAAGTCCAATTCAAGCCTTTTTTCCTCCAATTACTTATTGGATGGAATAAGCTACATCAAAATTTAGTCTCTTAGCCTTAGCCAGGTAGTTCAGTTGGTTAGAATGTCATCCCAAAATGCCAAGGTTGCAAATTTGATCCCAGTCAGGGCACATACAAGAAGCAGCCAATAAATGCATAAATAAGTAGAGCAACAAAATTGATGTCTGTCTGTCTCCCTCTCTTTCTTTTTCTCTCTCTCTCCCCCTCTCTTCCTCTCTCTAAAATCAATCAATAATAATTTTTTTAAAAAAGTATTTTAAAGCAGTAATCATTTTATTCTGTCTCAGGATGCTCTGTATTAGGACTTTGGGCAGGATTCAATGGGGTGAATTTTCCTTACACATAATATTGCAGAGATTACCTGGGGTTATTCTCCTGGCAGAGGAGATAATTAGAGGATCCACAGTGGCTTTACTCCCATATCATGCATCTTGGCAGTGATGACTGGAAGGATAGACTTAACTAGAATTATCTAATGGAGCATCTAACTGTGTTTTATCTAGCATGTTGTATGTATGTGTGTGTTTTATTTAACAAAGGTAGAATGTTCTTTACTAGAAGAATATTTTAGTACAATTTCTAAAAACAAGAACATAATTTGTGTTCTGCATCAAATGCTTCCAATGAAATGGAATAGCTTCCATTTTAAACTCAGATATTTTTGTTTTTATTTTTCTTCTAATTCTAGAAAATTTTTTAGTATCTTCATTACTGCTTGGGTGCTAAATACTCTGATTTATTTGTCATAAAGCCATTTTTAATGTAAATCTATGTTAATTAAGATATACAGGATAACACAATTATAAGTGCACTGTAAGTTGAATGTTCAAAGGGTGAATTATACATAAATACACATTTTGTATATTATTAAATATACATTTATGAAAATACGTGTATAAAATTATTCATAACAGCTTTATTTGTAATAGCCACTAACTGAAACCTACCCAAGGTCTATCAACAGGTGAGCAAATGGTGTTATATTTATACAAGGCAATACTATTCATAAATAAAAACAATGAACTCTTCATGTGTGTGACAACATGGATCTCAAAAAAATTATACTGAGTATAAGAAGCAAAACAAAAAATGAGAACATGTGAATGGTCATATTTATACAAAACTCTAAAAAGATGTAAATTAAGTTTTATAGTGACAGGAAGCATATCAGCAGATGCTGATCTGGCAAGTGAAAGGGAAGAACAGGAGGGAGGAATTTATTCTCTAATGTCATTATGGTGACAATTTCAATGGTCTATATGTGTGTCAGAACTTATCCAGTTCCACAGTTAAATGCTTGCATTTATTGTGTATGCCAATTATACATCAATGAAGTTAATTTGTTTTCAATGTACAAGATCTGTGTAAACGTATATTCAGTGAAAAAAACTGAATATTACCTATACCAGAGAAGTCCCCCTCATGCCTCCTCCCAAGCACTATCTTCCCCTATGTCATCAAGGGTAACTCTATTTGGATTTTTAACACAATAGATTCGTCATGTCTGCTTTTGAACAGTATCTTTGGATGAGCAGAAGATCCTGATTTTGATGAAGTTGAGTTTATAATTTATTTTCTTATGTGGATCATGCTCATAGTGCCATAGCTAAGAAATCATTGCTTAAGTCATGGCCACAAAGCTTAATTCTCATATTTTAATTTAGAAGTCTTATAGCTTTAGGATTTACATTTAGGTCTTTAATCCATTTGCAGTTCATTTTATGTATCATGTGAAGTATAAATTTACGTTTGCTTTTTGAATGTGGCTATTCAGTAACACCGTTGGTTAAAAGACTTTTCTACAAAGTTGCCTTTGCACCTTTGCCAAAATTAGTTGAGTGTGTGTGTGTGTTTTCACTTGGTGGAGGTGTTCTAAATTCCTTATTCTGTCCCACTGATCCCTTTGTCTATCTGTATGCCAATAAATACCACACTGTGTGGATGTTAGTAGCTCTTGATAAGTCCTGTAGCTGGGTAATGAAATCCTCCAGCATTATTCCTCTTTTACTAAGTCGTTTCAGATATTCTAGCTCCTTTGCATTTATATATGAATTTTTTAGAACCAGCATTTTAATTTCCACAAAAAAATTCTACTTTAATTTTGACTGGGAAACTATTGCATGTATAGATAAATTTGGGGAGAATTGACATCTTAACACTATCTTAAGAGTATTAAGTCTTTCAATCTTTGAACACTGTATATACCTCTCCACTTAATTTCTCTCAGCAATGCTTTATGTTTTCCAGTGTACTAATATGCAAACTTTGTGTACTTTCATCCCTGAATATTTCATAGTGTTGTTGCTCTTGTACAATGTCAACTTTTGATTGTTCATTGCTAGTAATAGAAATATAACTTTTACAGATGGATCTTATAGATTCTGTAGCATTTTCTGCATAGAAAAATAAAACTGCCAATTGAGTTACTTCTTTCTTTATAATATGGAGTTTTTATTTTTTTTCATATCTATTGCACTGATTGCAAACTCTAGTTGAATAGAAATCATGAGAGCAGTCACACTTTCTTTGTTTCTCATGAAGGGGAAAAGTATTCACTACTTCACCAGTAAGTATGCTATTACCTGTATGCTGATCATGAATGTCCTTTATTAGGTAGAGAAAATTCTGGCTGTATAGTCTTACGTAACAAATTACAGCATGTTTCATGGCTTAAAAGAGCAAATCCTTAAAATTTTATGGTTTCTATAGGTTAGAAATCTGGAATCAGCTTAATTGGGTGGTTCTGGGTCAAGGACTTGCACAAAGTTGCAGTCAAATTGTTTGCTTGGCTGCACTGATCTTTTTATTTCATATTATTTTTACATATTTATATAATTTATACTATTTACTATATCTACATAGTAACTGCTATACATCATTCACATATGTTTGTATAATTATGTGTACATTATAAATACATATAAAAATAAACTCATAAAAGTTTCACAAAATATTTATTTTTTTATTTTTTTTTATTTTGGTTTTTCAATTACAGTTATCCCCTTTCACAAAATATTTTTTAATTATACTCTTATGATCAAATTAAAAATGCCCATGTTACCTCATTCAAATAACAGTTTTAATGATAAATTTTGAATTATGAAGGGCTCTCAAGGACAGTGTTTTACCTAGAACATTTACATTTTTTTCACAAGTTAAAACTTCGAGGAATTAATTAAAAAATATTTTACTTGTTTACTTTGGGCCTCAGGATGAATCATACCTCAAGGTTTCCCTACACCTGATTTAGGTAGTATTTCAATGAAACCTTGGACCTTAGAAACAGCCTAAGTGCCCATCTGTAGATAAATGGACCAAAAAACAGTGGTACATTTACACAATGGAATACTATGCAGCTGAAAGAAAGAAGGAACTCCTGCCTTTTGTGAAAACATGAATGGAACTGAAGAGTATTATGCTAAATGAAATAAGTCAGGCAGTGAAAGAAAAGTACCATATGATCTCATGTAATACAGAAACCTAATGAACAACACAAACAAACAAGCAAAATAGAACCAGAGGCATGGAAACAAGGAACAGACTGAAGTGACCAAAGGGGAGGAGGAAGGAGGAAAGAGGAGGAAAGAAGGGGAAGGGTCTAGTCAAGGAACAAGTATAAAGGACCCATGGACATGGACAACAGGGTGGGGATTGACTGTGGGAGAGAGGGGAGGAGAAAAAAATGAAACAACATGGAGGATAAAATGTGTCAACAGGTTGTGAAGATGCATTGAAGGAACATGTATTATACTTTATTTTCTTTACTGGGCACTTTGACCTGACCACCCTTGTGGATTTAATACCAATTTCTTGAGAATTGTCACACTTAGAGGATTTTTCTCATCCTGTTCCGCTATCACTTAAGATTTATCCCGCCTGCAAACCAAGTGTCGTTGGTTCGATTCCCAGTCAGGGCACATGACCAGGTTGCACGTCAGGTCCCCAGTTGGGGGCGCGAGTGAGAGGCAACCACACAGTGATGTTTCTCTCCCTCTCTTTCTCCTTTCCCCTCTCTCTAAATATAAATAAACACATAAATTATTTTTTTAAAGAAGATTTACCCCACTGTCTAATTACTGTCTATTAAATCAGCCCACTATCTTTTAAATTTTAAAGCATATAAGAGAGAAAATAGGTGGTAAACAAATGATACATATGTTCAATGATACATATTTTTAGTAAGAGATTAAGTAGTATATAAGGTCTCAGAAATGACACCTAGTCAGCTCTTTCTTTTTTCTTTCTTCTTTTTTTTTTTTTCACAGTGTTCTTTTTTTAAAAAAATAAATTTATTGGGGTGACTCCTTTTTAAAAAATGGTATACTTTCCACAGTTTTACTGTATAATAGTTATTATTATTATTATTAAACTTGAAAGGTCTTATCCATGACTCCATGAAGCATTCTTAATATATATTCTGTTTATAAGTATTTCTCATTTCTGCCAGCATTCTGGCTACTTACTTACAAGCTAACATGGGCTGATCATGACATTAAAATGTGAATAAGGGCATATCAGAGGAGCAATCCATTGAATACTGTGCGTTCTCTGCTCTCCAATAGGCCAGTATCTTTATTCATGGAGAGGTCACCAGGGTTGGATGTGGCAACTTTCAGACCAAAATTGCCTTTGCCAATTTGGAAAAGAAAAATTTGAGAGAACCACATGGTCATTTTGAAATAAGATTTCTAGGACAGTGCAGTAAGGTACCTTTCCCTTCTTCATCTAAAGTTTTCTGAAATATTTTTAACCATCTAATACACACAGATGATAGTCACCTACTTGTCTCGATTCTCTCCACTTATAGGTGTGGTCTGAGTATGAACCAGCAGCATTCTGGGGTACTTGCTAGAAATTCAGCATCTCAGGCCCCACCCAGACCTAAGAAATCAAAATCTTCATTTTAACAAGATCTGAAGGTGTTTCATATGCTCAAACATATTCAAAATTTGAGAGGCTGGTATCAGGAGTCACTCACTGCCATGCAGGCCAAGCAACGGCACTATCTGTATTTGCACTGAATAAATTATATTGTTTTTGCTTGAAAAAAATAAAATAATAAACTTTGGACCTTAGGCTTTAGAGTTAATATTGGAAAAAATTAAGACTTTGGAATCGTTGGGATGGAATGAATGTTTATTACATGTGAGAAGTATATGAATTTTGAGGAAAAGGAGTAAAATGGAATGGACTAAATGTTGTGTACCCCCCAAAATTTGTATGTTGAAGCCCTAACCTCCATTAGGATGATATTTGGAGGCAGGATTTTCAGGAAATCATTAGGGTTACATGAGATCATGGAGGTGGGACCCCACAAGATGGGATTCATACCCTAATAATAACTGACGTCAAAAAGCTTGCTCTCACTCACCCCATCTAAAGGCAGCAAGGAGGCAAGTCGGGAGGAGAGATGACATTAGAAATCACATAGGCTGGCATCTTGATTTTGGACTTTCCAGCCTACTCATAAGTAAATTTCTATCATTTAATTTATCCAATCCATGGTACTTTGGGTGGAACAATCTTTTCTTGTATAAAACTGTCACACGGCAGCATATCTGACATCCTGTAATGTCCCCTTGTCATTGTGATAAGCCAAGAAGACCTAAAAACATTACAAATTATTCCCTAAGAAGGCAGTACCACCACTGATTGAAAACCAAAGACACAGCTGATAGATTCTTTTTGGGGAAAAAAAATTCATCTCTGCAAATGTCATCATATGGTTGATAATATTATCTACATGTAAAAAGATATGGAGACTCAAAAAAGCAAATAATTTGCCTAATAAGTAAGTTATATATGAAATATCAAATTAACATTTTCAAAACTCCAAATTCCACCTTACATTAAGTATGTCTGTACAAATGCCCATAAAATGGACCAAAGTGATATTAAAGAACCATGGATGTTAAAATGAGCAATAAACTTCTGAATATAGGGTTCAAGCAAGGCTTCTTAGAAAAAGAAGAATTTAACCTAATATTTGAAAAATAGCTAAAAGTATTGCTGATAGCATGGTGTGATTAGGCAGAGGAAATATTATCAGGAAAAAAAAATGTCTGTAATAGGTTTTCAGAAAAACAATCCATTTTGACAATGGCATGCAGAGGCATGCTGAAAGCTGTATAAAAACAAAGGTTGGGGCCATATTATGGAAAACCTTAGGGAATGTGTACTTGATTCACCAGGCAGCAGGGAATCTTTGAATGCTTTCCAGTTATCAATAGATTAACTGAATAGAAGAACAAAGTCAAAGGAGAGAGAAAAAAAAAAAGTCAAATCAACCACTAATGACCTTGTGTACCTTCAGAATGGGCTAGCTTCCCCACAGCTATAGGTGAGCTGGTTAAGAGATTAGGCTTTGGACTCAGATAGTGTATAGTTGAACTTAGGTTTACTCAGTTGCTGAGAATATTGAAGAAAATAAATCTGAACAAAGTAACTTTAAGCCTGACATAATTCTGGGCAATTTATGTAACCCTTTCTCAGTTACAGTGTTCTCATCTGAAATTGAGTTTTGGAACACGGAAATCACCCAATAAACTATGACTATTGTTAAAACTATTATCAGATTATTTGTTTTCTGGAGAACAAGCTCCCTTACATAGCAGAATTAATCAGGTCTGTGGAAAATCTTAGGCACTGCATAAGAATTCTGTGATGCCATCTCTGAGAATAATTAGGTGCTGCCAGTAATTGAGACCAAACACTGTGCATGTGTGTGTACATATGAGCATATGTGTTGGAATGCTAGTTATCAGCTCACAGCTATACATTATGGCTTTCTGATGCTCATCAATGATGACTGAGTTGAAATCTACCAACAAAAACTTCAGAGTCTTCATTTCAAGCAAGAAATAATCCCAGTAGAACATTACCTACATATTGCCTCTCTGAACCCTTTTGACAAACAGCAGGCGAGCTACTGAAATAGAATTAGCTGTTTGAGTTTTCTTCATAGACTGCCTTATTAGGCCAAATATTTTATGTTAAGCCATTTTAGAACAAAAAAAAATTTAAAAAGTGACTGAGAAGGCTAATCAATTACATAGTAAACACAGGCTAAATATTTATAAAAGCTATCTTCAAAAATCAACTTTAGGGGTTATACCAATTAGATTATATTTATTATCCAAATTTCACTTTATTTTTACCCAGTAATACTTGGCTAGGTTCTCCCCAGAATATGAAATAAGAGGACAATAATTAATAATTATTAAGCTTCAATTATATCCAATGCATGTTGCTAAAACATCTTCATGTTCCTTATGAAATACTAAAGTATTCCATTGTGGCCCAATGTGATTAATTAACTTACAATATTTAGATTAAGAATAATAAAAATACTGCTGAGTTTATTTTCTCCTAGGTCTATGCTAAGTGTTTCAGGAGGCCATGAGGCTATAAAGCAATATTTCAAACAGAAATTTGTTTAATTTGAGTAGGCTTTGCCAACACTCTATTCTTCTTCAACCAGAATTTCATTCCCTTTTTTTTTTTAATATTCTGGACTTCTGGCCAAGATGGAGGCATAGACAGACATGCTGCATCTCCCTCCACAACTAAGAAGGAATACAACTACCTCAAAACTAGAGACCACCAGAAGTTCCAGAAAATCAAGCTGTATGGAAGTCCAACAAACAAAGATATAAAGAAGAAATACTCATCCAGACAGGTAGGAGGGGCAGAGCAGGGGCGGAGAGGATGCTATGTGGTGACAGCAGAAGATGAGGCAGCAGCAGTGTCAGGCGAGCAGAAAATGCAATCAAATTTTTTAAAAAGTTGGGAGGGACACCTGAGGAGCGTTCCCAGCCCCAGACCATACCACACAGCTCACAGTCCCAGCACCAGGGAAAATTAAACCTCATTGCTTCTGACTGTGCAAACCAGTGGGGGTTGGGGCGGAGGCAGAAACTGCCAGTCTCTCAGCAGTGTCCGCTTGTTTAAAGGACCCCCACAGTCCTAGAACATCTGCAGACCTACCGACTCTGGGAACGATGGCCAGGGCAACAGCTAGAGAGGTGCCAGTCCCATATGGAGGTGGGAGAAGTGCCTGGAAAAGGGGTAAGTGCTGAGCAAGCAGCATTGTTCCTTCTCAGACTCCTTCCCCACACATAGTGCCACAACATGGTGAAACGGGTAGCCCTGTACTGACGAATATCTAAGGCTCTGCCTGTTACAACATAACAGGTGTGACAGCTCTATCTAAGACCTAGAGGCAAACAAACACAGGAGTCTGTCAAGGTGAGGAGACAGAGAAGTATGGCCCAGAAGAGTGAGTGGATCCAGGTTCCAGTGGGAGAACTAAGTGACAAGGAGATAGCCAACCTAACAGATGAGGAGATAGACAACCTAACAGATGCAGAGTTAAAAACAATGGTGATAAAGATGCTCACAGGCTTGACAGATATGCTTGGGTGTGGCAAACACGTAAGAGAAGAAGTGAAGGCTATAATAAATGAAACAAAGGATAATCCACACAAAACCAATGGTGAAGGGAAGGAAACCGGGGTTCAAATCAATGATTTGGAACATAAGGAAGAAAAAAACAGTCAGCCAGTACAGGATGAGGAAACAAGAATTTAAAAAAATGAGGAGAGGCTTAGGAACCTCTGGGACAGCTTTAAACATGCCAACATCTGAGTCATAGGGGTGCCGGAAGGAGAAGAGGAAGAGCAAGAAATCGAAAGCTTATGTGAAAAAATAATGAAGGAAAGTTTCCCAAATTTGGTGACAGAAATAGACATACAAGTCCAGGAAGCACAGAGAGTCCCAAACAAGCGAGACCCATAGAGGACCACATCAAGACACATCATCATTAAAATGTCAAAGGTTCAAGATAAAGAGAGAATCTTAAAAGCAGCAAGAGAAAAGCAGAGAGTTACCAACAAAAGGGTGCCTATTAAACATAAGCTGATTTCTCAGAAGAAACTTTGCAGGCAAGAAGGGACTGGCAAGCAGTATTCAATGTGATGAAAAGCAAGGACCTACAACCAAGATTACTCTATCAAGCAAAGCTATCATTTAGAATGGAAGGGCAGATGAAGTGCTTCCCAGACAAGGTAAAGCTAAAAGAGTTCATCATTACCAAGCCATTATTAAATGAAATGTCAAAGGGACTTACTTAAGGAAAAGAAAATCAAAACTATGAACACTAAAATGACAACAAACTCACAACTATCAACAACTGAATCTAAAAAATAAAAACAAAATACAACTAAGCAAACCAGAATAGGAACAGAATCATAGGTATAGAGATCATTTGGAGGGTTATCAGCTGGGAGAGGGAGGAGGGAGAAATGGGGAAATGGTGCAGGGATTAAGAAGCATAATTGGTTGGAACAAAATAGAAAGGGGGAACTTAAGAATAGTGTAGGAAAGGGTGAAGCCAAAGAACTTTTATGCATGACCCATGGACATGAACTAAGAGGAGTGGGATTGCTGGAGGGAAGTAGGGTACTGGGCAGAGGGGAGCAAAGGGAAAAAAAAAGTGGGACTACTGTAACAACATAATCAATAAAATATACTTAAAAAAAGATTCTATCTATTTTATAGGGGAAGAGAGGGAGAAAGAGAAGGAGAGAAATAGTGACGTACAAGAGAAACATTGATTGGTTGTCTCTTACATGCCCCTAACTGCAGGACCTGACCCACAACCCAAGCATGTCCCTGACCAGCAGTTAAACTGGTGACCTTTCCGTTCATGGTCCAGCGCTCATCCCAGTGAGCCACACAAGCCAGGGCTTAACTCATTCTTTAGTTTAAAATCGAGAGATTGGTATTTACCTTTCAGTGTATATTTAAAGAATATTGAAGAAAATAAGTGTTAACAAAGTAACTTTAAGCCTGACCTCTTAGAAAATCAACAAATGATTATTATTTTTTGCACACTACCAAATATGTACTATACAGATTGAAGATGCCAATAATTACTCTATATTTCATAAACTTTCACTACCTGGTAACAGTCAAGGACTAAACCACTATTTATAGAGCAGGTATGTAGCAGGTACTTGGCCCTTGTCTTAATTCTTCAAGATAAATGTTACTACCTTTATTCAGACAAGAAACTGAGTTTCACAGAAGAAAATGCCATCTCTTATACAGCATAACTTGGATTTGTCGCCAGGTGTTTCTAACTGCAATGTTGTATTCTTTTCATTATACTTGCTGCCTCTCCATATCTGCTTGACTTGGCTTTTTTTACTACCAGCGCCTAACTCGATAAGGTTATTCAAGTATTCTTTGTACTATACAGAGCTAGGCTTGATACAGCCCGCCTCTCAGTGTTTTGAGAGCTGATTTCCTGACTTGGATCCAAAATCACTGAGTTCTTCATTGAGAACCTTCTTGAAAAGCGTAAGGAGAGCTAGTAAAATAGAATATGAAGAATTCAGTGAGACTCAAATTAGATCAGGAAATATTTCCTTATTACATTAGTGTATATGTGGGGTGGCAGGTAATGGAGGATATATCCATAGAAAGCAAGGTAATGCTTCAAGGATTCTGACATTCACTTTAATAGAAATTATATCAAAAATAAAAATAATTAAGAATGGTTTTCAAACTATTTCTCTTGAAAAATTACTAACTCACACATTGCTCCTGTACCTTTCCAATGCTATCTACATGCTATTTTGCATGTCCCTTTGATTGTTTAGATTACTCCTGCCTCCTGTGTGTATCCATCATACCTTACACTTCTTTCATCTTAGCACTTAGCACACATTGGGACTGCCTCCCTACTTCTGAACAAATCCCTCATAATTGAAGCTGTTAAAAAGCAGTGTCCATGTCTGTCTTATTCATACTGCATTCCTAGAAACTCATGTATTCTAACTTTTCTCCATTTTTTAAAATAAATAACAAGAGTCTTACCAAATTCTGAAAACCCCGAATAGTGATGGCATTATTGGTGTCTCTTGAATCAAATTTAAAAATCCAGATTATCAATTTATTTCTCACATGCTACAGCCAGGGTAATACCAAGAAGAACATTATATATTCATCTTCTTCTCTTTGCACCTGTTGGATGAGAGAAATAATCAATGCTAATGCAACAGACTTCAGAAAAGTCCAGCCAGTTGTAATCCAAAGGTTTGACTTTACACTTAAGAAACTTTATATCTTTTCAATATCCCTTCAGATTTTCTACTAATACAAAGCTTCAGGATTTATTTTTGCTGCTATGATCCAATAGGAAGAGTCTGAAGAATTAAAAAACAAACAAACAAGCAAACAAACAGTAGAGTCAAAATGTGGGAAGGGAGAGAGAACTAATTTCCTGAACAGCCATGCCTGGATCCAGAAAGCCACGTGAAGAGATTTTTGAAACTATTTTTTGGGATACCACCCCGCCCCCAACTAATTGAATTAGTTTAACTGGATTTCTATCACTTGCAAACAATCAGTGTAAATTAAATCTCCTTCCTCTTTTCCTTTTTGCCATACCTACATTTAAGCATTAACTATCTATTCAAACTTAGGTCTGTCTTCTATGAAATTAGTTAAATATGGAATCCTGTCAAAGATAAAATTCAATTATTAAACTTGATCCAGGACTTGGGGGCAAGGAGAATAAAGAGATTGGCAAGAATGACTCCTATCCTCAAAGAATTTCAATCTAGAAGAAAACCAGTCTTTCATATATAAACTAACCAGGGAAACACATGAAAAATTCATGGGACTATATTATAGATTCTTCTGAGTCTGCCAGCAGGGGGAGGGTCCATTGCTCAACGTTCAGAAAAAGTGGTGAGCTCCTGTCTTACAAATGTGTCTCTACCATCTCCTTATCACATAATAATCATCTCTCATGGATGCAGCTTTTTTTCTCAGTAGAAATTAAAAATGTCATGAAAAGATTTCATCTAGCTTTGGAATTTAATTGTATTGCATTTTATTTATTTACTTATTTATTATTTAAAATTTTTAAATCTTCACCTGAGGACACATTTATTGATTTTAGAGAAAGGAAGGGAGAGAAAAACATTGATTTGAGAGAGAAATATCAATTGGTTGCCTCCCATACATACCCCAACAAAGGATTAAACCTGTGACCTAGGTATGTGCTCTGACCAGGGATCAAACCCGCAACCTTCTGGTGTACGGGATGATGCTCCAACCAACTGAGGAGCCACCTGGCCAGGGCTAATTGTATTTTAGAGCAAGATTAGGAAATATGTTTTCTCCTCAACACCAGCTGTGAGCAATTGATACATTTTGCCTGATACACTCAGTTGAAAAGGATTTTGAGAACACAGCCTACATGAGTGATAAAGATTATCAAGATAGATGGTATCATTTGAAAATGGGTAACAATGTTTAGGATAGTGTTTATTATTCTTGACTAAGGATAAATGCATTTGTCAACCCCTTTCCTGAGACCAAGGTTTGATTAATCATGTGAGAAAGAGAGGAAGAGCTCACTCAGGACAGAAAGGCCTAATAAGGGAGGAGACGGTACAAAGTTAAAATGTATGAGTAAAAACAATTTTATTTCATAAGTGTATATTAGGCAAAATAATTGTGTTAATTTCACAATTCTGTAAAGGAAAAGAATCCTTTAAAAAGGAAAACAATAAAGGCTTATTTATATTTATTTATATTATATTTATTTTTCTAAGTTTAAGAGGAGACGTGGTCAGCTTTACCATACCATGTTTTCTCCCCATTCTCCATTTCTCCCATTCTAATTAATTGGTGAGATTATAGCTTTTTCCTCTATTTAATTTCTTGTGAGACTTCTGAAAAGCTTGATTGTAGACTGCTCCTGGCCAGAAAAAATTCCCTTAATCAACCTGGTTTCTAAAGCAAAGAGCCAGGAATTTGCAAGCGTTAGACTGCAGTTATAAGTATAAAGCAATTTAGACAAGGTCACATATTTATATTATTATTTTATTGTAACACTGCAATCCATTTCTTTGTCAATAATTCAACTTTTATAATACCAGTCCTGTTGCTTTCATCTTTCAAACACAATTCCTTGTGGAGAGAGTCAAAAAGCTACCAAAAAAAAAAAAAAAAAAAAGTCTGATGAATTTATTAGAGCAAGTTTTTAAGTTAATTTGTAAAGACAAAGTGATTACAGTACTTTCAATCAGCTTTTCAAGTCAAGAATTAATCACCTTATAGTCTTGTTTTCTTGTCCGCTAAGAGGAGTGGGGGGTAAAAATTCAATTCAGAACAATTATACAGGTATATAGAACTGTATAAAATATTGTGTTTAACACAGAAAGTTTCTTTATATTTTCTATAAGAATAGCTGTGGGAAATAAGTGTAATAAAAAATTAGATCATATACATCTTTCTAAGATTATGGTACCTGCCAACAAATCACATAAGTCACAAAAAAGTTTCAAATTATCTTGGCCAGATGTATTTTGTTTATACCTTTCCAGCTGAAGTCAAGCCAAGGTATCCCATTAAGTCATTCCTGTCCAGCCCTCTCTGGTTAAAAATAAAAATAAAAAAAAATTAAGAAAGATAACAACAAGTAATGAGAGTAAAGACACAAAGAATTATGTCCAGTATCTAATTAAATTATATTATTTGTTCATAATTAAAATAAAATTGATATAAATATAATAAATTAGTAATAAAGGATATTTTTCTAGATAAAAAATATTTCTTATGCAACTTATTGTGGTTCTCTTCAGCTTCTTGATTTATTTTCTTTATTTTTTAAAATAATTTACTCACACCTTCATTAAGTAAAAGTTATTGATTACTTGCTCTTTATACTAGACATATTCTAGGTTTAGGAAATGCCACAATGAACAAAAGGAAGTCCTATTCTACAGGGATCTTACTTTCAAATGAGAAATAATGATAAAAACATTATGTATAATTATGATGAATGTTATAAAAAAATTAAAAACGGATGTTATTGACCGGGGTTAGGGGTTATAGTGAGATCAGGAGAGGGTTTTTTGAAGAGCTTAGTCTTGAATAAAGTTAGGTGGTAAGCCATGAGAGGATCTAGAGTACTAATATTTACCAGAGGGAAAAGGGAGTAAGGGGAGATCAAAGAGGGTATAGGAAGAATAAATGGTGATGGAAGGAGACTTGTCTTGGGGTGGCAGATGGTGTATAATAGAATTATACACCTGAAACCTATATAATTATATTAAGCAATGTCACCAAAAAAAAATTCAATTAAAAAGTTTTTTAAAGTGTAAAACTCACTAACATCATATTTATAGGTGAAAGACTGGGTGCTTTCCTTTAAGATCAGGAGCAACATAAACATGTTCGCTTTTGCCACTTCTGCTCAGCATTGTACTGGCAGTTCTAGCCAGGGCAATTAAGCAGTAATTCAGAAGGAAGAAGTCTCTATTTACAGATGACATGCTCTCATATATGGAAAATCTGAGGCAATCCACTAAAAAACTTCCTAGATAATAAATAAATTCAGAAAGGTTACAGGACACAAGGTCAATATATAAAAATCAATTGTATTTCTATATACTTGCATTGAACAATCTGAATATGAAATTTAGAAAACAATTCCAATAACAACAGCATCAAAAATACAGTAATAATATTTTGGGCAAAGGGTACAGTAATTACAAAGATGGCATAATTGTCCCATTTAAGGGAATAAAAAAGGGCTAGGGTGAGTGACATGCAGTAGGTTAGAAATAATATAAGGCAGATCAATACAGACATGTGGGAGTAAGAAATTATAGTAAAGATTTTTTTTTAATTTTCTTCTGAAAATAATAGGAATATATGAATATTTAAAATATATCACTTTGGAAATAAGCCAGCCAGAGAAAGACAAATACCATATGACTTCACTCATAAGTGGAATCTAATGAATAAACTGAACTAACAATAAAATAGAGACGGACTCAGAAAGAAAGATGACAGCTAAAGGTGGGGGGGGGCATTGAGGAAAAATGACTCATGGACATGGGCAACAGTGTAGTAATTGTGGGGGGAGGGGGGTAAAGGGGACTAAATGGTAATAGAAAAAAAATACAAGTAAAAAAATGTAAAATAACAGGCATAAAATAAAATAAAATGTATCACTTTGGCTACTTGAATGACCAATTAAAACACTATTGCTGTATTAAGAGCAAGAATCATTAAGAGATGATAGTGTCATCATCAGAGAAGTATTGGAAAAAGTCACAAGAAATAGTCAAATTTGAAATATGCAGAATACATAATAAACTGAAAAATGCAACTGGAATATCAGATTTGTAATATGCTAATTTTAATATGAAGAATAAATAAAAATACTAATTTTTCTATTTATTCAAAAAGATAAAATGAGAGATATAAATTCAACCATATTGATAATAATATTAAATAAGAATGGATTAAGCAAGGCAAACAAAAGGTAGAAATTTCCAGACTAGATAAAAACAAACAATAATCATAAGAGATCTGAGTGGCTATATTCATATCAGAAGAAATAGACACTAAAACAAACAAAAAAGATGTGATTAGAAATACAGATATTTTATAATAAAAGGATAAAACCACAAGTAAGATATAATAATTATAAACATATGAGGTCTGTCCAGAAAAAGTCCAGCCATTGTTAATATAACAATAACTAATATAATGAGAACAGTTTGTGCTACATCGATATAACCTGGTAGCCAAGGAGAGTGGACAAGTATGTACATGTGTGAACAATGATAATGCCACTGTACTAGTCAGTGGGGGCAGTAGACACCACCAAGTGAGCATGTGTACTGTGTAGCCACCACATTCAAAATGACTGAGCCAGTAGAGCAACAAATCTGCATCATATTTTGTGTTAAACTTGAATATTCCTCCATGGAAACTATTGGGATGATTCAGAAGGCTGCAGCTATGGCCAGCTGGTGACTGGCAGCTTCATCATGACAACATGCCTGCTCACACATCATGTCTCATGCACAGGTTTTTGGCAAAACATCAAATCACCCGGGTGATTCAGTGCCTCCTACAACTCAGATTTGGTGCCCTGTGCTTCTGGCTTTTCCCAAAACTAAAATCGCCATTGACAGGGAATGGATTTTAAACCTCAATGAGATTCAGGAAAATACTACAGGGCAACTGATACTGATTGGAAGAACTGTGTGAGGTCCCAAGGTGCCTACTTTGAAGGGGACTGAAGATCATTCCTATGTACAATGTTTCTTGTATCTCCTTTAATAAATGTCCCTGTTTTTCATATTACATGACTGTTAAACTTCTGGACAGACCTCATGCATGTAACTAATAACAGCATCAAAATGCATAGTGCAAAACGAGGAGAAATGAGAAGATAAATAGATAAATCCCAACAGTTAGAGATTTTAATATCACACTTTCAATAATGGATAAAAGCCAGGTAGGACATGAACATTGTCATAGAGGAATTGATAGCAGTATAACCAAGTAGATCTCACAAACATCTGCAGAAGATTCTCCTAAGACAGTAGATTCCATAGTCTTCTCAAGTGTGCAGAGGACCTTCTTCAAGATAGATCATGTTCTAGGCCATAAAAAAAAATAATTTTCAATACATTTAAAAGGCTTGAAGTTATACAAATAATATTATTGGAATATAGTGAAATTAAAAATGAATAACAAAAAATTTTAAGAAATGTATAAGTACATGGAATTAAATAATACACTCTAGAAAAACCACCAAAAATCACAACAGAAATTATAAAATACTTTGAGATGAATGTACACAAAACTCGCCATGCCAAAACTTATGCAGTGATAGAAATACTGTTCATCTCTTCTAAAATGAGAGAAAGCAAAGCTTATGGGAACAGTGTAAGTAGATTAATACACTTATTTGATGGTGAGGAGATGGGAAGATTATCCTCTGATAACATGTGTTTTTCTCCACGAACTACAAAGCTACATGCCCAGCTGAGAATTAAAAAATAAAAAAGGACAAAGTTTGAGAAGACAGAGGAAGTATGAAATAGCCTTTCAGAAAGTGGATGATGAATTGATAATATGGTGTAGTAGTATTACTAAATAGTGCCACAGGCATTCTTAATTTTTATGGCTATAAAAATTAAGTGGCATCAGTCATTAAGTATCCATAATCAGCTTTTTTGTGCCCATGTAGAACCTAATTGAATTTAATCAGGTCAGGATTTTACAAAAGGAGAACTAAAGAAGGAGAGCGGAACAAGTGAGTTGAGCATCATGCTAGGGAATATATATAGTGATAAACAAAAACAGTTCAAGCAACATAGTAAAAAGGAGAACATGAGGTAACAGAGTGAAGAAGTAGAAGGAACCAAGTGATTGGAGGCGAAATTGTGAGTCAAATTGAAACAGCAATGAGAAGCAATATAAATCCCCATCTTATTTTCAGGCCCTGTGTTGATGTGGGACATGAGAAAAAGCAAAAAAGCAAAAAACAAAAAACAAAAACAAAAAATAAAACTGTCTTCCCTTAAGAGGATGTCAGGGAAAATATGGCCAAGACAGAAAAGGAAGATGAAGGGAATATATATGCTACCCTTAATCGCTGTGCATTTGCTGAACTCTTAAAACAGATTTTTCAAGGCATGAAAATGTTCTCATTTTCCAAATTGGCACTCAATGCAAATAAAAAGAGGAATTCTACCCAATGCATTTTTGCTATGATATATCTTTTTTTCTTCTGACCTAACAATACAGAGGGCAACCCTACTATCAGCTCATTTGTCTTGCTGTGTGATGGAGATCTCCCCATCTAAAATATAATTTGTGGGAATTGCTTATAAATGTATTCTCGGAACAATTTTGATTAAATCCAAATAAATGATAAATAGCATGCTTAAGTCCATTTATATTTATTTCTCCTTTGTTAACCATGTTGGCAACACCTCAAAATTTAGTGCTTTCTGCAAATTTCATTAGCAGGCAATTTATTCCCCCCTGGAGATGATTAATAAAGATGGAAAATAAAACCTGACCTTGTGCCAAGCTCCTGCAGCCTCCCTGCTAGCCACTTCCTCACAGCTAGACGTACTCCCATTTATCACCACCTTCCTTTGCACCGGCTCAGCCAGCAAGCCAAATGATGTGACAGTGTTCATATCCTAGCCAACTCGAGACAGGTTAGAACACTAACTTTTCTGGGACACTCCACTAAGTGCTTCAGCTACTGCCGCAATAAAACACACACTGTATTTCACAATGCTAAGGGCTTTGTCCTTCCGAAAACAGACGCAATGTTTGGCATCATTTATATTTTATACGTCGTCTATATAGCCTTATTACTGAGTCTATTGTTCTATGGGTGTTCATAGATTTCTTTTCAATAGCTGGGACTTAAAGAAATATAAGTACTGACATCACACATATCATATCACTGATTACTCTCTCCTGTTTGAAGTTTTGCACCCTGTCTGCTTTGTCTCACTTGCCTGGCATTGGTCCAGTTCTTAATGATATTTCAAATATTCTTTTAAGTAGTTTAACACATGTCCGCCCACTTTTTCTGCCTCTACATGATTGTGAGTTAGACTATTTTGATATTAATATTCTCTGAGTTTAACCTTAAATGTGGCCACGGGACCAAGCAGTTTGGGGTTGCTTTCCCTGCCCCCCCCATTCATAGTTTTATTGAGGAATTTTTGCCTAATTGATGAATCAGTTGCAAAATTAGTCTGATTTGGCCATCAGGACTTAGAATATTAGATTAACCTTTACTTTTTCAGCTGAATTGGGATAGCATTAATAGAAATGGAGAGGTCTAAACTACATGAAGATTGATAGGGCATACTAACTGTAAGTATGGGACGAGGATGAGGGAGTATTTAATTGCGACTCTTGGTTTTTCATTTAGGATGACTGAGACCATTTTATTGCCCTTAAGAGAAAAAAAACGGGTATTTTGGAGGTGTAGTTTGGGGTAGGTTAAAGAAAAAACAGCTGGTTTTAATCATACTAAATATAAGAAGTTAGTAAACACTAAAAGGGCACAGAACACAGAAAAGAGGTTAGGAAAAAACAACATCTATGAGGTCTGTCTAGCAAAAGTCCAGCCATTGTTAATATAACAAGAACAGTTTGGGTGACATCAATGTAATCTGGCAGCAAAGGTGAGTGTAGTGGAATGTGAGACCAGTGACGACTTCACTGTACTAGTCAGTGGGGGCAGTAGATGCCCCTTGAGTGAGCATGTGTACTGTGTAGCCACTGCATTAAAAATGACCGAGAGAGCAGAGCAACAAATCTGCATCAAATTTTGCACTTAGCTTGAACATTCCTCTGCACAAACTATTCTGATGATTCAAAAGGCCGCAGCCATGCATAAATGGTGACTGACAGCTTCTTCATGAAAACACACTTGCTCATGCATCATGTCTCATGCAGAATATTTTGGTAAAACATCAAATCACCCAGGTGACTCAGTCCTCCTACTGCCCAGATTTCGCACCCTGCAACTTATGGCTTTTCCTAAAACTAAAATCACCTTCCAAAATGGAGAGATTTCAGACTGTCAGTGAGATTCAAGAAAATATGACAGAGCATCTGACAGTGATTGAAAGAACTGTGTGAGGTCCCAAGGTGCCTACTTTGAAGGGGACTGAGGCATCATTGTCCTATGCACAATGTTTATTGTATCTTGTCTCTTCTTCAATAAATGTCTCTATTTTTCATATTATATGGCTGGATACCTTCTGGCCAGATCTCATATATGTAAAACAATGAACAGATCCAGGTATTGTGACACCTGAAACATCAATTTGGGGGAGAGGACACCTTTACAAAAAATAAAACATATTGCAAATACAAAAATCTGTTTGGGAGTTTGAAAGTGACCCATGAAAATTGAAGTACAGATGCTTAAATACCACAGCGAATTAATTTCTGATGATACCAAAGGATGGCTGAAATCTTTAAAAAGGGAGTTAGAACTGAATATTGCATTTGGGAACGGCAAGAGAGGACACTCTTGAAAAGCATAGGTAGAAGAACCAAGATAAAGCAACGCCACTGAGGTCCAGATTTTCAATTTCAGGAACTAAACATGAATGGAATGGCCAAATATATGTATACTTTTTTTTTTTTTTTTTGGTCTAGATCAGAATGTTTCTTGCTCACTCAGAGCTCAAGTATGTAAGAAAAGTATGTCCCATTGGGTCTTATTTATGCAATTTTACAATTTTCTTTTTTTTTTCTTTTCAGATTTAATGTGTTTTATTGATTAAAATATTACATTTGTGCCAATTTCCCTTCCCTCTGCTCCCCTCCACCCGGTGGCCCCCTCCTTCCAGTTGTCCCCCCCTTTTAGATTATGTCCATTAGTTGTGCATACAGTTTCTCCCAACCTCTCTCCGTCTATTCCATTCCCTCCTACCATGATCCCCAATTCCTATATCATCTCCCTCCCTTTCCCCACTCCCCCTTCCTGTTGACCTCCCCCCAATATGCTTCCCGTACCCACAGTTCCTTTTCCACTCTCGTTGCCTGTTTAGTTTGCCTTTGTTTCATCTCCCTAGCTTCTGTTTTTTAAACCAGTCCCTTTAACATCTCATATAACAGTGGTTTGGATCTAATGAACTCTTTCAGTTTTATTTTGTCCTGGAAACACTTTCTCTGTCCTTCTATTCTGAATGACAATTTCGCTGGATAGAGTATTCGTGGTTGTAGGTTTTGGATTTTCATTACTTTGAATATTTCTTGCCAGTCCCTTCTTGCCTGTAGGGTCTCCCTTGAGAAGTCAGCTGATAGTCTAATTGGGACCCCTTTGTACATAATTCTTTTCTTCTCTCTTGCTGCTTTTAAGATTCTCTCTTTATCTTTAATTTTTGACATTTTGATTATAATGTGTCTTGGAGTGGTTCTCCCTGGGTCCAGTCTCTTGGGAACTCTCCTTGCTTCCTGGACCTGCAAGTCTATTCCCTTCCCCAAGTCTGGGAAGTTCTCCTTTATTATATTTTCACTCAATTTTTCAAGTTCTAGTTCATCTTCCTCACTCTCTGGCAAACCAATGATTCTTATGTTGGGCCTTTTATAGCTGTCCCAGAGGTTTCTGATCCTCTCATTGTTGCTTCCCATTTCCTCTCTCTGCATTGGTTGACTGCTTGTTCCTTCTCCATATTCCAGTTTGTTGAAATGAACTCTGGATTTTATTTCCTCAGCATCTGTCTCGTATGCGGTTTTGTTCCTTTCGTTATGAAAGTTTTTCGCTTCTTTCTTATCTTTTTCCTGCTCTTTTGTGAATTCTGTAAGCCACCTGATAACAATGGCCCAGAACTGAGCCTCTGACAGGTTTCTTATCTGTTCATCTGTCAGGTTCTCTATCTGTTGCCTGGTGAGCTGTGCCACCGGGATTTCTATAGTTGTCTGCCACATTTTGACAGATGCGTTTTGTTTTCTTGGGCCGGCTGTAGGGGGCAGTGCCTGTGTACGCGTCACAATCCAGCGACCGGCGCCTGTCCGCGACCTATTTCGCAGCCCTGTGGTGTTTTCTTTGGGGGCGGGGGTCCAAGATGGACTCACACAGTTATTCCGCTAGGAGACCGGGATCCGTCCTCCCGCCCCCCTGGGCCTCACTGTTCAAGGCGATGTGGTGGCTGCTTTCCCCAGCGCTGGGGTCGCGCACCGCCAGGGGCTTGACTGCAGCCGAGATTTTTCGCCGCCCCGCCGCTGCCCCAGGTGCGACCGCAAACAGCGCTGCCCTCTTTAACTCTTACCTGCCCAAATGGCACCGCTGGTTTATAACTTCATATGTTGGGCTTCCATGTAGTTTTATTTTCTGGAATTTCTAGTTATCCTTTGTTTTGAAGTAGTTGTATTCCTCTCTAGTTGTAGAGGGAGACCTAGAGTGTCCGTCTAAGCCTCCATCTTGGCCGGAAGTCCTACAATTTTCATTAAAAATAAACTATTAATTTTCAAAATTTTCTAAAGTGCTTGGCATGGAAGAAAAATCACATATCCTAAAACTATACTATATTTCACTGTTTTTCACATATTTAGTGATTTGATAACTTTATATACACTTTGTGTTGTGCCTTAAGGTAGTACAATTTAATAGTTATTTTATCATTTATGAGAATCAAAATTTTATTGAGTAATAAGAAAAGTGTTACATTTTTCATATAGCATATACATTTTAAGAATAGTTTCTGAAATACACACACACACACTCTATGAAAAACATGCTATTGTTTTACCTGCATTTATCTAAGGGGGAAAAAAGGCCCAAGACTTACAAGAAAACTTCTTTTAAAAAAATATTTCACTTTCCCCAATGACTTATAAAAATTCTGCATAGTCTTAGCTTTGATATTTTTCACATTTGATCCCCAAGTTGAGTTGTATGTATATATGAAATTTACTCAAGAACATCTTTGCAATACAAAAGTTCAAGCACAGTTCTTCTCTACCACAGTCCCTATTCTCTAGAGTATAATTAATTTCCTGGGAGTCAGAGGTCATGGAAGTTTTGAAAGGGATGACCGAGTGAGCTATCTGATTCATCCCCCTCAGTGAACATCTCTGCTATGGAGGGAAAATGGGGAGTGCCTGATGGTTCCAAAGATAGCATTGATAGACATCCATGTATAAATGAATGTCTGGGAGTGTAGCCACTCCCAGATTCTTAGCATGAGCAAATCCAAATGAGTATCCAAAATCAAATCAGATTTTACAAGCCATGGCTCTTTGTTGTAGATGGGTTCTGTAATTTCAGGGTGCATTGGCAATCACACATGTGGGCTTTCCTTTGTCAAGGTATTTTTACTTTACTTGACACTTTACTGTCTACAGGGTTCCTGTCAAAAACGTTCATTTTGCAACTATGATGTGCATTTGCATGGTAGCTGAATGTTGTTGTTGTCATTTTTTGCATTTGAGAAACTAATTAAATATCCTGCTTCTCTGAATCCTGAGTAATTAATGAAGTGTGTAGGAATTAACAGCTGGAGGTAGCACTTCATGATTTTTTTCCTCTATCATTGTCCACAATAAGTGCTTGAAATAAACAAGAGTCATTCATTATTTGCTGTACTTTAGAGCTTTAACTTTAACAGAGGCAAGAGAAATAGGACAATAAAGTAGGCCAGTTGTGTTTGTTATTTGTGTTTTGTTTAATTTTTGTTTTCAAATCCCAAGTTCAATAAGCGTCAGCGTTATTATAATTGAAGAATTCCGTGTTGGTGGACGCGGAATAGCTGCTGTTGCCAGAATGTGTTGAGTTGACACAGTGTACCACAGGAAAAAAGTTTTTCTTCTTTTGCTATGAATCCACAATCAGAAACTGAAACTTTCTATATCTAAAATTCTCACTTTATACTGCAAACAGATACAGATAAAATCAGAAAACACCATACTAAAACAGATGTTTATGGGTCTTTCTGCCATACAGGTACCCTGAATTACCAGTATGCCAACAGAAATCAGTGTTCATGTTAAAAAGAGTGTATATCCATCTCCTTTTAATGTGTCTGCAAAATTCCTGCTTTTAAAAGTAAATCAGTTCTCCCAATCCTTTGCCAAAATCCTTATCTATGAGATAAGTGACAAGCATTCTTTCAGAAGTAATTTTGATCTTGCTTCTTATGGTGGGTTAACTTGATATCATTCCAAAGACATTTTTTCTCATAAATATTCTCATTAGAAAACTTCACACTAGTACACAATCCTAATGAAAACCATGAACAAGGCAGTTTTCTATTGTCTTCTCCGAAACAGTTTGGGCCTTGGAGAGTTACAATTTCCTCTTAATTATATCATAAATGTTCAAGGGACAGCTGTTTAATTTACCTTCTAATATACAAGTGAAGCAATGTAGCAAAAAAAAAAAAATTGAGTTGTTAAGTACAGCGACCCAAAGATACAAGAAGTCCAATAAAACTGGGAAAGTGTTCTAACTGACATAAGGTACCTAAACATTTATGTTAATACTAAACTCTTAAGCCCTCAATTCTGCAAATGTCACTGCTTTCTAGGGTTCAGGAAAGTTCAATACAGAAAAGCAGATTCTCTTTAGAAATAAAAGAAATTATAAATTAAGCCTGATTGAAGAACCTTTTCCCCTGCCTTGAAAATTGCCGAAGCTCCTCCCTTCAAGAAACTAGAGCGGGCTTCCTGTCCTTCACTTGATGTGATGTTAATTATATATCTGTCAGCACACCTACTCTATTTAGAATGCAAGTTGCACATTTTTTAACAACCCACCACTTAGTTCTCTTCCAATTTTTAAATAGTGCTGACTGGTACTTTTTAATTAAGATCTGACAGTTGAAATTTGCATTCCAAAAGCTCATTGAATTCTATGGAATTAGATTGCCTATTTTGATCTATAAACACACACACACACACACACACACACACACACACACACACACACATACTGGTTATTGCTAAGTCACTTTGTTGAACATACAAATAATCTTTCCTAGGTCTTCAATAGCATAACTTCTGCAGACTATAGGCAATTTGGCTTTTAAACCATTGTAAATTGGCATTTACAATTTGATGTTCTGTTAATGCACTGTAATTTGGCATGGTAGGGAATCTGTTTAACTGTTAAAATACTTGCTCTTATCCTATTTATTTTTAATTTATGTTATCTACAAGCAAAAGAATTTGTTCCAGCTTACTAGACTTTATTTTCATAACTCTGTGGCTAATGCTGAGATTTTGATATATAGTAAGTAATAGATACTACATAACTAGAAAGTTGAATTTTTAGTTTACAAAAAAAACCTACACTCATGCAAAATCATGATGATGCCAGTTATTATTTACAATAACCATGTTTTGAAACAATACTTCTAGACAAAATCTTACTTTATTAACATAAACTTATTTTCTAAATATTATGACATAAGATGAATATAAAATTTTAAATATGTTTCTTACCACTATGTTGGTAGCAGAAATTACTTTTTCAATGCCTACACGATTTTAAAATATTTTCTATTATATATATATATATATCTCAAAGAATATCATGTTCATATTATAAACATTGTTCTGTTACAAATAACAGAATTAAACATATTTTGAGAAGCACATTTGTGTTATTTACCTTAAAAGGGAGTTATTTCTAAATTGTATAGGAACATAAATTTCCACTTATGTCTTACTGAACATGTATATAAAAAACACTAAGTGCCCTGACCAGGTGGCTCAGTTGGTTGGAGTGTTGTTCCATACACCAAAGGCTGTGGGTGAGATCCTGGGTCAGGGCACATAATCTAGGTTTCTTGATCACCTCTAAGGGCATGTACAGGAGGCAACTGAGCGATGTTTCTCACATTGATGTCTCTCTCTCTTTCTCTGCCTTACTTTCTCTCTAAAATCAATAAACATATCTTTGGGTTAGGATTTTAAAAAGCAGAAGAAAAAATACATTAAGTAATTAATTAAGACAACTGATTTTGTAAAATCACTTGGAGTGGATTTATTTCAAATCACCAATACTAGCTTTTGCCCAATCTACCAGATTCCAGTAATGGAAGGAAAGGTAGACTTGCAGAGAAGTGGAGTCTGTTTCCTAAAATATTCATCAATTATACTTACCCAATTAAAGTGAAATTGTATAATATAGGTCAGTTTTGCTCTTATGTGAACTTAAGACAAGATTTTTGTGCCCCTCTTTCTTTTTTATTAAGTATATTTTATTGATTATAGTGTTACAGTGGTCCCATTTTTCTCCCCTTTTCTTCCCTCCACACAGTACCCCACTTCCCTCCAGCAATCCCACCCTCGTTAGTTCATGTTCATGCATCATGCGAGTTCTTTGGCTTCTCCCTTTCCTATATTATTATTAACAACCCCCCCATCTATTTTGTACCCATCAATTATGCCTCTTAATCCCTGCACCTTTTCCCCATTGCTCCCCTTTCCCCCTCCCAGCTGATAACCCTCCAAATGATCCCCATACTTATGATTCTGTTCCTATTCTGGTTGTTTGCTTAGTTTGTTTTATGTTTTAGATTTGTTGTTGATAGTTGTGAGTTTGTTGTCATTTTAACGTTCATAGTTTTTATGTTTTTCTTAAATAAGTCCCTTTGACATTTCATATAATAATGGTTTGGTGGTGATGAGCTTCTTTAGCTTTACCTTGTCTGGGAAGCACTTTATCTGCTCTTCCATTCTAAATGATAGCTTTGCTGGATAGTGTGATCTTGGTTGTAGGTCCTTGATTTTCATCACCTTGAATACTTCTTACCAGCCCCTTCTTGCCTGCAAAGTTTCTTTTGAGAAGTCAGCTGATAGTCTTATAGGAACCCCTTTGCAGATAACTTTTTCAACATTATTATCAAACTTAAGTATATTCAAACTTGAAATTCTTAAAATGATATTGAATGATCAAATTCTCCAGGGCATTTAAAAAGGTTTCAGATCGTACATCACATAATATTCAATATCTTCAGAGCACACTTTAAAACCTTTTGACACACAAAGAACCAGAGGCACTTTACCAATTTTCAGAGAATGGTTTGTCAAACAGATGCAAATGCTGAAATTACCCAAATGGGGAATTATCAGTGCATTAGTCTGCTAGGGTTGCCATAGCAACAATTGTTGCGTAAACAACAAAAATTTACTTTGTTTCTTACAGTTCTGAAGGTCATCATCCAAAATCAAGCTGGTCTCAAGGCTGGTATCTAGTCCTCTCTTCTGTGTATCCAGAATGACAGAGATATCTGGCATTTCTTCCTATTATTATCTGGATGCCAGTTCTATCAGATTAGAACCCTCACCCTATGACCTCATTAAGTCTTTATAATGTCTCTAAAGGCCATACCTCCAAATAATGTTACACTGTGGGTTAGGATTTTGACATATGAATTTAGAGGAACACAATTTAGTCCATAACAATTAGACAAAAACTTTAAAGCAGCTATAAAAGCTTTGCTTCATTGAGTAATGTTGAACATATTTTTAAAAAAATTGGATAAGTAGTTCTTAGTAAGTAAATAAAAATGAAGCAAATGGAAATCTTTGCTCTGAAAAATATAATTTATTAAACAGTAATAATAATAACAACAGAGAAGGTTTAAATAACAGAATGAAAATGGCAGAAGAAACAGGTTTTGAAAGTGAAGGTAGATCAATAGAAATTATCCAATCTGAAAAACAGAGAGAAAAAATCTAGTGAATAAATAAATCTAAGGAACTTGGACATTGTATCATTAATTTCACAGAATGTAGGAGCAAGATATTGATGCACAAAAAATATTTGAAGAAAATTTATTCAAAATATTTAAAACTTGGTGAAGTATCTAAATGCAAAGATTCAGTAAGCTCAACACATACAAACTAAAATAAAATCAAAAGAATTTTGCTTGGATACTTTCAATTCAAACACTAAAATACAAAAGACAAAGAAAAAAACTTGTTACCACTCAGATAAAAGTGACACATTACCTGTAGCAAAAAAAAATTAAGAAAATATCTTTGTCCCCAACAATCCAGAAGTGCAGTCATAACATTTTTAAAGTGCTGAATAAAGTATGTGCCAACCTAGCATTCTATACCCAAAGAAAATATCTTTTGGGAATAAAGAAAAAATAATAATAAAGATATCTTCAAGTGAAAAAAATGAGAGAAATTTGAGCCAGCAGACCTGCTCTAAAACAAATGTTAAAGGAAGTTCTTCAGGCTGAACTTAGTGATACAAAAGGGAAACTTGGAATATCAAGAATGAAAGAAGAGCAACAGAAATGCTAACCATCTAAAAAATAAAAAAATTAAAAAAAAATATGTCTGTTTTCTACTTTTAAGTTCTTTAAAATATGTGTTAGTTCAGAATGCATAAATTATAACCATTTCTAGTAAAATTTTTAAAGTATGTAGATGAAATAAATTCATATGATAACTATAACATAAGTGTTTAGGGTATATAAAAAGGCCTAATGATTGTAAGACACATACATTTTATTAATAAAATGTTAACTCTAAAAAGACTGTGGAAATTGAAATATGTCTACTGTAATTTGTCAATTAAAAAATAAAAATACATGTAACAAAAAGCCAATAGATAAATTAAAATGTACCCCAAATAGAGAGAGCGAGAAAGAAAGAAGTTGGGACAAGGAAGATAGAGCAACTAAAATAAGAGAGAACAACATGAAAAAAAGATAAAAATTTTAAATCATATCAATAATTAAATGTAAATGTTCAAACACAGCAATTAAATAAAAATTTTTGTAAGACTGGATTGAAATAAATACATATCTATCTACTTTACATAGATGAATAATTCAATAAATATATTATGAAAGCAATAATAAAAAAATTTGGAGTGTCTAAATATCAGCTAAAGGTGACTTCAGAGCAAAAATTACCAGCAGTACAGAGGTATTTTACATAATGATAATAGGTTCAATACAACAGGAAGACATATCAATCCTAAATATGTATGCACTTAGTAGCAGAGCTTCAAAATATATGAAGTCAGAAAAAATCAAAGGAGAAATTGATAAAGCCATAAATATAGTTGGAAGCTTCAACATTTCTCTCAGTAATACATTGGAAAAGCTACAAGAACATCTGCAAGGTTAAAATTACATAAAGAGAATTATCAACTACCTTGAGCTCATAAATATCTATAGAAAAATCCACCTAAAGAGCATACTTTATTTGCAAGTACACCTGCAATATTTACCAAAACTGACAATATTCTGAACCACAATACAAACCTGAACAAATTTAAAGGAATTAAATTTATTTAAAGTATATTTTTTCTTTATGACAAAATTTAACTAGAAATCAGTAACAGAAACTTACGTGAAAATGTTCCAAATATTGGAAATTAAAATACAAACTCCTAAATAAGTGATATGTCAAATAGGAAGTTTCAAAGAAAAATCAGAAAACATTTTGAACTGTAAAATAATGAAACTATAACCTATCAAAGTTCATGAGATGCAGTTAAAGCAGTGCTTAAAAGGCTATTTATAGCATGAAGTGTTAATATTAGGAAAGAAAGATCTCAAATTAGTAATCTAAGCTTAAAAATAAGGAGCATAAGACAAATTAAATGCAAAGCAAGCAAAGGTTGGAAATTAGAAAGAACATAAGCTAATGTAATTAAAAACTGAAAAAGCAGTAGAGACAATCAATGAAACCAAAGATATTTTTGAAGAGATTCGTAAACCACTAGCCAGACCAACAAAGAAAAATATAAGAGAAGATACCAATGACCAATTTTAGGAATAAAAAAGAGGATGTCAAAAATGATTCGATAGACATTAGAAAGGTGATACGAGATTACCGAGAACAATTCTATGACCATAAATTCACACGGATAAACTGAGCCAGTTTCTTGAAAGACACAAGTGAGAAAAATTCCCTCAAGAAAAATCGGTAATCTGAATAATCCCATACTTACTGTATGAATTAAATTCATTCTTAAAAACATTCCAACAAAGAAAAATTCATGTCCTGATAATTTTGCTTGCAAATTCTGCCAAACACTTAGGGAAGAAGGAATACCTCTTATACCTAAACTCTTCAGAGAATAGAAAATAATTAAATATTTTTAACTTATGAGACCAGCATTTAGCAACATTAGCCAAAGGTCATAGAATTAATATGTTTAGGTTGCAAGATTCAAGGTCTATATACATGAATCAGTTTTCTACATCTTGCAATTAACAACTAAAAATTAAAATGAAGAAAAACATACCGGCCCTGGCTGCTGTGGCTCAGTGGATTGAGCATTCGCCTGCCAGCTAAGTGTCGCTGGTTCGATTCCCAGTCAGAGCACATGACTAGGTTGCATGTCAGGTCCCCAGTTGGGGGCACGAGTGAGAGGCAACCACACAGTGATGTTTCTCTCCCTCTCTTTCTCCTTTCCCCTCTCCATAAAAATAAATAAATAAATAAACACACAAATAAATAAATAAATAAATAATTTAAAGAAAAAAGAAAAACATGCCACCTAAAATATCAGAACCATAAAATACTTAGATATAAATGTAACAAAATAGGTACAAGATATGAATACTGGGAGTTACAAATCAAGGGTAAAAAATTCAAAGACAAGTAAACTGAGGTCAATTATTGTATTAATGGTTTTGAAGACACATATTTTTAAGATAGTAGTCTGTATTAGGGTTCTGCAGAGAAACAGAACCACTGTGTGTGTGAGAGAGGAGGGGAGAGGAGAGGAGAGGAGATACAGAGATTTATTTTAAGAAACTGATGCATGTAATTACAAACATTGGCAGGTCCATTATCTGCAGATTGGAGAGGTAGTCTCATGCCCCTGAGAATATCCAATGCTACAGTTCCAGACCCCTGGCTGGTTTGGCTCAGTGGATTGAGCGTTGGCCTGCGAGCTAAGTGTCGCTGGTTCGATCTTCCAGTCAGGGCACATCAGAGAAGGAAAACTCTGACTCCAAAAAAAAACCTCCGCTGCCTTGCGGCATACCTCTTCAGGGGAAAGGCTAAGGGAGTAAACCCCGACAGAAAATCCGGAGCCGGAGTCCCTAAGGCGGTTCGACGTTGTAGTCAACACCGGCAACTCCTGCGGCGCACCTGAAGCCAAGCTGTATTGACTCCGTCTTTCCCTTGGACCCTTCAGCTGCGAAGAGAGGGGGGATCTGCTGCATGGGCAACAGCAGACCCTCCATATCACCCTGCCCAGGCTCTGTAGCTTCAGCTTCACTGGAGAGGACACTCCAGCGTCATCGCAAGATGTCGATTCAACACGGGAGGAGACAGATACCGTGTCACTCCCGAGTTGGACTGCACAACCATTCTCGGCGGTGCAGATAGACTCTTAAGAAGCTACACCATCGTCTCTCGAGATGGACGGCTGCCGCCGCCGACGAGTTCCAGACCAAAGACTGACTGCTGGAAGAATTCCTTCTTGCTTGGCAAACTTCATTCTTTTGTTTTTATCAGTCTTTCACCGGATTTCATGACGTCTACCCACATTATGGAGAGTGATCTGCTTTACTCAGAGTACATCAATATTAATTTTAACCTCATTCCAAAACTTTCTCACAGATACATCCAGAATAATGTTTGATAGAACATCTAGACATCATGGCCCAGCCAATATGACATATATAATTCAGCACTATATCTTCCAAACTAATGCAATTGCAATCATTTTTTAGAAAACCTTTTTTTTAAGTCATAAGATGATAAAATTTATATGAAAAAGCAAAGGTTCTATATTATTTAAAATAACTTTGAAAATGAAGAATTATTTTGGAGCACTTAACTACCTAATTTAAGGATTTAATATAAATCTGTGGCCACTTGCTCAGCACTTGCCCCTTTTCCAGGCACCTCTCCCACTTCTGCACTGGACAGACGCCTCTCTAGCAGCTGTCCTGACTATCGTTCCCAGAGTGGGTGGGTCTGCAGATGTTCTAGGACCATGGGAGCCCTTTAAACGAGCAGACTCTGCTGAGACTGGCAGTTTCTGCCTCTATCCCAACCCCCACTGGTCTGCACAGTCAGAAGCAATAAGGTTTGATTTTCCCCAGTGCTGGGACCATGAGATGTGAGGTCCAGTGAGGAGCTGCGAACACTCTCCAGAGAGAGAGGGAAAAGGGAGAAAAGGAAAGCAAAGAAAACATTGATATGTTAGAGAAACATCAATCGGCTGCCTTGCATGCCCCCAACCGAGGACCTGGCCGGCAACTCAGGCATATGCCCTGATCAGGAATTGAACTGGCTGCCTTTCTGGCTGTGGAACTAAGGTATCTATTCATTCAAAACAGCTCTCAAACCTGGATCAGGAGTTCAGGTGGGAAATGCTCCAAGCAGAAGGAAAAGCATGAGCACAGAGAAATAACTTCAAACCCTCTACTGCATATTCATCAAAAGCTCAGGTGAAAGAAGTAATATTCAAGGAGGATTACTTGAAGGGTATGTACTGCATCTATTTTTCTAGATAGTATAAGTGTTATCTCTGATTTACAGCTACTAGAATAAGCTTTGTAGCTGGATTGCCTCCAGACCCTTGTAGAATTGCTTTTACTGAGTTGCACTTTGGCTTTATACATTGAAGTTAGTTTAGGAGATGGCCCTAGGAATCTTGGTATTGTAATTATTGCAGATATATCATCCAGAACTTTGATCATTACATCATAGAGTGACTTAATAAAGGAACTTTTTTTCTCAGATCTTAATACCAGGAAGCTACATTTATCTTAAGAACTACTTGATTTTTATCATAGCGACACTGAATTTCATAACTGTTCATTGCAACCCAGATATAGCTATTTTTAAAACTGTATAGGGCACACCAGACAAGGAAAACTCTGACTCCAAAAAACCTCCGCTGCCTTGTGGCATACCTCTTCAGGGGAAAGGCTAAGGAGAAGGGAAACTCTGACTCCAAACCTCCGCTGCCTTGTGGCATACCTCCTCGGGGGAAAGGCTAGGGGAGTAAACCCCGACAGAAAATCCAGAGCCGGAGTCCCTAAGGCGGTTTGACGTTGTAGTCAACACCGGCAACTCCTGCGGCGCACCTGAAGCCAAGCTGTACTGACTCTGTCTTTCCCCTTGGATCCTTCAGCTGTGAAGAGAGGGGGGGGTCTGCGGCATGGGCAACAGCTGGCCCTCCATATCACCCTGCCCAGGCTTTGTAACTTCACTGGAGAGGACACTCCAGCATCATCGCAAGATGTCGACTTAACACGGGAGGAGACAGTTACCGGTTATAAGCTCATCCGATTGGTGAAGGAAACGAGCGCCAGGGGTCTCCTCTGACAGTGGGAGAGGTCATCGCACCTCACTAGACAGCTACCGCCCGCCTCAAGCTGGGCAGCCCCCAGCCAATTAGGTGTCGTCTCGCCATGGCTCGCCTGCCCCACTGGGTGCGTGGGGATCAGAGAGGCGTCTCTCGAAAAGTGGACCACAAAACACTCGCACCAGGCAATTCCAAGCAAACATCAAGAAAGAAGCCTCCAGCTCTTCGCCTTGCTAGCTGGAACATCAGGACCATGTGTCCCGGACTTACTGCAGACCTTCCGTGGATCAATGGTGCCAGGAAAACCGCCGTCATCGACAGGGAACTGGCACGACTAAACATCGACATTGCGGCTCTACAGGAGACCCGGTTGGCCGACAACGGAACTATCAGAGAAACCAACTACACCTTCTACTGGCAAGGGAAGTCTCCGGACCAACCAAGACAGCACGGTGTTGAGTTCGCTGTGAAGAACACGCTTGTTAACTCCATAGAGCCAACCACAGGAGGCACAGAGGGATTACTTACCCTCCGATTGTCAACAACTTTCGGCCCAGTCAGCATTCTTAGCGCATACACCCCAACCCTCTGCGCCACCACCGAAGAGGAAGAACAGTTCTACCATGCACTGGACGAAGCGTTATCCAAGATCCCCAGAAGTAACGCTCTTTATCTCCTTGGAGACTTCAACGCAAGAGTAGGAGCCGACCACATGGCCTGGCCCACCTGCCTCGGAAACTTTGGGAAAGGAAAGATCAATGAGAATGGTCAGCGACTGCTTGAGCTTTCGTGTCACCACGGCCTGTGCGTGACAAACACATTCTTCAAGTGCAAAGAGATCCACCAGGTGTCATGGAGGCACCCCCACTCCCACCACTGGCACCAGCTTGACCTCGTCATCACCAGAAGAACGGATATTGGCAGCACCCTCCTCACCCGCAGCTACCACAGTGCAGACTGTGACACAGACCATGCCCTCGTGGTAAACAAGGTGCGCATAATGCCGAAGAGGTTGCACCACTCCAAGATGAAGGGTCGCCCACGCATCAACACCAGTTGTGCCAGCAACCCAGTTAAGACCCAGCAATTCATCAACAGGATGGAAGATGCACTCGGCGAGGGAGTGGCGGCAGATGACATTATCGAATCCAATTGGCCACGTCTCCGTGACGCCATATACAACTCCGCCATTATTGCTTACGGGAAGAAAGAGCGGAAGAACGCTGACTGGTACGAGGCTCACTGGGAAGAAATGGAACCCGTGATCGAGGCTAAGAGGAAGGCCCTACTGGCTTACAAGGCCACGCCCACTCCCAGTACACTTCAAGCTCTACGGGCTGCCAGGAACAAAGTCCAGAAGACCGCCCGCCACTGTGCCAACACCTATTGGCTAAACCTGTGCAGAAGCATCCAGGAAGCCGCCGATATAGGCAACGCAGGAGGAATGTATGAGGGTATCAAGAAGGCAACAGGCCCAATCCCCTCCAAGATCGCCCCCCTTAAGTCCAAGACAGGTGAGGTCATCACTGACCAGGAACAGCAAATGCGGCGGTGGACCGAGCACTACCTCGAGCTGTACGCGACGAGGAACACCGTAACAGACACTGCTCTTAACGCCATCCCAGACCTACCAGTCATGGAGGAGCTAGACACCCCACCTACTGCGGCAGAGCTCGGCAAAGCCATCGACCGCCTCGCTTGCGGGAAAGCACCAGGAAGCGACGGAATCCCTCCAGAAATCCTAAAGAGCGGGAAACCAGTCCTGCTACAGCCACTCCACCATCTACTCTGTCTCTGCTGGAAGGAGGGTTACATCCCCCAGGATATGAGAGACGCCAACATTATCACCATGTACAAGAACAAAGGAGACCACAGCGACTGCAACAACTACCAGGGCATCTCTCTCCTCAGCGTCGTCGGCAAAGTATTCGCCCGGGTCGCTCTTGCCCGCCTGCAGACCCTTGCTTCCCGCGTCTACCCAGAGTCCCAGTGTGGCTTCAGAGCTGGCCGATCAACAGTGGACATGATCTTCTCCCTACGCCAGCTGCAGGAGAAGTGTCACGAGCAGCATAAACCACTCTACCTCGCCTTTATCGACCTCACGAAGGCGTTTGATCTGGTCAGTCGAAGCGGACTCTTCAGCTTGCTACGGAAGATTGGCTGTCCACCACATCTGCTTGCTGTGGTCATGTCCTTTCACGACAACATGCACAGCACGGTGTCCTACAACGGTGCAACCTCTGAGGCCTTCCCAGTCAGCAGCGGAGTAAAGCAGGGCTGCATCCTTGCGCCTACGCTGTTTGGAATCTTCTTCTCCATGCTCCTCCAATACGCCTTTAAGGACTGCAGTGAGGGTGTCTTCATTCACACCAGATCCGATGGCAAGCTCTACAACCTGGCCCGTCTACGAGCCAAGACCAAAATCAAAGAGGTGCTCATCCGTGAGATGCTCTTCGCCGACGACGCAGCCTTGACATCACACTCCGAAGAGGAACTCCAGCAGCTAGTCACTTGCCTTTCCCACGCATGCAAGGAGTTCGGACTAGCCATCAGCCTGACAAAGACGAATGTTATGGCTCAAGGAACGGGGACTCCCCCATGCATCACCATCGACGGATACACCCTGGAGGTTGTCAATGACTTCACTTACCTCGGGTCCACCATCTCGAGCTCTCTGTCAGTTGACTTGGAGGTCAACCGGAGAATCGCCAGGGCAGCCACAGTTATGGCCAAACTGAACCGGTGAGTGTGGAACAATTCCAGCCTCACTGAGAAAACCAGACTGCGCATCTACCAAGCCTGCGTACTCAGCACTGTCCTCTATGGCAGCGAGACGTGGACCACCTACGCAAGGCACGAAAGGAAACTCAACAGCTTCCACATGAGGTGCCTGCGACGCGTCCTGCATGTCGCCTGGCAGGATAAGGTTCCCAACACCGAGGTGCTGAAGCAAGCCAACATGAGCAGTTTGCATGCAGTTCTTAGTGAGAGACGCCTCAGGTGGCTCGGCCATGTCAAAAGAATGGATGCAGGCCGTATTCCCAAAGACCTCCTCTACGGCGAGCTAGCAGAAGGCCAGAGGATGACAGGGCGCCCAAAACTGTGGTTCAAATACATCTGCAAAAAGGACATGACACAATGCTCCATCAATCTCAACACATGGGAAGTTCAAGCAGACGACCGCCTAGCCTGGAGGCTCGCGGTCAGGCAAGGCACGTCACGCGCAGAGGCTGCGTGCAACGAGGAGGCGGTCCAGAAAAGTTCGAGGCGGAAGCAGCGTCAACAGCAGCAACAACAGCCATCTGCCTTCACCTGTAACAAGTGCGGCAGGGATTGTCACTCCCGAGTCGGACTGCACAGCCATTCTCGGCGGTGTAGATAGACTCTCAGGAAGCTACGCCATCGTCTCTCGAGATGGACGGCTGCCGATGATGAATATAAATCTGTATAGTAATTAAGACAGTGTGGTATACACAGAAGTTTACATACATACTTAAACTACACAGAGTTCAGTCAAAGACTCACACATACATACTTAATTGACTTGTAATAAAGGAACATAAGCAATTCAATGGACAAAGGATAACATTTTCAACAAATTGAACTAAAGAAATTTGACAGCTATATGAGGAAGGAAGGAAGGAAGGAAGGAAGGAAGGAAGGAAGGAAGGAAGGGAGGAAGGGGGAAGGAGGGAAAAAGAAAAAAGGAAAGAAAGAAAGGAAAAGAAAGTAAAGAAAGAAAGAAAGAGAAAGAAAGAAAAAGAAAGAAAGGAAAGAAGGAAGAAAGAAAGGAAGGAAGAAAGAAAGGAAGAAAGAAAGAAAGAAAGAAAGAAAGAGAAAGAGAAAAAGAAAGAAAGAAAGGAAAGATGGAAGGAAGGAAGGAAAGAAGGAAGGAAGGAAGAAAGAAAGGAAGGAAGAATGGAAGAAAGAAAGAAGGAAGAAAGAAAGAAAGAAAGAAAGAAAGAAAGGAAGGAAGGAAGGAAGGAAGGAAGGAAGGAAGGAAGAAAGGAAGAAAGAAAGAAAGAAAGAAAAAGAAAGAAAGAAAAAGAAAGAAAGGAAGGAAGGAAGGAAGGAAAAAAGGTGGAGGGAGAGAGGAAGGAGAAGGAGGGAAAAAGAATAAGGAAGGGGAGGGGAGAAGAGGAAGGAAAAATAAAAAGTCAACCTATACTTTTCACATTATACAAAAATTAACTCAAAATTGATTATAGACAGAAACATAAAACCTAAAATCTCAAATCTCTGAAGTAAAACATAACAAAATATTTTTGACTTTAGATTTAGCAAATATATCTTAGATATGACACCAGTATCATAATCCATAAAAGTAATGTATAAATTGGACTTCATCAAAATTGAGAACTACCTGTAAGAGCATGGTTAAGAAAATAAAAATGAAAAGCTACAAAATTATATATATATAATATCTGAAAAATACATATCCGATAAAGGACTTTTACCCAGGATATACAAAAATGCTTAAAATTCAATAAGAGAATAAAATATCAAATTAGAAACAGAAAAGGACTTGAATATACATGAATAGACACTTCATCAAAGAAAATAAATGAATGGCAAATAAACACATGAAAACACACTCAAGATCATTAGGCATTAAGAAAAACCAAATTACATCTATAAAGATTTGCCACTGTAATGTATTAGAATGAATAACATTTTCTTAAAAAAATTGAAAATACAAAATGCTGGGGAAGAATTTCTCATCATACTTTTGCAAATGCTAAATGCTACAGACATTTTAGAAAACATTTTGTCATTGTCTTATAATGCTAAACCTTTACTTATCTTGTGATCCAGCAATCACACTCTCTGCATCTACATAAGAGAAATGACTTGTATACAAATGTTTATCGTGACTTTATTCATAATTACTTAAACCTGGAAACAATCCAAATAGACTTCAACTATGAATGAATAAACAAAATGTGGTACAGTCATGCATATTCAAAACAAAAGAAAATTACTGATACACACAACAATATATGTTTATTGTTGTAAATAAAAGAACCCATATTCAAAAGATACATAGTACATGATTGCATTTATATAACATCTGTACAAGGTAGATTTGTAGTAACAGAAAATGAATCTGTGGATGCCAGAGGCTGACATTTAGGGAAGGGGTTGACTCAAAGGAACATCACGAAGGTTTGTGGCAGTAATTACACACTTGCATCAATTTGTCCAAACCATCAAATTCTACACCAAAAATATAAATTCTATTTTTTTAAATAATTAATTAAATATATTAAAATAAAATATAGATCAGTGATTAAATCTCTCTTTTGGATATTTTATTTTAACTGATCTGGATATTATAGTGCCCAAGCATTAAGTTTTGTCTTGTTTTTAACTCTCTTCTCTATTGATTTTCACAAGAATGCAAGGGGCGCTATTATTTTTTAATTGTCCTTCATGAATACTATATTAGAATCTCCAGAGCCCACTTTTGGAAACCAATTTAGGAAGGTGATTTTAGGGGACACTACAAAGACCCCTGAGCTGAAAGTCAGAAAGCCTGTGTTTGTAATTCTGACTCTGTCACCTTGCTGTCTGTTCTTGGCAGCGTGGTGGGATACTTGCTCTGTTTATAACAAGAGAGGTTTGACCTTGTGATAGCTACACCCTCTTCCACCTCAAGATTGTAGCTGTAGCTTACCCTTAATTTGGTGTATGGCTTTCAGATAGTCACTTTAATTCTTCTGAGCCTCAAATTCTTTAACAGTTAATTTGGAAATAACATAAAAGAGTAAAGTGAAAACCATATACTCCCTCTCTCTGTGATCTTACCAGTCAATAAAATAGAAACTTCCATTTTCTTAAAAAATAATCAGTGGAAACCACTAAATACCATCTCTCCACTTTTCAGTGACTTTTCCCCACAGGAGTAGGAATGATGTATCTAGCTGCTAAAATGGCAAGACTGGCAAATTAGTCATCTACATTTTTTCTATTGATTGTAATGAAGGTAATATGCTAAAGGTCACTAATAAAGGGAATCCTTCCTCTCATGGGCTCTGTGCTCCCACCTACACAAACCTATCCCCCCCACAGGCAGGTCTGAAGTTGCAGGTGGGGGTGGTAGTTAAGAAGTGTTCAGAAGTCTGTTTTGACCACAAAGAATAGAGGAAAAATAACTGCATAATAATTGCATTTCTAGGGATGAAAAGAGCTGTGAGTTGTAACATTTCCTGATTTCTAAAGGGTAAATAGTCTCACTGTGACTGATTTCAAGCAATGAAAAAAAAATGTCCCTGAAAGCTGAGTTGTGAAGAGATGCATAATTGGCTCTTGGGAACCAGTACTAGTTAGTGTCTGTAACACAGCACCAGCTGAAGATCTAAATCTTGAGTTCAGTCAATTTTACAAGCAATAAAGCAGGTACTTGGGAACAAATCACACCAATACTATTTCTCACCAGATTCACAAATATGCAAAAGCTTGACAATATACTATGTTGGTGAGGCTGTGCTATTAATTGTTGCTGGGAGTGCAAAACAGTATTAACCCATATTGAGGAAACTTGAACTATATCTGTGATGAATATAAGTATTGAACCTTAAGTAATCAAACTTCTTTACAGTGAATGGAAGTTTGTTACTGAACAGGATATTCATGTACCACAAAGATCACTTTTTAAATTATAAATAGAAACAGTTACCTTTAAAATGGAATATATACATATATGCAATCTGTATGACTTTTTGAATTTGTTTTGTGAATATAACATTAGTATTGTAGTCATGTAGAAGAATATATTTTTGTCTTAGGAGAATCACAGAAATAAGGGTGAGAAGTCATGATGTCTGAACTTTTTTTTTTTAAGAGAGAGAGAGAGAGGGAGGAAAAAAGGGAGAGAGAGAGAGAGAGAGAGAGAGAGAGAGAAATTGAGAGAGAAAGAGAGAGAGAGAAAGATATCAGTTTGTTGTTTTACTTATTTATGCATTCATTGGTTGATTCTTATATATGCCCTGACCAAGGATTGAACCCACTACCATGGTGCATTGGGATGACATTCCAACCAACTGAAATACTCATCCAGGGTGCAATTTACTTTTAAGTGACTCAGAAAGATAACATTAATATATATAAATGAGATAATAAAATAAATGAGAGATATAGCAAAAATAGCAATTTGTTAATAATTAGTGAACAAAAGTAAAATGGTGTACATTTAACTACTCTTAAATATTTAGTAATTTTGATACTTTTCAGTATAAGTTAAAAAAAATAAAGTTGTCAAATAAAAATATAATTGAACTTGAGATCAAATAGAAGTACATACAGCAGTACCTGAGTATCCTCAGGGGATTGGATCCAGGAACTTCTCCTTCTTCCCCCAGGATACCAAAATCCCTGGATGCTCAAGTCCCTTATAAAAATGGCATAGTATAGTGCATACAATCAGCCCTCCACAGCTTTGGATTTCCAACGGTGTACTAAAAATACTGTTTTTGTTCTGAGGTTGGTTGAATCCGCAAATATGAAACTTGTGGATACAGATGGCTGACTGTACATATAAGTATGTTTTTTGTTGCAGCATTGGTGCAATGAAATGTTGTAAACAAACTCAATTTCAATATTAGAAATGCTATTGAATGATTTATGACTTCTATATGATGGATACAGTAGATAAAGTAATGATACAGATTTTTTATATTTAACGTAATGCCCTTTGGGTACTGGGAATTAACTAATCTAAATCTTTTTCTTTCCCCATATCTCTTTTCTCTGTTTTATTTTTTTTTTCCTGAAATGTTTAAATTTTGCCAGCAAAATTTAGAAATTGAAATCCATAAAATATAGCAAATCTGAAAAAATATTTTAAAACATAAAATGTAGGTTCTTTTAAAATTGATTTTAGAGGGAGAGAGGAAGGGTGAAATGCGAGAGAGAGAGACAGAGAGAGAGAGAGACAGAGAAAGATCAATTTCTTTTCCCACTTATTTATGTGTTCATTGGTTGATTCTTGTATGTGCTCTGACCGGGGATCAAACCTTCAACCTCCCTGTATCAGGACAATGCTCTAACCAACTAAGCTACTTAGCCAGGAAAACATTAGGTTCTCAATGTCTATTAGATATATAAAAATATTCTTCTTGACTGAGATTCCAAGTCTCTTGAAGAAATTTACTATGTCTTCTACAATATGAATGCTTCTAAGTGTGTATTTTTTCTAGAGTCTATTTGTTGCAAAGTTTCCTCTCCAGAGCCGAAATATTTACATATTTCATATATAAGTATTTTCTTAGTTTTAATTATCTGCTCAGTATTTATTATATGCACTTAAAATCAGTTTTTTAAAGAATTTTTTTTCAGAGACATAGTGGTATTTTACTAGTGAAAATAAGATCTAGGTGTCAGTAAAATAAAATTATTTTTTAATGAACATGCAAGTGAATTTTTTAAGAAATCAGAATATTTCTTACTTTTTACACCTATAAAAACATTACACTTTCTTTTTGTGTGTACATTATATCTAAAATCCCATCAAGAGTTATATATAAAGGCAATTTAAATAGTACAACAATGGGAGAAAATATGCTGATGCATATAAATTGCATAAAAATTATATAGATGACCTAATAAGAAAGATTGCTTATTACAGTTATTTTATTGCAAAATACTATGAATCCCTTTTGTTGCAGATTATTTTATGCAAAATATTAAGCTGTCATTCATCCCCTATAGAGAATCAAGTGTCTTTTTAAAGGTTTTCTCTCTTATGCTCCTTTTTTTTTTTTTAATGTAATGATTCTGTGATACCAGACACTTCACAAACCACAGCTATAAACTATCTTTGGTAGATCCAAATCTATACTTTGGGAATGAGAATATGCCCTGACCTCTTGCTGTCTTCTGTGATAAATTTAGGACTTTGTGTATCATACTGTTATCTTGAACACAACTCTGTTTTCATACTTTCTAAATCCCTGGATTATTTTCAAAGCATCAGAACAGTTGAAACTCAAAACCTTTGAAATGGTCCTCTGAGGGATAAGTCCCATATACCTTTAGTGCCTCATACAATAATCTCCCTGATGTTCTGATGTTCTTTGGGCTCACCAGAAATAGAATCATCATCATAATAAAGCCTCTTGGATCAGGAGGCAGTGTAGGGAGCAAGGTCAGGAATGTAGAGCTTGTGGGGCTCTCACTGATGGCTCTTAAAACTGTTCCACTGCCCCAAGCTGCAGACTTTGCAACTGGTGCTGTGCTTCCTCTGCTGGAAGCAATGAACTCCAGCCTGACTCCCCGTGGCACCATCTGAGAGCACAAAGTGCTTGTCTCTGCTCCCTGGACTGAGCAGAAGGATCAGCAAAGCTCTACAGGAGCCAAAACAAATTTCCCTGCAGACCAAAATCTTTCCACTGAGGAAGAAGAGTGAAACATTAGAACAAGAATTTGCAAAGACCTGGCTAATTGGCCCTGGCTGGTTTAGCTCAGTGGATTGAGCGTCGGCCTGCGAGCTAAGTGTCGCTGGTTCGATCTTCCAGTCAGGGCACATCAGAGAAGGAAAACTCTGACTCCAAAAAACCTCCGCTGCCTTGCGGCATACCTCTTCAGGGGAAAGGCTAAGGGAGTAAACCCCGACAGAAAATCCGGAGCCGGAGTCCCTAAGGCGGTTTGACGTTGTAGTCAACACCGGCAACTCCTGCGGCGCACCTGAAGCCAAGCTGTATTGACTCCGTCTTTCCCTTGGATCCTTCAGCTGCGAAGAGAGGGGGGGTCTGCTGCATGGGCAACAGCAGACCCTCCATATCACCCTGCCCAGGCTCTGTAGCTTCAGCACGGGAGGAGACAGATACCGTGTCACTCCCGGGTCGGACTGCACAGCCATTCTCGGCGGTGCAGATAGACTCTTAGGAAGCTACACCATCGTCTCTCGAGACGGACGGCTGCCGACGACTATTCAAGACAGTTCTGATGGTCAATTTCTTTTAAGAGTCGTTAGGACATAGGGCAAAGAACTTTGGGCTCGGATTATAAAGAGCAGGGTTCAAATTGATTCAAATCCCAGTGACCCAATAACAAATATTTAACATATTTGTAAAAATAACTATAATCACTAACTGACAGGTTTGTTGTGAAAACTATAAAAGATAATGAAGAGGTTGGTTAAAATAAACAGTTTTAAAAATGGGGCAAAAGCATAATCAGAATCCCACCAAAGCAGATATATAGATGGCAAATAAGCATATGAAAAGATGCTCCACATCATAGATCATCAGAAAAATGCAAATCCAAACAACAATGAGATATCACTACACAACTATTGGAATGGCCAAATCCCAGAACACTGAAAACACCAAACGCTGACAAGGATGCAGAGCAGCAAGAACTCGCATGTACTCCTGGCAAGAAACCAAAATGGCACAGCCGCTCTGGAAGACAGTTTGGTATTTCCATATAAAACTAAGCATATCTATATCATAACATCCCACATTTACACTCCTTGATATTTACCCAAAGCAGTTGGAAACTTACATCCACACAAAAACCTATACACAAATGCTTTTAGCAATTTTATTCATAACTGCTAAAACTTGAAAGCAATGAAGATATGCTTCAGTAGGTGAATAGATAAATAAACTGTGGTACACCCAGACAATGGTAAATTATTCAACTATAAAAATAAACGACCTATCAAGCCATAAAAAGAAATAAAAGGAACAAATACATATTACTAAGTGAAAGAGACCAATATGAAAAGGCTACATAGTATATGATTTCAACTATATGACATTCTGGAAAAGGCAAATCAATAGAATAAAAAGATCAGTGTTCACCAGAGGTTGAGGGAATGGGGAGGAATGAATAGGTGTGCCACAGAGGATTTTTAGGACAGAGAAAATACTCTCTATGATATTATAATGATAGATATATTTCTGAAATAAGAATAAAAATCATTAAAATACTTTCCATTCACTGGCACTTAATGTCTGTTTTGTCCTATACTAGGTTTTTCATGTACATTTTCTCATTATCACCACGATTCTAAGGTGCATAGGTATTATTAAACACCTTCAATGGAAGAAGAGCTTGATGTCTGGAGGAAATAACTTTCCCAAGTTCTCATCTCATTAACTGGCAGAACTGAAGCAAATCTCTGAATCTACATTTCAAACTGTTACCCAGTAGGTGAAGGATACTGTTGACATAAAATATTGGAGTAAAAGACTTAAAAAGTGTTTTTAAATTTGATCTTCACCCAAGGATATGTTTATTAATTTTAAAGAGAGGGGCAGGGTAAGAGGGATGGGGAGATAGGGAGAGAGAGAGAAAGAAACAGAGAAACATTGATCAGTTGTATCTCATACATGCCCAGGCTGGGGATTGAACCTGCAATCTAGGTACATGCCCTGACCAGAATCAAACCTTTAGGTTTACAGGACAACACTCCAACCAATTGAACCACCTGGCCAGGGCTGAAGGAGACCTTTTAATGGTTCATGAATTAAAACTCACTTCAAAGGATAAAGTAGAGAAAATTATTTTAACCAAATTATAGATTTTGATAATAACAATAGCTTGAATCTGAATGTTAACTATAGTAGACACTCTGCTGAGTAGTTTATATACTTTCCTCCTTTAAGTCTCACAATCCTTCACGTCTTTGTGGCTAAATAAAGTTAATTGGGGAGACATGGAGATACACTACCCAGAGTTCTTTTCAAGCAAGAACTTCCTTCTATCCAGGTGTAAAGATTGAGATTGGCAACCTCCAACTGTCAGCTGCTTTGAGTCGGCCCTGCTGCTGACAGTTGCTTATCCCAAGATCACACCCTTCCAAGGACAGTCATCCTTGAGTGACTGAGAAAGATGTTCATATTGAGTTTTTGTCCGTGCATAGGACACACTGATGCACAGTCATTTCTACAGAGCCCTGAATAGAGTTGGCCAAGACTTTGCCAGGCCTGCATCTCTATTTGATTTCTTAGCCTGACCTACCCTGCGCTCTCCCACCCCCATTCCTCATCCTCTCTTCTTTTCACAGGCATTGATCCCTGGTAAACATCGTACACCCCAAACTCTCTCAGAATTTGCTTCCAAGGAGCTCAGGATGCAACAACTGACAATACTCAAAATGTATTTGGAATTTTTGTTAAACCATAAAAAACAACTTTTTATAACTTGATTATGTTAGAAAAAACATAAATTTATCATTGAGGTTGGCTGACAAAATACAGTAGTTTAATATGTGGGCCTTATATGATAGTTGCATAATTGTTTATTTATTCAAGATGCAGTCCTTTACTACTTCTTATTCATCAGAAACTATATTAGACATCAAGGTTAAAACACAAACCAAGATTGCCATTGAAGATACAAAAGCAAATATAGTAAAAAGTGGAGTATTTAAAAGTATGTGAAGAACTTAATAAGAATATTCTGCAGGAGAGGTTGTGAAGGATTCCTCCAAACCATCCAGTTAAGTGTGGGTTTTAAAGGATTAGTAAAATAGTAAAATCTATCCATATATACAAATTTAAAAGATTTTAGCTTAAATTCTGAATATACTTTTATATTTAAATTAAAAAAATACGTTCCAAACAATGGTAGCAGCATTAGAATAAGTACATTATATCTTAAAGTGACTGTTATTAATAGAAAGTACTTTTTGGCATATATATATTTTTAAATATTTGGCCTCCCACAGCACTTCCATTAAAGTATGTGTCATATACTCTGGAACAGCAATTTTCAACCGGTGTGCCACAACAATTTTTAAAACATGCAGTACATGATTATTTAATGAGGGGCACTGACCTCTTTTGCCTTAGATTGTCAAATAAAAAATTGACAACAGCCAACATAACCATAGTCATCCAGTGTGAATGAATTAACAGTATACCTATTTTATTGTCATGTTGACAAAAATATATTTTGAAGTGAGATGCAGAATTTTAGTAAGTAGTTTATGTGTGCCAAGAGATGAAAAGGGTTGAAAATCACTGCTTTAGACTGTTAACTATGATATGCATACAGTTGTGTTAAGATACTATCCTCTAAGTTGTTACACTATATACTCTGTCTTCCCAGTTAAATAATGAAGTTCTTTGGGGCATGTGTTGCCTATGGGTTGTATGTAGAAGCAAGAGAACTGTTTTAAAGGAGAGAGAGCCTGGGCTGACCCTAAGTAGCTTTCACTACATCCCTCTGTGCTAATTAAGGGTTGAAGAATAACATCATGATTCATTCTACCCATTAAAGTTCTGCTTCAAATATAAGTTATTCAGATTCTGTGAACAATGAGAGCGCTTGGCCTCTGATCATTCCGCCATGAATCTTTGCTGTACTTTTTTTTTTCCTTTCTCTCCTGCCTACTGCTCAATAAGTGCCTTTACTAGTAAAAGTAGCCTGCTTTTGTCATTACTGTTCTTTCAAGGCTGAGGAAAAGAGATTGAAATCTCAACTTTGACGCCCCATCTCTTCCAACTCAAAACGCCTCTTCTTTAATTACAGCCTCTGTTCTTGGAAGACTGTACTGATAGTAGTTCTTTGACCCTCAATTTTTCAATTTCTTATCCAAAGCCAACCTCATCTCAAGTTCAAGAATTTATGGGCACAGGAGATGACATATGGAATTAAACTCTTGATGAATTTTTAACAGCGACTTGCCTTTTGCAATAGCCAAGCCTATCTGTCAGGAGGGAATGTGGTTCCTTGTCCAGTTGGGTATCTTGCTTTCTCTCTGGCAAGTTCTCTTTGACCCATCCTGTCCTTCATCCCTCACCACCCCCCACCCAAAACACCACCAACCATGGTGAAGAGGATTCATTCACCTTTTTCAATAGCCTCAAATGTTAGAGGTTAAAAAACCATGAAACTCTTTAAAAAAATTAACGGTAACCAACATAAAATAAAATAAAACATTTTGGAATGCTGAACATGACTGGATGCCATCTCTTCCCCGCGTTGCCTTCTGAAATTTGTTGTTGTTGTTCAAGCTGTTGTACTTGTTCAAAGAACAACCTATACCCACGTGTGCACTCCTCTAGCATTCTCTCTAAACTTGTCTCCTTGGAAAGACTGATCATGTTGTTTTTCTTCATTTTGCTTCTCTATGTTTTATTTTGGAGATGCCAATAACCTCTCTCCTTTACATAGTTAAGTAATCCTCATTTGGTCCACCTTCTCATCACCTGTGAAGCATAGCTTCTTTAAACATATTACTCTTCCTTGGACTTCGTCCAGATTTCCTGATTGGCTTCAGGAGAACTTTTCTCTTGAAAGAGTTTCAGGAATAGTAAAACCATACCAGCAAAGAGCAGTTTAACAAATGCATTATCTACCATTTAGGAAATTATTTTATAATTGACAATTACCTTAAGTGAAAAATGATATTTTAAGTATTTATAAATATTACTTCAGGATATATATTCAAATTCATAGAATTTCATAATCTACCTGCTTACTCAGAATTACAAGGACCAATTTATTATTATGAGGTGCAGAGGCACTTAAACTGTCAACCCAGTTTCTCACAAAGTTTTCTCTTGTAATGATAAATATAGGATATTTTTGAAACAAGCACCAGCCTCAATTTATTTCTTTTTGAGAGTAGGGCTATAGTATTAGTTTTTCTAAGATTTGAAGAATTTCTTTTTAAAGATGACATTTTTTTTGCTACTGTATCACTACACGTAACACAAATTTAATATTTCATTATTATTAGCCTAAAATAATTAGAACACCAGAACTAAGTTTGAATGCAAGTTTAAATCCATGTATATTTATATAGTATGTAGTAGGAGCAGGTTACATTTAGCTTGGCTGGGCATACAGATTTTAGGTCATATCTCCTACACTCAAATATTCTCTTTCTTCTGTAATTTAACATTGCAGAGACAGAGCTTTCCCCTTTTGGAAGATAGGAAGGTTTTTGTTTTTGTTAAATTGATTCTTTGTTTTTGCTTTATTTTCACTGAATACTTGCAGGATCTTCCTTTTAAAAAAACTCTGGAAACTCAAAAATTTCATCTTCACATGTCTAGGTATATGTTGTTTTAATAAACATTATGTTGGCTGGTTTGATCTATAAATCCAGATCCTCCATTTACCTAATATTTTCTATCTGCTATATTTTCATTGTTTACTTCTTGGTTGCATTGTTGAGTGTCAACCTAGATGACTTCACTTTAATCACTTTCATCATTGTTTGGTGTTCTTTGAATTCTCTGAAATATTATCTTAAATATCTCTAGTGTTTTTAAAATTATAACTGATTTGGCCTTGTGTAGTCTAGATTCTCTTCTCAATTTAAATATTGTTGTAGCACCGTTTCTTCAATTTTCTTTTTAAATTTATACTTTCATGCAGCATGTTGTATTATCCTCTAATTTTCCTTTTAAATTAATTTAAATTGTGGTAAAAATACATAATATAACATTTACTATCTTAATCATTTCTAAGTATACATTTTAATAGTGTTAAGTATATTCCCATTTTGTGCAACCAATCACCACGACTTTTTCACCTTGCAAAACTGAAACTCCATACCCATTGAACAATTCCCCCTTCCCCCAAACTCTAGTCCCTAACAACTACCATTCTGCTTTCTGTTTCTATAACTGACTACTCTGCATGAAGTAATACACTATTTGACTTTTTGTGACTGGCCTATTTTACTCAACATAATGTCTTTAAGGTTCATCCATATTGTAGCATGTGTCAGAAATTTATTCCTTTAAGAGATGAATAAATATTCCATTGTGTGTCTGTACCACATGTATTTATCCATTTTTCCATGATGGATATTTGAATTGCTTCTACCTCTTGCCTATTGTGAATAGTACTTCTATGAACATAAGTACACTATTTGATTAATATTCTTGAGAATTTAAATTGTTTTCCCAAACATTTTTGCTTGGTTAAATGTTACAAAATATAGTCTCACAGGCTCTGAATATATATACATATACTTCAATGTAATAGCATTTTTTATTGATCTACCTCCCCCGACCCCGTTTAATTATCTTTGAATAAGTACAGGTCTACCAAATATTCTCAATGACTGGATTCTCAGCAGGTCTCTTCCCTATAATATGAAAAACTTTGTTACTTTCTTTTAGGAAGTCTGCGGTAGTATCTGCAGATACAGTTTTATAATACCAGTTCAATGACTCAGTAGCCTGAGGTAGTTGGTAAGGAAGCACAGAACTTTGTCTTGTAAACTCTTACCCTTTGATTATTTAAACCACTGAAGGAGGAACTTATTTTCATTATTTTTTTCCCACTTTGTATCCCTTCAGGCATATGATATAATTATGTGTAGTCTTTTTCCTAAAATTTCTTCACCCACATGTGAGGGATTGACCTAAAGCAGCTGTGTAGATTTTCTGCGGTTTTAGAAAGTGCTCCTTTCTTTGAAGTAAAATAAAAATTACATCTTATCCACATTGTAATCAGTTGTGTACTTGCCCACCTGAAAAACACAGTTTAGATCAGTCCAAATTCCATGTTTGAAAGAATACCTAAATATGGAAGCTACTTTTAGCTACTTAGGATGAAAATGAAGTTCCTTAGCATGAATAATTTTATGACAGTTAACCTAGAACTTCCAAGGTAATTAAAACCTTGTCATAAATAGTTGAAAATCTTGGAAACTAATAAGAAGTGCTTTACAGCTTTAAGGTACAAGTGACTTTTAGTCCTGTTTTTCATCAAATTAAATTAAAGTAGTTTAGAGAACCCACTTGTAAGACAGTGCCACTATTGAATGTTGGTCCTCTACCATCAGACCTGCTGGTTGATAACATTTTGGAGTCGTGTTCCCAGGACACACTGGCATTGTCCATGACAGAAGACTATTGTATAGACTCTGCTCCCTGAGTCTTTGCTCACCCAGCTGTGCCTGCTGGTTTCCCTAGGAACTAACCTTTAGTGCCCACCCTTGCTTAAACCCACAGCCATTTTCCTCACTGAAACAGAATTAGCTTAAGGGTCTATTCTAAAATAACCTCCATGATTCTCTGCCTTTCCAGGCTCTGAAAACCCAACCAGCATACAGTTGATTGCTTTCCTTTTAGCCCCAGTAAATTAAGAAGGTGATTCCATTTAATCCAAGCAAAAGAGAGTCTTAGAAGATTGCTTTCCAACTTAACAATTTCTTTCCTATAACCTTAGACTGTTAATCACAAAATTTAATGTTGTCCTGTGCTGACGGAGGTTGAAATGCCTCCATAAAGGAAAGAAAAGTGACTCTTTTTTGTTTGTTTGCTTGTTTTGTTTTTTTGGGATGGAAGTGGTGGTGGAAGGATTAGGAGGAAATTTCCATGCATTAACAGTGATTTTAGCCAAAGACACTTCTTGTCACTTTTTCACCTATAGCAGGGGTGGGGGGGGAGCAGTCTAATGCATACGTATTTATTTAAGATGATTATCTTTATATGTAAATAAAGTACTATCATGTTATTTGAGTGACATAGCAAAAATCTCCTAAGTGAAACTTAATAATTGACTACAGAATGTTCATGATTATTTTATATTATTTAAGGCTCAGTATACCTTTAAAGAGATCTCTTATAGAATGAAGGCACCCCTGTATAAATAGTAGTGGTATTAGTGCTAGTAGAATAGAACTTTGATGATTCTTTCTTTTGGAACAATAGAAATTAATTGTTTCATGGAGTCATACCCTAAACAATACTCTGAAGGTGATGGTGAGGTACCTTCCATGCCTCCAAAAGGAAGCCAGGATATCTTATTTTGATCCAGACCATAATATGTGAACATAAGTGGAATTAGACACTTCCCCTGAAAATCTCAGTTAAGCATCACAATAATCTTGTGGGGCAGATAACAGTATACCAATTCACATGTTAGAAAAAAGTCTTAAAGACATCAAGTAACTTGCCATGGTTCATTCAACTTGTAATTGGTTTAGACAGTGTTCAAACATTGGTCAAGTTGATCACCAAGTTTATGTCTTTCATGCTATACATTTTAACATGAGAAATACTTCTGTTAAATATAATAACTGAAAATTCTTATCCCTTTGTGTTTTATAAACTGCTCTCTTAAAAATTATTAAATTTTCACGACAATTGTATGAGGTTTCTAGGACTAGTATTAGCCCCATTTCTCAGATAAAGAAAATCAGTGACTTGACTGACATCGCTTAGCTAGTAAAGAGGGGAAGACCAAGTCTAGCTGCTACCAAAATCTATTTATCATCACACTTGACATACCTGGTGCCACACAGGGCTTCTAGAAAGAGAGATAGCAGTGCCAGAGAATTGGATAGCTCAGGCTAGGACACCCAGAAAAGGTCAGAGGGAATTGCATGAAATGAAAGAGATGGGAAATCATTTTGCTTACAATTTATCTAGTCAAATATAGTGCAATTTATTTTTAAAACTGGACATATGATACAACTAAACCATCAAAGCAACTAAAATAAAATATTTGGGGACATGAAACAACCATAGTAAGTCTGCCAAACAAGAAAGGATAAAATAAAGCCTGAAACTGTCTCTTTTGAGCTATAAAAACATAAAAGAATCATAACTATAAAATATATCTTAGGTTTTTCACAACTTCAATTATAATTCTGTTCCACCATTTTCACTCAGCACTGTTTTAGGACAGAGACATTAGAACAAGATGGTATTCCTGACACAGGTTTGCACGTTAAGCAAAGCATTCTTTGGAATTATTTTTATTTATTTTTTTCATTTTATATAGCTATTTGTGTGTGTGTGTGTGTGTGTGTGTGTGACTCTGCCATGCCTTGAAAGCAATGACAAGCCATTTGACTACAAGTGCTCAGGATCTGTTCCCCAGTTTAGTGGGCAGGACAGTCAATTGTTTTTCTTCACATTATAAAATGTGTTTCATTAACTTGGAGAACAGTAGCCACTGCAATACTCCAACTCACCCTTCTGCAAAAATAAAGGAAGGCAATGAGGCATATGTGTTTCATAGTTGAGAAGTAGCTGAACAAATAGAATGTCATGGTTATCAGACCTAGAAAAATCAGGTTTACCTTTTACTGGGATTCAGTAGACATTTAACAAGCTTTGCCACCTTTCCAGCCAACCACTAACACCTTACACACAAAGAGAAACAAAAATCACCAAGTATGTTTTGAGAAATACTTATTTAAAAGGCCATCAGAAAAGAAAATATAAAATGGGGCCAGCCCTTGATCCTTCAGGATCTATTATCTCAGTCAGTGAATTCAGTCTGTAGCATTTATGAAGAGAATGAGTTTACTTTTCTGCTTCACACTCTTCCTCACTGCAAAAGTCAAAAAGAGCTTGTTATGGCTGTGGCACTACAATGTCCAAGTTCACAATCATTAAGACTAACTATTGGCTTCCTTCTCCACCATTCATCTAGTCAGATTCCCATAAGGCCACTCCTGACCTCCATGCTGCCAAGTCCAATTAACACCTCTCTGTTCCTTAGTGCACTCTTAGTGCCAAACTATTATCCTAGTTGTCCTCCATTCTTTCTAATGGTTCATTCTCAGCTGCCTTTGCCAGCTCTTCTCATCCCAAATAATAAATACTAAAATTACTTGGGATGTATTCTTGGCCTTAAATTGTCATTTACAATCTTGAATCTTTTCTCTTGTAAAATCATAATTTGCATGATTCACAGCCCATTCAAACCCAATTCTTGGTCTCCTAGGAGCCTCCTCCTATTGTTTGCTTCCTACTTTGATCATCTCAGTAAGTGGCAATTTCATCTATATATTACTGAATTCCAAAACCCCACATCCATTCCATTGCCTGTGTCTTTCATTCTACACACAAGATATTTCTTTAACCAGTTGTCTTCACCTCCATTGCACCTACACTGTTACACTTCTAGTCTAGACAACAGGGAAAGCCTTTTATTTGGACACACTGCTTAAATTCCCTCACCATTTAGCAGCCTGAGATGTTTTTATAAAGTACAATTCATATCACTCCCCTTTCCTCCCATACTAAAACTTCGATATGCAATCATCTCCTCTGCCCCTTCTCCTGGATGACTCCAAATCACCTTTTTTCTCATATTAAATCTTACTTCTTCAGAAAGACGTTTGCTGACATCACAGTATAAATGAAATCCTTCTCATTATCATATTTCATAAATCCTTTGTGATACTTAAAATATAATATAAAATGATGTTAAATTATACTTACCTTGAAAATTCAGCTGAAGACTAAGATTGAGAATAATAGAACTGTAACCCCACATTCTCAAGAGGGTTGCAGGACTTACTAAAAGGTATTCATATTAATTCTTCAACCATCAACCCTCATCATCAAAGTCTAGGGAAAAAAAGAAGGGGAATAAAGATTTAAGACTCATTGAGCAGTGATTCCATTCCTTCTTTACAAGGGAATAGAGTTTCTTTCACAACTCCCAAGTCAAAGGAAGGGTAAAAAGACCATTTGATAGCTTCCAAGATTAATGAGAATTTGGTAGTTTGAAAGCACTAAGCATTGCAATTCAACTGGATCATGAATAAAATATATTTATAGACTTTTTTTTTAGGAATAAGACATCTTTCTAATGATGATCAGATGAAACAAATAAAAATGTGAGCTGAAATAAGACTTTTTACAGTTGTGAGTAAAAGTGAAAAATCTATGTTCCCATATGAATCCTGGGTCTTGAGAAATGAGGCTTGGGAACTTTGAAAGCCAATGAAGCTAAACCTGACACTTAAAAAAAAAAAAAAGAACTATATTATTGTTATTCTGTTTCAGCTATCTCAATTTTCCCCCTTTGCCCTCCTCCACCCAGCCCACCTGCTCCTCCTACAATTATGCCCCACCCGGTTGTCCATGTCCATGGGTCATTCATGTATGTTCCTGGACTAGTCCCTTCCCCTTCTTTCCACCGATTCCCCTCCCCCAACCCCTCTGGTCACTGTCAGTCTGTTTCATGTTTCCATGTCTCTGATTCCATTTTGCTTATTAGTTTATTTCGTTCATTAGGTTCCTCTTATGGGTGAGATCATATGGTATTTGTCTTTCACCAACTGGCTTATTTCACTTAGCATAATATTCTCCAGCTCTATCCATGTTGTCACGAAAGGTAGGAGTTCTTTCTTTCTGCTATATAGTATTCCATTGTGTAAATGTATCACAGTTTTTTTTTTTTTCAGATTTAATGTGTTTTATTGATTAAAATATTACATTTGTGCCAATTTCCCTTCCCTCTGCTCGCCTCCACCCGGTGGCCCCCCTCCCTCCAGTTGTCCCCCCCTTTTAGATTATGTCCATTAGTTGTGCATACAGTTCCTCCCAACCTCTCTCCGTCTATTCCATTCCCTCCTACCTTGATCCCCAATTCCTATATCATCTCCCTCCCTTTCCCCATTCCCCCTCCCTGTTGACCTCCCCCCAATATGCTTCCCGTACCCACAGTTCCTTTTCCACTCTCGTTGCCTATTTAGTTTGCCTTTGTTTCATCTCCTTAGCTTCTGTTTTTTAAACCAGTCCCTTTAACATCTCATATAACAGTGGTTTGGATCTAATGAACTCTTTCAGTTTTATTTTGTCCTGGAAACACTTTCTCTGTCCTTCTATTCTGAATGACAATTTCGCTGGATAGAGTATTCGTGGTTGTAGGTTTTGGATTTTCATTACTTTGAATATTTCTTGCCAGTCCCTTCTTGCCTGTAGGGTTTCCCTTGAGAAGTCTGCTGATAGTCTAATTGGGAATTGGGACCCCTTTGTACATAATTCTTTTCTTCTCTCTTGCTGCTTTTAAGATTCTCTCTTTATCTTTAATTTTTGACATTTTGATTATAATGTGTCTTGGAGTGGTTCTCCCTGGGTCCAGTCTCTTGGGAACTCTCCTTGCTTCCTGGACCTGCAAGTCTATTCCCTTCCCCAAGTCTGGGAAGTTCTCCTTTATTATATTTTCACTCAATTTTTCAAGTTCTAGTTCATCTTCCTCACTCTCTGGCAAACCAATGATTCTTATGTTGGGCCTTTTATAGCTGTCCCAGAGGTTTCTGATCCTCTCATTGTTGCTTCCCATTTCCTCTCTCTGCATTGGTTGACTGCTTGTTCCTTCTCCATATTCCAGTTTGTTGAAATGAACTCTGGATTTTTTTTCCTCAGCATCTGTCTCGTATGCGGTTTTGTTCCTTTCGTTATGAAAGTTTTTCGCTTCTTTCTTATCTTTTTCCTGCTCTTTTGTGAATTCTGTAAGCCACCTGATAACAATGGCCCAGAACTGAGCCTCTGACAGGTTTCTTATCTGTTCATCTGTCAGGTTCTCTATCTGCTGCCTGGTGAGCTGTGCTACCGGGATTTCTATAGTTGTCTGCCACATTTTGACAGATGCGTTTTGTTTTCTTGGGCCGGCTGTAGGGGGCAGTGCCTGTGTACTCATAATGACCCAGCGACCGGCGCCGTTCGGCAGCCTTTCTTGCTGTGCCGTGGTGCTTTGTCGTCACAATCCAGCGACCAGTGGTGATCCGCGACCTATTTCGCAGCCCTGTGGCGCTTTCTTTGGGGGCGGGGGTCCAAGATGGATTCACACAGTTATTCAGCTAGGAGACCGGGATCCGTCCTCCCGCCCCCCTGGGCCTCACTGTTCAAGGCGATGTGGTGGCTGCTTTCCCCAGCGTTGGGGTCGCGAGCTGCCGGGGGTTCGACTGCAGCCGGGATTGTTCTCCCCGCCGCTGTCCCTGGTGCGACCGCAAACAGCGCCGCCCTCTTTTGCTCTTACCTGCCCAAAGGGCGCCGCTGGTTTATAACTTCATATGTTGGGCTTCCGTGTAGTTTTATTTTCTGGAATTTCTAGTTATCCTTTGTTTTGAAGTAGTTGTATTCCTCTCTAGTTGTAGAGGGAGACCTAGCGTGTCCGTCTAAGCCTCCATCTTGGCCGGAAGTCTGTATCACAGTTTTTTGATCCACACATTTGCTGATGGGCACTTAGGCTGTTTCTAGCACTTGACTATTGTAAATATCACTGCTATGAACATAGGGGTGCATAGGTTCATTTGAATTTGTGTTTCAGGATTCTTAAGGTATATTCCCAGCAGTGGACTCTCTGGGTCAAAAGGCAGTTCCATTTTTAGGTTTTTTGAGGAAATTCCATATTATTTTCCACAGTGACTGCACCGGTCTGCATTCCCCCCAACAGTGCACTAGTAATGTAAATATCAGAAGGCGCGTTCACCAGGGACATCCAATAAAACATTATACCACAGTTACACAGAGTCATGGACAGAGCTCAGACTGAACTCCGGCTTGTCTGACTCTGAGGTTATCATATCACCACAGTACAATGGCTTCTCAGTCATTATGTGGTGTGTTTCATATTATAACTTGAAAATCTAGTAATAATAAGGGATAAGAGAAGAAAGAAAAAATCTTCCCCCAACTACTACCATTTCCTTGTTTCCTAAAATTCTGCTATCTTGATGAGTGGCTTAAATATATTTCTCATATCATGTCTAGCCAGGGTGGACCCTAGGCTCATATTTTCTTAAAATTCTAGTAATTGTGCTCCCCTTTCCTGTGTTTTTTATGCCTCTATTTCTATTACCCTAAACTCTGTAGCTGGAAGAGATGAGGGGTGATTTTCCCTTGGTGCAGGACTCTTCTCGCTCACATCCCCTGCATATCAGTAACCTGTGCAAGTGCATGTTAGTGCACAAAAGCACACACACAGAATAGTATTTGGTATTCAAGCACGTACACAGTTTAGTATTTGGTATTCAAAGAACCACTTTATTAGATTTGTACATTTTCTAACTACATGGTTGTAATATTTCCACTCTACAAAGACCTTAGAAGTGTTAAACTTAATGCTTATAACATTACTGCATAAGATTATTTCTAAGGCTATACTTAAAGTAGCTTTATTGAATTGACTTAAATATACTATGTTTAAAATTTGTGTAAGGGAGAGCAAATGTTCCAAGAAAGGAGAAGGAGAATGTAAAGCCACTCATAAAGGTACTATCTACATATGAATTAATAAATAAAGGAAATGGTATGGGGTGAATTTCAGCAAAAGCTAGACAATGACGTGATATATTCTAGCAAACCCTAAATTTAGAATATAAGAAAATGAGGCAGAATTCTGACAAGATTAGGTAGTATTTGATAATTTTTTAAATGTGAAAGACATTAATGGAAGCAAAGTATGGAACAGTTTATAAACTTAAGATAAAACTTTGAGCTTTATGAACATGTCACATTAGGAATGTTAAGAATTTTGCTTTAATTGTCATGCACTTAGCCTCAGTATACCCTTGAAAAAAATATAAAGTTTTCGCTATTCATTTTCCTTTCTGTAATGTTGGCATTCCCACAGTGACACTGAGTATAACAATTACATAGATTCATATTTGACTTGCATGTCAAAGATCATGCAATATGCTTCTTAAAATAATAATTACATAACATTTAAGTCTAGTACAACACATTTAGATTTTATGATAAGTTGTTTCAAATAAAGTAATTAGCATTATAGCTTCTTCCTCACTACATATTACTAAGTTAATAAAAGTTTACCTAGTCCCCAGTGTTACAGATATAAAACTCACATTTGTAAACAAAGTATCTGCTAGGCAAAGATATGTATTAGTTTCTGAATAAATGCAGCTCTGAACATACTCCTAACACTTTTTAGGAAGTTAGCAAAATTAAATGATCTATTTCTGTTGTTGTTGTTGAAGATTTTGTTTAATATCCCTGGAAATAATCATAGCAATGCTAGGAAATAGACAAAGGATCTGCACACTCCATACCGGTCACATGTTCTATATGACGCAAAAAATTCCAATAGCTAATTAGGAAGTGAACCACATGGTGTTTGCCAATTATAGACAACTTTGTTTTGGAAATGGCAGAAAGAAAACAAGGTTTCGTTTATCCTTGAAGCCATTTCATGGCTATCGGATAGCTCTTTCAAAATAAGAGTACTGATTACAAATAGTACTGCCTAAATTGTATTTCTACTAGTTGGTTTTGTTGCTCTCCTTCTACTAGTAACACCTGGAAAACACATAAAGTACCAGCTTAAATTCAAAAAATAAAATAAAAAATTAACTGAGACACTGGTTATAGACAGAAGACTATGATTGACTCTCTTTAGTTAAGAGACTAAAAAACTTCAGTGGCTTGGAAAGAACTTATATATGTTTAGGGACAAAAAAAAGGGTCATATATAAAGGCCAGTTAAAATTTTCAATCAGAATTTACTTATATACATTAAAATGTAATTTATCTGGAACACTAAAGATTTTCCTGGACTTATTTAACTGTCAATTTACAGAAATATTCAAATATTTCTGCTTTCATATCTTTGCCTCCAGATTTTAAAATGATGTTCTGACCTAAAGAGAAATTTTTCTTCCTGTACTTTAGATTTTTTTTCCCCTAAGATAATTAGTGGTAAGTGGATTGGTTTTATAAAAATATATCTATTAAGTGTTTCTTCCTATTTTAAACATGATTCTTTTTAAAAAGTATTTCCTAAATGACTCCTTTAGAAAAATTCCTAATATCTTAAACCCATGACAACAAATTTGATTTTAAGATGGTTTTAAAGATAGCTTACACCTTTTTTTTTTTTTTTACAAACTTCTTAATCTTTTTATTTCTCACTTAGGTAAAGTTTTGGGAATATTTTTAATATTACCTTCTAATTTTTTTTTCTGTTCTGCTACTGCCACTAAAGACATGTTAATATCATAATATTTTATCATATTTCATTTAAAGTGTATTAACATGGCATTGGGATGTTTTGACTTCTGAATTAAACATCGATGATAAGGAAATAGTTGTTCTTCTACAAACACATATGCAGAAGTTAAATACAGAACACCCTTCTTTTGCCTCATGCTCTGGACACATTGCCATTCCGTTCTCCTGTTTCATCTCCTGAGATAAACTCTCTAATTTTCCTTACACTCCAATGTAAGCTATCTTAGCTTTCTATGTTCCTCCTTTTTAGATTTCATCCTACCTAACTGAAGTGCCTTTCCTGGTAGACTGTAGCCTCCACATGAACAGGGAACATGCCATATTTCTCAATTGCCTGATGGAGCAGCTTTAAAAAATGTGTTTACTATCTGTGAACAACAGTGAGGAGGATAGGATAAAATAACATTTTTCTGTAAGACCCTCTTCTTTATGGTCTCCTTGCATTGCATCTCTCTTCAGACAAATTGAATGCAAATTAAAAAGGCAGATGTGACATCAGCCTGTTGTTTCGCTCTTCATCTAAAAATCAAGTTTTCCAGCAGGAAGATGGCTGATTAATGAATTTGGCCACCTGACAGGTTAAGATTAATTACAAAAAATGCAAAGCTGTTTGTTATTATGCAAACAGGTTTCCTTGGGCAACAATTTATTTTATATTAAATGAGAAAAAAAGCCTTATTGTTTAGACTTTTTAAAATAGTGAACAAAGGGATAATGATCTACTATACTGAATAAAGAAGAAAATTTCTTGAAAATATTTTCCTAATAGTCTGTTTTCTATAAAATAGTTTTTTTCTAATTGATATGCTGTTTTTAAATTCTATGACTATTGTTTATTTTTAATAATAGGTAATCATTTCCCATCTCAATAGAAATATGATTACAGTGCTTTGAGAAAACCTCTTTATACTTCATCATTATTGCTATTTAAAATATTTGTCTTCTTATAAGATAGTGGTTTAAATCAATTTAAACTCCCATTTATTTGGGAGTAATAAATCTAACAAGATAAGTCATTCACTGAGCATAAAAACAAGATTATCTTCATATGCATTTTCAAATGACTTTTCAAATAAATGAACTGTTCTCTGATCAGATTATTATATTTCAATCTTAGGAGACTTGTTCATTTTATTCAGATTAAAACTGAGTTTTTGAATTCAGATGCAGAAAATAATTATGTTTCGAATTTGTCATCTGAGTATTCTGGAGATTGCATTTGAGTAAATATTAGAAAGAATATCAGCTTGCCAATCTTTTTCCATTTTGATCCACTCTGGGAGGAGGGCCTCCAGATGTAAATAGCCAGTGGATTTATGATCTTAGTCATTTTCTTTTGGAAATCCACAAAGATCTCTAGGTTCTTTCTTTGCCCAGTGGGATGGACATCAGGTTTCCATCTTCATTCTGTTACTTACAAAATAAAACAAATACATCTATGTCAAAATAACTCACCAGTGCTTTTCAAAACATCAAGGTCGTGAAAGACATAGAAAGCCTAAGGAACTACACAAATTGCAGGAGAATAATGCAAGATGGACTCCTGAACAGAAAAAAAAAGGATTCTTTGGTTCTCACTAGAAAAACTTGTGAAATTAAAGTAAATAATACAGATGGTAATGTCTGATTTTGTTAATTGTACAATGGCTGTATAAGATCTTCATATTAGGAAAAGTTGGATTAGGGAATACAAGAACTCTTTACATCTTAGTTACTTTTATTTAAGTCTAAAATTCACTTAAAAATGAAAGATTAGAAATATTTTTTTATAAATAAAGGAAATAATCCTTTTACCCCAAATGGGCATTTCTCAATCTAATAATGACATATCAAAAAAAAAAAAAAATTAGTGTGAGTCTGTATTAGTTTCTAAAATGCCAAAAATCACAATATAAAATTTTATTTTACTTTACATATAAGTGCTTTATTTACAAGAATGTGTTATTTAGAGGAAGTCTGTATTCAAGAATGCGACATGAAGTGATTAGTGACTCTATTCTTTGTTTTTATTTCAGATATTATTAAAAATCTAGTTCCAAACATGTTGACTAACATAGAATTGTCATTCTTAAAGTTAGTTTATTCAATACAGAATATACTTGAAATTATGAAAAGAACAGCAACAATGACTCTCAGGCCTCTGACTGCCTCCTCAAGAGTTTCTCAGTAAGAGAGAGAGAGTGGGCTATAACTGCCAGTTGGCTGAGCAGCATTTCCTTAAGGAAAAAACCTGGAGGGCATTTCCTGCTAATGGTAACTCTCGCTGATGTAGGAGTCCTAAGGAAATTACCTAATGAATCCCCCAGACTCAAGAATCGGTACAGGTCTGAAGCCTGCATTTGAGAACCACTAAGAACTTATAGAAATTAAGAACCTCCATTTGGAATTTGGAGTCTCTTACTGTAAAGGGAAAGACAGCAAATATTTTAGATTTACAGGCTGTTGGGTTTCTGCTGCAATTACTCATTTTTGCCATTGTATACTGAAAATAGCCAGAGACAAAAAGACCACAAATAGGCAGGGCTGTGTTCCAATAAAATTTTACCTACAAAGGCATTTGGTATACTGGATTTGGCCCCCTGGCTACAGTTAGCTAACCGATTTCATATTCTCTTTCATAAAAGAAAGAAAAAAAAAAAAGAATGACTCATCACTAACTATAAACCAACAAAATTCTTGGAGATGCTTAGGACTCAGAATCCTCTGGCCCAGAGATTCTTCCAAAACATGGAAGATTACGGAAATATTATTTAAGCACTTGTTCATACATTCTGGATTATAATGTACCTCCCTTATGTAATAAATAAGTTAAAAATAGTTTTGTGTAAAAAAACTGACTTTTTGAAACAAGTCAACTTGGCCTACAGTTCTGACTATCTCTTAATAACTTGACAAGTTTGTAAAATCATTGGCTTTTAGTTTCCTTATATATAAAACAAAAATAAAATATATGCCTTAAAGGATAAGAATGATGACAATGTATAAGTAGCTTGTATAGGACCCGAGGCCCTGCTTTTTTCTGGAATCAACATTAGATAACTTTCAAGGAAGATTATTCCAGCATTTCAAAATCATAAAATAATTGCAATTTCTGTTTGAATCTCTCAGAGAAAAGTTAAGGCAACGCAGTTCATGATACCTAGCAACTCTTCTTAATAGTCATTTTTCTCTCTTCTAAAAATTGTTTACATTCCTCAATGGTTGAAGAGCCTCCCTCAAGCCCTGGCCAGGTAGCTCAATTGGTTAATGTTGTACTGATACATCAAGGCTGTGGGTTTGATCCCCAGTAAGGTATATACAAGAAACAACCAATGAATGCATAAATATGGAACAACAAATCAATGTCTCTCTCCTTCTTCTTCTCTCCCCTTTCTCTCTCTCTTTCTCAAATAAATAAATAAAATTTTAAAACAAAATTCCTTATAATAAATCCCCAAGTCTCTCCCAGACTCTTCCTTCTTTTTTCCTTTACTCCACCAACTTTTTTTTTTTTATTATTAAACTTATTGGGCTATCATTCGTTAATAAGATTATATAGGTTTCAAGTGTAAATTTCTGATACGTGAGCTGTATACTGAATAGTGTGCCCACTGCCTGCCATCAAAGTCATCTTCCTCACTATATAGTTGGCACCCTTTACTTTTACTACACCCCTGCATCCTTACTCCTGGTAACCACCATACTGTCGTCTGTGTCTATGAGTTTCAGATTCATATCCTACATATGAGTGAAATCATATGGTTCTTAGCTTTTTCTGACTTATTCACTTAGCATAACATTCTCAAGGTGCCATCCATTTTCACCTTATGGCTGAGTAGTGTTCCATAGTATGTATGTACCACATCTTCTTTATTCAGTCCTCTATCAAAGGACACTTTGGTTGTTTCCATGTCTTGGCTACCATAAGTAATTCCTCAATGAATATAGGGATGCATATATCTCTCCAAGTAAATGTTTTCAAGTTTTTCAGGTAGATACCCAGGAGAGGGGTTGCTGGGTCATATGGTAACTTTATTCTTAATTTTTTGAGAAACCATCATACTGTTTTCCATAGTGGCTATACCAGTTTACATTCTCACCAGCAGTGAAAGTGGTTCCTTTGTCACCAGAGCCTTCCCAATATGTGTTATTATCTGTCTTGCTGATAATAGCCATTCTAACAGGTGTGAGGTGGTATCGTTGTAGTTTTGATTTGCGTTTCCCTAATACCTAGTGAAGTTGAACATTTGTTGGCCATTTGTGTATCTTCTTTGGAGAGGTGTCTGTTCTGTTCTTTTTTATTTGGATTGTTTGGGGCTTTTTGGTGTTGAGTTGTATGAGTTCTTTATTATTTTGGACATTAACCCCTTGCTGGAGCTGTTGTTTTCAAATATCATCTTCCATTTGGTTGGTTACCTTTTTGTTTTGTTGACAGTTTCTTTTGCTGTGCAGAAGTTATTTAGTTTGATATAGCCCCATTCATTTATTTTTGCCTTTACTTCCCTTGCCTCTGGGCTCAAATTTATAAAATTTTCTTTAAGACCAAAGTCCATAAGTTTAGTATATATGTTGTTTTCTGTGTAATTTATTATTTCAGATCTTATGTTTAGGTCTTTGGTCCATTTGAATTAAATTTTGTACTTGGGGACAAACTGTAATCTAGTTTAATTCTTTTGCATGTGGCTTTCCAATTTTCCCAGCACCACTTATTGAAGAGGATTTATTTTCTCCAATGTGTGTTTCTGGCTACTTTGACAAAAATTATTTGCCCATATTTATGTGGTTTTATATCTGGCCTCTCAATCTGTTCCATTGATCTGTGTGTCTGTTATTCTGCCAATACCATTCTGTTTTGATTATTGTAGCTCTGTAGTATAACCTGAAGTCATGTAGTGTGATATCTCTGGCTTTGCTCTTTTTTTCTGAGGCTTACTTTGACTATTCAGAGTTTTTGTGGTTCCATAAAATTCTGATGATTTTTGTGTTATTTCTTTTAAAAATGTCATTGGGATTTTGATTGGGATTACATGAATCTGTATATTGCTTTGAGTAATATGGTTATTTTCACTACTTTGATTATTCTAATCCATGGACACAGAATACATTTCCATTTCATTGTATCTTTTTTCAATTTCTTTTAATGATGCTTTGTAGTTTTCAGTATATAAGTCCTTCACATCCTTTGTTAAGTTTATTCCTAGAAATTTTATTATTTTGGTTGCAATTACAAAATACATTTTTCATGTCTTCTTCTGAAGTTTAAGTGTTAGTATATAGCAGAGCAGTAGATTTTTATACATTGGTTTTGTATCCTGCAACTTTACTGTATTTGTTTATTATTTCTAATTTGTGTGTGTGTGTGTGTGTGTGTATGTATGTGTGTGTGTTTAGGGCTTTCTTCAAAGAATGACACGTTTACTTCTTCATTCCCAATTTGGATACCTTTTATTTCTTTTTCTTGCCTCATTGTTCTGTCTATGAGTTCCAGGACTATGTTGAATAAGAGTGGTGAGGGTGGGGTTTTAGAGGAAAAGCTTTCAGTTGTCCACCATTGAGTCTGATATTGGCTGACAGTTTGTCATATATGGCCTTTATTATGTTGAGGTACTTTCCTTCTATACCTCAAGCCTTTACTAAGGACATTGATTTAATTTCTGTAGCTTTTATTTTCTCTCTGATCTACACATTTCCTTCTACCATAATATATATTTTACTTATTTTCTATGTTAAGTAATCAATGTTGGTTTCTCTTTGTTGAATAAAAACTGCCTGAGAGTAAGAATGAGAATGTTTTCTCTTTTGTTCACTTGATGTATCTCACTACCCAGAAAAATACTTAAAACAGAACAAGCACCTGATAAATATTTGTTAAATAAATGAATAAATAAATAAAATAATTAATAAATAAAATTCTGATTTTTTATTATAGAGATCCTAAGAGCAAAGACCAAATCCTTCCTATGTTAGAAAGGGACTAAGAAAGAAATAAAATTTTTGATGGAAAATTCAAATTTATTTTGAGTTCAGGACTACTGAAAGAAATTATATGTTAGGATATGCTGACTTCAGTGTTAATATACATTCCTTGATGTTTAGAAGCCTCATAACAAGTAGAAGCTTTTTTTTCTACAAGCTTATGTTTTATCATACAAATTTATGTTATTTTTTATCTTTTCACAAAAATTTTACTTAGCTATCATGTAACTACTGAATCTGGCCAAGATGAAATTACAAGGATCTGAATTACCCTCCTACCTGAAAATAATTCAAGACAGAAGTTATAAAACAATGAATTTCAAGATACTGAATGAAAGATAAGAAAGGACAGTGATCCCTGAAAGACAAGAGATGTATAAAGTAAGTCCTTCAATTGCTCTAACTTACAACTTAGAGAAAGCTTCCAAATAATGGCACAGAGAAGAAGAACTCAGTTAAGGCCTAACTGTCATGTCTCCCTGAGTTTAGGAGATTGACATAAGAGTCCAAGGAGATGAAACAAACTAGAGTTCAAAGGGCAGACTAATAGGAGGTGACAGTAGTACAGAATGAGAACTCTGGAGATCTGTAGAGGATCCCGTTTAAGTCTTCACCTAAGGACTGATCAGTGCATTTGATGTGAGGAATCTGCCCAAGAAAGACCACTTGGAGGGATTAGAGGAAACAATTTCCGGTGCTCACATGTGACTGGTAATAGTCCCTGTTCGTACCAGCCAGCCATAGAAAAATATCACATAATTCATGGGTCATCAAGTATAGTATTCAAAAGGTTTGCCTCAGTAGTGGGGCAAAAGTAATCTCACCAAATCCTCTTCTGGTTTTCCCCTAAAAAGCTAAAAAAGTAACACCAAAGAAGATCAAACTATTTCCAAGTACCTGAACTGTATGCCAGAAAAAGTAATTTAAGAATATTTATAGGACTACAAAAATGCATAGCACCTCAAAATATAAATCTTTCTAATATTTAACATCAATTAAAAATTACCAAATAGACAAAGAATCATGAAAATACTACTCATAATCAGAGAAAAAAATCAAACAGTCAAAACCTATATACGATGACACAGATGATTGGATTAATATAAAAAGGAATTAAGATAGTTATTATAACTGTATTCTATTGGTTCCAGAGGGAAGGTGAATGATTAAGACATGAAAGATACTTTTTAAAAAGTCCAAATTAAACCTCAAGCAATGAAAACTAAAACCACTAAGAAGAAAATGCACTTAATGATATTAACAGCAGATTAGACCTTACAAAAGAGACATTAGTGAATGAAAAGATATAACAATAAAAATCATCTAAAAGATAACAGAGGTTAAATATTTTTTAAGTAAACAAAAAATGAAGAGAACAGCAGCTGTCCATAGAACAACTTCAAGCATCCTATTATTTGTATAATGAGAGTCTCTGAAACAGAGGAGAGAGAAGGGGATACAAAACATAAAAAGAAAAATATCTGGAAAATTTCCAGATTTGGTGAAAATGATAAATCCACAGATTTAAGAAGTTCAAATAACCCAAAGTAAAAGAAACTTTAAGGAAAACTACACAGAAGCCTATCAGAGCCAAATTACTTAACACTAGATAATATCTGGCCCTGGCTGGTGTGGCTCAGTGGATTGAGCATGTCTTTGTACTTTTTTATCCACCTTTACAACTCTGAGTTACTCAAAAAAGAACTCAGTCATAAGATTGTCCCAATCTGTATAACTCAGAACTGTGTGGAAAAATGCTTTGTGGATGCAGCATAAATGCAGTTTGTTAGTTTGAGCCAGGAATCAGGGCACAGCCCTCCCTATCCCCTAGGTCACCCTGATAGTTACTCAGCCTGGCCATCATCATTCCAATAAATACAATTAGCCATGTTTGTCTTATTAGATGACTTTCTTCAGAGAGCAGCTTTGTCTCTACTTATTACCACCGGTGCTGATTATACATCATAAATCAGGGAAGCTGGGAAACTAATTAACATTCTACTCACCTAACTCATTCTGATGATAATTGAGGTGGTCATACTGAACCAGACAACAACAGTGGTATCGGAAGTTCTTCCTCTGAGCCCCGTCCCTACATTTAAGCTCTCCATTTTTCATTATCTTTCTATTTACATCCTGAAGACACTTTCATCTCTCTCTGACAGGTTTCACTGACAGCCAGTTTACATTTTACTTTTAACATTGTATTTTAATTAAAAAAACAAAAACAAAAAACAACTACTGTATGGAAATAAAACACAAAGCATAGAAGACGGCTGATTTCTAAGAAGGCAATGAAATATTAGGGTCATAGGAATATTTAGACTTCAGCATCTGCAGGACACACAGTATCTTTTTCAGATTGCCTAAGGCATTGAAACTTTAGGAACTGTACAATCTATAGCAATAAGCAACAGTTATTGAACAAAACATCAGGCAAGACCCATACAAACATTCTTCCAGAAGTATTTTCACAGAAAATACTTTTGTGTGAGTTGTCATTTATCACTTATTTAACAAAGCATTTTGATCACCAACTCTATGTTGGTCTTTGCTATCAGCACTACAAATTTAGACATGAATTTTACTTTAAAGGAGCTCGCAGCCTTTGTGGGGACACATAAAAGTTGGACAATTTTGTAAGTTTTGTAAGTGCTATTCATTCATGTACTCACTGATTTGACACATTTATTATTATGTTATGGGTTTAATCTCATCTCACCAAATTTCTTATGTTGAAGTCCTGCTCCCCACTACTTCAGGATGTTATCTTATTGAGAAACAGAATCTTTAAAGAGGTAATAATTTACAGTGAGGTTATTAGCATTGACCCTAATCCAAACATGATAAACACCTTGATATAAAAGATATATTTGAACACAGAGATGTATAGAAGGAAGATGTAAAGATACAGGAAGAATACCATATGAAAATGAAGAGAGCCATTTATAATTCAATTAGATTGAAATGGAAGAGATCCTTCCCTCAAAGTCGTCAGAAGGACTACCTGCCAAGTTTTTAATCTCAGACTTTTAGCCCCCAGAATTGTGAGACAATACATTTTTGTGGTTTAAGTCACTCATACTTTGTTATGACAACCCTAACTAATACTTGTGGGTTAGGTACTTTGCTATGTTCTGGCGATACCTGAATTGGGTGTGTACAGAGAAGACAACTTGTTTTTAGGAATTGCATACCTAATAGATGAAACAGTAAATAATCACAATATAGAATAATATGTGCTACATAATAAATCAGCACAGAGTGTTATTGGAACAGAGTAAACTAAATCATGTTAACACCTAAAGTGAGATTTTAGAGCCGACTATAAAAGGACAGGAAAGCATGGTTGAATGCTCTCTTCATGAGCCTGTGCTCTAGATTCTAGAAACGCTAAAGGTCAGTAAGCAGCCTCCTTGAGTCATAGAGTTAATTGTCCTTAAGGAAACAAACAAGGTAGATAAAACCTTAATAGTGGGTTTTGAGTCAATAGTGCTTCACTTCATTTGCTTTCTAGCTCTTGAACTAGTGAGTATAAGAAAGGCAAAATAAAGTTGAACCTGAAAGAATAACAAAAAAATTTAAGCATGTACCATACTTTCCTTCTTTCTCATAAGTGAAATATATGTACAGTAGTCCCTCTCTGTATCATGGTTCACTTATGGCAGCGTCCCTATATCGCGGGATTTTTAACAATATTATAGTTAATTATTTATCATTGATTTTTCGATATATTGCGGGATTCTGTGGTACTGTATATGTATGTTGTTAAAGTTATGTAGGTTTAAGAGTGTACAATATGTTTAAGAACATAAGTAGTGTTTATAAAATTGTGGGAAAGGTTAATAAGGGAGTGGGAAAGGTTAATAAGGTACTGGGAATGGTTTATAAGTGTGTGGGAAGGGTTTATAAAGCCTTAAAATATATATAAATACTAAAATAAATGAAAGGTTCCTACTTGGCAGATTTTCACCTATCGCGTGAGGGTTCGGGCATCTAGAACATAGTACTCGCGATAAGTGAGGGAATACTGTATATATATATTTTTTCTTTTTTTTTTTCACATCTTTTATATCCACTCATCCACTGGTGGATTATATTTAGATTATTTCCATGTCTTGACTATTTTTGAATAATGCTGCAATGAGCATAGAGTGCACATAGCTCTTTGATACCTTGTTTTTATTTCCTTTGGCTATATAATCAGACATGAAATTACTGGATCATCTGGTAGTTTTATTTTTTTAATTCTTGGGGGGAACCTCCATAATGTTTTCAATAGAGAATGCAACAATTCATATTCCTACCAACAGTGCAAAAGGGTCCCCAATTCTCCACCTGTTCCCCAACACACATCATCTCTTGTTTTCTTCATGATAGCCATTCTAATAGGTGTGAGGTGATATCTCACTGTGGTTTTGATTTGCATTTGTCTGATGATTAATGATGTTTTATGGACCTGTTGGCCATTTGTATGTCTTTTTCGGAAAAATGTCTGTTCAGTTTCTCTGCCCATCTTTTAATGAGTGTTTGGGGTGTTGCTGTTGTTTGGGCTTTTCTTAATTGTATGAGTTCTCTATAAAACTTTTGCATATTAACCTTTTATCAAATAAAAGTTTTGCAAAAATTTTCCCCCATTGATTAGGTTGCCTTTTCATTTTGTTGACGGCTTACTTTGCTGTGCAGTAGGTTTTTAGTTTTATGCAGCCCCGCAGATTTATTCTTGCTTTGTTTCTTTGGCTTTGGCGTCATTAAAAAAAAAAAAAAAATCATTACTAAGACCAATGTCAGAACTTACCCCCTATGTTTTCTTCTAGGAATATCATGGCTTCAGGTTTTAAGTCTTTAATCCATTTTGAGTTGAGTAAGATAGTGGTTCAGTTTTATTCTGTCTTTACTGCTTTTAAAAATACTTAAATCTCTATTATATGTAGATTATATTTAAAAGCATATCATAATTTAATTGGACTTTTCATATGTAGCCATATTTTCTCAACCCACAGTACTAATTTTTTTTTTTCAAATATCGGTCAAAAACAAACTCATAATGATTAAAAGTCAGATAACTAAATAGTAGGGGCACATGTTTGTTATGAATTTGTTTTACTTTTTACTATCTGTATAAACTTGGTGAGTCAATGTCTTTTAAGTCTCATACACAAACTGGAGAAAATAACAGAACTTGATTAGAAGGATTTTTATGAATATTAGAAGACAGGACTCAATGTTCTTAGTACAGAGTGCTGGTGGTGCTTCCTGCCTCTGCACCATCAGATATAACCTCCACCAAGTGAAACAGAGCACTTCATTTTTATATTCTTTTCAGTTGTATTTTATCATATTTTATATGATATGACACAATATGGACTATTCTGTATGACTAATTTTTAAATTTCTTTTTTAATTTCATAATATGGACTTTTTATATCAACCATTACTTTAAAAATCATTTTCATATCTTTGTAATAATCAACCATCTAGATGCCTGATAAATTGCTTAAGCATTACACTGCTGATGAACAATTAAGTTGCCCAATTGTTCACTATTGTAGATAAATCTTCAGAGATACTTCTTGCTTACATGTTCATGTCTGTATCTCTTATTATTCCCTTTGGATAAATTGCAACAAGGAGAATTATTGAGTTAGATCTTACACATACTGAGATGCCTTCCAGAAAAGTTGATATAATTTATGATATAAACAATAGCTCCTATCTCACTACAACCTTGCCAACACTAGACTATTTTTAAATTCTTTCCCAGCTTGATAATATAAAAATGGTTTCTCATTGATGTTTTTTATTAATCCTTATCCAAGGATATGCTTTTAATGATTTTTAGACACAGATCAAAAGAGTGAGAGTGAAAGAGAGAAAGAGGAGAAGGGAGGAGAGGAGAGCGAGAGGAGGAGAGTAGAATCAATATGAGAGAGAAACATCAACAGGGGGATTGAACCTGCAACATTTTTTTAAAGTATATTTTATTCATTATATTGTTACAATAGTTTCAATGTTTTCCCCTTTGCTCCCCTCTGCCCAGCACTCCCCCCTCCCCAACAATCCCCCCCAAGTCCATGCCCATGAGTCATACATACAAGCTCTCCTGCCTCACCCTTTCATATATTCTTCTTCTTTTTTTAAAAAATAATTATTTTAAAAATAAAAAATAACAATCCCTCCCTCTCAGACTTAAGACCCTTTATAATCTTATAAAGGACAATGGGCGAAGGACTCAAGCTCCTCTAGCTGCTTCAAGCTGGGTATGGTCATCGTCCTACTTACCCTTGGGTCCAGAAACCCCTAATAAGAGTGGGGGTGTGGAGGGAAGGGTGTCCTTCCCACATGGAGAAGGATCGTGCAGACTCCAGGTCAGCTGGCTGTCCCCGGACAACAGCGTGCTTGATTTAACAGGTTGGCATCCTTGTAGTATTCTGGGGGCAACAGATTTGGCAACAGGGTTAAAAGACATCATTTAATCCATAACCACTAGATGACAAAAGGCAGGGATTAATTTTTCAATGTCCCACATTAGGGAAAAGAAGGCCTTCTTTGGAGGAAGGTATGCCAGGCACATCTCACCTGTCCAAAACCTGTTTGCCCATTATACTTATTTTGGACTGAGGGAAATATTTTAGGTTTCTGGCCTCTCAGACCTGTGGGCCCTTTCTGTCCAAGCCATTAGGATAGAAAAGAGAAACCAGTTTTAAAGTGAAGCCCATAGGCCACCTCATTCTTCACCAAACCAGCCACTTAGTTCAGCCAAACCATTGAGTCTCAGGAGGCAGCGCTGCAGACAGGATTAAGTGAAGCCTATAGGTACAGACAATCACTCAGGTAATGAGATCATAGGCTTATGCCCTTTGAAAACAGAAAACACATGCTAATTTATGTAACATAACCCACATACAAGTCTCTAAATCTGTAAGACTGTCCTATTGGAAAGACATCAAGTTGCAAGGCATTTGACATTCTTCTTGCCTGTAAATTAAACATCTTTGATAATGCTATAGACATAGGTTAACTTTCAAATGAAAACAAATTTTAAATGAAAAGAAACTTTGAAGACGGTTAGCTGCACTACTTTATAGTCTACCACTGAGCATTGTAATTTTCCTTGAATCACGATTTTTCTAAGATTACTCTTCTTGTCATTAAAAGAACTGCATTAAGTCTAGTTTTAATTTATCCTGTTCATTTGCATAAACACAACAAGAGCAGCAAATGATCACTTATGATCTTTAGTTCTGCTTTGCTGGAACTTACGCAAGGAACATTTAGGGTGACCTTCAGTCTGCCCTTCAGGGCACAGAAGCAGAACCACATGCCTGGCATTCAGCCTCACCTGTACACACCTGTCTTTTCCAAGTCCTCTGGTTTTCCATTGTGCCTTAAGGTCCCACTAGCCATCTTTCAGGAAAACAACCTTCATTCCTTCCCTGGAAAGATTGCAATGGACCGCACATCCAACCAAGGTACCAGGCCTTTTATCTCGTGGGCTTTTATTACCTTTGAAATTCATTCCCAGTTCCTCGGGGCTTTTTGGTAACAACCAGAGCCTAACCATGTCTCCTTTAGACATGACATTCCAGTCAAAGTCTTAGTAAAAAAAAAAACAAAAAACCTCTATTAACAACTGGTCTTATTAGTTTTATGCAAAGAAACTTATGTCATTACTTACTTCTTTAGAATGTCAAACTCTAGAGGGATCAGATAGGGAGAAAAATATACAGTGTGAAGGAAAATCTTTGTCCTTCTAATATTCACTGCACTTGCATTTCCATTCTTTATATTTTCATTTTTCCCCCACTAAAAATTTTTTGTTTGTTTTTCCATTATAGTTGTCTCACTTTTTCCCCCCTCTTGCTTCCCCATGCCTTGCCCCCCTTCTCCCACATTCACTCCCCACCCAGTTATCCATGTCCATGTGTCATTTATACATGTTCTTTGACAAAATTCTTTCCTTTTTACCCCCTTCTCTCCCTTCCATCTCCCCTTTTGTTACTGTTAGTTTATTCCTTGTTTACATGCCTCTTGTTCAATTTTGCTGATTTGTTTGTGTTGTTCATTAGTTTCCTGTAATAGGTGATATCATAAGGTATTTTTCTTTTGTTGACTGGCTTATTTCACTAGGCATAATTCTCTCTAGTTCCATCAATGTTGTTGCAAATGGTAGAAGTTTCTTTTTTCTTTCTGCTACATGGTACTCTATTGTGTAAATGTACCACAGTTTTTTGATCCACTCATCTATAGATGGGCACTTAGGTTGTTTCCAGCACTTGGCTACTGTAAATAGTGCTGCTTAAAACAGACCCTTTAGCATCTCTTGCAATGTTGGTTTGGTGGAGATGTATTCTTTTAGCCTTCTTTTTTCCTGGAAATTCCTTATTTCACCTTCCATTTTGAAGGAGAGCCTTGCTGGGTAGAGTATTCTTGGTTTCAGGCCTTTGTTTTTCGTTGCTTGGAATATTTTTTGCCATTCCCTTCTGGCTTGTAGTGTTTCCGCTGAGAAATCTGACTAGCCTTATTGGAGCTTCCTTGTATGTTATTAGGTTCTACTCTCTTGCCTCCTTTAGGCTTCCCTCTTTGTCTTTGAATGTTGCCATTTTAATTATGATGTGTCTTGAAGTGGGCCTGTTGGGGTTCATCTTCATTGGGACCCTTTGTGCTTCCTGGACTTGTGTGACTTTCTCTCCTCAGGGAAGTTTTCTGTCCTTACTTATTCAAAGAGGTCTTCTATCCCTTGCTCTTCTTCTTCTCCTTCTGGAATTCCTATGATATGGATTTTATTATGTTTCATGTTGCCCTGCAGCTATCTTAGAACCTCTTCATTCTTGTTCACTCTTTTTTTCATTTTGTTGCACTGTCTGGGAGTTTTTCTCTATGTTGTCCTCCAGCTCGCTGATCCAATCTTCTGCTTCCTCTAACCTGCTTTTAATTCCTTCTACTTTGTTTTTCAATTCAGAGATTGTATTCTTCATTTCCTCCTGGCTCTTATTGATAGCTTCTATGTCCTTTTTCATGCTCATGTAATTCTCATTAAGTTCCTTATAGTTTTTCTGGAGTTCCTTGTAGTTTCCCTGGAGTTCTTTGTAGTTTCCACTGAGCTCATTGAGCCTCTCCATAATCCATGTTTTGAATTCCATATCTGATAGTTTGCTCCCCTTTATTTCGTTTACCTCTCTTTCTGGGGATTCTGCTTTTTCTTTTGATGGTGGGTTGTTTCTCTGTCTTCCCATTTTTGTGACTCTTATTGTTTGTTGCAGCTTCTTAGAATGATCTGCCCTTCCTGGATCTGCCCCTGGTGGTATCAGATCGTGTACCAGTCTGGCCCTAGACAGCCTGTTGGAGACTTCCAGGGATCTACTGCCTTTGTCTGTCTCCTTTAGTTGTTAATCTATTCAATCTGTGATTAACCATCAGGCTTAAGAACCAAGGGTGTGGCAGCTTAATTCCTGTAGGCAGGGCTTTTGCTTCCCCTCAGGCTGACAACACTTGGAGGGGAATGGTCTGCCTACAGTACTGGGGATGAGTCAGCACTGGGACCCTGTCGGCTGCTTCCCGAGTTCTCCCCTCAAAGCCACCGTGCCAAACTCTCCCCAAGCATCTCTAGTCCTCTCTGCCTTCCCTCTCCTTGAGCCCAGGGTAAGTGGGGGCCAAAATATTTTTGTATGTGATCGCTTAAGAGCTCTTTTTCTCCTTCTGTTTCTCTCTGGCTAGCAAGAAACTTTGTGGTTTTTCTCTTTTCACAGCTGGATACTATTTTACTTTCCACTCTGTTGCTGTAGGTTGGGAAGCCCAGCTGGGGATTTAGACCCTGCCCCTCTCAGGGGGAACCCCCGGCCGCTGAGCTGTTTCTCAGTCCCTTCAGCTGCCACCCATGGGAGCCCAGCCAGCCCTTCCGTGTCTCCGCACTCCCTACCGGTCATGTTGTGATGTAGTGGCCTTTTCTGTCTCTCTGTGGTTATAAGACTTGTCTTCAGCTAGTGTTCGGTTGGTTATTCCAGATGATTTCTACAAAATTGCGTTGTAAATCCAGACTAGTTCTGGGAGGAAGTTAGTGTAACTTCCACTTACTCTTCCGCCATCTTGGATCTCCTCAAATCTGCAACATTTTGGTGTGGGGCTGACACTCCAACCAACTCTACCACCCAGCCAGGGCTGTCATCGATTTAAATAATTCCCAGTGAATACCAACATTCTTATATACTTAATTAACCATTTGAGTTTTCTTTTTTGCAAAAAGTTTCTATCAGCAACTAGGAGCCCTGTGCTTTTTTTTCTATGCAAGGATTTATGTTTCCCTTATTGTTTTATAATAGCTTTTTAAATATAAACATTTTTCTGGAGTTTATCTTTAATTAATTTTTTGCTGTTTCTTAACATATAGATGTATATATTTCTAATATTCTAGGGGTTTTTAATCAATTGACTTATGATTATAATGTCCCCTTATATGCCAAAGCCTTTCAATTCAGGATTCAACTGATTGCTACACTAAATTATCTACATTTAAAATTATTTTAAGAAATAAGCCAGGCAAAGGAAGAAAAATACCATATGATATCACCTAATACAGGAAACTAAAGAACAATACAAACAAAAGAACTAAATAGAACAAAGAGCAGAATAGCAGTCAATAGGGGGGAGGGAGGAGGGAGAGAAGGGGGATAAGTAAGGGAAGGGTTTAGTCAAAGAATGTGTATAAACGACTCATGGACATGGACAACGGGGAGGGATATGATTACGGGAGAAGGGGTGAACTGTTGTTAATAGAGGATTTTTTTACCAAGACTTTGACTGGAATGTCATGCCTAAAGGAGACATGCTTGGGCTCTGGTTGTTACCAAAAAGTCCTGAGGAACTGGGAATGACTTTCAAAGGTAATAAAAGCCCACGAGATAAAAGGCCTGGTACCGTGGTTGGTTGTGCGTCCACAGCAATCTTTCCAAGGAAGGAATGAAGGTTGTTTTCCTGAAAGATGTCTAGAAGGGACCTAAAGGCACAATGGAAAACCAGAAGGACTTGGAAAAGACAGGTGTGTACAGGCAAGGCTGAATGCCAGGTATGTGGTTCTGCTTCTGTGCCCTGAAGGGCAGACTGAAGGTCACCCTAAATGTTCCTTGCGTAAGTTCCAGCAAAGCAGAACTAAAGATCGTAAGTGATCATTTGCTGCTCTTGTTGTGTTTATGCAAATGAGCAGGATAAATTAAAAATGGACTTAATGCAATCTCTTTAATGACAAGGAGGGTAATCTTAGGGAGAAAAATCGTGATTCAAGGAAAACCACAATGCTCAGTGGTAGACTATAAAGTAGTGCAGCTAACCGTCTTCAAAGTTTCTTTTCATTTAAAATTTGTTTTCTTTTGAAAGTTAAACTATGTCTGTGGTATCATCAAAAAATGTTTAATTTACAGGCAAGAAGAATGTCAAATGCCTTGCAACTTGATGTCTTTCCAATTAGACAGTCTTACAGATTTAGAGACTTGTATGTGGGTTATGTTACATAAATTAACATGTGTTTTCTGTTTTCAAAGGGCATAAGCCTATGATCTCATTACCTGAGTGATTGTCTGTACCTATAGGCTTCACTTAATCCTGTCTGCAGCGCTGCCTCCTGAGACTCAATGGTTTGGCTGAACTAAGTGGCTGGGTTGGTGAAGTATGGGGTGGTCTGTGGGCTTCAATTTAAAACTGGTTTCTCTTTTCTATCCTAATGGCTTGGACAGAAAGGGCTGAGAGGTCTGATACCTAAAATATTTCCCTCAGCCCAAAATAAGTATAATGGGCAAAAGGGTTTTCAAGAGATGAGATATGCCTGACATACCTTCCTCCAAAGAAGCCCTTTTTTTTCCCCCAAATGTGGGACATTGAAAAATTAATCCCTGCCTTTTGTCATCTAGTGGTTATGGATTAAATGATGTCTTTTAACCCTGTTGCCAAATCTCTTGCCCCCAGAATACAACAGGGATGCCAGCCTGTGAAACCAAGCACGCCATTGTCCGGGGACAGCCAACTAACCTGGAGTCTGCAAGGTCCTTCCCCATGTGGGAAGGCCATTCTGCCCTCCACACCCCCACTCTTATTAGGGATTTCTGGACCCAAGGGTAGGCAGGATGACAACCATGTCCAGCTTGAAGCAACGAGAGGAGCTTCAGACCTTTGCCCATTGTCCTTTATTACATTATAAAGGGTCTTAAGTCTGAGAGGGAGGGATTGTTATTTTTTATTGTTAAAATAATTAATTAATGACTTATTTATTTATTAAAAAAAAATAAAAAGAATATATGAAAGGGTGAAGTGGGAGAGCTTGTATGTGCGACCCATGGGCATGGACTTAGGGGTCATTGCTGGGGGAGGGGGGGTGCTGGGTGGAGGGGAGCAATGGGGAAAAAATTGGAATATTGTTACAATATAATCAATAAAATATACTTAAAAAGAAAAGAAAACATAATAAAAATACAATAATAAACTGTGGGGAGAAAAAAGAACTTCTAACATAAACCTCTGGTAGGAGGCAGAAATTCAAGGATTTTTCTCTAGCCAACTTATCTAATAACATTCTTTGCTTATCCCCTGATTTTAGATATTTATTCCTTTCCTACTTTATTTTTTCTCTTTAGTGTTTTAGGATTTAAATTAACAAAAATTTGCCATTTAAGTTATGAAAGCTGTCTATTCACTAACATTTTTCAAGTTGTACTCTATCTGTTCCATTATTTGGAAGGTCTATTTCATCAAGTCATGGCAGTTAATTATGTAAATCTGACTCTAGACACTGGGAAAATAAGTAATACAAATATTAGAAATGTATATTACATATATAAATGCATATATAACAACATATGTGTGTATATATATATGTATATATATATATTGCTTATTACCTATCTCCTCTACTTTGAGAGCAAGAATTTTTATCTGTTTTATTTTTTGTTGTATCTCCAATGCCTAAAATATAGTTCGTAGCATATAGAAGACACTCAATATACATTTATAAAATAAGTGAATTATCAAAGAAATAATCAAAAATAAAATAAAATTTTATCATTATATGCTTAAGTACATAGCTTCAAAATTTATATCTGCTACATTAGTACATGTTTTTCATGGCTGCTCATGATAGATAAAATTTGATTCAGCCCATGACATTTATCTTTTTTGAAATTACTTTGTATCAGGTATTATTCCAGGTACTTTATAAAATTATCTCAATTCTTACAACAATTTTCCAAGTGGGTATTATAATGCTCATTTTATAAATAAAGACTTTGAGACCAAGAGTCTAAATAATCTAAGTCACTCACCTGGTAGTGACCGGGCCAATATTTTAAATCAGCCTTCTTTGTAGTCACATTATACATGTAAATAAAACCAGAGTTATTCAATGGATTTGGCTTCTAATTGCTCACTATTAGGGTCATAGTGCTAGAATGGGGCATAAGATATGATATCTTCCCTCAAAAGTCAGGTGTTATTCGGTATGTGAAACATGAGGCCATATTTAGGGCAACCTAAATAACCATATTTAGGAGCAAAATATATTTAGGTAAATTAACTACCTAACAATAGATGAAAACATGAAAAATACATTAGTGGTCTCAATTCTTCAACCCTCCCTCTATCCCTGTCCATTGCCATGCAACTTTGTAGTTCCTCCCACTGAAGGAGCAGGAATCTCTCCATCTCTTGACTTTAAACTTTCCCATGGGCCGTGTCACAACCAATAAAATGAAGTAGAAGTGACAGTGCTTTGTTTTGAGCTTAGACTTTAAAAGACTTCATACATTTTTGCTTTTCCTCTTGCTTTTTATCTCAATGAAAAATGCTACCCTGAATAGCTGCTATTCCATACTTCTGCTTCATCCTGGGCCCAGATGACCAGCTATTTAGTAGACCTGAGACCACAATTCAGCCAGATTTATGGCTTGAAGTACAGCCATAAAGGTAAAGGTAAACCCAGCTTAGATCAACTAATGTTAATAAATAAACACACACACACACACACACACACACACACACACTGAAATTCTTTAGGCTTCTACTGTACTGTTATTCTTAGAGCTGACATACAAGAGAGCTCAAGTTTCAGAGATAGACTTTGTTCAGTATACTTCTACAGCAGTGAACAGAATACTTGATGGGTCAAGTATATACAATTATAGTCATTACACATAGCTATAACCAGCTGTAAATAAAAAGAGTTAAAAGGAAATTAACTTCTAAATCTATAGTTCAGGATTCTATTTTTTTAAAAACTGAAGGAAAATTGATGCAAGGCAGAACTAATCAACATCTAAAATCAGAACATTTGATGTTATTAGGAAGAACAGAATGTAAAATAAGTAGCATGATGTAATTGGAAGAAAATCTTTATTAATTAATTTCTACTGGTGAGTGTCAGAGGTGTAGGATAGTACATGAAGGAGCTCCTCCATGGGACATTAAAGTTAGAGCTTGACAGTGCAGGTTCTGATAAAGCATTTCATAAAAAACCCACATATGCACATACATTCAGAAGACTGATGTATTTCCCCTTGAGGGTTTATTTAAGTTGAGTAAAAATTAATGTTCGTTGTCATGTAAGTTATAAAAGTAGTCTATGCACAAACATGTTTTATCTGTTCCATTATTTGGAAGGCCTGTTTCAACAAAGTGTGGCAGGTAGCCATAAAAATCAGGTACTAATTCAGAGGGGAGGGGAAATACAACATCTTTGGGTAAGAGCAAGGTAAGAATGTAGCACTGGACAGGGATGCTAGCTAGCTTCTAGGAGAGAAGCTAGCAGGTAAGAACCAGCCTCTAGGTCATAAGGATGGTTTTTTAGAATGGTTTTGTAGAAGTGGAAGAGTGTCCTATCATGGATGTTCATTAATGAGAATTACTAAGATAGTTAACAACTATTCGGTGATGTTTCAAGAAACCATCTTTAGAGTAGCCTATGCTCTAGCGCAATTACACATTAGTCTAAGGTATTATTTAGTCTGTATTTTATCACCCTCTTTTTTTTTACATAGAAAATGTAAATAACATATAAAAATAATTTTAATTTCCAGTTTTGTCTTGGTCATTGATTGGTTATGTTGACTTGGACAATTAATAAGCTCTTGTGGTGTTAGGTACACATTTTATAATAGTACCTGCTTTATGCATATATGATTACATGGAATATAGTCCTCATAATAATCCTATGAGGTAAATAGTATTCTCATTTAATAAGTGATATGCACAGAAATAAGGGACTTGCCTGAGTCATCAGCAAGGGGTTTGGATCTGGGATTTAAATGCAGGTCTATCCAATCCAAAGTCAGGGTATATTGAATTCTACTACAGTTCAATGGAGACTTCTATCATACTCAAGTTTTCAGGGGAAGCACCAGGTCTAACATCATCAATAAGGAACTTATAGAGAACTGTTCTTCATAGAAATAAAAAATAATTGCTTTTCTTAATGAATATACCCTATAGGCAGGACCCTGAAGCAGAATTAAGGTGAATAAGATGCAGTCTTTGCCTGGCAAATACTTCAAGACATGGTGGATAAGAGGAGTCATGTTCATAAGCAAATTATTTTGGAAACTGGATTGCAATGTATGTCATAAATAAAAAAAGCAAATTACTTTGAAGATTAAAAGAGGAAGGGATCATGTCTGATAGAGAGGTAAATCAAGAAAGTCTTAAAAGAGAGGATGCTTTGCAGACAGGCCTTGAAGAATAGAGGATTGTTGCAAAGTTATTGCCACTGGTTGTTGGAAGAAAAGATGTGATGGGGAAATCTTTTGGAGAGGAAATAATTTAAACAAAATATCGGACATAAGAGATACTGTGTGTTTTAAAAGTAGGAAATATTGTGGTTTTATTAGTGCTTAGATAATATGCAGTATGGTTTGTGGAATGAAGCTGGGATGTGTGTTGATATCGTAACATCAGATCTTAAATGGCATTTTTAGCAATTTAGATTATTTCCTAGTTTACTGGTTCTTACACTTAAGTGAGCATTGGAGTCATCTCCAGAGCTTCTTGAAACCCAGATTGCTGGCTCACCATGGGTTTTCTGAGTACATACAGTGCAGGACCTGCAAATCTGCACTTCTCTCCTGGTCCCAGGTGATGTGATGCTGCTGGTCCAGGATCAACCATTTGAGAGCCGCTGCAGGAAGCAAAATTAATCCAGATCCAGAAAAGGCTTTTGAACAAGGAGATAGCTGGATCAGGGTGATGCTTTACAAAATCAACACTGTAATCAATTGACATATAGTTTCAATTATGCAACATGAATAAATTCTAGAGGTAGTCTTTACATTGTTCCTATAGTTAGCAATATTATGTTTTACACTTAAAATTATGTTAAGAAGTTAGATCTCATGTTAAATGTTCTTATCACAATAAAATAATAATAATAACAACAAATGAAGGTTACTCTCATTTAGTAGACTATTACAATAGTACAAGAAATAGTTGATTGGTGTTGTAATAATATCAGTGAAGAAAAAGGTTAAATAAATACTCAGAGATTTCCAATTTTATTTCCATTCACCATTACTTCAACCTTCATCTACATCCCCATGAGAATCTGAGAAGGGAAAAATGAATATAGTTCTAGGAAAGTAAACTAAAAAAACAAATGTGAATAATTTTATGCAAGTCAATTTAAAGAAACATGCATAGCCAGAGTAACCCTTGCCTGTAATAAAATGAAAAGTAATAAGTTATCTGAAGAAGCAGGTGCATGAGAACACTGTTGGTTCTCACCCACAGGAGAGAGCCACATAGTTAAAAGCTGGCATTACCTCTCCAAAATGGATATAAATGTATGTTTTCTGTAGGATATATTCTTTCTCATATTCAATGACTCAATTAACATTCAAGCTGAAGATTTCATCTCTTGGGACATGGCCACAAAGAAACGACCAGAAAGGAAAACCAAGCCAGTGATAGAGAAAGGAATGCAGTCTCTAGAAAGAAACCAAGTAATTAGCTACACATCCTCCCTGAACAAGTTCTATGTGGTCAAAGGTAAGCAGTCATTATAATTGGGGACCTGAGATGTTAGGTCAGATTTTGAACTTTGAAGACAGCGCAAGGTTTGCATTACCTAATTTGAATGGAAAGGCAAATTCCTGCTATGCATTATTTGTGATTGGGTTAAAAAATTCAACCCAGACAGAATTAATTTAGTGATATTAAGTAAAATAGCAAAGTAAAAAAGGAAGACAGAAGTAGACTGACTGAATGAGAAAATTGATGGCAGACACATAGCATATTAAGTTCAGTTTTCAAGTGTGTGCCTTTTGTATCAGAAGCAGAGAAGAACTGTTTGTCTGGTGCTATTTGATAAAGTCTTGCCACATTGCTACTTTTAAATTTGTTTAGCATAGCAATTTGTGCAATATATTTAGAATTTAGAGGGACTCGCAGTTTCCAAGCATCTATACCTTGGACTGGGAGTTACAATGTAACGATGACAATTTCTAGACAAGAAAATCAAGGAGCCAGTCAATCTATCCCAAACTGGATTTTGTGAGATCAGCAAAATGAAATGCTTATGACGAGGTCAGGCACTGTATAAATCCTGGGATTAGATTTTAAAGCGAACATTACAACTCAGCGCCATGCTGAGAAAGGGACAGGGGAGTTGGTAGTTATAGTGATATGCTGAATCTTTTGCCAAATGCTGAGAGAATGAAAAAAGAACAGCGAAATGTAATCCTTGTTGTGTCTATCCTGAGACTTTGAGAGTATAAATCATTTGAAAGTTATTCTGGTAAAATACAATGTAAAACTCTAATCACTTGAAATTTCTGTCACTAGGTTCAAGGAGAAATTTAGCCATAAATATCTCCAAACACCTGGTTCTAATTGCTTAATTGGTTTCTTTAAAAAGACTAAAGACTAACAGGAGGAGTAGAGAAGGAGCAAAATCTATATTGGATTTTGTTCCCAGAGAAGTAGCATGCAGAGGTGACCAAGAAACCTTGATTTGGTAAGCAAAATATTTAACACATAATTTTGTGCCTGATATACTAGACAATAAGCATACTGTGGTAAATTTATAAAAAGTGCAGAAGGAGGTGGAGTGTTAGATACATAATTACAGTTATGATAAGTGACATAAAAACAAGTTTCAATACGAATGTTAAACAGTCCAACATAACCTCATAATGGAAGCTAAGGAAATAGTCCATGGAGAGCAACTAAAGTTTGTGCTTGAAAAATGGATTGTGGTCAGCTTAGTAAATGTATATGTGAAGAGCACACTGGGGTGAGACAGTGTCATACATACAGGGTCCCAAATATAAAGTAGTTTGATATATCCATGGAACTGATGGAAAATTGTAGTTACAAATACTGAGTGAAGTAAGAGTGATGTAAATTAGTGAGGCAGAAAAGGATGTAGTTTATAAGGAGCTGAAGAGCAAATAAATTGTGTTTGTGTGTGTGTGTGTGTGTATCGGAGTATCTAGAAGAAAAGTGGTAGATGCATATATATGATGCATTTATGTACAAGGTTTAGCCAGAAGTTATCAGGCCCTGTAATATGAAAAATAGAGACATTTATTGGAGAAGATACAAGAAACAATGTACATAGGACAATGACACCTCAGTCCCCTTCAAAATAGGCATCTTGGAGCCTCACACAGTTCTCCCAGTCGCCGTGAGCTGCCCCGTCGGATTTTCCTTTCACTGATGGTCTGAAATCTCTTCCCTTTCAAAGGTGATTTTAGTTTTGGGAAAAGCCAGAAGTCACAGGGCACCAAATCTGGGCTATAGAGGGGCTGAGTCACCTGGGTGTTTTGAAGTTTTGCCAAAAAATACTGAATGAGATGTGATGCATGAGTGGGCTGTGGTCATGATGAAGCTGCCAATCACTAGTTGCCTGTAGTCACAGCATTCTAAATCATCTGAATAGTTTCCGTGGATGAATATGCAAGCTTAAAACAAATCATGCAGATTCATTGCTCCACTCAGTCATTTAGACTATGATGTCCATGCAATACACTTGCCTACTCAACAACCATCTACCCCCGCCACTGACTGGTATAGTGAGGTTGTCATTGTTCACACATGTGCATTCCAGTCCACTCTTCTTGGCTGCCAGGTTACATGCAAACTGTTCTCATTATATTAACAATGGCTGAACTTTCTCTGGGCTAACCTCATATATATATACACATATATACATATATATAAACACATACATATGTCAAATAGTTATTATTATAAGCAATATTATCATTATAACTTGGATGTGAACCTGCTTGACTTCTTTCTATACATCTCATAAGAGGAATGATTTTGAAACTGAGCATGTCTTTGTGATATTCATTAGGGCTGTTCGCAAACACTAGAGTTCTCTCTTCCAGTCTAATGCAGGATTGCACTTCCTTGGACCTTAGATCTTAGGTGAAGCCTCCTTTCTTGCTTTGGCCTCTGCAATGTGAGCAGGACTTTGGGTGTCCCTTAGGTTCAGATGCATGAAGAGCCAGTGTGCAGTCTGCCATGTTCTCTTCCGCTGCTGTAGCAATCATGGAAGCCTGTGTAGAGGTGGGTCCTCCAGCAGCCTGAGCTCATGAGGAATATAGATGAGCAGAATGCTCTGCTTGAGCTGCAGCACAATTTGACACATTATATCAACAGGAATTTTTTATCATAAAATAATGGTTACATTTTATAATTATTTTATTTTCCTGTAACATAACATGGACATTGAAAATATTCCAATCTCTAGATAATTGGCTTTTGAAAATCACTCAAATGGAAGGAATACTAAGAGATAAAACATGGTCTTATAGATGCCAGAAATTAGCTTTTCCTCATAATTCACCAAACAGAAATGCTTGTGCTGTGCCCATACATTCTAGACCAGTTCTAAACAGGTATAGCCAGACATTTGTGTGGTTGTAGTTATTTGCAAGCTGAATCATAAATAAAAATTGTTATTTAATTGTTATTAAGAATATGGTTCAGAAGTTTGTGAATAATTGACTTAAATAATTAGAATAGATTCAGCATCATTCTCTTTATTTTGCATTGTCATGTTTTTTTTTAATGGGAATGAAGAATGCATGAAAATGTAACATGTCTGAAACCAAGGGTATACATTATTCCAAGCCAACCTCCCATGTATAATCATGGGAGGGTTTCCTATATCCATTTCTTCTTTAATTAAATGGTGACAATCTTACTACCTGCTTTCAAACAAAGGTAGCTCAGAATATAATACAGAAGTTATTTGTAAGTAGTAAAGTTCTATAAGTAGGATAGTTATCATTGCTAAATAAGTAAATAACTGTCACTTGTACTAAGTACAATCAGGAGGGAGAAAGCAAAGTGAAAACGTGCCTTCATGTTTTTCTAGGTGGATTATAAGTTGTACACACTTTAAAAGATGTCTAAATAAACTAAGACACACTACTAGGTAATAAAGGGATTATAGCCACCCCAAAATTCCAAGGTTGGGAAGAAACTGTGGATGAAGGAGTAAGGAAAAATTTCATCAAGGAGCAAATATTTGAAATGAGCTTTGACTGCTAGCGAGGATTCAGAAACTTGGATATGAGGGGGCATAAAATTATGGAATATCTGGACCTACATCCTCAACTCTTGTCTGCACTGGCCTGATTGATATCTGGCTTTACATATCTTGCAGAAAGATGCCCTTAAATTTGCAATGTAGTTATTGCAGCCCTAATGCAAAAATTAGAATCAGCAATTGTGGCTGCAAGGATATTTGTTGAGTATCTACTAAAAGGAAGGCAGAATAGGGTGTATATTAGGGGCAAGGACAAAATAGATGTGGCATTTTTTGAATGTCAATTGAAGACAAAGAACCTGTAGGCATTTTGCATATATGTCATCTAATTCTCAGAAATCCTTCCTAAGTGGATATTATTTTCCTCAATGTAGAAATGAAGAAACTGTGATTCAAAAAGCTTAAATAACGCTTTTAAGATTTTATGGCATAAATGGCAGAGACAGGATGTTTACCCAAAGCTACCTAACTCCAAAATCTATGCACATCTTACCACACCATTATTCCTTCTCTCGAAGATTTTACGAGTCAGTGGCAGTTGGTGTGAGGATGAAGGGGCTAGAAATTATACACAAATAACAAAATATATGACACCACATGATAAGACCCATAGCTGATATTTAAACTAGGGTAGAAACTCTAGCTGAACTGGAGTTAAAGTACAAGGAGATGCACTATTTTTGGTAGGATGAGATTCAGGACAGGAATAACAAGCAGCTTATTTATGTCAATTTATGTCATGAAAGACCCTGTTTATTTTTATCTCTACCTCAGTGTTGTTTTTAATCTTAGACTAAGAGCAAAATGGGCTCCAAGTGTCATAACCAGACCAAACAGCATGCAGAGGGAAAATAAGAGATTCTTTTGCCATGTGATTTGGTTTTAGTAGCAATGGAACTTTCCCCACAGGCTTCCCAGCATTTATTCCTTTTTTGCCTTGTCCATAAGTGTGTCACATGCTCACTTATGAATCACATCTAAGTAGGAGGAATGGGTTACACTTAATAACACTAGTAACATTTACTGAGCACTTATTAGGTGCAGACAATGTTCTGCCTGCTTCACATGCATTCTGTTCTCACAAAGACTGTATGATATGGATGCTGTTGATGTTTTTGTTGCTGTTATTATTGTTATTATTATTCAACAGTTTAAAGGTGAAGAAACTAAGGAAGAGAGAGGTTAAATCATTCTCAAAGTCAGGAAGCGAGTGTGCCAGGTCAGCCTATTCAAATAATACTTGAATCTGCACTCAGTCTCCATACTGCATTGCATCGTGTCCTTCTGCCTTAAACCAAACAGACCACTGCTAGAGCTGGAAGTATGGCCTGCATCCCTGAGATGTGTGACTCCAGTTAAAGGAGGCAAGCAAAATGGAGGTGAGGTATTACCAAAATGACAAAGGAAGAAGATACATAGTCACTTGGACATGCCTACAGATGAAAGAGGATTTCATTATTCCTGAGAGAGTTCAGGAAGACAGGGAAGAGAAGGCTGAGACTTGACAAATAGACAGAATTTCTTCCCTCCTGTTAAACGGGTAGGGGATGATTATTTTTTTAAGCTCAGTTTTATTGAGCAATTATATGAAGTCTGTCTGGAAAAAAATCCAGCAGCTGTTAATATAATGAGAACAGTTTGCGTGACATCAATATAACCTGGCATCCAAGGAGAGGACTGGAATGTGCATGTATGAACAATGACAACTTCATTGTACTAGTCAGTGGGGGAGATAGATGCCATTAAGTGAGCATGTGTACTGTGTGGTCATCACATTCAAAGTGAGTGAGTAGAGCAATGAATCTGCATCATTTTGCATTAAGCTTAAACATTCCTCTGCAGAAACTATTCAGATGATTCAGAAAGCCAAAGTTATTGGCAACTGGTGACTGGCAATTTCATCACAACAACATGCCTTCTCATGCATCATGTCTCATGCAGAGGTTTTGGCAAACATAAAATCACCTAGGTGACTCAGCCCCCTACAGCCCAGATTTGGTGCCCTGAAACCTCTGGCTTTTCCCAAAACTAAAATCACCTTTGAAAGGGAAGAGATTTCACACCATAATGAGATTCAGAAAAATATGATGGGGCAGCTGATGGTGATTGGGAGAACTGTGTGAGGTCCCAAATGCCTACTTTGAAGGGAACTGAAGTGTCATTGTCCTTTGTACAATGTTTCTTGTATCTTCTTCAATAAATGTTTCTATTTTTTATATACATGGCTGGATAACTTCTGGACAGACCTCACATATCAAGCACTGTGCTAACAGTTCCACATACCTTTTTTTTTTTTCCAACAATTTAAAGTTATTTCTGCTTTTACCATGCCCACTTTGCAAATGAGGAAGCACAGAACTTGGAGAAGTTAAGGCCCAAAACACACAACTAGAAAATAATACTAGAATTCAAACCCAGTTCTGACTCTATAGCTCTTACAAACTACCTTACATTTCATATGTGAAATACCTATTGGAACTTGAGAAAGAAAATTACCATGATTTAGTACAAGCAGAAGCCCTACATCATTTCATAATTATAAACTCAATTGACCATCTAAGCAGATGTCCATGCAAATCCATTTTGAACCTCCTGACCTACTGACAATCAATAAAAGTAAATTTGAAAATCTGTCTTTTTCATCCTGCTGTGCAGTCCAAATTAAATAATTCACCTGTCTGACTCTAGCTATGCTTGTACAGAAAAGCAGAAGTCAGGCTTTTGAAGAACCTCTGGGTGTCTTTCCCTTGCCCATTTTTAAACTGTTGCCAGGGGTAAGGGTCAATCTTGCTCGGGATCTGAACCCTTTATTAAGTCCACTTGGTTGTATTTACAAAGAATGAGGCTGCCTTGAAAGACTGGAAGCTTGAGCCACACTAGCCCACAGATTGCTTATAAACAGATGTTAGGTAATTATTCAGGTAAGCTGTCTGGCTCCACTACAGATATTTAATAATGGGAAAATAAATATTTGAATAGCTTTTGTGTTATTTTTGATGTTGAAACCAATGTCCATAACAATCTTTGGATTCCATGTGCTATGATCTGTCAAAGAGAAAAAAACATTGACAGTCTCTGCAATTCCAACTGTCGCTTACACGGTAGCCTATAAAGTGGGGTCTGTACAACTTGGAATTTCACTTTAGTGGACAGTCCTCTAATTTTAAATGGCAAATGAATACAAATGACAGCAATGATGTGGCCATTAGCATGGATCTCCAGATTAAAAATTAGTTTCACATCTGTTAGAATTTTTTGAATAGTCAATGTGAATCTTTTAATAGTTACTTAATTAAAGGGAATCAGAACCTGAGCAATATGGCAATTTAATTTTTAAAAATGAGAATGTGACAGCTACATCTTTCATTTATTTTAATTTGAGAAAATGTATTATCTTTGCAGGGAATATAAAAGAGGAGCTGAAAAGCATTTTTTCCCCAAAAGAAAAGTGGGTTATAATATGAATCCCAAAGTTGCCTCATATTCTGTTGTCATTTAGTCAATGTTATTAACTCAGTTATATAATAGCTTAAGTGGGTAGGTACTCATAGAGTAATTCAATCAGTAAGAGAAAGTTCCTTCACCCTGGTTACAGCAAATCTCCTCTATTGATCTACAGGGCATGTGGCAAATGAAGAGAAGTGCAGAGCAATCATAATGCTGTATGCAGTATCAGGCCTTGCAAGAAGTTGGATATGGGACCTCACGCTTGTGCATTCATTGCTACAGAGCTTTCTAGTCTATCCATTTCAAGAGTTAATAGGGCACTTGAAGTAAAACTTCTGAATGTCACACACAGTTTTAATTCCAATATTTTTTCATTTCTTGGAGAGCTCTATATGTTGTAAGTTCAGTTTACCAGCCATGTTGACATAGATAATTGTAGCCTTTTGAATGGTATGTATTTGCAGACATGTACTGAATCAAGGACTCAAAACATTTGATCCTGTCTTTGTTTAAAATATATGTTTGGAAGTATATCAGATTTTTTCATTAGAACAGCAAAAAATGCAAGAATAGGCAATGTCCAATTTTCAAGAGTTTAACTTCTTTTTTAGGTGAGAGTATTGTTATGTCACTGGAAAAAATAATTTATCTTGTATAATCTTACCCATGTCTGTGTTTTAAAAAAAAATCTCCTTAGTGATTCTGTGCTTTTAAAGAAAATCAGGAGCATCACTCCTTGGGACTGAGAGACAGTGAAGAACAGAAAGAAATGAACAAGGCATGAAGTGGATCTGGGGTCTTTTGGGAATCTCCTTTCAAATTCTGTGTTTTTTTTTTTTTTTTTTTTTTTTTTCTAGTATCAATACAGTGAGTAAAGGAGTGTGGGAGATGAGTTTGGAGGGAAGCCAGGGGCCAAGTAATATAAGGCCTCATAAGGATTTGAAATTTCTTCTCTATTTTAACACAAAGTCATTGGGGGGTTTTGAGCAAGTAAATGATATAATGTCATGTTGAATAATCTCAAATTTTATATTAAAATATTAATATATAAGTGGAGAGAATAGTACAATGAACGGTCATATGTTTATTACTCATATTTAATCATTATTAATAAGTTTCTATGCTCATAATTTTATCTATGAATCTCATATTTGGTGCTATTTTATTTTTTATTATATATTTGCTGAGATAAGTGCATTTATCAGATTTCATATTATATCACTTCTACTTGCTATTTTTCCTACTCAGCAAAATTAATATTTCCTTGGTATGTTTACTATTTAATCCATTTTAACTTATTCCTTTAAGCATGGTCTCCAATAACTACCATATTGAACTAAGATTTCCATCCCATTCCACACATTGCACTTGATTTTTTCTCTTAAATCCCCTTCAATTTGGAGCAGTGTCTGTTACCTCCTGCAACCACCATATTTTCAACATGCCCGTGATTTGTTGAATGCATCTGGTCATTTTTGCCATAGAATGTCTCATAAGAAGCATTTGTTTGCTTCATTGTGGTGTCACTTGACAAGTTTTTCCCTCTTCTCTCTCTTCTGAAACTGTTGTAAACTGGAAGTCAGCTGAGAAGTCTTCATTGGATTTTTTTCCTAAGGGAATGAGGCTGTGTGCTTCAGGAAACATTTCAGCAGGAGGCACAGAGTGTCAAGTTGCCCCCCTGTTAATGAGATTGATCTGCATGTTCAGGGGGTTACAGCCTTATCCCTTCATTGTAAAACCCTCCATCTACATTTCATCTTATCATCCATGAATGATTTCTTGTCTAAATCAATTATCTCATTAGGGTTTACTAAATGACAATTTTCTAATCGTCAGTTTTTCCATATTTATCAGCTGAAATTATAAATAAAGAATTTTCTCTAAATACTTTTTGTTCCCTTGAAATACAGTTTTCACAGGAAAGGCAAGATATACACTGAAGTCTTTTTCCTGAATGGCCATTTTTAGAGAAAGGACTTCATTTCCTACATACCAGCAATAATCTATCTGTTTCTCTTTCTTTTGAATATCTATGTGAATTTATATATGCTACATATTCAATCTATTGTAATGATATTTTTATGCTCAAAAGATCTCAATTTTGTTCAATGAGAATCACTATGATTAGGACATACACTCTTGTCCTTTTGACACAAACTCATTCTTCTTTGAAAGCTTCGTTGCTACATTTCCTGCTCCATTCTGGAATTAGCTAATCCTCCCAAGAAACTAAATTTATTTTAGTAAGGAACGATGGAGACTATTATCAGAGAAGTACATGTATTCATTGCTATGGCCTTGTTATTGTTTCTTGATATTTTCAATGGCTAGAATTACAAAATAAGTATTTTGGGGGAAAATAATAATTCATACTGGTGTATCTAACTGAAATGTAAAATAGTTGATTTTTACTTATTTTATACTTATAACTCATCTTTTTAAAAAAAATTTGTTTATTTATTTTATTTTTATTTTATTTTATTTTTTTCAGATTTAATGTGTTTTATTGATTAAAATATTACATTTGTGCCAATTTCCCTTCCCTCTGCTCCCCTCCACCCGGTGGCCCCCTCCCTCCAGTTGTCCCCCCCTTTTAGATTATGTCCATTAGTTGTGCATACAGTTCCTCCCAACCTCTCTCTGTCTATTCCATTCCCTCCTACCATGATCCCCAATTCCTATATCATCTCCCTCCCTCTCCCCACTCCCCCTCCCTGTTGACCTCCCCCCACTATGCTTCCCTTACCCACAGTTCCTTTTCCACTCTCGTTGCCTGTTTCGTTTGCCTTTGTTTCATCTCCCTAGCTTCTGTTATTTAAACCAGTCCCTTTAACTTCTCATATAACAGTGGTTTGGATCTAATGAACTCTTTCAGTTTTATTTTGTCCTGGAAACACTTTCTCTGTCCTTCTATTCTGAATGACAATTTCGCTGGATAGAGTATTCGTGGTTGTAGGTTTTGGATTTTCATTACTTTGAATATTTCTTGCCAGTTCCTTCTTGCTTGTAGGGTTTCCCTTGAGAAGTCAGCTGATAGTCTAATTGGGACCCCTTTGTACATAATTCTTTTCTTCTCTCTTGCTGCTTTTAAGATTCTCTCTTTATCTTTAATTTTTGACATTTTGATTATAATGTGTCTTGGGGTGGTTCTCCCTGGGTCCAGTCTCTTGGGAACTCTCCTTGCTTCCTGGACCTGCAGGTCTATTCCCTTCCCCAAGTCTGGGAAGTTCTCCTTTATTATGTTTTCACTCAATTTTTCAAGTTCTAGTTCATCTTCCTCATTCTCTGGCAAACCAATGATTCTTATGTTGGGCCTTTTATAGCTGTCCCAGAGGTTTCTGATCGTCTCATTGTTGCTTCCTATTTCCTCTCGCTGCATTGGTTGACTGCTTGTTCCTTCTCCATATTCCAGTTTGTTGAAATGAACTCTGGATTCCTCACCATCTGTCTCGTACGTGGTTTTGTTCCTTTCGTTATGAAAGTTTTTCGCTTCTTTCATATCTTTTTCCTGCTCTTTTGTGAATTCTGTAATCCACCTGATAACAATGGCCCAGAACTGAGCCTCTGACAGGTTTCTTATCTGTTCATCTGTCAGGTTCTCTATCTGCTGTCTGGTGAGCTGCACCACCGGGATCTCTATAGTTGTCTGCCTCATTTTGACAGATGCGTTTTGTTTTCCTGGGCTGGCTGTCGGGGGCGGTGCCTGTGTACTCGTAATGACCCAGCGACCGGCGCCCTTTGGCGTCACAAGTCAGCGCCCGGCGCCTGTCTGCGACCTATTTCGCAGCCCTGTGGTGCTTTCTTTCTTTGGGGGCGGGGGTCCAAAATGGATTCACACAGTTATTCCGCTAGGAGACCGGGATCCGTCCTCCCGCCCCCCTGGGCCTCACTGTTCAAGGCGATGCTGCGACTGCTCTCCCCAGCGCCCGGAGTCGCGCACCGGCAGGGGCTTGATTGGAGTCGCGCCAAGCCTCCGGGCTTTTTCGCCGCCCCGCCCCCGCCGCCGCCGCTCCGCAGACAGCTTTGCCTTCTTTAACTCTTACCTGCCCAAATGGCACCGCTGGTTTATAACTTCATGTGTTGGGCTTCCGTGTAGCTTTATTTTCTGGAATTTCTAGTTATCCTTTGTTTTGAAGTAGTTGTATTCCTATCTGGTTGTAGAGGGAGACCTAGCGTGTCCGTCTAAGCCTCCATCTTGGCCGGAAGTCTATTATTTATTTTATTTTTAGAGAGAGGGTAAAGGAGAGAGGGAGAGAAACATCACTGTGTGGTTGCCTGTCACTCACGCCCTTAACTGGGAACCTGACGCAGAACCTAGTAATGTGCCCTGACTGGGAATCGAACCAGCGACACTTGGCTTGCAGGCCGATACTCAATTAACTCTTATGTCTTAACTAGGAAATACTAGTTACAAATGATTTTAGATGATGGTATAATTTTTCTTACCCTCGAATGTATGAAATAGTTTCAAAATAATACTACTAGTATTACTATGTGGAATAATGTAAACTGAGTGAAACTTAAGATTCCTTCCAACTTCTATGTCTTTTAAATGTATTCCATTTTACATGTATGTATAGTCAAAATATCGTGTTTTGAGTCACCAGAAAAATATTTTTTATCTAGACTTACTTCTTATTGATATTCAATTAGGTTCATTCATTTCTATTTGCTCTCACTTTTAGGGATAGATATTTTACCTCTTGGTTTAATTTTATTTTTGAAATTGTGCTAACTTTAGATTATTCCGAAGGCAAAATTATACTGAGGTCTTTCCAGAAGGTATTCAGCCATGTAATATGAAAAATAGGGACATTTATTGAAGATACAAAAAACATTGTACATAGGACAATGACACCTCAGTCCCCTTCAAAGTAGGCACCTTGGGACCTCACACGGTTCTCCCAATCACCATCAGCTGCCCCATCATATTTTCCTGAATCTCACTGATGGTCTGAAATCTCTTCGCTTTCAAAGATGATTTTAGTTTTGAGAAAATCCAGAAGTCGCAGGATATAAAATCTGAGCTGCAGAGGGGCTGAGTCACCTGGGTGATTTGATGTTTTGCCAAAAAACTCTGCATGAAACGTGATGCATGAGTAGGCATGTTGTCATGGTGAAGTTGCCAATGGCCAGTTGCCCATAGCTGCAGGCTTCTGAATCATCCAAATAGTTTCCATAGAGGAATGCTCAAGCTTAACACAAACTTTGATGCAGATTCATTGCTCTACTCACTAATTCATTTTGAATGTGATGGCCACACACTAACTCAAGAACATCTACAGTCTCCACTGACTAGTACAGTGAAGACATCATGGTTCATGCATGTACATTCTAATCCATGCTCCTTGGCTACTGGGTTACATCAATGTTGTGCAAATCATTCTTATTATGTTAACAATGGTTGGACTTTTTCCAAATAAACCTCATATGACAAGATGTGGTTAGAGGATTTTTGTTTACATCACTGACCCCTCTCATTCCTTTGTTTAAAATTTGCATTTGTTTATATGTCCAGCCTTTCTTTTTGTATATATAAGGAAACAAACATACCTATTTATGCCATCCTGTTTCATACTATATGTACTAATCTGCACTTTGCCTTTCTCACTTCACACTATATCTTAGAGATCACTTCCTTTCAATGTATAGACATCTTTGTTATTCCCTTTTACATCTTCATGTTATCCCATTTGCTGGAAATAATGGGAGTATTAAAATTTTAATTTAATAAGATAATATGTTGTAGGGTAGAGATCAAGGGAAGAAGTAAGGAGACCAGTTAAATTAGAAGACTGTAGCAGTAGATCGTAGGGAAAATAGCTTAGACTATGGTTATAGTGGTAAAGACAATGAAAATTAGTCAAAATCAGGAAATATTTTGAATATGCTGCTATTTGGAGATACTGACAACTTGAATATGGGATGAAGGAGGGAAGGGACCAATCTACATTTTGTGTCTGAACAATGGGGGGAATGGAGTGCTGTTGTATATACTGAAGGAGGAGCTAGTATTGACATGGGGAAGAGCAAATGTCCAACTTGGGACATGTTATTTTGAAATGTTTTTTAGATATGCAAGTGGAAGTGGTATATAGGGTGGGACAAAACTAGGTGTAAAGTTGTTTATATGGAAAATACATTACTTAATAAATCCGTAATGATACAGGAATAAACTCTGTGTTTCATGTACTTGTGAGTACTCGTGGGTATGTAAACACAGTTTTTTCTTGTCTTATTATTTATTAATACTGTATTTTCCATATAAACAACTGTAAACCTACTTTTGCCTCTCCCTATGAGAGTAATTAAAAATATGAATCTGAAATTCAAGGGGGAAGTCTAAGATGGAGCTCTATATTTAAGCACTAATAATTTAATTTGAGTATTTGATTTTCCATTAGCATGGTGATTAAAATTTGAAGTTATTTTTCCTGCTCGTTTTTGATTTAGATCTTTACTCTGGCATATTCTATGTGACCTTGGGCAAGTCACTAGACTATTAAAAATATTTTGTTTTTATTTATAAGATGATGATAATAGTACCTACCTCAAAAATTATTTAATGATTTAAAATAATATTTCTTAAATTTCTTAGCATACTGTCTAGCACTTTATACACTGTTAACTAATGCTGAATAGTATAAATTTTATTATTTATTTGTCAGGGCAATCCAAAAATATATATAATTAATGTAGCAAATGTTATTTTACCTCTTTATGTGCCACCTATGTCCATCTACTATCTATTGGGTTATGGTCACATAAATAAATATATAGATGTGTCATGTATATATGACATAGCCCTGCCCTTTGAGGACTTCGTGATGTCATTATTCCTATAATTGGAGAATTTGACTAAAAGAAAGACTTGCACTTATTTAAATAATCAATTAGTAGAGTATTATTTCTCCCTTTTAGTTCTGATTTGAACAAATTTGACCAAGCAACAATAGATGAACCATAAGAGCAAATTCAAATAAAAACTACATCTGACTGTATTTATATTTTGTCAAGAGGAAATGTACGTATAGCCCTTTTATTTGGTATATTGAACTAGCATATTGATTTGTAGAAGGTACTGATTTCATCTCCATCTATGGTAGCATGTGTGATAAATCACTTGTTAGTTTAAATGGACAGGAAGATCAAACAAATGGTGAGCGAGTGAAACTAGAAGGCAGTAGAACAAACAGAGCTTTACCTGGAATTTATCTAAATGCATTAAGGAAGACTGAAATGCTGAAAGGGAGGAGAGCTGATTTCCGCAACCACGCAAAAGGGAAACCAAAATAAAGTGCTGAAAAGATAGCCCAAGAATACTTGCAGACAGAATGGAAAGATTTCTCTGCCTTTCTTTACATATATGTATTTTCTAATAATAATACTGATGACAGTTCTATTGGGGCTCCAAGTTATAGACAGAAAACTGAAGGTTTAGGGAGGATGAATACGCTGGGGAATACAATTTTCATTGAGTTAGATCTCACACTTGTTTTTGACTAACTTTTGGCATCTGAATCAAAAATGACCCCAGTTTTTCTCTATCACGTCAACTTTTTAAGGTACAGGATACCCTCCCTTTGTCCCAAAAATCATACAAAATGTACATATAAAGGAAAATAAAAAAATTACCTGAATAGACTGTTTATTTAAAGTTATTTTATTCATATAAAGGCTATATATTGTTACTGTAAGTCAAATTGTGTACAAATAGTAATGTTCTGCTATCAAACACACATATTTAAGTATTTTATCTTTTCAAACAACAGGCTAGGAAATGCCAAAATGAGATACTTGAAAAAGCCTCCTTCAGTTGGCAAAGCTTTAACAAATTGCTTCATGACACCCAGTTTTATGTGCAGAGGTGGGAATATAATGTTCTTTCTGTCAACAAGTGGCTCATGTAGAATGTTTGGAACACCAGGTTTGAGGTCAGATCTTGGAGGCCAATTTGACTCTACCCAATGCCTCTCACGAGCTCTGCTGTCCCACACACGAAGAGAACAGGGATACTTGATGTATCTGCGTTGCTGACCAAGAGGGAAGGAGACTATTTTAAGGTCAACACAGATGATACAATTATGCTTATGATATTGCAACAGATCAATGATTCTTTTTATGTCTTCACATTCTTCACAAAAACAAACTGAATGGCCAATTGGGACTGCACCAAATAAATTGCCATTGTGGAGGAGGACACACTTCAAGCTCCGCTATGAGCTATCGATGAACAGTCACCATTCAGTTGCATTATAGATTGGAATCCTCAATTCCTCCATTAAACCATGTGTGTTATGGCAATACACAAAGCTACCATCACTTCGAAAGTGCTGCAGAAATGCACTTTCTCTTGATCGAAATAGGATGCCTTCACTCCTTTTTAAAGCAAGTTTTTCTCATGCAGCCTTGATGCTAAGAGTTCTGAAGTCTTTTTGGATAGTCCCAAATCTCGTGCCAAACCATTCAGCTTATGCTGATCAAATCCCTTATGAACTGAGTCATCTTCAATTTCAAAATCTTCATCATTGCTGTCACTTAGTTCTTCACCATACTCCTATTTTCGAAAGAGGGTAGTTCAATGAAAACTGACACTGGGATTTCAGCTGAATGAGGCACTGGATGTATAGCTAATGGTAGACTAGGATACTCTATTTTACATTTATTTTTCTTCTTCTATCCTGACGTTTTCACTATCCAAAAGTAACAGTCACTTGAATGATCTCTGGGCACTCACCAAACCATAGTTATACCAAATGGCAATTTATCATAGTTCCCTTCGTCCACATCCGTAAACTCTCGACACACTGCACACCTTGTGAGGAGCCCACAACTTATCTTGATCACCAAGTTTTACTTTAAAGTATGCAAAATAGGCTTGCCTGACAAATGGGCTAATGTCTGTCCTTTGACTGGGAATGGTGAAACTGCCACAGATATAACAAAACGAATCAGGGTTGTTTAGGCACTTACGATGAGAAATAGCAGAGGCAGACATGATCTGAAGGAAAGGAAATAAGTACATATGTAAATAAAAAATGAATTCTGCTAACCCCTTGTATACAGACAAGAATTCGGACTACACTTTGGAATACGATTCACTATATAGAGCGGCCACAACCTCTCACCACACTGTCTCAGGTGTAACTGAATAGCCTAGGCAAGTATGAATACCTGTTGTTGGTCTCCAAGGTTGTCCCCCACCCCTCCCCTCTCAAGGGAGGCTTGCTCTCAGCCAATAGGAGAGCACTAGTGTGTCCCTCAATCCAGGCTTGATCCAGCCTAGAGTGGTTGCATTGAGATAAGCTGTACAGAAAATATTTGATGTGATAGAAGAAAACTAACTGCAATTTTGAAATCAGCATGGAATTATGTTAAAAATTGTCCTGCTGTATAACTTACTCAGAGTCATTCAGCTAATAAGTGAAAAGTCCGATTCCCGGTCTTTGTTCATGTAGTGACTGTCAAACTCTTGTTCTGCTTATCACACTGAACTGAAAGTTCATAGAACACTCAGAACTGAATGATTCCTTTCACTTCAGAGTTGCTGTTCATTGCATTTAGTTGTAGGGAAAGACTCCAACATTTAATGAATATCGCTATATGTTAAGAACTTATATATTTCTCTGATTAATCCACAAGCCATGTCAATAAAGCAGAAAGCTATATTTTTTAAATGAGGAAATTGTGGTTTAGCAATTAAATATTTGTTGAAGTTCTCATAATTAACACAGCCATTAATGAAGGTAGAATGCTGTCTCAGATTTACTGTATCCAAACCTTGCACTTTTTCCTCATGTGACAGAGAAATCATGACATAGAGCAAATGAATTTGGGCTCTCAGCTTTTTATGGCTTAATTTCTGATTCCCTGTCTGCTTATTTTATGTTTCATGATGGTAGTAAAACATCATTTCTATAAAGCATTTTAAGGATGATCTGGACAAGTTATTTATTTCCCCAGTGTGCTCCTACGACAAATTGTCTATTTTGCTATTCTCTTTTCTGCTTGTATTTTGCTGAAATGATTTTGTCACTAGACTGAGTTTCATGTGGCCAAGAAGTTGCTTAAAAACCTTTGAAGCTTTAATGCACTAAATGAATTTCTTTCTGGAATCAAAATGCCATTGTTATTTAGATGGTTGTACTTTTTCCTGTTTTTTTTTTTTCCTGTTTGTATTTTTTAAATAAACCTGTTAGGTATGAGGACTGAAAGAGATAATTGGATGCACTTAGGGTAAAGAGAGATAAAGCAACTGAAATACATTTTCAATGATGGAATCCCATAGTCAAAAAGGAGGAAAAAAATTTGGAAATAGGGTCTCATATTTTACAAAGTAGTGAATTACTTGGGCTCAGATAAATATTGATGCTTTCGCTTTAAGAATTGACTGGATTGTAGAAATAACAGATGATTAGGTAACCCAACATGATAAAATATTTTTAATCCAGAGCAAAGGGTTGGTTAAAGATAAGAAGAAAAAACTGGTACAAATGATTATTTTATAATGTCTGGGGAATACTTGAATGGATCCACAAAGCTTGACCCGAGGAGCCGATGTCACAGATCAAAAGAGATAAGAGATTTACTAGTGGAAACATACAGATGTGTGAGACTAACTTCAGAGACCTCAGCGGGGGGGATTAGAGAGAAGGGAGCACCAAGGAGCTCAGAATAACTAATCTCTTCTGGAGAATGTTGAGTTGGAAAAATTAAAGGATTAGAAGGAGGCCCTCTGGGATACATGCTGCCAAAGGGAGCACACAAGAAACAGGGATAGATGCAACATAGTAATGTTTTACTGGAGGGACAACTATAATAAATGTAACAGAGAGACTATAGGTGCAGGAATCACCCTAATTGAAAGCTTCTCTGAACCTTACCTTCTGGGAGGTGGGAAACAAGTAGACTAAAGAGACACCTACTCAGTTCTTTCAGAAGTATAAGTGACATAATACCTGTAAAGAATATGACTACCTGGTACATTCTAGGTTATTAATTTCTCTTCCCTTCTACACTCTGCACTTCTGTTTCCTTGTGTGTTATTAAAGATTTACCGTTCTCATCCACTTAGCATGAGTTTGTTGATAGGAGCGGTTATTGAAATCTGTTAGGGTAATATAAGGAAGGTGAAATAAATGAAAAGGAAAGGATGTAACAAAATATCAATAGAATAATAGATAGTTTGGAATAAAATTCTAAAGCAAATAATGTTTAGAATTGTTTTATTGGTAAGAAAACAAAACTGGCATTTAGGTTCTCATAGTGGGACCATAGGATGCAAATAACTAAACCCTTCCAGTTTTCAGTCTCTGCTCTTTGTATCTGAAGACTAAATGCAATAGTAACTGTGATACAGAGAGATCTGATCAGATTACTGGGGTGAAGTGCCACAGGGGCCATAGGAGGAGACAATGGTAGATGGAATTGACTGAGAAGCTGAATGCCTTCAGAGCACAAGGATTAATGAGCTAGAAGATCTGAAATAAAAGAAGGCTAGCTCTCTGGCTAGGAGGCTTTTGGGTTGGCTTGGGCTCTCAGAGTCGTTCGCTGGATTTCTTCTTCCTCAAGAGTGCCTAGGTGATCATGCTGCAGCTGCCTGCATTTTCTAACGGATGGTATTTTGGATGGGAAGGGACTATGAGCACAGACTAGGGTTGGGCTGGCCTGGAAGAGGGTGGGCATGTTTATTCTTTGGGTGTTCTAGAGGGGACAACCTCTGAGGCAGAAGCCTGCCATTCTTCCCAAATTGTGTAGCTTTCATATCTTATGTTCTTTTACTTTGTAAACTAATTCTATATACATAATATAAAACTAATAGGGGGAATGATAGGAGAACCCAGGTGTTATAGGTTAGCCTTAACTGATAGGTTTAAGTGATTAAAGCTATGACTTGATAGACTCAGGTGACTGCTTTCCTTTATCACCCAACCTTTGCCTCTGGAATTGTGCCTAGAGGATGGTGGTGGGCAGTAGGACCCCAATTACTGTTCAGTAACAACTGAACGTCTATATAAATACTTGGGAGGAGGTAGAATGTATGTTTAAGTCTATTAAAGATTTTTAAGCATCCATCAAATTGATTGACCTACGTCAAATTAGAACTGAACTGGCTAGGTATACCTGTATCTGTTGATTTTCTGTCCCCAAACTCAGTTTGCTACACACTTAGAGGTGAGTTAATTTGCTAGGTGTATAAATAACTAAAACAGTTAAATCATTCTCCTATTATTAATGAGTAGGTAGCTAGAGATAACACCTGAATATAAATAATTTAGATACTGCCAAACAAAACAAATCATTTATTTGAAACATCAGTGTTGCTATCAATCAAACATTACCATTGAAATTAATTTTAAATGACACTTAAATCAGTAATAAAAATAACATTCATAAGTTCATGAAAATATTCATAAACAAATTTAAACTATTGTTTTTATTATTAATCATGATGTTAATATTGTCACTTTTAATTAAGTACAACATCTGACATTTTCAACAATCCTGAAAATTGATAGTGTTACCTTATTATTCATATTTAATGCCTGGGGGGAAAAAAGATGCTCAGAATAGATTATTAGCTCTCAAAGTTCATAAAGTTAGAAAACAGGACCAGGACTTGAACTGATTCTTCAAACATAAAATACCTTGTTCTACTAGTTAAAGTGTGCTTTGAATATATATATTATATGTGTGTATATAAACTATATATATTCAATGTATATATGTTCAGTATATATATATCAGGACAGACTGTTTCAGGGCTTCTGTGCATTAAAGTGTGAAATATCAGCCCTGGCTGGTGTGGCTCAGTAGATTGAGCACCAAAGGGTACCGGTTTGATTCCCAGTCAGGGCGCATGCCTGGGTTATGGGCCAGGTTCCTAGTTGGGGGAGCATGAGATGCAACCACACATTAATGTTTCTCTCCTTCTCTTTCTCCCTTCCTTCCCCTTTCTCTAAAAATAAATAAATAAAGCCTAAAAAAGATAAAGCATGGAATGTCACTATTTAGTCTCTAATTTTTCTGTTATTAGAAACTGTATACCTAAATCTCTTTCAGGCTACTTTCCCTAATTAAGTCCCCATATTAGCTTTCTAGGGCAGACATAACAAAGTATCACTGACTTTGGGCCAGGATGAAGGCATAGACCTACATGCTCTGTCTCCCTCCACACTTAAAAAGAACTACAACTACTGCAAAACAAAAAATAACAAGAAGTTCCAGAAAATAAAGCTACATGGAAGTCCAATGTATGAAGTCATAAACAAGTGTGTTTGTCCAGACGGGTAGGAAGGGCGAAACCACGGCTGAAAGATCGAACTGTGCTGGAGGCGTCAGCTGCAGCAGCAGGCTCCTGATTCCTCAGCGGAGAGTAAGAGCAGGAATCCATCTTGGACCCCCGACCCCATGCAAAGCTCCACAGTGTGGTGAGAAGGGTCGCCAGGTTGTGACGAGCACACGGGGCTCCGCCCAATATAGCGTAGGAAGTGTCACAGTGCCCCGCCCAAGAAGGAAAGATAAACAAAATGGTCAGAATGGCAGAATTAATGACTGAAATACCGATCACACAGCTAATGAAAAAACAAATAAAGGACTTGGCCAATGAACAAATAGTGAATCTTTCTGAGGCTCAGTTCAGAGCTATAGTCATACGGCAGCTTACAGACCTAACAGTGGGGCTGAATCACGACAGGGAAGGAAGGAAGGCTAGTGCCACTGAAATGAACAAAAACACATACAAGACAAGTGGTGAGGAAGGGAAAGCCGGGGATCAAATCAACAAATCGGAACATAGGAAGGGAACAAACAGTCAACCAGTGCAGAAAGAGGAAACAAAAGGTGAGGAATATGAGGAGAGGCTCAGAAACCTCTGGGACAACTATAAGCGAATGAACATTCAAATTATAGGGCTGCCAGAAGGTGAAGAAGAAGAACTAGAAATTGAAAAATTATGTGAAAAAATAATGACGCAGAACTTCCCTAACTTGGGGAAGGAAATAGACTTACAGGTCCAGGAAGCACAGAGAGTTCCAGAAAAACTGGACCCAGGGAGAACCACTCCAAGACACATTATAATCAAAATGTCAAAAATACAAAGAGTCTTTTTTAAAAATAATTTATTTATTTATTTATTTATTTGTAGAGAGAGGGGAAAGGAGAAAGAGAGAAAGAGAAAAATCACTGTGTGGTTGCCTCTCACTTGCGCCCCCAACTGCGAACCTGACATGCAACCTAGTCATGTGTCCTGACTGGGAATCGAACCAGAGACACTTGGCTCGCAGGCCGACACTCAGTCCACTGAGCCACTGATGGGAACTTTTAATATCTATTCTCTTAGCAACTTTCAAATATACAATAGAATATTCTTAATTATAGTCACTGTGCTGTCGATTACATCCCCAAGAATTTATTTGTCTTATAACTAGAGTTTATAACTTATATCCATTTGTCCCAGGTCCCTCTTTTAGAATCATAAATCTAATCTCTGTATCTGTGAGGTTTTTGTTTTGTTTTTAAGACTTCATATATAAGTGATATCATATAGTATTTGTCTTTCTCTGTCTGAAATTTCACTTAGCATAATAATGCCCTTAGCATAATATTGTTGCAATTGGTAGGATTTTTATAGCTGTATAATATTTCACTATATATGTACATATTCTTTATTTATTCATCCATTCATGAATACTTATATTGTTTCCATGTCTTGTCTATTGTAAATAATTCTGGGATGAACAGGAAAGTGCAGATGTTTCTTCAAGATAATAATATTTCCTTCAGATATATACCCAGAAGTGGAATTGCTGGATTATATGGAAGTTCTAGTTTTAACTTTTTGAGGAACCTCAACCCTTGAAGTTGGACACCGTGTGAAAGCATCAAATGAAAGACACAAAGTAAATCTGTCCCATTTTTTTATCTGGCTCTATTCAAGTAGTATTGAGCAAGTGAGTATTTGGAAAGAGCCAAGCATCATGAGCTATAAGATTCAAACAGCACTTGGGAGAACTTTGGATGTCATTCTGTTACTGTTGCAGGGTGATTTTTATCTAGCAGCAGCAGGAAAACTGAGCATTATTTTTGAGAGGGAAATTTGTCTTTGATATCCCATTTTACAGTGCATAATCTTGTATCAGGTGTCTAGATCAGCCAGTGACTTGAACTACATTTTTTTTAAATCATTTTTTTGTTGTTATTCTATTACAGTTGTCTCAATTTTTTCTTCTGTCCTCCTCTGTCCATCCCACCCCTCACTTCCATAGTCAGTTCCCACACTGTTGTCCATGTCAATGGGTCATTCATACATGTTGTTTGTTCAGTCCCTTTCCCTTCTTTCCACCATTATCCACCCCCCACCCCAAATCATTTCCACTCTGATCCATGCTTCCTTGCCTGTGATTCTATTTTGTTTGTTAGTTTCTTTTGTTCATTTGAAAATGGAGAATAGTTTGCTAACTGAAATATGCCTGTTGGTGAAAAACAGATACCTTATGATCTCACCTATAACAGGAATCTAGTTGAACTACCTCTTAAGTAGACACTCTGATTTCTCCCTCTAGTGACTTTATATGCTGAAAAATTTTCCACTGTTATGCCTACCACAATCTAAATTAAGTCTGTAAAATTTAGTAGCAAACTTTTAAGTCTTGAATACCAAGTGTCTTGATGTATTTAATGTCGCTAGATGTTTGTGGAAGTTGTTGATGGGGCCATTGTGATTTAACAATAGGCTGGGCTATCTATTGGATAATTGAGTGTATAATTGGATGAATGATTAATATAACCTCTGAATTCTTTATATTCAGTTCAGACTATTTTTTATCTGTGATTCAGATATTGCCAAGCAAAGGTATACGATGCAATTATACTTTTTATTCCTGATTTATAGTCTAGTAAGATATAATAGAAAAAAGATCATAGTGAAAGACAGTCTTTGCATTGAATTAAGGTGCCAGTCTTGTTAATTGTGAAGTTAGTCAAGATATTTAATTTTCATAACATTAACCACCCAATCTGGATAAACTTTCCTAGATTCAAATACCAGCTCTGTCGTTTACTAGGTAAAGCATTGAGCGACTTCTTGACCTTTTTGTGCTTCACTAAAACGAAGATTAAAATAGCACTTATATTAAGGATTAATCCTGTTAACTGTAAAACAATCAGAACATGACTGATACATGAGAAACACATATTATTTATTATAATTTCTGCTATTGTGATAAACGTCTCCTTTCACAGGATTGAACAGAGTAAGGTAGGCATAATGTAGGGTCTGTGATATAGCAGGTGCTAAATAAATATTGGATCAATTTGAATTAGATTTAAATTTCAACTTAAATTGAAAACACATTTTTTCATTCTCTACTTCTGGATAACCAGGACCTCAGGCCATCTGTTTGGTCTGAAGATGTCCCAGAGGTCTGGCCTAAGGTGTGGATTAACTGGAATTCATCCTCTGGATGCAAGGTGTGAAGCTGAGGCATTGTCAAGATAAAGTAAGCTGGTTAGTACAAATAGATCTTGATATCAGATAAAAACAGACTCCAAAATTACTGAGGTATGTAAAGATTTTGAAGGATGACAGGAGAGGAAAGGAGAAGAAGGAACATGCCAGAAGTAAAACATTTCTTAGTTTGCTAGCTTATAATTGCTTATACTTTTAAGGCGCAAAAATGAAGTATAATATTGGCCAAACACAGTTGCTCAGTGCCTGTCCACTAGACTGTTTAGCTGTTGGGGGAGAGGAAGGACCTCCTAATTAACCTACTTTTTTTTGCAAAGAAAAAGGTAGGGGTAGGAAGCTCCTGCTTCAGCACTGAGACAAAAACAGTGTTGGAAAGCAGCTCCAGGCTCTCTACCTTCATTGATTTCCTCTTCTGTTCCAGGAGGAACGATACTTCTGATTGATGAAATTGGAGCAGCAGTAAATTGTTTCGAAGCCTTTTGGATCTTGCTCTTTCTTTCTTGGAGCTATGTGCATTCAGGTGGAATTAGTTCATTTTCACTGTTCCTGCTTGCTATAGTTGGCTATCCTTACCTCCCTCCATCTGTTGCCGGTGCAACTGGGCTCTTTCACAGAATCACGAGAAAAGCATTTCATAGACCCACGCACAGGAGATTGTGGTGTGGCAAGATTTATTTCGGTAGAGATAGAAGGCTGCCTTTGGGTTCCCAGTGTCCCTTTTCCATCTGTCCAGCTGTGGAAAAAGTTCAACCATGTCTTCAGCAAGGCCAAAATAAAGGCCAGCATCAAGAGTTTCTGTTTCATAGTAGAGCTTAGTTTCCTTGAGCTCTCAGGTGGTTGCTATGTGGTCTGAGTCCCCATCCAGGTAGCTTAGCACTATTTTTGGCTGTACTGCTGTACCCAGGCACCTGCCTGGGGCCTGCTTTTGGGGTCCCCATGGCTGCAAGGTGTGCAGCTGCTAGACTCACATGGTTACTACAGAGACAATGTGAAAACTGGGTGAGCACGTGTTCCCAGCAGAGGAAGAGACAGAGTTTCTTTGGTAAAAGCTGGGTTATATTATCTTGGGCTTGGGACAGACCGGGTTTTGTTGTTGCTGTTGTTGTTGTTGTTGTTTTCATTGTCCCATAGACTGAAAGGTCACAGGTCGATTCCCAGTCAGGACACATACCTAGGTTGTGGTTCAATTGCCAGTGGAGGCATGTATGGAAGGAAGCCAATCTATTTTTTTCTCTTACACTGTTGTTTCTCTCTCACTCACTCTCTCTCACTCTCTCTCCTGCTCTCTCTCTCCTTCTCTCCCTCCTTCCCTTCCTTTCTCTTTAAAATCAATAAACATATTTTAAAAATTAACTAATCAATCATTCCCAAACTTTCACGGGCTCCTGATGGGTCCAGCCCCTAGCCAATAGATCCCTTTCCCAGACTAGACTTACAGGCCACTATGGTCAAGCACCTGCTGCTGCACCATTTTGACTTCTATTATGCACATGCATACGTCCCCCGGCTCTCCCTAGAAATCCAGTAGGGGAGGGCAGACTGTGCTCCTGGGGAGATTTCATATCTGCTTGGAGGATTACATTTCCTCTGTGTCAGTCCCATGGAGCATGTGAGTGAGTCTGTAAATTCTATAGCTTCCTGGTGAAGCAAACAGGCTTATTCTCTCCAGTTGATTATGTTTAACAATGTATAATTTCCTTCGTTTCCTTCCTTTATTAATAACTAGCTAACTACCTATGGTAACACACCCACCTGCACCAGACACAGACATGGTGGGGAAGCTGCACTTCCACGATGGTACTGCTTTTGACTAGATATGAATCATTCAAGTCAGCAAGCAAGGAATTACTATGTTTTTCAATGCTGCTTTATTAGGAAACCCACCCTTTGGGTTATGAGGTTGTTATCTCATTGTAATCCTTATTTAGTACCAGTTTCTGTTTTCCATAGCACCATATGTTGTGGTTTAGTTAATTAACCAAATCCTTCTGCCATTATCAGTTTAAAATGAGTCAGAGATGGGGTGGAGCCTGGAACTGAAAGTCTTCCTGATGCTTCTCCCTCTTACTCATGGATAAGTCAGTCATTCTCTCCTCTGAGGGAAAAAAAGGGGGGTGGGTGAGATTGAAATATTAGGATAACTGTTATTTCCTGCCCAAACAAGAACCAACTTGAAATTATGCTGCTTACATGTCACTTATAGATATAATCTTACATTTCAATCTAACCCGATAGTTCTAAAACATTGATATTAAAATACGAATTATCCACTAAATGCAATAAACTTTATATAATTCAAGTGGTATTAAGACAAGGCAGGAATTAATTTTTAAATGTTTAAAAGGTGCTTATTTATCTTTTTATGTACTGCTAGTCTCTAAAAATAAAGTCATGTTTGTGGAGTGATGCCAGAGAACAAGTTGATCAAAGACTAACAACCAAAAGAATCGATAAATATAAATGCATCATTTGGGGATGTCTGGGTTGGTGTCACGAGACTTGTAAGAGATCCAATTTAATTAGCAGCTTGACTCTTTCTCAGATTGGTGTAAATATTATAGGGTATTTACAAATTAAGCCAATTTGAGAGATGTAGCATAGACTAAGAAAAACAGAGCAATTAATTAGAAAAAGAGGTAGGAAAATGACTGCAGAACAAAGAAATTAAATGGAAATATTCAATAGAGAGCATAGAGTTTAAGAGATCAGGAAAGAGTCTGTAAAGGAGATTTAGTAAAGGTTTCTTTATATGGCAGATATGGCCCTTAATTTGTGGACTTTTTACAAAATTCTACATAACTAAAAGTTTCTGATTCTAATAGTTTTTAAAAACAGCTTAATTGAGATATAATTCATATTCCATAAAATTTACTAATTTAAAGTATACATAGTTTTTAGAATATTGATGATATGATAAAACTATTACTACAATGTAGTTTTACCTAATTTTCATCACACCTAAAAGAAAACTTGAAGACCACCTGGAAACCATTGATTTACTTTCTGTTTCTATGGACTTGTCCATTATGGACAATATATATCTTGGATCCAATGTGAGTAAAATTTTGTCTATGATATAGGCAGGAGTCCAACTTACTATTTTCCATATGACATTCCATTGTTCAGCATCATTTTTTGAAAAGACAATTCTTTCCTCATTGAATTGTCTTGATATTCTTGTCAAAAATCAGTTGACCAGAAATGTAAAGTGCTATATCTGGACTTTCAATTCTATCTAATTTATCTATCTGTCTGTCAATATATATATATCAATGGGTTAGAATATATAACTTAGATAACAGTGATAACTGAGATAATGGATAAAAATGAAATAAAAAAAATATATATATATATGTTTATTCTTATGCCAGTATTACACTGTAGCAATCATTGTAGCTTCTTAGTAAACCTTGAAATCAGGTAATTAAAATCCCCAACTTTGTACTTTTTCAAGATTTCTTTGATTATTATATTTTGATGAATTTAAGAATCAGCTTGTCCCTGGCTGCTGTGGCTCAGTGGATTGAGTGTCAGCCTGCAAACCAAGTATTGCTGGTTCAGTCCCCAGTCAGGGCACATGACTAGGTTGTACGTCAGGTCCCCAGTTGGGGGCGCGAGTGAGAGGCAACCACACAGTGATGTTTCTCTCCCACTATTTCTTCTTTCCCCTCGCTCTAAAAAAAATAATAAACAAACAAACAAACAAATAAATAAATTATTAAAAAAAGAATCGGCTTGTCAATTTTTGCAAAAAAAATAAAAAAGAATACTAACAATAGTAATAAATAAAGCCAGCTGGGGTATTAATAGAGATTGTGTTGAATTTGCAAATAAATATGTGGAGTATTGCTATCTTAATAATATTAAGTCCTCTAATTCATCAAGATAATTCTGTTTTTCATTTATTTGGATTTTTTAAAATTACTATCAACAGCGTTTTAGAGTTTCAAGATACAAGTCTTAATGCTTACTTTGTCAAATATATTCCTAAATCTTTTATTCTTTTTAATGCTTTTAAAAAATAAACATTTTAAAATATTATTTTTGGATTCTTCATTGATGTTTGTATATTGAGTTTGTATCCTGCAACATTTCTGATTTCTTAAATTAATTCAGAGTATTGTGCTGGAGCTTGAACTAGAGTAGAAAATTTTTGCAAAAACCCCCACCCAAGGTGACAGTTGCCCCCAAGCAGGTACAGAATATTAGTTGCATGTATTGGGCAAACTGCCATAGTAACAGTTGCCCCCCAACAAGTGCAGAATGTTAGCTTTGCGGTTGCACGCATTAGCCCCACCCCTGCTTCACAACGGTTGTGTTGTGCTACTACCCCAGCTAGCAACCCAGGATATAGGTTTATACTATAGAAGCAGCTTTGTACTGAGACTCGGGGCTGCTCACTTGAATCCCTGCATGGAGTGAGAGTGGGTAGTCACTGGCCAGCTAATAAAGGCTCTTTAAATTCTAATTTGGTTGTCTCCGATCATTTGGTTCTTGCACTTGGTCCACAACATGTTTTTGTGAGTTTCTTAGGTTTTTCTAAATACATAATTGTGCCATCAGTAAATAGGTATAAGGTAGTTTTATTTTTTCTTTTCCAATCTTATTTATTTATTTGGCTTAATTGCCCTGTGTAATGGCTTGAATAGTTTCTCCCTCAAAATTCATGTTAACCAGAACCTCAGAATGTGACCTTATTTGAAAAGAGGATTTTTGTGAATATAATTATTAAATAAGATGAGGCTGTGTTGTATGAGGGAGAACCCTAAATCCAGTGACTTGCATTCTTATGAAAATGCCATGTAAAGAAACACAGACACAAAAAGAAGTAATATGGCCACGTGAAGATAAAGGGGCAAATTGGAATGATGCAGCTATAAGCCAAGAAAGCTAAGGATTGCTGGCAGCTACTAGAAACTCTGTTGAAGAAGGAAGGATCCTCCTCTATAACCTCAAAGAGAGCATGGCCTTTCTAACTTATTGACTTTTAGCCTCTCTAAGTGTGAGAGAATCAATTTCTGTTATTTTAAGCCAACAGTTTGTGATACTTTCTTATGGCAATCTTGGAAATTAAATGCATAAGATATATAAAAGCATGATTTTGGAGCCATATTGACCTGAGCTGAACTCCAGCAGTCTGCCACTAATTAGCTTTGAGGCACTGAGCAAATAATTTAAATTTTTTTTCAGTGCCTTTTTCAATCTATGAAATGGGAATAAAGAAGACCACATACTGTGAATTTTGAAATAGGTAATTATTGTAAGTAGTATTTATTAATTTAAAAAATATTATTGTTGTTATTAAGTGAAACTATGTACTAAAGAAGCTTTCATATACAACAGAAAGTTAAGAGAAGTCCAGTCATCTACTGAGAAAAATATAATAGTTAACATATCAGTTTGACTACTTTCTCTACATACTTTGGGCTGAATTTGGATTATCCTCCTTGTTTATGAATAGTTCCCTACTCTCCTACAAAACATAAATTAAACTATTCTGTAGGAACAAGTACTATTTTTAGTGAACATCTGTCCCATCATGGATCCCATACTCTGCTTAGCTCATCACCTTCTCCCCTCCTGCCTGTGATCATAGAAATGGCATCTTTACTCACTAACAGAGTTTATTCTTCAACATCAGTTGAAACTGCAGCATGGCTCTGACCATCCCAGAATGGAACACGGCCAACATCATTAGCAGGACAGACTCTCCTGCCAACGGCTGCTTGTTTTCTACTGTCAAGTTTATATTTCTCAGGGTGAGGAGTTAGGTGAGATGAAACAGAGCAGGCTTTTAGAAAGCTCTTGACAGATGCACTCTTTGACTGCTTGTAGCCTCGGTAGGATCAATAGAAACTTGTCACACACACACATACAATCCTGCTCAAGGTAATGAGCATTGACTAGCACAATTCTATATGTACCTCCACAAAATGTTTCTGGTCAAAGGTCAGCCCAGCATTTGTGGGCAAATGCTTGCCTCTGGTATTTACTTAAAAAAAAAAAAGATTTTATTTACTTATTGGAAAGGGAGGGTGAGAGGGAGAGAAACAATATGTGCTTGCCTCTTGTGTGCCCCCAACTGGGGATCTGGCCTGCAACCCAGGCATGTGCCCTGACTGGGAATCAAACCAGCGGCCCTTTGGTTTAAAGGCTGGAGCACAATCCACTGAGCCACACCAGCCAGGGCTGGTATTTACTTTCTGTAAAGGTTGTTGGGCAACTTGCTAGAGAGGGATTATAAAAAATTTAAAATGCACATATTGTAATTTGCTCCCACTGCTGCCCACTTCACTCTCACACACTCAAATATGTTTATTGGAAAACTCTTACAGTTATAATGAGCAGGTAAAGAACATGGACTTTGATATCAGACAGATCTGAGTATTCACTCACTAGTTGTGTGACCTCTCCAAAACCCAATTTTCTGATTTATAAAATGGAAATTAATAGTATGAATGTCATACATAGGCTTTTGTTGATTTTGCTTACAAGTCTGTCTCCTCCTTTAACTTAACTCTTTAGAAACTCCTATATTATGTTTCTACATCTTCAGCATTTAGCATAGTACTTGGCAGATGTTAAACATTGCTGAATGAAGGATGGATAAGGCTTAAATTAGGTTTGTTTCTTATACTGTGTATGATATTTTTTTGTCATTTTATTTGACTTCTCTCAGAGTCTGTTTTCATAATACAAGAACTATAATAGATAATGTACAAATTAATGTCTCAGGTCTTTGCCATTGTTAATATTCATGTGGTTACTGGTTGTTCATAGTGGGGGAATAGGAGATGGTGTTTCCATATAATAGTTGCCTTATTTGAATTTAATTTTGTAGGGGCTTCAGCCATTCCTTGTAAGGAATTCCAGTTTAAAGGCCCCATTGCCTAAAGCCTGTAAAAATTTGCCAATGTTTGCTGCTAGCATTAAGTAATTGCCTCTTTGAGGCTTTTCTCTTGCAGAGAATCAGGCCTTTTTGCAGAACCATCTGTCCTGCAAAGAATCTGGCTACGCAGCCGACTACAACTGAAGATAACCCCGTAAACCTTGTCCCTGTTGCTGCCAGATGTCATGTACACACCTACCTGCAGCTGCCCCACCCCCAATTTCTGCTGAGGTCGTTTTCCTGCCAAAGGAAAAGATCCTATATAAGCCTTGCCCTAAACCCCATTCAGGGTCAGCGCCATTTTGGAGACTTGGTCTCGGCCCGGCCACTGGCAATAAACCCTTTGCTTTCCTTATCCACTGTCTCCAAGTGGTTTATTCTTGCTGAATCTGCTGTAACAATTTCACAGCCATTAGACTTTTTCTCCAATGCTTGCTCATTTATATCCAAAGGCACGTACTCAACTGAGTAAAATACAATCCAGCAGAACATGCACTATTTAGAAGAAACTTAGACCTTTATTTACAATGTCTTGCTGGAGTCTGAACATCAAGAAGGAGAAATTCATCATCACTCACCACTTTGTTACGATCTATATAGGCATTATCTCTTGATAGTTTTCACCTTATTTATGGAATAATCACATTTCTTTCCATTTTGTGGGGGAAATCAGAGTGAGCCAAAGTGATACTGGCTTTAGGCAAAACATATGCTTTGTATATATCAGACTTTTCAGCAATGCCTACATGGTCTCTACTGATAATTCTTTTTTAAGATATTGCTGGTTATATTAATTTGTCTTAATCCAAAATATCATAAGCAGACCACTTTGATTACCAGCTTTCTCCCATCTTGGATTAGAAGAGTCAGAAGACAGCAGTTCTTATATTTTCTTCTTTTCACACTTTGAAAATTGGTCAATTTCAAGTTTACTTAAGGGAAAACAAAATGAATGAAGATATGTATTTTTCCTATAGGCTAAAAAAGATGCAATCATGTTCTCTAATTGAGGATTCAGAGAGAAGCCTCTGTGGTATCATGAAATGTCATGTATACAGGAAACACAAGTGGCAGCTGGTTGCTGTGGAGGTAGCTAATGTGCAAATTTACTAATTAGAGAAATGCAAATTTCACAAACAGGTTCATTATACCCTGGAGCCATGTTGAAGAAGTCAGCATAAGAAGTATTGTAAAAGTTCCCACCTTTTGGGGATCTTGGAGCCAAGATGTGGCTGGTTTACACTTATTGGTATACATTGAAGCAGCAACTACTCAGGTACAGGAGAGGTTTAAATTTTAAATCTGACAGAATCTGATAGACTTTTAACCTAGGTGACCTACTTGTGAAATCACTTGACATCACAGAATCTCCTACATCCCAGACATTCAAGATGTACAGTATATGGTGGTATGGGAAAGAAATGGGTTAAATATGCATGTATTCTTTTCGTTTTTGAGCAGCTGATCAACTGTGAGATAAAAGGAATTAAATTACTGCTAGAGACACAAATAATGCTCAATTTTTAATTGTTTTTGTTCTGCTTTGATTTTTCCCAATAACCTGTAGATTTTTGCCCTTACTAAATTAACTGCGTTTTAATTAAATCAAATTAACTGGCTTATTGTTTTTGACATCAGACTGCCTAGATAGATGTCTGTCTTCTAGGGCTGAATCCCTATCATAATCCATTGATTAGTTTCAAGTTTGCAGATTTCAAAGATTCTTGAGTTGGTACAGGAAATCTGTAAACATTCCAGAATTCTAGGAACTAGTCTCTGTTAAAATGCATTTGTATATTTTTCTAAAGAGAAAGGTTATGACTTTCAACATATTTTCATAAGGTTGGAAGCTCAGCTTCCAAATATTAGAAGAATGCCTTTGCAGTCTTATCTGTGATACATTGTAGGCAGCCCTCAGTATGTGTGTCAGCCCATTTCTCCTCAGCTCTTCTCATTTAGATTAATTGATGCAGGGTATGAGGAGAGCTTATGACTTACACTATTTCATAAATACAGATGTCAAACTGTTTGCCCTTTATGTAGCCCTTAATGCCTTAGCCCACATTTTCCTGCACACGAGCAGTCTCAGTTTCCTGCTATGGTCATTTGACGCTGCAGGATACTGTCTTTTTCTTATGAGTCAGGCTATGGGATGGTCTTACCTGTCTCAGCAGAGACACAAAAGGAAATTGAATGAAGGCACGACAGTGCTGTGGAGTAGGAAAGTATTGCCTCCTCTCATGGGCATTTTTCTGTTTTCTCTTTCTTTTTCTCCTTGTTTCCACTGCACTCAATTCCAGAAGTGTGAGTGTTTTTTAAACATAAATTGACACAACCCTGAATCTAGGACTTTAAGGCAGTTTCCTTGTTCTGGCTCCAGCACCTCCTGGCTCTGTGACTTTGGCTTGTTGTTTTATCCTGTTGCACCTCAATTTCCTTTGCTGTGAAAGGAAGGTAACAGTTCGTGCTTTGTTTTCTTACAGGCTTGTGGGGAAGATCAAATGAGATGATTGTGAAAACTCTGCAAAAAAGTAAGTTTTCTAAAAATGTGTGTGGTTATATTTATTTTAAAACAAGCCTAATATAAATATTTTTTACAAGGGTGGAGAAAACTATTTTGGACATTTGATGGTTATTAATAAAGTGACGGTTGGCACTGTTCAGAAAGTTGGCTTTCCATGTACCTCTGCTGAAACAGAAAAGCTCACCCAGTGGCAGGAGAGGGGGTAGGCTGGCCCAGTGTTAGTATGTTGGGGTCTGGGAAGGGAAAGGCTTTCAGTTTGTTTGTAATAATTTTGAGTATGTTTTGTTTTTGTATTATAGACAAAGAAATTTTACTTTACGAACATATATATTTCTGAATCTAGTTCTTGTGGAGTTCAGGAGAGGTAAACTGTGTATCTATGGCCTCCTGAAAAACATTTTTTGAAAATTATCGAAATTAAGCATGGCAAGCCCAGTTTTATTCCATCCCACAAGCTACCACAGTCTTCTGAGAGAGGCTGCCCCATGGAGGAAGGAGAAAGTTTGTCACAGCTGTGAATGGGGAGCGTATGGCAGATCCCTTAGTGAAGATCTGCTGTCCCAGCTTAGTTAGAAAAGTGGGTTTATCGGTGAGTGTTCCCTCAGCAGCATTGTACATTTTAAGGATTTATGAATGCAAAGAGAGTTCCTTTTTAATGACATACTTGCATCTGTGTCATAAAATCATGAAAATCTTGAAGGAAATTTATTGCATTTATTAGATAAAAAGGAAGTAATAACCCAATGACTTCCCCTCTTTGTAATATTGTCTCAACCATTTTTATAACATTGAGACACCTAAATCTCGCTAATTCAAAGGCTATTAATATATAATTTGCACTTATTGGCCTGAATTATTCTGGAGCTTACCTTTGCATTAAATGTGAAAAAACGATATTATGAAATAACAGAAAATGTATATATTGGTCTCTGCCCTTGGTTTCCCAGCACGGAGGTCCTAAAAGCCTTGTAATTTCCTAACTGATAACAGTACTAAGAGCATCTTTTGTTTTACTATTCAATCTTTCACCCTGCTCCCTGAAAGAGTTCCTAAACCTCTTGGAATGTCCTAGGTGATAGGAGTGTCTTTTGTCCTAAAGAAGTGACTCTGGGTGGGCCTCCTGGAGGGAGGCTTGTCACCAGAAAAGCCAAGTCGTGATTAGAAGCTTGGAACTTTGAGCCCCATCTCCCATTCTCTGGTAAGTGGAGAGGGGCTGGAAACTGAGTTAATGATCAATTCTGCCTACGTGATGAAGCCTCCTTAAAAAAATATCAAAAGTATGGGGTTCAGAGAGCTTTCTGGCTGGTGACTAATCTCTGTTCCAGAAGGCTGATGCACCCCAACTTCAATGGAACAGAACCTCCTGCATTATGGCCCTCCTAGAACTCACCCTATGTATATCTTCATCTGGCTGTTCATCTGTATCTTTTATCATATTAGCAAATGTGTTTTCCTGAGTTCTATGAGCTTTTTTAGCAAATGATCATATCCAAGCAATCCATGGGAAACTGATTTGAAGCCAAGTTAGACAAAAGTTGTGGGTAACGGGTAACCTGGGGACCTACTACTTGCAATTGACATCTGAATTGGACTGCAATCTTATGGAGCTGAATTCTTAACCTGTGTGGTCTGTGCTAACTCCAGTTAGTTTTAAAATTAAATTATATTGTAGGACACCCAGCTGGTGTCACACAGAATTCCTTGCTTGGGAAAAAGGAGGTTACACATCCAGGTCAGGAGTATTTTGTGTCTGTGAGTAAAGGAGAAGCACAGAAGTGTTTTTTCAGACAGCTTACTTAGCATTGTATATGATATAAAAATAAAGAAAATTGTGCATAAGATTTTATGATGTTTTTAAAACAAGGAATACTAAGAAAATTCTATTTTTTAAGTAAAAATTCTGTGATTCAAATTTTTTTACTCTTTAGACTGAACTCCCTTCCCAAATACAAAGAATTGGTAGAATTTGAATAAAAAGATTTTATAAAGGAGATTAACGTAAGCAGAGAATAATTTCATCAAAATATCATACCAAAACACAGTCATGTGTTGCTTAATGACAGAGATATCATCTGAGAAATGCATCATTAGATGATTTTGTCTTTGTAGAAATGCTTAGAGGCCATGATGAACAAAACAACTTGGATTAAAACAAGAACAAGAGGAAATGGTGCAATCAGGAGATGTAGTAAATAGATGTATGAGACCACTACTGGAGTAACATGGCTTACTGTTTTACAGCAAACTATTTTATAATAAGTAGAGAGTACATTTTAAAATAATGATAAAGGGTATAGTAGAGTTAATACATAAGCCAGTAACAAAATCATTTATCGTCATCATCAAGTATTATGGACTACACACAGTCATCGGTGCCGTAGTTCTTTCTATAAGGCAGGCACTGCAGCAGGTGTGTTTACACTAGCATTGCCACAGACACGCGAGTAATGTGTTGTGCTATGATGGAATGGTGTCACTAGGTGACAGGAATTTTTTAGCTCCATTATAATCTTATGGGACCACTATCATATGTGCTGTCCAAAATGTTATGAGGTGCATGGTTGTCAAGCTGAACAAGATTAATCCTTAAAAAACAATACAATAATTATTTCTTGAGCCATTGAATGTTGTCAAAAGGTAGGATATCTATTTCTTAAGTCTCATACACTGCTTTTCTATTTATAAGCCAATATTTAATGCTTTTGTCAAACATGGTGTTAACAACAGCCTGATTAGATAGGTTTGAGAGGGAAAAGAATAGAGACTCAAAGAGGACCAATGACTTGTCCAAGTCATGCAGCCTGATATTTGATAAGACTGAGGCTGTAAGTAAATTTTACTTCCCATATTAGTGAATTAAATCAGTACAGGCATACCTTGTTTTATTGTGCTTCACAGATGTTGGTTTTTGTTTGTTTGTTTGTTTGTTTGTTTGATTTTTAACAACTTGAAGACAAGGTTTTCCACCAGCAGAAGATTGCAACTCGATTTATTGTGATACTTGCTTTAATGCAGTGGTCTAGCCCAGCAATTTTTAGCCAGTGCACCACAAGAACTTTTAAAACATACCATATCTGACTATTTAGTCAGTGGCACTGACCTCTTTTTCCCTTAGATTTTCAAATTAAAAAAAGAAAAAAAAAGGCAATAGCTAACACAACAACAGATGTCTGGTGTAAATGAATCAAAATTATACTTTTTTTTTGGTCAGATTGACTATATATATATTAGTATGCTGCAGAATTTTAGTGATTAGTTTATGGGTGCCATGAGATAAAAAAAAAAGGTTGAAAACCGCTGACCTAGACCAAACCCAGAATATCTCAGAGGTACGCATGTATAGTGTTAAGGATTATTTAAAATCTCAAATTCTTGAAGTTAAATCTGTATCTAAACCTGTTCATCTCCTTACTTATGATATAATTTTAGGAAAGTCATTTCTTCTTGCTTCTCCTCTGCTTTTCTCTCTGCAAAAAGGAGTTGCTAATAAGAAAGTGATGAAACTTGGGCATATTGATAAAATAACGTAAGAACATGTCTGGCGTATAGTAGCCTGTCAGTTGATGTTTTTGAGGGGCAGTGTGGTGTAATGGCAGGAGCAGGAGGTATACTTTGGGTGTGGAGAAAACTAAATTCTTGTCTTGGCTTTCCTTATTTCTGTGATTGTGTCCTTAGGGAGGTTTGTTCATCTCTCTGTAATCCATATATAAGATGTATATTTATTTGAACAAAATAACATGTAGAGAGTGATACATGATGCCTAACATGTGGTAGATAGTGCATAAACAGATGTCTCTATTATACCAATGAGGTTGCCTGTACATCCTTACCTATAGTTTATGAAAATAAAATTCCATTGTATGTTGATAGAGAGCAGTGAAATAATTATCAAAAATAGAAAATAAATAGTGCATTTTTTGGAATTGATAAAGCTTTACTCTACATTAAGTGAAGTCTGGGAATCAATTTCTTGTACTTCATTCAGAATTGTATTCCTGAATCTTACTTATGATTTTTACCTTCCTTGGACTTAGAACTTAAATTTAACTCAAATGGGATCCTGGCTTAACATGTGTATAATGATTTTATCCAGATTCAGGGCACACAGTCTCCAGAATCTCAGTTTTATTTCTCTAAGTTGACTGTAAGTTTTACAGAATGAGAGAAACATAGAAAGTAAGTGGTGCTTTGGCCACAATAAATCTAACCCTAACTGTGACATCACGGTCACCACATTCCTGAGAAGATGATTCCTTTTAGGAGATACCTGTAAATAATCTATTACAATGACTTCAACATGTGAAAGTTCTTGGATTGTCCATCATAGCATCATGCTAATTCTTTTTCTGAAATACTTTCAAGTAGATTACTTCTCTCCATTTAATTTCACCCCAAATCCTTACTTTTACATTCCTTTAATAATTATTTTTAGGTTGAGTTTCAAATTTCTCTTAAGACATTCAACATTTAGCAATAAATATAGCCTACCTTAGGCATAGCATGGCAAATTATGCTCAGAAACCTACAGCAAGTCTAAGTTAACTCTCAAAAGCATTTCATATTCACATAAAGAATTCTATGCTTACATCTGCTAACCTGCTAGTAAATTCATTGTTCACTTAATCATTCTTATCTAATCCAACCAAACGCTCTATCATCTTATAATTTTTTCTCAGTCATTTGTAGCATGGCAGAAGGGCAAAATCCTTTCCTATAGTGTTTCTCGTAGGTCTGTGTATATCAATATATGTATATTTAGTGAGAACCTGCCAGATATCTAACACTGAGCTAAATTCTTGGCATTCAAAAAAAGATAAAAATTTCCCTCCCCTCCAGGTGCCCTTGGTCTAATGAGAGGACACACAGGTAAATTGGTTAGCTGGACACACTATGATGAGTGACATGGTGAGGGTATGTACAGGATATGGTGGGAGTTAGTGGTAGGGAAATGCAGGCAAATCTATTGTCCCAGAGGAGCTGAAGTCAATCACTCTTTCTCTAATAAGGTATGGTTTCTTGCGTCAGACTAAACAATAACATATTCTACATACTTTATAAGTGTTTACTATTATTACTATTATTTCTTCAATCCATGTTCTTTCCATTTTTGAAATACACTTTTAGACCCTTCTTTTGAATACTTTTTGGTTAATAAGGTGACTTTAGAGTCTCAAAACTGTGGTCCACTTAATAAATAAAATTAATATTAAATCCAGCATGTGCATATATATTCTGTGTAGGTATATACATACATTCATATAATACATAAATATGTTGAGCCTTCTAGTATTTTTCATTTCATTTTATTCTATTAATAGCAACCAGAATAATACTTGCAACAACATACTGAATTTAATTTAATGATAAAATCATGGGCTGATATCTGTTGTTTGGACACACTGAAGGGAATGATATTGCTAACTAATTAGTAAGTTGTACAGTGTGGCATGTGCCACTGTGGGAATCTGTAAAGATGCCAAGGAATGAATGATATAGGAAGGGGCCTAACAAGCACATTGAGGGCAAGAACTGGATTATTGTTATTTTTTACTCTACAGCATTTAGCATTTAGTTGGTTCTTGACAAATGTTTGTTAAATTAATGAAGCTGTGTGGAGTTAGAATGACTTACAAATAATCCTCTAATATGGACATTGCTTCTTTTAGCTGTGACAGAGAAGACAAGCTCTGGGCATATTTGCCACCACACTTTCCTGCTCATGGCATACATTGTAGTAATATCAGTTTCTTTGGACCTCGACTTCTCTTTCAATATACAGATACAGGCAGTTGCTACCAATCTCCTGGATCTGGCATGGATGATGAAACCTGTTTTTAGGATATTTCTTTATAATTTCACTTATTTGTATACTACTGACAGGTTGACCAGAGGCAGGTATATTATCTGTCTCTCTTTGAATTTTCCCCTTTCTTAAAGGCATGCACAATGTCTTCTATTTCATTTCACCTCCAAAGAGTGCCTAATATGATTTCTGGCACACAGTGGGTTCACATATTGAGATGATATAAATTTGTTGTAAATTGAGTCCCCCTTTCCCATCAAACGGGACTGTTAAATTGTGAACATATTTTTGCTTTCCTGCTTCATAATATATGAGTACTCTAATCCCAGATGGCACATCCTCCAGAAACATATGGACAAGACAATTTATAAGGAGTGCTCTTTCAGGAGCCGGTTCCACTTAGCTGAGGAGGCTGTGTGATTTTGCCAAGACATTTCAAGCTACTCATTGAGAAGGAGGGTGAATAGGTCTTAGTTATGTAGCCAAGGGACTGAAAAAAATTTGACACAAATCTCCTTCCCTAAAGGATATGGATTTTCATTATTAGGGAGGGGTGAGATAGATTGTGTTAGGAAGCCCCTCCTTCTCCAAGCACAGGGCACAGATACTTTGCAGTGAATTTATTATATGGCTGTGTGCTTTTTTTCTTGTTCTTTACAACCACAATAGGCTAAGTTGGTCATTTTGTTGTATGCTCAGGGAGGGCACATACGAGGAAGAAAAGGGCCTGATATTTACTTTTCACCTGCTATACACCACTGTGCTTTGCATACATTTTATGTATTATATTTAGGATGAGGACTGGTAGTAGAAAATACTTGAAAATGTAATAGCTGTCAAGTGATGAAAAACCCTATAGACTGTAAGAATAGTTCAGATTTTTACCTAGCAATGGGAGTAATAGAATTAGGTGTGTTTTTTTGTTTCTCAGCATATAGTTTAAAGTTAACAGTTCAGTCTTCTCCTGCTGTGTCACTACAAGAAAGTCTCAAAGCAGGAGTCACTTTCACTGTTTATAGGAACACAGTGTCTCAAAGTCTGCAAGAAACAAACAGAATAAGTTATGCATAAATAGGCCTGACCTACGTGTAAACAATCCAAAGTTAATAGAGTTGGAGCCAGTTCAGTTTTTAGCTTCCCCTGCACACACCAATGTAACTCTGGTAAATAAAGTTCTGATGACAGAGCTGACATACCTACCCTGTTCTGTCTGACTTTACACTAAGCTGTGCTGCCTTCCATGGTGAGCTTTCTCCACAGGGCCTGGTACATACCAAGTGGTCAATAAGTGGTGCTTGCCTGAACAAACATTGGCTAATGTCCATGGACCATCAGTGCATTCCCTCCTCCAACAACACCCCTATGACATCTGCACTCTCCGCAGTCTCCTCTGGCATGCCCCTTTCTTCTGGGCACTGGCCCCTGGAGCTGGAGCTAGAGCAGCTATTTATGATCCTTTATGTTGCTTGTGACACTGCCTCTTAGACCGATGGTCACGGCAGAGTCCAGATGTTCTGCTACATGCCAGATCAAACAGTCTGCTGAGGTGTTTTTCCAGGTCTCTGTAATCTGATGACTAGTATTTGTAAGAGATTTAAATCGCCTTTGCACGGTTTAACAAGATGGGATCAAAAAAAGTGTTTAAAATATGCAGTGAAAATTTCAGTGGCTTACCAGTTCATCACGGCTTTTATTTACTTTCTGTCTTAAACAGAAGTTGAAGTCCACACAGTCAGAAAACCCTCCCAGAGGCTCCAACTGGGGAGAGTTACTTGGTACTCACACTTTTGGTTCTGTGCTACGTACATCACATACAGTGTTTATTTAATCCTTATAATGATTATAAGGTGCAGGCATTATTAGTCTCTTATGACAGACATATAGACAGTTTATATAACATACCCACATATAGACAGTTTATATAACGTACCCATGCTCTTGCAGCTAATAAAAGGAAGAGCTGAGTTTTAAGCATAGATCTGAGCACCTGCAAAATTCTGTACAGACACAGCCTCTTATTTAAAACCCAGCCACTGAAAAAGCCCTGCTTAGGCTTCTGTAAATTTCTACCATCTGCTGAGAAAGAAGCTGGAGCATCACCTAGCCCGAACACTGTATTATTACCAGCAAATAAATGTCAGGGTAAAGACTGAAAAATCATCTGTTACCTTAGCCTTCAAGAGGGGCAACCACTCCAACCTGACAGTGCTTTCCAATGATGCTGGGAAACAAATAGATTAGTGAGGCCGGCGTCTTAGGGGGTACATAACCTTATGTTTCTGAACATTTAACTTACTAAAATTCACAAAGAAAGACCTTATGGTGCCATCATTCGATCCAGCTAACGTCATCAGTATGGCTCAAGGGCTGTGGCTTTGTACAGTCACCCTAGCAGCAGTGAACATATGGTTTTACTTCTCTCTAAAGCCTCGGGGCATCTGACGGTACCTTTCATGGATAATGGATAAAGGCTGCCATACCAGTAGGTGACTTCTGTTACATCGGTATTGCCTTCATGCCAAGAATGCTGAGCAAATTCCAGGAGGTTTTGACTGACCTAGGTCTATTCTGTCAACAGTAACACCCTCAGGAGCAGCAGGGGAAAATGCTTCCCATTTAACTGCCCTTTGGAGTTCCCCTTTGTTTGCATGAGCTCCTTAAACAGAAACCTCTGTAATACAGTCAAGCCACAAGCTGTAGCTGCCACATTTTTTTTCGCTGTTGCTTTGATTGTGCTAATTTGTTCTTTTTGATACCTTCCCTATTGCTTCTGGGTGAGAACCGGTAAGTTTTTGTTATAATAGCCTCAAGGAGCTCTTACAAGTATGTTTTGAGAGAATATCCAAAGAAAGTAAAATAGCTGAAAATGTTTTGCACATTATTTCCCAGGTTCCCTCCAGAATCTAAACTATAAATATTGGTGTCAATTATCTTCCTAGCAATTATGTGCAATTCTATCTTATCTGTATTTCATTGTCAGTTGCACAAAAGGGTCAACATCTCCTTTCTACTTTCCTCCAAGGACTCTCATAACATTCAGAAATAGTAACTAAAGGCCTGGAAATCGGCTAAGCTCCCCAGTGAATTTTCACTTATTTTGAAGAGGAGAGACATGGGCAGTTTTCATATCTTCAGGAGTTACTACAATATAGCGAATGCAAAAAGGGTATGTTAGAACCAGAATGAGATGGGTCCAAATTCAAACTCCACTAGTACTGTTTCATCTTCAGCAAGTTACTTAATTTAAATTGTTTTTTTTCTTTTATTGATTCAAGAAAGAGGAAATGAAGGGAGAGAGAGGCAGAGAAATATTGATGTGAGAGAGAAACATCAATCAGTTGCCTCTTTGCATGTACCCCAACCGGGGACTGAACCTGCAACCTAGGCATGTGCCCTGACTGGAAATTGAGCCTGCAACCCTTAGGACACCAACCAGGGCAATTTATTAATTTTTTGATCAATGGTATTCTTATTATTTCCTCTCCCATTGGCCTTGTTTTATGCATTTGTTCAGGCTCCCAGATTAAGACTCATCACCGACCTCCTTATCCTAGTCCTGCAGATCTGCATTTAAAATGTATTCTAAACTTCACCTTTTCTCATCAGCCCAGATTCCAGCCCAAGACATCATCTGCTTTTACCTGAGCCACAGCCTCCTATTTGGTCTCCCTGCTTCCACTCGTGTGCCCTTCGCAGTAACTATTTCTCTCCACCATCACTTGCCAGACAGAGTAAACCTCAAAATCAAAATCAGGTCATATAATTCCCTTGATTCAAATTAAAATTCCCTATTTCTTACAGCTGCCTGTAAGACATACTAGTCCTGGCCTTTCTCTGTTCTTTTTCCTGTTTTTTTATATGACCATTTTGTTCCAAACAATCTATAATTTTTTTATGTTTCCTGAATGCCCCAAATTCTTCCCGTCTCAGAACATTTGCCCTCATCGGTCCCTCCACCTGGAATTACTTTCCCCAGTATATTTATGTTAGATCCTTCATATGACGCGGGGCTCAGAGAGCTCTCCTTTGAGCTCCATATTTAATATGGAGCTTATCCCCATCCTGACTCCCTATCTATTACTCTGGTGTCGTTCTTCATTTGATCATCACCGCCTACCTCTATTTTGTATTTTTATTTGTTTATGAGACTAGGGATTTTGTTTTTCTTTTGCTTGGTATTGAACCCTCTGTATCCAGAGATGTGTCTGCAAATAACAAACAAGCATTATATGTTTATTGAATAAATAAATCAATAAATGAATGAATAAACTCTATATTTTCTAAAAATGACACTGATTATTCCTCCTTTGCAGGATATTCTATAAGGATTAGAGTTAAAATATAAGGCTATCATGTCTGACATGAGACTCTCATAAATAATTATTACTATAAAATTTGAACTAGCTTAATGATTGAGAATGAATTTCAATGGCCAATAGTACTTTCTGAGATTACACAGAATGTGGTGAGTTTAGATAATATAATGTGGTGCCTGAGGGATTTTAAATACTTACATCCAGTAAGGATCCAAAAACCCTACATATGAGATTACTGAAGAAAATTTCATTATATTTTAGGCTTATATACATATTAAAATTTTTGGACATATACTAAAATGTAGCATTCCTAGAATGTTAGTATTAATTTATTAATTATTATTACTATTATTTGTGACATCTAAAGAAATGCTGAGATTGGGGTGAGATTGGCAGTGACTGTGGCTGCCATTGTCTGCAGAGATGCGAATTTAGTTATGTGACCCTCTGATTAAGTTTTTCAGTATTACATTACTAGAAGCACATCCCAATTAATTTTAAATTAAAATCTGATCTACGATTATTGTTTAATGTATCTTCCAATATTTACAAAATGATGTCATGTTGAAAATAATTGTATTTAATGCATAACTTTTGTGAGGAAGACATGCACAGAGAGTCTTATCTATTACTTTTCTAATTCCTTTCCTGGATATTTACATGTCCTGACTGGTGGAATTTTATTGTGAGGCTTGGTTTGCCTCTCCACATTCATCTTCTCCTGGATTTCTGGGACTTAATCAGCTCAAGATTTCTATTCATTGAAAACATAAATTACATAGTAGAAATGATTATAAAAGAGACGATAGCTGGAATATCCTTGCAGGCTTCATCTCAGTTGCTTTGGTCATGGTGGCCAGTGTCACCTTTGAAGTGAAGTCCAGCAGAGACCATTGGAGGCTTGTCCGCAGCTGCCTTGAATCCTTCCCTGGTACCAGAGGGCAAGCTGCTGAGCTCCAGGGTTATATTTATTTGAATGGTTCACACTCATTTGCTCAGTCACATCAGTGCCACGGCTAGCCCTCCTTGAATAACTGAGGACATTTTCATGTCTGTCTCCTAATTCATTTTCCTTTAACCTTTGCAGAGGAGGGCTTTGTCTGAGCCACTAGCTGCTCTCAAGAAAACCTGCATGTCTAGATGATGGGCCATGTGGCACTGAATGCTCCAGTGCCTCTTTTGAGTAGTGAGAGCTGAGGCTCTTCGAGGAGGGAGGGGGCAGGGCAGCCTTCATTAAAGCCACAGAGTCCACTCCAACCTTTCTTCTGGATTGTAGATCTTTTCACTTTAAATGTACATAACTAAGTACAGTTCTTTAAGGGACTTCTCTTCAAACATGAACACTGGCACGAAGCTACTCTTGATTTTAAAAAGGAGGAAAAAATGGCAACCAGTTATATCTCATCATTTGATTCATTTACAAAAACAGGCAAACCAGCAACAAAATGTATTTTATGTATTTACTGTGGTCTTTTGTTCATCTTGAGGAGTTATTCTTGAGTTGAAGATGTGTCTTAAAATTACTGATATTTTAGAATTTAGAAATTCTATGTGCACAGAACAATGACCTTATGCAAAGTGAAACTATTATTACTTGACATTTTGGTGCCAAACATGATGCCAATCTGATAAACTGAGGATTTCTCTTTCCATTTTCAAGTTACCCAAAGCACTGTTTGAAACATTCCTACCTCAAAGCACAAACCCTATTCTTGCTCTTTGATGCGAATTAATACTGATCTAAAGCTTACTTGACAGAGAGAGTTTGCCCTTATGCCATCTGCTCCAGGACATAAACTTTCCAGGCTTATCAGGCAAGGCAGTGTGCTGTTCAGAGTCTGACTTCAGTTTAGGGGAAAAAAAGGTTTCCAAAGGAAAATAAATAATTTTTAAAACTTGGAGGCAACAAATATATTCTTAAGTTGATGAATGGATAAATAAATGTGTTATATTTGAACAATGGAATATTGTCCAACACTAGACAGAAATGTGCAATCAAGCCATGAAAAGACATAGAGGAATCTTAAAGGCATATTACTAAGTTAAAGAAGTCAGTATGAAAGTCTGCATGCTATATGATTCCAACAAATGACATTCTAGAAAAAGTAAATAAAGACAATAAAAAGATCATTGGTTGCCAGGGTTGGGGTGGAGACATGAATATGCAGAGCACAGAGGTCTTCAGCAGCAAATATTTTAATGAATGAATATATGTAATCATACATTTGTCCAAAGCCATAGGGAGTACAACACCAAGAGTGAACCCTAAGGTAAAATTATCAACTTTGAATGATTATGAGGGGTCAGTGTAGTTCTTTCCTTGTTGGAAAAAAAAGGTACCATTCTGGATAATAATGTTGATAATAGTGGAGTCTATGCATGTGTCAGGGAAGAAGGTATGTGGGAAAACTCCATATCTTCCTCTAAGTTTCATCATAAATCTAAAATTATTCTTAAAAATAAAATCTTAAAAAGAAAAATAGAGGAAAAAAAGAAGGGTGTTTTTGATTTGTAAAGTGAGTCAAAGGTAAAGAAACAATATCCTTGTACCCTTTGATCTTTATCATCAAATAAGACTGTGCCCAGTATAAATTCTGAAATTCATCCGGTACAAATCAGACCTCTTCTTACAAAGTTTACTGACTTGCCCTTGATTCTGATTTATTCTTGTGGAGCATGTGATTTGGAAAAGTAACACTGTTGGGCTTTTATTCTTGAGGCTTTCAATAACTAGACAAGACAGATCCAAATATTGGTATTCTGCTTATTACAAACACTTTATTGGAAAAATAAGTTTAGCTATGGATTTTTCCTGCAAGGATCCAATTGGATGGGATCTTATTTTATTAATAAAAGTAAATCAATAAATGTATAACTTTATGTGATTTTCCTTTTATTAAAAAACTTCTCACTATATTGCAAGAGTACTTTATAAGCCATCAACAATAAAATATATAATAAGATTTTTTTAAATCCGGAAAATTCTTATCAATGTTTAACTTTTTTATTTAGGCATCACTTAAGTGGCCCCCTCTGGTTACAAAACTGTGAGCCACTCATTGTATGAGAGATGAGGGCAATAAATCTACCTTTTGTGTTTTCATGAAAGTTACCTATTTTTATTAATTCACTTAAGAAACCATGGATTACTTGGTGTAAGAAACTCTAGGAAGAAAGGGAATGAGTCTCTCTGATCTCTTTTCTAGATTTGAAGTTAAGAAAGTTTCTCAGGGAGGACTAGAAGACTATAAAGAATGCTTTCTTTTTGTATTAACTTAGATTTATGTAGTTTATATTTTAGTTAGTCTTTTAAAATCACATAAAGTTATGATGATAATAATTAACTCTAAGGATCCCTGTGAGGAGGATTAAATGAGGTAATGCCCATGAAATACTTTAAAAAGCACCCAAAAGCCCCTATATTTAATGAGATAGCCACAATCCATTGCCTTTTCCTTTTCAAGGAATACAAATGGATTTTTCATGCCACGTAGACATCACTCAGTGAATGTTAATTTGGTACTATTGTCACTATCTATCACATTTCTATGATGTATAGTAAACTCCATGATAAACAAAATCCTTATTTATATTTCCTTCAGTGGGATTGATGAGTGATTTGCATTTATTTAAAAAAATTGACAACATGATATGCCATTTTGAAAATGAATTAAAAATAAATTTCCAATCTGCACTAGGTTCAGTCCATTCTTTTTCTCATTGAAATTGAAAGGAATTTATTAGAGACATGTTTGAACATGGGTAGTGAGAAAAACATCTCATCTTATAAAGAAAATTTAGCTAAGTCCTCTATCTTCCAATTCCCCAGCTATAAAAAGACCAGTACCCCAGCAAAATTTCTCACCCTCAGCCAAACTTAGATGTTTATCTGTTAACCACATCCCATTCCTTGCTGCCTATGGTACATACATTTTCTTTAAACACTGCTAAAATCTCTTGGTCATTGCTACTTAGTTGTCTGAGACTGGAAGATAATCAGATCACTGAATGTGCAAAAATGACTATATGCAACTTACAAGAGTGTACTCACTAAGCATAAACACTGCATGCAACCCCCTTCCTTCTCGTGGTACAAAGATGTAGGAGATTAGCAAAGTGACACTGATACTTTTAACAGAAAGGACACAAATCAGCTCCACTACCACAATTTATTTATTATGGATTTAATGGCATTTCCTCTTGTGGGTTTTCTTGACAATTTAATTTGGTGTTTCACTTAAATCCCTGCAGAGCTCTCCAGATTGCCTGTATGTTTGCTGGGGTCTGAGTGTCACTGGCAAAGTGTATAAAGGAAGCAAAACCAACTGCTTTCTCACTTGATATGAAGAACCCACTTGTGAAGATATGGCTGGAAAGTCTCTTCTCAACACAGCTGTGCTAACAGATTGCTGATCAGTTACTGACCTTTCTCACCAGAGTAGTTCAAAGTCTTCTTCCCAACTTTGCTTATAATTTAATTATCATTTGAAGAGAGGAAAATCCTTTTATGAATCACTGAGAAAGAGACTATATCTTGGGACTACAATGACAATGATCTTGCCTATTATAAGGCCTGAGAACTATCTGATAAAAGCAAAACTTTGTTCCAGATCAGAGAAGCCTTTAGTTTATAAAAAAATTGGATTGCTTTTCAAATATTACAGAATTTAGGTAGATTGAAAATAGGAAAAGCAAATGTTCTCGAAATTTCAGATCCTACTTGAGGCAAAAAAATTATTTGAGCTGATAGTTGTCTTATTTTGTTTGATTGTTGAAAAAAATCCAATTTTATCCAGTGAGAACCTTTTTTATATTGCTTTCCCATGTGAACCAAGGCAGAGAGTCTCATGGTCTTATTTATTCTAACACTTAACTAGCATATGTGAAAAATGAATAACTTAGGAAAGGTTAAGTGGTTTCTGATCAAGAGATTAATTATTATATATTCAGACTAGAAATTCCCTCTACTAACTTTGCATAGAGTTCCCAAATTCATAAACCTTTACTCTTCTTCTACTTACTATTTCACCCATTGTGTAGCAGTAGACTGATCTGCCTCTTCATGTTTAAATTAGCTGTTGGCAAAGAAAAAGTTTTCCTCCATCTTTCCTGATTCTTCTGGATGGTCTAATAATTAACACAAGACAGATTAATAGGAAAAAACAAAATTTCATTACATTCTTACTGGGACCCCACAAAGTCACTGAGACACAAGGACAAGTCTGGCAATTGAGGCTTATAGCTCTTTTGAATTTAGGAGTGGAGATTCAAAGGGACAATTCACAAGACAAAAGGAAGAGCAGATGATTAGTAACTAGTTGTTTGTCCTGCCATATATATAGGTCCTTCAGATAAAAAGCTCTCTCTCTTTCTAGGCCAGGGTACCTATCTAAATTCTTCAGGTAATTAAGGGAGGGCTAAAAGCTTTTCTTGAGTATGCTGGGTCTTGAAGGTCTTCAGCTCAAAATGGTCTGCATGCTAGAGTGGCACACTTTGGGGAGGCTCAATCTGAACCCCAATCAGAGCCTATGGACCATAGGCCACTGGCCCATATCCATTATGAGTTAACCCTTGACCCTGACTTTATTCTCAGTCTGTGTCTTGAAAAACTGTACCTACTCTGACTTCTGTCTCACAATCTGTCCTTGCTGTCTTCTATATCTAACCTCCTCAGTTCAGTTTAAATCAATATAATTGACTTTGATGAAATGTATCTGAATAGTATGTACTTTCTATGTACCACACATAATGTTAACCACTAGGAATATGAGAATAAGGCATACCCTCTTTCCTTGACATGTTTTGTAAAGTGAGGTATTTGTAGATGGTCTTTCACAGGTTGATTTAGGAAATATATGTACATATATATTTGGCATGTATATGCTAAATAAACACTTCATGTGCATTATATTAATTCATTCAACAATTCCTTGTGTAAAGTACTATTACTTTTCATTTACTAAGACAGAAAAGATGAGGCTTAGAGAACTTCAATAGTTGCCTAGAATGTCAAGGTTAGTGGTGGGACTGAACTGAAATCCAGGTCTGCCTGACTTTAGAACCTGCCCACTGCACCTCTTCATTCCTCCTTACTCTTTATCCCTATCATCAGAGAATTAAGCACAGTAACTGGAGTTACTGGGCTAAAGAGAGGAGCCTTTATCCCAAAGCAGATATACAGCAATAACTTCACAAAAATGTTAGATGCAAGGGCTATACTGATTCTTAGTTGCTGTTCCTTAATTCCCAGGCACTACAATCTCCCCTTGTGTCTTGCTTTGCATTTCTTTCTAGCTGTTTCTGGAAACTCACTAGGTGATGTATTATAGCAGTTCCTTGTCATCTCCATCTGCAACTCAAACAGTGCCTTAAGTTCTGTCATTTTGACCCTAAGCTGACCTAAGCAGAGGGGAAAAAACTTGTGACAGCAGGTCAGGAGAAGTTCTTAAGACAAAAATGCAGGGCAAGGATCAGGGATAGCTCAGACAGCCAGTGAGTCCCTGAACAAAGGACCTGGATGACTGCCACTTCAACAGATCTTTCTGAGGCAGAGGGCTAGACACTGAGAAAAGGGTCTATGACCTCTATTTTCTCTTCATTATATTGCACATGAGAGAATCACATACCAGCATCTCTTTATCAAAGATATTTTGATTTGTATCTACCAAAATAAATCATGGCTTCTGTGTGGACTCTCTCCTTTGGCCGAAATTAAGTTTATATGCCAGCAAATGGGTGACTCATGACCTTTTTCCAAAAAACATCGAAGTGAGCTGTTGTGGTTTTGCACTAACAAGAAAAGAGAAGGGTAATCATTCTTTCTCTTACTTTTTCACGGTAAAGTCTGTTGACCTTTCCCCAACTTTCTCATGATGTCTATATTATGGACACAAGAAGGCAGAATTGTACAATTTAGCAAAATATTGGTGTCTCATGTATATATTTTTTCTTATCTAGGGAAACCAGGTTCCCCCAGAGAAAGTCACCAGGCAGTGAGTTCCCAATGTTTATTGTGTTAAATGGGGTACATTTTTTCGTGTTCAGCTATTAAGTGCATTGAAGTAACACTGAGTGACCATGCTTCTTCAGGACCTCATTGTCCTCTAAGTTGAAGGCCACAAAATAATAATAAACAACACAACAGACTAATATTTCATCAGACAAGTATTTGCATAGCTTCTTTTCCCTCTAGAAGTTGGAAGTACTTGGCCAAAAGCATCTTAAGATCTCGAAACACTACCCCCCAGCAGTTGTATTAGGGATATCATTTATACCTCTACTCACTCAACTGTTTCCCACACTTTGCCCTATTCCTACTGTTACAGAAACAGGGTGTTCCAAAAAACCCCAGAGTTTGTGGCTGAGGGGTGGGGAGAAGGAAGCAGCTTTCAGAATGCCTCCACATGCCTGAGGCTGGTGGCTAGTGTCTTTCTTATGCAAAATGGCTTTAATGCATCCAAGGCCTCAGGTAGATGGGAGGGGTCTTGGACTGTGGGATAGTACTGAAAGAGCTTACAGAGCCTGCCTGAGGTCCTGTGAATGGTCAGAACTGGTTACCACACCCACTGCATCAGAGGACGCAGTCAGGGATTTAAAAATAAGCGGCAAACATTTTAGCCAGGCTGACCATGTGAATTTAACAGGGGACAGGCTGACTGTGCGGATTTAATGGGGTTTGACGATGCAGTTTTAAGGAAGGGACGTACCTTGCTGCTTTGAAAAGGAACAGACCGACCATGTGTATTACAAAGGACTAACTACGTAGTTTACAAGGAGACTGAGAATCCATGAGGTTCTGGATTAAAAGCTGGTGGACACCATAACACAGACGAGGTCTCTCCAATCAAAATTGAATGATTGGCAGCTACTGGTAAAGCTGAACTGTGTTTAGAAAGTAGGGAAATGGTTTCTCTAACTTTTCTAAAGCTAGCCTGGTTTCGTAGGGGGAGGCAAGGATATGTGTTTATGGGTGTTTTAAAGAACATAAGACTTAACAGCAGAAATCCGCAAATAATTAGATCTATATAACTGTTAAATAAACAATTCTTTTTTCTTTTCACTAAACTCTGGTATTGAGAGTTATAATTTTGGCGGCGGGCAATCAGGCCCCTAACTAAAGAGCCCATTGGTTTGTTTCAATTGGAGCAGCCCAGGGGTCCTGTAACACTACCACTGCTATTAAAAAATATACTCAAAAGACCTCCATGTCATATATTTTTAACAAAACACCAAAATGTCATTGTTACAGGGGCCTCTTCACCCTCACTTAACAAAGATGATCTGCTAGATTAAGAAGCAGCAAACATATTTGAAACTCAGTCATTTGTATTCCTAGCCAGATACTTCAGATACCTGATTTGCAAAACCTGTATTCTTCTAAATGAAGTCTTTCAGAGGACACCACTGAAAAGCATTCAAGTACAGTTAATGTAACACAGTGGGATGTGCTGTGGACAAAGCTCTCTAACTTAAAGCCAAATTTTCTGTCATGATTGTATTCAACATATATTTAGTAAGGACCTACTCTTTACCAGGCACCATGCTAGAGGATAAAGAAAGTCTGAGTTCGTGTACTGGCTTTGTTAATAATTAATTAGCAGTGTGACCTTGAGGAAAACACAACTTCCCAAGCCAGTGTTCTGATCGTGAAAATTAGTATAATAATAGTTGTCCCACCAGTTTCAGAGAGTCGTAGTGAATTTCAAATAAGGTAATATATTTGACATATCTTTGTGAATGATAACAATGACTCTGAAAGTATTTATTATCCATACAAATGTGAGGAGCTTTACTTTCAATTCAAACATAGTGAATGCATTTAGTCTTCAAGATTGATGAGAAGGAATTTACTTTCTTAGCAAAGATTCTATGAAAATAATTGTTCCCCTGCTCTCCTACACTGATTGGCAGGAGATTTTCTATATCATCTCTTGATAACCAGTAGGGTAAGTCATTACAATGTAAATGTCTTCTTGGGCTACAGAGCACATTATATGCAATACTAGTGTTGCCAACATAGTAATGTAATACTCATGAATATATAATATGTAGCAATTCACCTCTGACATGTTTAAGTATATGCATGTTGAGTTTCCAGACAAAATTACAGAGAGTATAAATTATTTCAATTAAAAATAAACATGATTTTCATGAAATTAATTACACATAACATTTAGATTTAGACATTGCATGGTGAAATATGGTTGTAAACACAGCTATTAAAACTGCATTAGGAAAGATCAGTAGACCCAAATCTCCCTCTGTACCAGGTTTGAAGTTTTACATTAAAGAATTGATTATCTTTTGTTTTTTACAAGATAGTGCTCTTCATAAAACCAGTTACATTTTCATGTACATTCAGTCTAACTTTCTAGGTAAGATACTTGTTGATGGAATGGTGCACGTTTTCACTGGGGAGAATATAAGAAAAATTTTTAAATAAAAAATTAATATATCTAAGTAAGTAGTGATACAACTATATCCACAAAAATTATAGGATTGGAAAAGTCTGTATATTTAATTGCAGTCTGAACTCCCATGAGGTGAATGATTCTTCCCCTACAACATACTTGCAAAGTGCTGACTAATCTATCCTTAAAGTTTCAGGATTCTTAGGGTATAATCCCAACAGTGGAATTGTTGGATTAAAAGGCAGTTAAATTTTTAGATTTTGAGGAAATTCCATACTGTTTTCCACAGTGGCTGCACCAGTCTGCATTCCCACCAAAAGCGCACTAGGGTTCCCTTTTCTCCACATCCTCGCCAGCACTTTTTGTTTGTTGATTTGTTGATGATGGCCATTCTGACTGGTGTGAGGTGGTATCTCATTGTGGTTTTTATTTGCATCTCTCTGGTGGCTAGTGATATTGAGCATCCTTTCCTGTGCCTATGGGCCCTCTGTATGTCCTCCTTGGAGAAGTGTCTGTTCAGGTCCTTTGCCCATTTTTTAATTGGATTGTTTATATTCCTGGTGTTGAGTCATATGAGTTCTTTATGTTTTGGAAATCAAACCCTTGTCCAAGGTTTCATTGGCAAAATATGTTTTCCCATACAGTTGGTTCCCTTTTCATTTTGATGGTGTTTTCTTCATACATGCAGAAGTGTTTTAAAATTTGGTGTAGTCCCATTTGTTTATTCTTTCCTTTATTTCCCTTGCCCTAGAGGATGTATCAACAAAAATATTGATGCATGAGATATCTGAAATTTTCCTGTCCATGCTTTCCTGCAGGACTTTTATGGTGTCACTACTTATATTTAAGTCTTTTATCCATTTTGAGTTTATGCTGTTATATGGTGTAAGTTGGTGGTCTAGTGTTCATTTTTTGCATGTACCATTCAGTTTTCCCAACACCATTGGTTGAAGAGGGTTTTTTCACAGAGACAGGGGTTTATTTCTGGCTCTCTAGTCTGTTCCATTGATCTATGTGTCTGTTCTTATGCAAGTACTAGGCTGTTTTGATTAGTGTCCTTGTAATATATTTTGATATCAGGTATTGTGATCCCTCCCAATATTGTTCTTCTTTCTCAAGATTTCTGAGGCTATTCGGGATCATTTTTGGTTTGATATAAATTTTTGAAATATTTGTTCTAAATCTGTGAAGGATGTCATTGGTATTTTTTAAAGTATATTTTATTGATTATATTGTTACAGTAGTTCCAATTTTTTCCCCTTTGCTCCCCTCTGCCCAGCACCCCGCCTCTCACAACAATCCCACCCCCCTCAATTCATATCCATGGGTCATGCATGTAAGTTCCCCAGCTTCAACTTTTCCTATATTAGTCTTTTTTAAAAAATAATTAATTGATTAATTTTTTATAACATTAAAAAATAATAATTTCTTCTCCCCAGACTTAAGACCCTTTATAATCTCATACAGGACAAGGAGTAAAGGTCTCGCGCTCTTCTAGCTGTTTCAAGCTGGGCATGGTCATCGTCCTACCTACCCTTGGGTCCAGAAATCCCTAATAAGAGTGGGGATGTGGAGGGGAGGGTGGCCGTCCCACATGGGGAAGGATCTTGCAGACTCCAGGTCAGTTGGCTGTCCCCGGACAACAGTGTGCTTGGTTTAATAGGCTGGCATCCTTGTAGTATTCTGGGGGCAACAGATTTGGCAACACAGTTAAAAGGCATCATTCAATCCATAACCACTAGATGACAAAAGGCAGGGATTAATTTTTCAATGTCCCACATTGGGGAAAAAAGGTCTTTGGAGGAAGGTGTGCAAGGCATGCCACACTTGTCCAAAACCCTTTTGCCCACTATACTTAGTTTGGGCTGAGGGGAATATTTTAGGTTTCTGGCCTCTCAGACCTGTGGGCCCTTTCTGTCCAAGCCATTAGGATAGAAAAGAGAAACCAGTTTTGAAGTGAAGCCCACAGACCATCCCATACTTCACCAACCCAGCCACTTAGTTTAGCCAAACCATTGAGTCTCAGGAGGCAGCGATGCAGACAGAATTAAGTGAGGCCTATATGTGCAGATAGATAATCACTCAGGTAATTAATAGGGATTGCATTGAATTTATAGATTGTTTTGGGTATTATGGACATTTTAATTTATGTTAATTCTTCTAATCTATGAGTATATTATATGCTTCCACTTATTTTTATCTTCCTTGATTTCTGTCTTCAGTGTTTTGTAGTTTTCTGTGTATAGATCTTTTACTCCTTGGGTAAGTTTATTCCTGGGTACTTTATTTTTCTTGTTTCTATAGTAAATGGGATTTTTTTTCTAGTTTCTATAACTGATATTTCATTGTTGGTGTAAAAAATGCCTTCAATTTCTGTATATTGACTTTGTATCCCACTATTTTGCTAAAGTCACTTATTAGGTAGAGTAGATTTTTGGTGGAGCCTATAAGGTTTTCTATGTACTCTATCATGTCATCTACTATTAATGATAGTTTTACTTCCTCCTTTCCAATTTGGATGCCTTTTATTTCTAATTCTTGTATGATTGCTGTGCCTAGAACTTCCAATACTATGTCAAACAAAAGGGGTGAAAGCGGGTACCCTTGTCTTGTCCCTGATCTTAGGGGGAACTTTTAGTTTTTGCTCATTGGGTATGATGTTGGCTGTAGGTGTCTCATATATGGCCTTATTATATTATTGAGGTATGTCCCCTCTATTCCCACTTTGCTGAGTGCAGTTTTTCTTTCTTTCTTTCTTTTATCATGAATGGGTGCTGTACTCTATCAAATGCTTTTTCAGCATCTATTGATATGATCGTGCAATTTTTGTCTTTCATTTTGTTTATGTAGTGTATTGTGTTTATTGATTTGTGAATGTTATACCATCCTTGCATCCCTGGGATGAATCCCACTTGATCATTGTGTATGATCTTTAATGTGTTGGTGGATTCGGTTTGCTAATATTCTGTTGAGGATTTAGAACTTACGTTCATCAGAGACATTGGCCTTTAGTTTTCTTTCTTTGTTGTGTTTTGACCTGATTTTGGAATCAGGATAATACTGGTCTCATAAAAAGAGTTTGAGAGTCTTCCCTTCTCTTGGATTTTTTGGAAATTTTGAGGAGGATAAGAATTAGCTCTTCTCTAAATGTTTTGTAAAATTTGCCTGTGAAGCCATCCGGTCCAGGGCTTTTGTGTGCCGGCAGTTTTTTGATTACTGCTTCAATTTCACTAGCTGTTATTGGTCTATTCAGGCCTTCTGCTTCTCCTTGATTCAGTTTTGGAAGATTATATATTTTCAGAAATTTATCCATTTTTCCCAGGTTGTCAAATTTCTTGGCATATAGTTGTTCATAGTACTTTCTTACAATCCTCTGTATTTCTGTGGTATTGGTTGTGATTTCTCCTCTTCGTTTCTGATTCTGTTTACTTGGGTCCTCTCTCTTTTTTTCTTGATGAACCTGGCCAAAGGCTTGTCCATTTTGTTTATCTTTTCAACGAATCAGCTCCTGGATTCATTGATCCTTTGAATTGTTCTTTTAGTGTATATCATTTAATTGCACTCTGATTTGATTATTTTCTTCATTTGACTCACTCTGGGCTTTGTTGTTGTTCCCCTTCTTCTTGTAGATGTAGGATTAGGTTGCTTATTTGAGATTTTTCTTTTTTTTTGGTAGACCGGTATTACTATGAACTTCCCTTTGCTGTGTCCCATAGGAGGTTTAGGGCTACTGTGTGTTCAGTTTCAATTGTTTCCAAATGTCTTTTAATTTCTTCCTTGATCTCATTGTTGACCCATTAATTATTTAATAGCATGTTATCCAGTCTCCAGGAATTTGAATATTTTTTAGTTTTTTCCTTGATGTTGGTTTATAGTTTCAAGCTGTTGTGATTTGAGAAGATGCTTGATATATTTTCAATTTTCTTGAATTTGTTGAGTCTTGTTTTGTGTCCTACCATGTGGTCTATCTTTGAAAGTATTCCATGTGCATTTGAAAAGAATATTCATTTTGCTTCTTTGGGGAAAAATGTTGTGCCTATACCAATTAAGTTCATTTGGTCAGGAGTGTTGTTCAATGCCATAATATCCTTGTTGATTCTTTGCTTGGAAGATTTATCTGTTGTTGACAGTGGGGTGTTTAAATCACCTACTATGAGTGTGTTGCTGTTGATATCTGTTTTGAAGTCCTCCAAGATTTCCCTTATATATTTGGGTTCTCCTATGTCGGGTGCATATGTTTTTAAGGGTTATAGCTTCCTGATGGATTATTCCCTTTGATATTATGTAGTGTCTTTCTTTATCTCTTTTTATTGCCTTTGTTTTGAAATCTATTTTGTCTAATATAAGTATTGCTACCCCAGCTATTTTTTCATGTCTGTTTGCTTGGAATATTTTTTCTATCCCTGAACTTTCAGTCTGTGTAGGTAGATCTTTTGTTCTGAGGTGGGTCTTTTGTAGACAGCATGTATGTGGGTCATGTTTTCTTTTGTATCCATTCATCTACCTTATGTACTTTGATTGGAGCATTAAATCTATTTACATTTAAGGTTATTATTGATAAGTACTTATTCATTGACATTTTCCCCCTTTTGTACCTTGTTCCTCTTTCTCTCTTTTTCTTCATCTTCTTAAAGCAGTTCCTTTAGCATCTCTTGCAATGCTGGTTTGGTTGAGATGTATTTTTTTTTTTATTTTTTTTTTATTTTTTAGTCTTCCTTTGTCAGGAAAACTTATTTGTCCTTCCATTTTAAATGAGAGCCTTGCTGGGTAGAGTATTCTTGGTTATTTTTCATTATTGGAATATATCTTGCCATTCTTTTCTGGCCTTTAGTTTTTCTGTTGAGTAATCAACTGATAGCCTTATCAGAGTTTCCTTGTATGTTACTACTTGTTCTTCCATGCTGCCTTTAAGGTTCTCTCTTTGTCTTTGAATTTTGCCATTTTAATTATGATGTGTCTTAATTTAATTTCATCTTCATTGGGACCCTCTGTGCTTCCTGGACTTGTGTCTTTCCATTTTAGGTGAATCTTCTTGTTTGTTTCTGCTTTTTAGATTGATCTGCTTTGACTTCATATCTTTGCTGTGTGATCTTCTGTGGTAGGAGACCTGTGGGACTCAGTAGTGCCATCTCCTTGGTCTCTTGAGGTTGATGTACTTGGGATGCCCTTTATGCCATTTATGTGGGATCTATGGTTGTAATTGGGTTTTGGTTGTTGTTAGGTCCTTTATTGGTGGGTCCTTCCCTCTGGCTGGCTGACTGTGTGTCACTCCACCTATCATGTCTTGTATGTTGTTGTATAGATGCTGCCAGAAGCAAAGCAAGCAGCCCAAGAATCAAACCCACAACTGCAAAAATAAACACCACCCACAACCACACTATCATAACAGCAAGTGAGCCAATGCTAATAAAACTGTAAAAGGGATTAAGACTATTATAAGAAAGGAAATATGAATATGAGATGACAAATTGAAAGCAAAATGACTGTGAGAGAATAAAGGAAGAAGCAATACTAAGAGTAGGGAATAGAGACAAGGCAAGGATAGAAATAAAATAAAATTTGTATCATAAATAAAAGAGAGCGGGGAGAAGGCAGAATGGAGTAAGATAAGGGAAGTATATAGTATTAGGTTTAAACAGAAATTTATATATATATATATATATATATATATATATATATATATATATTCTGTATATATATAAAGAGAGAGAGAGAAATAGGAACCAAATCGATGGAAAAGATCCACCACAGCAAAATCAAGAACATAGCAAAAATTAATATAGGTGAGATCGGAATAAGAGGGAAAAGAGAAAGAATGAAAAACTTAAGAGATGTCTAGAGGAAAGAGAAGTGGTTTTGAGATAATAGAGGGTGAAGAAATACTAAGAGTGAGTAATGAAAACCAGGCTAAGACAGTGAAAAATTAAATTTAAAATGAAAAAAGAAAGGGCAGGAGGAAGGCAAAATGGAGTAGGAGAGGGGAATGGTAAAATCTGAAATACAAAAATAGTGATGATTTCAAAATAAAATTTATGAAATGCAACAACCACCACCATATCCACAACCAATAAGAAAATATTGATAAAGGTGGAAAGAGAATAAGGGTATGTTAATAATGGGGAAAAGAATGTGAGGTGACTAATAACAAGAAAAATGTTTTGAGAGGGTGGAGGGGAGCAATTAGTAAGAGTGTGGAACAGAAACCAGTCATAGCAAGAGAATGAGTAAAATGTAAAATGAAAATAAGAGAAAAGAAGAAGATAAAATGGATTAAGGGAAGGGTGGAGCCAAATATGAGATTTGAAATAAACTATAATATAAAAACTAGTTACCTAATAGACACAAATTTGAAGGATAAGAAATGGATGTTAAAAAGCTATGCAGGAGAGAAAATAAATGCAGATCTTTAAGAAGACCGCAGTGGAATGTGTCTTAGTAGAATCTAGTTTTACCACTGTTTTCTCTTTCTGGATCCACCCCTGATGCTGTCAGATGGTATCCCAGTCTGGCCCTAGGCAGCCTGTTCAAGACTACCAGCGATCCGGTCTGTTAATCCTTCAGTTGTTAATCTAGCCAATCTGTAATCAGCATTCAGGCTTAAGAGCCACCAGGTGGGGCAGAGTAATTCCTGTGGGAGGGGCTTTTGCTTCCCTTCATGCTGACGCCACTTGGAAGGGAGTGATCTGCCTGAACAAGTGGGCTCCTGCAGTATGGGCAATGACTCAGCACAGGGATCCTGGCAACTGCTCCCTCAGTTCTCTCCCCAGGGCCACCAACCCCAGACTCTCCTCAAGCATCTCTAGCCCACTCTGCCTTCCCTTTGCTGGAGCACAGGGTAAGTGGCTACAAATGAAATTTTGTGCATTGACCCTTTTAAATGCTCTCCAAGTCTTCAGCCATCTCTCCCTGGCAGACAAAAATCCTGCCACTTTTCAGAGCTGGATGTTATCTAGGTGCCTTTCCTGCTCCGGTGCTATAGGTTGTGAAGCCCAGCACAGGGTTTAGGCCCCACACTTCTCAGGGAAAATCCCCCCGATCACTGAAATATCCCTCTGGCACATCAGCTGCTGCCGGTGGGAGCCCAGCCAGCCCTCTCGTGTCTCTTTCACACTCTGTTTGGTTACATTGTGGTGAAGTGGCTTCTTCTGTCTGTCTTTTGTTATAAGGCATCCCTCCAGCCACTGCTCAGTTGGTCATTCAGGATGACCTCTCTATAATTCAGCTGCAATTTCAGACTGGTCCTGAGAGGAGGTCAGCGCAGCTTTCCCCTAATCCTCTGCAATTTTGGATCTCTCTTGAGAGTCATGACTTATTTTTAGGGCAGCTTTATTGAAATATATAATTCATCTCATTCAATTCACCTATTTCAGTGTATAGCTCAATAGTTTTTTATACAAAAACTATTTTGTACAACTGCTTTTACTTTTTAGAATATTTTTATTAGTTCCATAATGAAACCTGGTACTCATTAGCAGTCACACTCCATCGAGGCAAACTATAACCTATTATACTCTCTGCTTATTCTGGTCATTTCTTGTAACTGGCTTCTTTTACTTCCATAATGTTTCAGGATGTATCCATCTTGTAGTTTGTACCAGACTCATTCCTTGTTGATTGCTGAATAATGTTCTGTTGCTGAATAATGTTGTTATATGGTTATACCATGTCTCATCCATTGATCTGTTAATGGACATTTGATTTGGATTGTTTCATGTTTTGCCTATTAAGAATAATGCTGCTATAGACATTCATGTGCACACTTGTATGTGAACATATATTTACATGTATTATGGGTAGATTCCTAGGAGTGGAATTGCTGGGTCATATAGTTACTCTATATTTAACATTCTGAGAACTAGTCAAACTGTTTTTCAAGGTGGTGGCACCATTTTATATCTTGCCAAGCAGTGTCAAAGGGTTCCAGTTTCTCCTCATTTATTCCAGCATGTTATTGTAGGTCTTTTGTATGTGTGTGTGATTTTACTGGGTATAAAATATCCCATTGAGTTTTAAAATTGCTAAGAATGTTTATATTTGTGGGGTTTTTTGTTTGTTTCTTTGTTTACATACTCTAGACACAAGTCCCTTATCATATATGTGATGTGAAACATTTTTTTCTAATATACGTGTTTACTTTTAACTTTTTTGATGGTATAATCTTTAGAACAAAAGTTTTTAATTTTTATGAAGTCCTATTTATTCATTTTTTTCTTTTGTCATTTGTGCTTTTGGTGCCTATTTTATGAAGGTGTTGCCTAAGGTAAGGTGATGAAGATTGACTCCAATATTTTCTTTTAAGAGTTTTATTGATTTATCACCTACATTTAGGTCAGTGATCCTTTTTCAGTTAATTTTTGTATGTTGGGTTAGGAAGGGATTCAACTTCATTGCTTTTGCATGTGAATATCCAGTTTTTCCAGCAAAGTTTGTTGAAAAGGCTATTATTTTCTTATCAAATTATTTCAGCACTCTTGTTGAAACTCAGCTGACCATAAGTGTAAAAGGTTATTTCTGTATTCTTAATTCTGTTCCATTCCCTTTATTCTAGTACCACACTGTTTTGATTAATGAGGTTTGTATCAAGTTTTAAAAATTGAAACTTTGAGTCTAATTTCATTCTCATTTTAAAGATTATTTTGGTTTCTCTGATAAAATGTTCATATGAATTTTATTTTTCACTTGTTAATTTTTGCTAGAACAAAAGCCCACTAGGATTTTGATAGGAATTATGTTGAAGCTGTAGCTCAATTAGAGGAATATTGCCTTCTTAACTATTTTAAGTGTTCTGATACATGAACACATAATATGATTACATTTATTTAGCTCTTCTATAATTCTTTTAACAATATTTTGAAGTTTCCAGTCTGAAAGTTTTTTTTAAGTGTATTCCTAAGTATGTTATTTTTTTGAGCCATTTTCAGTGGAGTTATTTTCTTAATTTCATTGCCATAGTCTTCACTGTGAGTGTAGACATATAACTATTTCTTTCTAAAGTGATCCTGCATCCTGCAGACTTGGTGAACTTGTTTGTTAGTTGTGACAACTTTTTTCCAATAGATTTCTTAAGGTTTGCTACATACATGGTCATTTTATCTGCAGCTAGAGGTAATTTTATTTCGTTTTTGTTCTCTGGATGCCTTTTAAATGTTTCCTGCCTGTATCCCCAGGGTAGAACTTTCAGTACAATAACAACTAGAAATGGCAAGAGCAGACATTCTTGTCTTGTTCCAGACTGGAGGTCCAGAGTATTCATACTTTTACAATTATATATTACGTATGTGGTTTTTGCCAATATTGCTGTTTTTAAAAAGTAACATTTTTTTCATGAAATTTTTCTACTATTTTTCTACTCCTTATTTTGCTTATTTCCATTCAACTGTCTGTTACCCTTTTTCTTTTACCAAACTATAGTTTATTCACTTTTCTTTTTTAGTTTCTTTAGCTGGTATAGTTATTATTCTGAGATTTTTTTGTTATAACATTTATAGCTATAAATTTCCTCCTAAGCATTGCTGCTATGCTATCTTTCTTATTATTATTCATTTCAATGTTTTTTTGAACTTTTCTTCTGAATTGTTAGACATATTGGTTATTTAGGAATTTCTTGATTTTTAAAATATATTAATTTCTAAAATTTCCTTCCCTTGTTGGTTTCTAATTTCATCCCTTTGTGATGAGCAAACATGCTTTGTCTGATATCAATCAGTTTTAACTTATTGAGTCTTCTTTTATGGCCTCAAATTAGAACTTAGTCTGTCCTTGAAAATGTTGCATATGTGCTTGAGACTAATATATATTCTTCTCTTGCTGGGTGGAGGGTTCTATAGATGTCTCTTAGGTCTGGTTGGTTTATAGTATTTTTTAAATTTCCAATTTTGATGTTCACCTCTTACCTGGATATTATTATCGTAAGTGGAGGATATTACAGTCTCAAACTCATAGATTTGTCTATTTTTCTTCAATTCCATTAGCCTTTACTTAATGTATTTGGGACATTTAGGGGTTCTTTTGTTAGGTGCATATATATTTAAAATTATATGCTATGATGGATTGACTTTGATAATAAACTGTCCTACTTTATCTCTAGGAACATTTTTGTTTTCATCTAAAGTCTATTTTATTAGACATTAGTACAGCCACATCAGCTTTCATGGTTGCTGTTTATATGGTATATCTTTAGTCATCATTTACTGTTAACCTATTTGTGTCTTTGAATCTAAATGTGTCTCTTGTAGACATCATACTGTGGGATACTGTGATTTTTTAAAATCCAATCTGCCAGTGTATCTCTTTTAATCGAATTGTTTATTCCATCCACATTTGATGTTATTACTGATATTGGTGCATTTACAACTGACATTTTATTTCTATATATTTCATATGTTTTTCTTCCTCTATTGACTTTTTCTGCTTTCTTTACATTAAATGAGTATTTTCTTGCATAACAGTAACTTTTAAAATTATGTCTTAAGTTTATTTTTCTAGTGGTTGCTCTACAACTTACAGTATACTTTTACCTGGAAGAATCAACTTCAAATTTATATGAACTTAATTTCCATGATATATAGAAACTTATTCTATATAGCTCTATTTCCTCTACCTTGTTTGATGCTATTATTGGTATATGTATGCTATCTATATATGTTGAAAATCCAGCAATACACATTTATAATTATTAGTTTATATAATTTTGTGTCTGAAAGAAATTGAAAAATGAATGGAGAGTAAGTGTATATTTAAGGACACAGTAATCTTGGCCTACCTCACTAATAGTACCTATGAGTAGGTGCTAAATGGGAAAATAAGCCTCAAACCTGTTGGCTGCACTGCCTGGAATTGAGGTTCATCAACAGGAGCTGATGGGAACAGTGAGGAGATTGAGAAACACTGCTAGTCTGTTTCTCCAAGCAAGAAACGATAGCACAAGACTGGAAGTTGGGCACAAGAGAGCCCGATCCTCTTGGCACACTTGACCACAGTGGAATTTCTGACACGCTAGGCTAGGGGTGCGGAGTAAATGGATACTAGCTAAACTGCCTCAGATTTTCTGTTCTTAGCAAGATTTTGTAGGTTTTCTCCAATAAATCGTTCTTCATTTTCTGTATGCCTTTAAGATAATATCTAGAGACTTACAGATTTGTTTGTTTGTTTGTTTTTGTTGTTGTTGTTGTTGTTACTAATCTTAGGCAGGGGCTATTGGATTCCACACATCACCATTCTAGAAGTCTTGCCTGATAGTTATTTCTGCTATTGACATGATATGATTAGTTTGCAATTATTAATCTTAAAGCTTGCCTCTCTTCATTGGCTGAGCTTAGGGTGTGTACAGTGGTCCACTTTTCCCAGAGTGACATCCCTGCTGTATGACCAGGCTACTGGATGGAAATGTAACCCTTCACACCTGCTTCATGGACAAAGAACTTATATACACAGCAATCCTGTAGCTTCCTTTCCCATATCCTCACTTTCCATGGTATATAAGGCTCCTTTATACATAAGCTTCTTTAACAGTTTTTCTATAGCATGTTTTTTTAGTTCATGACAGCAAATACTCTGCTATGTATAAATTCCCATTAGTTTGTGTCTCTTTTCAGGTATGGTGCCAAAATTTCACATCACACTCAAGGTATGGTCTGAAAAGCAAGGCAGGAAGTGATCCTAACACCCCATGTTCCATGAGAAAACTTATTTGCAATCTTCTCTTGTGACATCTTTACAGAGTTGACATATAAGTCTGCTTTGTTAGCTAAATCAACATATCCCTTTCGTTTGTTTGTCTGCAGTATTCTTTTCCACATATTCCTCTAACATTCACTTATATAGTATTATCAGAAAATAATCCTGATTTTCTATATACCACATTGGAGATTGTGGTGGGAGTAGTGGAGTCTTTGGGTCATAGTTTTGGCCTCTCTTACTTGGGCAAACTAAATACAAATATGTCCTTTCTTTCCGGGATACTAACCAGGCCTGTGCTTCTTCCCCACTGTTCCATGCTATAAAATTTCCTCTCCTCCTTTTCTACCTCACTTCAATAGGATATTTTCAACTAGTAGTTAACACTAGAATTATATGATTTAGTTAATTTATACTATATTGTGAATAAGTAACAAATCCATCATCTTCTAAATGGTGTTTGTTTATTGTTTCTAACAGATAAATAGTACATCAATAGTATTGAGAGGCTATAAGGATAATTTGTCTTATCATGGTGCCTTTAAACTCTATGACACAGATGATAGGTTACTTTACTTATAGAGAATTAAAGTACTAGCAATAAGGATATTGCTGATGATTACTATTTTTCTGACATTTTACATGTTTAAATGCACATTTGTCATTACTTCATTTGATCTTTAAAAATATCTTGTGTGGTATCATTATAATCACTTCTTTACAAGTATGTTTATTTGAAAATGAGTATGTGTCAAATTAAAATTGCAGTATTGCTCCTGTTTTATTGCAATCACAGATAGGGAATGCTGAATGACCTGGTTACAATTACCAGCACTTAGGCTATATTTCTTATATTGAATAATTTCTTACTGAAGATTTTAAAAAGCTGATTTTAAAAATGGATCATTGGCAGCCAAAGAATGCAGTACTGCTTGTGATGTTCCTTAAAAAAAGAAAAAAAAAAAAGCTTGGGGAAGAATTATGAAGTAAGGTTCCAGTTGTTCTAAGATAGAAAATAAACTTAGCTGATTGATAAAGTTTCACACTCATCCTCCTCCAATAACTTCAGGAAACACCACTGAATTTTTAATAGCCGTGTTCTTAATTACTTCTTCAGCTGTGCAAAGGTGGTGTCGGAGTGAGAGGTAGGGGGAGAAAAGGCATATGAGGTGTCTAAAATTTTTTTTCCTTTTTATAGTGTTATAAAATAGTGCACATTATTTAAAGGTAAAATGTGACAGTGGTGACAATATAATAATATATTCTGTCTAAATAAAACTTTCACTTAAAATGTTCTACTGGCATTAATTTATTCATTCATCAGTGTTTTATGCTGGAGGTACAAATATTTACATAAAATTTGGTCACTACTCAGCTGACTCTCAGTCAAGTGGTAGAGACATGCTACCAAATGATTCTGTTCAGTGTTAACTAGAGGTCTTGATTTGAATTATTCAGTCAGTCATTGTTGTGTATTACTCCAAAAAACAGTATAGGAGGTCTGTCCAGAAGTTATACAGCATGTACTATGAAAAATGGAGACATTTACTGAAGAAGATACAAGATACAAGAAATATTGTGCAGAGGAGAATGACACCTCAGTCCCCTTCAAAGCAGTCACCTTGGGACCTCACACAGTTCTCCCAATCACCATCAGCTGCCCTGTAATAGTTTCCTGAATCTCATCAATGGTCTCAAATCTCTTCCCATTTCAATGGTGATTTTAGTTTTGGGAAAAGCTGCAAGTCCTAGGGTGCCATATCTGGGCTGTGAGGGAGCTGAGTCATGTGGGTGATTTGATGTTTCACCAAAAAGCTCTGCATGAGACATGATGCATGAGTGAGTGTGCTGTTGTGATGAAACTGCCAGTCACCAGTTGCCCATGGCTGCAGCCTTCTGAATCATCCCAATAGTTTTCATGGAGGAATGTCCAAACTTAATGCAAAATGTGATGCAGATTTGTTGCTCTACTCGCTCAGTCATTGTGAATGCAATGGCCACACAGTACACATCCTCACTCAACTGCGTCTGCCATCCCCACTGACTAGCACAGTGAAGTGATCATGGTTCATGCATGTGCATTTCAGTCCACACTCCTCAGCTGCCGGGTTACATCATTGCACAAACCTTTCTTGTTATGTTAACAATTGCTCAACTTTTTCCGGACAGACCTCTTACACAGAGAGGTGCAACAGGTATACCTTTGGGGAAAAAAGGGAATCTATACATATTTTACACTGCTTATGCTCTATAATGAATAAAATATGCTGTTGGTAGCCTATGTACACTTGGAATAAATGTAAAATTGAGAACTGCATTTGAGATTTTAGGAAAATATGGATATGGACTTAAAATGTTTCACCTCAGAGAATTTAGAAATAAAAGCAAGAATGTTGCTTTCTAGATTCAAGTAATTAATTCAAGTTATTACTAGTAAGGTCAGGTATATATTTTTTCTTACTGAAAGTATATAACAGCTCTAATACCCATGAGATTTTTATTTTAATCTGATTGATCATTGACACATCAGAGGATTAAAAACCTGTTAATTAGAGGAGAGATTGACTTATAATGACAGAACAGATAAAAGGGCTTAAGAGTCAAATGTTGCTAATGTCCATCAAAACACTATTCGTGAAATAAACTGGTCAAGTAGGACACAGTATGTTTTAGAAAGGTCAAATTCACAAAATTATATGTTCAGTGCAGATAGTATAGATTAAGTTTTGTCATATTCTATGGAAGTTCAAATTCATATCATATGTTCAGTGTGGAGAGTATGAATTAAGTTTTATCATATTTTATGACTTTATAAATTGTTCTACATTTGTAATTAGAGCTGATTATATTATGTGTGATTATAACTTTTTTCACTTAATTTCTCAGTTACTGGGAAATAATTTTCTTTGCTTTGTTTTTTAAAATAATGTCTAATATCTTCTGGTCCTCACCTTCACTTCTCCTCCACTCCCCTGCCCCTTATATATACCTAAGATATAATATAATGATTTATACTACAAGGCAATAAATTTAGTGAAGGCCTAAATTGATGAAAAGGAGAATAATAGCCACAAGTTTGTCTGGATTTATAAAATGCCAAGCACTCTGCTAAGGATTTTGTATAAGTTATCTTATTTAATTTTCATTGCAACCTTATGATACAGGCATTATTATTTCCATTCTGGGGTGAGGTTAGCTAACTGTCCAAGAACACAGTTATCAAATATCAAAATTGCACTTAAATTCAGGTCTGTCAGACCCCAAACTCAAGATTTTGATTCAATGCTGTATGGACATGGAGTCTGCTTATGATTTACACTTCACTAAATTATTTACAGTAAATAATGAGGATGACACATGACCTAAATTCTCACCATATTGGAGCTGTTGTCATACCTAACCTAAATCACAGTAATGGAGCTAGAAAAGAACATAGTGCTTGTTATCTCAAGCCAGGCTTCATGGTCATGGGCTCACCTTTTTAAGTTAACTGTCCAAATGCAAATGCAAATGTTTATCATGAAAAGAAAGACTACATGTGCCTTTTGAGTATATTTAATAGAACTAATGTCTACATATGTGCTCTCTCTTACGTTACTCTATTTTGTCTGATAGTAGTATATCTGTACCATATTTGCTTTGGTTCCTTTTCTATGTTTAAAATGTATCTCTTTTAAGTATAATATTTAAAAAATTTTTGTTTGTTAATTCAGTATGATAATATTAGTTTTTAACTTGGAATATTTAGTCTATTTGTATTTAATGTAACTGACGATGTAATTGGGTTTATACTCACCATTTTATTATTTGCATCCAAATGATCCATGTGTTTCATAATTCTTCTCTACTTTCTTAGCTTCTTTTGGATTACGAAACGTTTTCATTTTACTTTTTTCTTAATACTGAAATGTTACAATACACATGCATTTTTATAATTTTAATGGTTAATTTTGAGATTAAACATGTTTTCTTGACTTGTTGGAGTCCAACACAAATGATTACTTTGCAACTTCTCCAATAATACAGGGATTTTAGGACACTTTCAGTGCATTTACCTCTGTCACACCTTGGGTGTTAATGTTGTCAAGAATTTTTAATTTTAATATATTTTTATCCCAGAAGGCATTGCAATTATTTTTTTGTGCAGTCAAATTTTATTTTATTTTTAAAATAATTTTGTTGAAACATGACTGGTGTACAAAGAACTGCACATATTCAATGCGTATGGCTTAATTAGTTTGGAATTTTTGAAAATCCATGATACTATCACTACAATCAAAGTAACAGGCATGTCTATTGCCTCCCAATGTGTCCTTGCATTCCTTTGTTTTTGTTTCAACATTTATTTGAGCATTCACTTATATTCTCCCACATATTCACTCTTTTTCCTTTGCTTATTTATACCTTTCTTCAATTCAGTGTTTTCTTCTGTAATAATTTTCTTTCTACCTAAAAACATTTCTTAAAAGTGTTTTTTAGTGTAGGTTTACTGTTCACCAATTCTCTCATTTTGTTTGTCAGAAAACATCGTAATTTCACCTTTAACCTGGAAGAATGTTTTTACTGGACAGAATATTTTAGCTGGTAGTTTTTCTTTCAGAACGTTGAAGCTATCATTATATATCTTATGATGTCTATTATTTGTGTAAAGGAGACAGCTGATCAGTATTTTTGCTCCTTTGAAGTTAAAGTGACCTTTTTCCTCTACAATTTTAAAATGTTTTAATACATGTAAAGAAAAGTTAATATAACCATGGTTACTTTTAAATTTTTATTTTTGTCTTTAGTTTATAACCATTTATGATGTGCATATGTTTGGTAGTATTTGCAGTTATTCTGATTGGGATTTGCAGAGCTTCTTGAAATATAGGTTATATTTTTCATTAATTTTGGGACATTCTCAGCTTTCATCAATTGAAATATTGCCTTGCCCCATTATCTGTCCACTTTCCATCTGTGACTCCAAGTACACTTATTTTAGACCTTTTCCTATTGCCCGCCCGTTTACCTCTGCTGTTATTTTCTGTAGTTTATATTATTTTTTTCTTTCTGATTTCATTTTGAAAATTTGCTCTGACTTATCTTTTAATTCATAGATTTTGCAATCACCTGTTTTCTTTTTTTAAGAAATTTATTAGGGTGATTCTGTTTAACAAAATTATACAGGCTTCAGGTGCACAATTCCACAGCACATCATCTGTAAACTGAATTGTGTGCTCACCACCCCAGGTCAAGTTTATTTCATCAACATTTATCCCTCCACTTTATTCCCTGATATCATCCAGATCTATTATGTTTATTTTTACATCTTATTTTATATCTGTGTTCCATGATTTAAGCTCTATAAGGTAAGAAACTTATTCACCTTATTCATCATTTTATGCTACTATATATTACGTAGTATAGTGTCTAAAACACAGAAGATATTTATTTAATATTTGGGAAAGAATAAATGAAAAAATTATTGAGAGAAATAGAAACCTTGTATAATATACTAAGAAATAATATATAACTGAAAATTTTAGTCCCACTTGACACATTTACATGCAGTGATCTCAAATTTCAGGGCAACAAAAAATGGAATTGTGCCACTTAGCAATGTTCCCATTCAGTGCAGTACTTACACGTGTAATTAAATATCAATAAACCAAAATGTTAAAAGGCAGGCAACCCAATTGTCACGATTATATGACTTAGATGAATAATAAATGTGTTAATAGTATGATATTAAATATTTAATGTGGATATCAAAAGTCAATAAAAAGATAATTATAAATTAGTAAGCCTCAAGTAATGAGAAGAAGCCTCCTTTTTTAGAAAGATTGTTGACAGGAAAAAAGGAATGCCAATATTCTTGCTTTTCACCATTTAATTTAGTTATATAAAAATGTAGAGAATAGATTTAGTTTAATAAGGTTGTATAGAATATTGCCACATATTCAAAATAGACATTGCCTTGTAGTTGCAAAGTAAACATTACAACTCAGGAATTATAGCCTAGTCTTATTGGCTTAAGGAACGAGTCTTAAGAGTGATTCCTTCCTCATGCTTTCTTTTCAGCAATACCATTTTCAAGTAGGTTCTTTTCTTTTCCTGCCCTTTTATGCATTATCCTTGACTCATTTCTGGGTTTCTATTAGAAGATTTGTATTGTTCACAACTTGAAGCAGAGTTGAGAAATGCTTCTCTAACTTTGAAATGAAATGGTTATGAGTATAATGGCTAAAAATTTTGCAATAAAAAGCCTGATTTATTATTTACTTGTTTATTTTAGAGCAAGGGGAAGGAGGAGAGAATGAGAGGGAGAGAGACATTTATGTGTGAGAGAAACAGCAATCCATTTTCTCTTCTGCTTACCTGGACCAAGGAGAGAACCAAAACCCAGGCATGTGCCCTGACCAAGAATCAAGCTGGCAACCTTCCTTACCTTTGGTGGATGATGCCCAACTAACTGAGCCACACCTGTCAAGATGAAAAGCCTGATTTCTTAAAAATATTCCAACAGAGTTTTCCCTAATAACTCTTTTTAAAAAAATTAGCAACATTTAGTAAAGGAACAGAGCAGTTTGAACTAGGAAATGTTAAGACAATTGAATGTAGTTGAACATTCAAAGCAAAGGATTACTCTATTAATATTCTGTTGTGAATAAAATTTGGAATATGAAAATTTGAATTTCATTGAAAGTTTGGCACCAGATTGAACACTAGTATAAATCAAAAATTTCTTTTTTAGTGTTTAAAAGAACTGAACTTGTTCTCCATCAGGTTTTTTTTTTTTTTAATTCCTATAATAGATTCTCATTAGTTTGACATTTAGCTAAGCAACTTCGCTTAAGTCACCTAAGTCACTGGTATCTCCTATGGAATTTCAGTCAATGAAAGCAAATCGGCCTTCTACAAAGAATACAAAACATGGGTGTGCTGTGAATTTGCAAAAACATTTTTTGGGGGGTATGACAAAGCACATTTTCTCCAGGTGTAACTTCAGCTCCATTCTCACAAGATCTTATCAAAGAGCTGCTAGAAACCAATTCTTGTATCTCCAGTAAGACTGCTAGGTTTCAAGTTCTTAAAATATCACCTGACAAGTTTTTATTATATCAATGTCTATATACTTTCAATGTGAAAAAGTTTTACATACATTTGTTATAAAGTCTCCTTGAAATCCATGAGATGGGTGACTAAGGAGTAAGAGTGAGAGAGGTGGATTTTGTGAGCTAGACAAAAAAAAATTAACCTTAGGGATTTTTTTATTCTCCCAGGGCACTTTTTATGAAAAGGGATAAATGCAACACATTTTTAACCCTGAAAAACATGGTTACTCAGATGGAACCAGACCCATATCAACTAAATTTAAATCAGCAAATTGGCCAAGGAATTCAGAATGAAGTTATCATTCTTATGTCCAAATTTAAAGCCCTGGGTGGGCAGGGTCAGACCTAGTCATCTGTACATTGTGATCCACCTGTATCAAAGATTACTGGGGTATCTGGCTCTATCCAATGTGAAGTAAAAAATATTCCAAGCCTAACACCAATGTAAAGGCTTAGACATAGAATTATGCTTTTAGCTTTGCTTCTTGTTAAACAAGACTTTTTGAATAACAAAAAAAATCAAGTTTGAGAGATAGTAACCCTTATTTTAGCAAGATAATAACCAGAATCTAAAAAGCATAAGGATAAATGTCCAAATTTAAAAGGAATTCAATAAAAATCATCAAAGCAGGTGAGATAACACACAAGGCTTTATTCTTTGGTGAATTCACTGTTGTCCAGATTTTGACCGTACCTTGCCAACTCTGAAACTTGATTTCCAAAATATGTGAAGTTTCTCTGTCTCCTAGGGGCTGATACATTATGTAAACTCCCAAGATGGGTGGATAAACCAAGAATGAAATTGCATTCACTTATAATATATCCCTGTAGACTTTAGGTTAAGCATCTAAAGTCTCCCTCTTCCTTATATATTTGTCATTATATTCAGCTATAATATTAAACTCAAACTCAGAAAGTATCTGTGGGCAGTGCTTTTCATTCTGTAATTCTGTTGTCCTTAGATGTCATATATAACTAACTCTTCTTGGTAATTACTCTGTTTGATATATTCAGGGAACACGTAGTACTCACCTTGTAGTAATTAGTCTTGGTGCAATTTGGGGGTGCTACATTAAGCTCATCATCTCTACAATCAGACAACCTGGGTTTATAAATCACCTATACCATATACTAGCTATGTGACTTTGGGCAAATAAAGTTTGTAGGCCTCATTTTTCTAATCTTTAAATTTGCAAATATGATGGTATCTACCTTAAAGAATTTTGAGTGTACCAAGGGACAATGAAAAATAATAATAAAGCATTTAGCACAAGACTGGACTATAGTAAGGATTCAGTATTACTTGTTTATATATATTGCACAAATAAATTGTGCATTGTTTTAGTTTTATTCTCATAGGGAAATCTTATTTAAATTTTTGCTAAGTTTCAGAGTTCTAACATTAGAGCCCAAGTACTGACAACAGTACTTCTTTGTAATATTGAAAATAATTAACGATTTATTTGTATTTCAGTGAAATTAGATATTGTCTCATATTGAGTTAATCTTGTGCACCTCCTTATATTGCCTTGGCCAGTTCTACCATCTAAATTCTTGGCCACTTATCCCACCTCAGCCTCTGCCAAGGCCTACGGATGCCAACATAACCCATAAGGTATGACTCCTGAGGCCCACCAGCATTGTGTCTGGAATTTCTGGCTCTTTCTGAAACTTCCAGACATCTCAAGGTGACACAACACATGGTATGGGATCTAACTTCCTGAGATGCTGCCAAAAGCTTGTCCAGCCTGGAAATGAGTGTGAGATCTGGTCTGGTTAATTCACTGTAGAGCAAACTTTAAGCAAGGGGAGACTGGTGACAGACAAAACAGCCAGGTGCATTCACTCTCCTTTCTTCCTTGTGATGTATTGTTCTGAAAAGCAGTTTCTGTGTGACTTCCATATGACATCCTGAGTGCTTGAGTGGGTGTACTTTGGGTCTTTTGGTGATGTGTGAAGAAGGAGTAGCCAGCACAGTAAGTCATTTCCTGGCATTGCTTCTGATGCCTCAGTTCTCTTCTCCTTTTGTTGCTCTGAAATTGTACATACCCCAGAGCACTGGTATTTTCTTTTTGCCTGAGGCTTTGTTTCTAGGGCTCTCAAACAATGAAGCCTCTTTCTTAATGAGTCATCAAACAGAGTAGCAGTTTTCTCACTAATTCTAATTTATTCATTCATTTCTTTCTTTATTCATTCCACCACAAAAACCATGACTCATGTTATTTAAATCACTGTGATATGCACAGTAAGAGATACAAAGGTGACAAAATATGTTCCCTGCCTTATCGATACTATAATTCAATAAATAATGGTGATTCCACATGTATTTATATTAAAATTGAAAAGCAACAAATCCCTTGAAGGGAAATACAGATGAAAGTCAGAGTTCAAAGGGAGAAATTTTAGCCAAGAGATTGTAGAAATCTGATACTCTGCTGGTATCATTTGGCTCAGGTTGATGTGTAACTTTTGGTAGAGTCAATATATAGATAAATAAGTTGCTAACATAATTTTTCTTTAAGCTCTTCTGCCTCACTGAAATAATTCGCTATGTCAGAAAGTTTGAGAATTCAAAAGTGTCATTGTTGTTTATAAAGGGATCAAAACAATTATAGTTTAAATATTTAAAGAAATAGCTTTTGATATTCTCTTACATGAGAATATACTTGTTATAGGAAATATAAATAAAAAACAACAAAAATATATTGATAGCTTTTTAACAACTGGATAATATTTAATGTAAAAATTTGTCATTTTAGTATTTTCTGTGAATATTTTTTCATGCCAATGATGCTATAGCAGATTTTAAATGGTTGCATAGTGTAAATGTTTAATCATTTCACTGTTGAACTGTATCATTGTTTATTATCCAGAGCTTTCTCATGGTCATTTATTTTGCCTCAATTGAAAAAAAAAGATTTTAATTATATTACAGTAAGCTTTCAAGTTAGTGAAATCTTTCTACATAATCATATTTATTTCCTTAAGATAAAGTCATAGAAATTCAAGGCTAAATTGAAGAACACAGGCCAGGCATTGTCACAATTTTTCATGGTTATTGTTTAATTGGCAACCACAATATTATCTTAATATATAAAATTATCACCACGATTATCAGAAGAGTTTGCTGAAAAGTTTTGGTTTCCTTTAAATAGCAGATGCCATTCATATTTGAAAATAGAAACAATTGGAAAATTTCCAAGATCACTTTTAAAGTCAGAATATTTTGGTAATATAATCTGCTAATTAACTCACATGATGTGAAAACCATATAACAGTCTTGCATGTGTACATAGATTTAAAAAAATTTAATATTAGAAAATGCATTCATATGTTATTGGAGTAATATACTATGGCAAAGTGGGCTTATTTCAGGAAAAGTGATTCAACTTCAGGAAATCTCTATTCTTATTATTCATTATAACAACTAATTGAAGGAAAAATAATAATGGTAATATGAATAAATGATGAAAAGAAATTTGATAAAATTCAGCAGTTATTTCTAATCATGCTATAAGTTAAATGTAAATGTAAGAAGTTACTTAATATTATAATTATTATTGATCATATTTCATGGCATGCACTGTCACACTAGTAAGACACTAAGTTCATTCCAAAGAACTGTAAAGAGATACCTGTTGTCAACATGCCATTTAATATACCTATGAATGTAATGAGTCAAACATGAAAAAGCTACTATAAATGCTGGAAAAGGCATATGATATTCATTTTTTGTTAATTTTGTGGTTGTCCACAAAACCAAGTTCTAGTAGTGTACTGGTAGAATTATTAAAAATTTATAAGGGAACTAGATATAAGTTAAATATTTGTATAGAAGTTCTATTGATAAGAATAAACAAAATTATAAAACTTTTATAAATAATCTGAGGATAATAAAGGAATTTCATGTAAAGAAACTATAAAATTCTTACTGACGAAATAAGCAATAGATGGAATAATATAAACATTCACCACTTTCTTGGTGTATGAATTTTTGTGTGAAAGAATAATTGTTGAAAAGTAGTTAAGAAAATTTTGAAGAACACTAGTATTGCTGTAATCAAATCAGTAGAAATAGGAAAGGGAATTCAGAAATATATTACAGTACATATTGCTCATTATAATTTTAATTTTCCTTTCCCATTTGAGTTTGTGTATTTTCTTTCATAAGCATAGAGATTTAGATTGGCTCCTCAGTGAATTGCCTTTTCAAAGCTTCGTTTTAATTATCTTCTTGTTTAATTTCAAGAGTCATTTATATTATAATTTTAACTTTCTTTTTATTGACTTTCTCGCAAATATTTTTTCAAAGTTATAATAAAATAGAAGTTTATACTAGTTACACTGACAAAAATTAGGGATTCAATACCTACTACTGGCAGGATGTGGACAAATAGTATATACTCATGTATTGCTTACATAAAGGTGAATTACTTTAATTTATTAAAAAGTAAACTAGGAACATCTAATAAAATCATAGATAAATATATCCTTTAACTATAAATTCTCCTCTTTGGAATCAATCTCATAAAATAAGCATTGGTAAGAATTATAAATATAAGTATATATAGCACCAAATATCAAAAAACAAATAAAGAAAGATAATACTAGAAGCATAAGGAGTGCCTGTCAATGTGTAATTTTTTGACTAAATTGTGGAACACACTGTGGAATATCCCACAATCTTTAGAAACAAAGAATTAGAATTCTCCCAGTTTACCCAGAGGCATTTACATGAGGTATTACTGAATTTTTAAAGCAAAATGGAGAAATATGTTCATGCTTAAATTATATTAATTTTATAAAGCACAAACAACAAAACATCTTATATATGTAAATGTATATCTTTTTGCATGATAATATGATCCTGAAGGAAAATATTGACATTTATAAACTATGTTGTCATGGGTTTTGGAAAGAGGGAGGAAGCGAACAACAAAGGAGCAGACAAATAATACTGACACAAAAACATATATAATGTCTACATATATGTATTTATGTAAACAAATATATATGTATGTATGACTAAACAGTAAAAAGAACTAGGGGTGAAGGCTTTTCTAGAAGCTTCTAAGACCGTCTCCAAAAAAGCTTAGCTCTTTATAGTTGTTCACTAAATATTAGCTCCCTTATATTACTTTTTTAATCTATTCTACTTGCTTGCCCACATTACATTTTCAATTAAATAATATAGGCAGGGATTGGCATACTGTGGCCTGCTAGCAAAATCAAGATCACAATACATTTTCCTTTTAAAATTTTTTTTCAAGACCCAACGGAAAATACTGTTTTCTATTTTTCTGTTTTTAAATGACTATATTTTATAGGTCATACAAAGTTATACATCTTTAATTATGATTTTGTAATCAGTTCACAAGGCATAAAATGTGTATTATCTGTCTTCTTCAGAAAAAGTTTCCTGGTACATAGTTCAAAGACCAAGGCAAAGTGTTTCCACTGAGTAAGGTATATGATCAAATGGTGGGTGAAAGTTTATCAAAAGTTGTGACCATCCACTTGCAATATAAATTACAAATTGCTTTTAAAATTACCTTTGAAAGTTTGAACTTTAATTGACCAATAACCATGGAAGTAATTTAACCCTCTCTTAGAAATGATTCTTTATCTTCATTAAAATTTTTGAATTAATGCAAATTTCAAGCAAATTCAATGGCAACTTCAAGAAGCATACTTCCATTGCTATTTTAATCATTCCAGAGCATAAAAATAATGAAAATGTTGGTTACTACAATACTAACATCACCTTGATTCTAAAAGCTGACAAAAACTGCATGCAAAAAATGAATATTGAAAACCTCTATAAATGTTGATATTACAATCTTAAGTCAACTCCATGTAATATTTACAATTATGTCAAGTTTAAGTAGAATTTATTCAACTAATGTAAAGATGGTTCAAAATGAAGAAATATATCGTTATAGCTTATCATAGTAATAATCAAAAGAGATAAATGTCAAGCCAATGATGCCCAGAGGACATTTGATATTTAAAATCCTTTCTGAATTAAAGAATTTTGTTAACTAGAAATAAAAAAATGCTATGATAGCAATTAAAATAACACCAATGCAAACCTACAACATTATTTAAAGAAGAAACATTAAAGATATCCTCTTTAAAGTCAGAACTAGTGATAGATATCTACTGTTACTGCTTAAACTCCTAACAGAATTGCACCATCTCAGTATCATTTGCTATAGCAGATGTTCCTTTTATTATGTCTCCCAGATCATCTAGTTTATAATAATTTTTCTGAGAATTGTTTCCCTTCTCTCCACATTTATAAGACATAGAGCTGGGTCTCTGTCATGGATGCACCCTAAAGTAACCTCCAATAAGTCACACATTTTTAGGACTTCTTGAGTTATGGTTGTACAAGTGCCTTGCTTCTAACTAATAGAATATAGCAAGCAGATGGGACATCACTCCATTGGTTAAATTATGTTATCTGACAAAATAAGTGAGATACCAGTCCCTTGATTATGTTTTGTTATATAACACTCCATCTTAGCTAGAAAGAAACAGATTTTCCTGCTGGCCTTGAAGAAGCAGACAGCCACATCATGAACTCCTTATGGAGAGGGCTACATGACAGAAAACTGCAGTTGGACTTTAGTACCTGAGGGCAGCCTCAGCTGACAACCAGTAAGAGCCTGAGAGCTTCAGTCATACAACACTGAGGAAATGAATCATTATGTTGGAAGCTGATTCTTCCCTCCTTGAGTCTTCAGATGAAATGCAGCCCAGGAAAACTCCTTGATTACAACTTTGTGAAGACCCAGTTAAGCTGTGCTTCAAATGTCAACTCACAGAAACTGTTAGGTAATAAATGTGTATTATTTTAAGTTTTTAAAATTTGTAGTAATTTGTTATGCAGCATAGAAAACGAATAGTCCCCAGTATTTTTGTATGCTATGTGGTAAAATACTAGGATTAAATAAGATCAATGTCCTTCCTCAGAGAATCTGGAAGTTGGACTAAGATGTTTCAGTTTCGGTCTGGGCTTGTATTTTGACCAGAAGAGATTTAACAAACAAGGGCTGTGAACAAGTAATCTCTTAGGGCAGCGGTTTTCAACCTTTTTCCATCTCATGGCACACATAAACTAACTGCTAAAATTCTGTGGCACCCCCAAACTATATTTTTTGTTTATCTGACAAAAAAATATGTATAATTTGATTCATTCACACTTGACAGCTATTTTTGTATTGGCTGTTTTTTGCTTGTTTGTTTGTTTTTGTATTGTTTTTGTCAATCTAAGGGAAAAGCAATCAGTGCCTTTGACTTAATAGTCAGGTATTGCATATTTTAAAAATTCTTACAGCCCACAGGTTGAAATTTGCTGTCTTAAAGTGTAGGCTGAGTAGCAAAAAAGCTATTCTACAGAGAGACAATCAAGTAGTAGACAAAGAGAAGAGAAATAAGAATAGAAAAATAATCTTTCATTGTTTTCATTTAGCATTCCATTTTCTGATTTCGATTTATCTCATGTGGGCTAGCTGCATTTTAATACTTGACTTGACTGCTATGTTATATTCCTGTATCTTTGTAATAAGTCTCCCTCTTTCAAATCAAATTGTTTCAAGTTAGTATCTGCTATATGCAATCAAAGTGTCAAAACAATTCAAGTAATACACAAAGAAAGGAAATTTGAACCACTCTTGGTAAACAGTCATACTATTTAGCAATACTACCTTCTAAAATATCTTAAAAAAATTTTTTTTAGCTCTAGAAGTTGAATTTATGTCCAGTTTACTTTGTAAAAATAGCCTTTTCTTCTCCAGACTAAATAATGAGCCATAATCTTTAAGTATCCACAGGGATATACTTAAAACAAGGGTGATGGCCGGAGGGCATCCAGGCTGCCCAAGGGGGCTGCACACCGCCCCCCAGCCATGTGCTGGAGCCACAGTTAAATTTTCAAGCCTGCTATTAGACAGCTGTTATTAAAAAGTTTTTTTCTAAAGGTATTTAATCCAGTACAATGTCTACTTGGAATAAAGTTAAAACAAAATTTGAGAATGAAGAGACAAGAGTAAATACTAAGTGTCTTTCATAATCTTTTAAATTTGACTAAAATAAATTGGCAAAAAGTAGTACCACACAGGTTAGTTGTCAGTGAAAACTTAAAATCAGTGAATAATGAGACAAGAAATTATATTCAGATTATAAGGTGATGTTAGCAAGGTCACCTCAAAGAGAAAAAATGACATTGATTTCACATATGATTCTAAATTAGAAGGTAATATAAACAGCCACCATGAATCAGAAAACAGTACCAAACCAGTGCTGCAATTTTAAGGATGTGACAAGAAAGCACATGATACAAGGAGATGCATACCAAGAGGAAAACTGTATATGGTAATATTTTTGAAATAAGACCTTTGTGACGAATGACCCTGATGACATAAGACAGAGAAAATCTAAAAGAAGAACTATCACCAACCTTTTTTAAAAAACGTTATTTAAAGGTATTCCCACATTCTATAGATCCCAAAATAAAAAATGGGTTTCTTATATTGTGATATTCCAAATACATTACCCATCAATCTTTAAAGTACATTATTTAATTCTAATTCTTATTCAGCACCAACAAGGGAAAAGTTAGAGTTCTCTAAATAATCGAATGATATTGAGTCAGCCGTTACACACACAATTATTAAACACCAAATGCCAAGCCCTGTGCTAGAGAGACTCACTTTTTCACAATAATATATAGTTTTTTTATTTTAATTTTTGTCACTATAATATATGCACATAGTTTAAAAAGTCTAACAAGTAACAGTACTACTTCTAGTACTACCAAGACTTACACTAAAATAAAAGATGGTCCTGTCCTTCCCATTGCCCCTATAATCACTTCCAATACTGTGTGTGATTTTATCTTCAATTACCTCCTTAATAGCATTCATATTCTTCTATTTCTTAAGTTTTAAAAATTGTGTTATCTTTTGACTTCATACTATGGAGGATGATTTATGACTATTACTACCTCCATCCTAATTCCAACTTTCCCTCCCAAGTACGCCACCATCTCCATTCCTCATCCTTACAATCCTATTTTCTTAACATTCAATGTGGTAGGGGAGGGGCTCCCCTTTTTTCTTTATTTTTATTGTTGACTATTATAGATGCCCCCATTCATTTCCCCTCTGCCCACCTCTACACAGCCCCGGTCCCTTCCCTCTGGTTATCACACTGTTGTCTGTGTCTATGGGTTATGCTTTTATGTTCTTTGGCTGATCCCTTCACCTTCTTTCATTCGGCCTCCCTCCCCTCTGACAGCTGTCCGTCTGTTCCATGTATCCATGCCCCTGTTTCTGTTTTGTTTGTCAGTTTATTTTATTCACTAGATTCCACTAATAAGTGAAATAATATGTTATTTGTCTTTCTATGACTGGCTTATTTCACTTAACATTCTGTTCTGCAGGTCTATCCATGATGTTGCAAAAGGTAAGATTTCCTTCTTTTTTATTGCTGTGTAGTATTCCATTGTGTTAATATAACACTGATTTTTTATCCTCTCTTCTACTGATAGCCACTTGGGCTGCTTCCACATCTCGGCCACTGTAAATAACACTGCTATAAACATATGGGTGCATATATTCTTTTGAATTAGTGTTTCAGGTTTCTTAGGATATATTCCCAGAAGTGGGATCACTGTGTCAAAAGGCTGTTCCATTTTAATTTTCTGAGGGAACTCCATACTGTTTTCCAGAGTGGCTGTACCAGTCTGCATAACACCAACATTTTAAAAAGGATTGTCCTAGTCTGAGGGGCATGCATGTGTGCGTGGTGGGGAAAGTGAAGGAGCAGAGTGACTAGGTAGGTAAGCCTGAGCAGAGCGTGGGGTGCGCAAGTTCTGGAGAGTGGCAACCCGCACTCCTTCCCCAGTGCTGGGGACCTGACCAGGGGTGCCAAAGCAGCCTCAGCCTCTGTCCCCCACTGCAGTTCCCAGTGCCTTTGGGTTTCAGTTTCCCAGTCATACGCAGTGAGCAGGCTGGGACATGTGTGATCCACAGACAGGGCTCTGCAATTCCCGAGTCCTGTACCTCCATGTTCTTCCTGGGAGTTTCGATTTAAAGGTTCTTACATACCAGGCTCTGTGGCTCCACATGGTACCCCTAGAGTAAGAAGGTAGCTGCAAGTTTGATGGGTGGATTGTGACCAGCCAAGTGGGATGGGAGGTGGGGTAGTGGCGAGTGAAGGAGAGCACCAAGAGAAGGGACTGTGGCCCCATAACTCAGCTGGAGCTCAAGCCCTTAGCAACCCCTTCTGTACTGAGTAAATTGTTAATCTGGCACTTTGTCTGCTGGCGATAAAATGGTAAGCATGGACCCCAGCCCTCCTAGAGCTTACAACCTTTATCTAGCAGGGGAGATAGACTGTGCACTTACTATTACGTTAAGTACCAAGAATGAGAGGCATATAGTGCTAAGATAGGGATGGCAGATTGCCCATGTCAGGGTTATCCAGGACTTTTTTCCTGGAGAAGTGAATGTTGATTTGAGATCTGAGAGAAGAGGGGTGGATATTCCAGACAGACATCCTGTGGTGGGAGGGGACTTGTTGCTGACATATTGGCCTTGGGAAAGTCCACTGTAGCTGAAATGTGGAGTATACGGGTGATAGAGGTCTCTTGGTGTGTGTGGGGTGGGGGGGTGCTGGTTGGTACCCTATTGTAGGCAGTTTGGTCCTGATCTGTAGAGCAATGGTAAGCCTCTGGGAGTGTTTTAATCTGGTACAATGACTAGTCAATATCCCTTTGGCTACGATGAAAGTGCTGGTCCTGATGTTTGCTCTCAGGACCTCCTGGAGAGACTAACGGAAGATGGGCCCTCAGTCATTATCTATGCTTTTTCCAACCCTCTCTAGAGCTTAGTTTCCCTTCTTACTCCATCATATCACTTTACAGCCAGGGAGGGCAAGAGACAGTACCTGTCTTCATTGGGGCATTTGCCTAAGGAAAGTATCCTGCTCCTGGAGTGGACGTTCTAATAGGAGCAGACAGGTGACAAATATAAAAAAGTTAATGATACAGTGTGTTGGGTGATGGTAGGTGCTAGGTATAAAAATAAGACAGGTAAGGCAGATAGGACTGTCCAGTTATAAATAGGGTAGTCACAATGCCCCACTGAGAAGGTGACATCTGGGCAGAGACCCAAAAGAAGAGAGTGATCTGTGTAGTTAGCATTAGAGAGAAATACATACATACGTACATACATACATACGTAAGGATTGTCCCATAGTGACCACAGGTACTAGACTTGTGATTCAGCAGCATGGTGTTTAATGTACGAAAACTGGCTCTTGTGGGGAGGGAGGGAGGCCTAATCTGTAGCGTTTGCTGATTTCCATAGAGGAAAGAATTCCACCCAGACCAATTTTGAGCTAGCAATGTGAAGTCAATGAACATGGAGTTAGAGAGAAATGTGCATGAGTAGCTCAAGCCAGCTCCACCACAGATAATTCCTTTGGGAAAGGCCATCTAGATGCCACTATTAGGCCCAGTGGGAGGGCTCCTAATAAAGTTGACCAGACTTTGTGCTAAATAAAATCCATGATTCTCTCTCTCTTCACAGAAGAGGGAAGGTGGAGCTTCAGGCTGCTCTTGGAGTTTGTGTCCACTATATCTAGATAGTAGAAATATTCATAATTGTATGCCACTGTTTATCAGGTTGTGGTGAATGAGTATGAAAGAATATAAAAATAATTTCTAAAGTTAGTCACACAGATAGTTTAGTGTGCATAAAAGAGTCTTATTCTGTAACTCTGGAATGGAGCACAGGATTCTGCACTTTAACTAGCTCTCCTAATAACACTGATCCGTCTGATCCATAGAGGAACATGCTTGAGAGTCACCAGATTTCTAAGTGAAACTCTGTTTGTTACTGAGCATCACTCTGCCAGGTACTATGCTAGGTTCCTGAAACTTGGAAATGAATGAAAAAACATGGCATGTTTGCAAGAGCTTAACCTCTGTCTTCATGCTTACCTGGATTTCACTCTGTGCTCTACCATTTGTGAGCCATGTGACCTTGGGCAGTGCCTATGTGTTCTTTGAGCCTCTGCTCCTAATGTATAAAGTATCACATATCCCTTTAGGCAAATGAGATAAAAATGGAAAGCCCTTAATGAAGTGTCCTGAACATCAAAGGAAATTAATGTTAATTTATTTCTATACAAGGAACTGTCAGACTATCTAAGGATGTAGTTAAGTAAACCAACTATTAAAATTTACACTGCAACTATCAATGGGCTGAAACACAGAGAAAGTCCACGTGACTCAGGGTAGATCAAGTGAGGTTCAGTGACAAGGGTTTGTTGAACTAAGTGTTTTAATGTAAGTCTGGGGCATAAAGTTGGGGAAAGGCAAAAGATAATGAAATCAAATGTAGGAACTGTAAAAAAATAAAGTGTTCAGGAAACAGCGAATCGTTTGCTTTGCCTAGAGCATTGAAGTTCATTTGGTAGTATTTTGGGAAGTTGAGAAATATATATCAATACTTTTCAGAACTTGAAGATTTTTAAAATAACAAAGTATTTATCTTAATCTTCAGAATAGAAGGAAACTATTAAAAGGCTTTAAGCAGGACAGTGTCATATAAAGATTTGTTTGGCCCTGTTCAGGTAGCTTGGTTGGTTAGAGCATCACCCTGATACACCAAAGTTGGAGGTTTGATCCCTGTTCAGGGCACATAGAAGAATTATCCAATGAATGCATCACTAAGTGAAACAACAAATCGATGTCTCTCACTCTCTCAAAAATATTATTAATAAATAACAAAACACAGGCTCCTTCTGGCTTCAGAGAGTCAAGACCAGGACACAATGAAGCTTTAACAGACCAGGAAAGCAATCGCTAGGCCTACACTAGGTAGGGAAGTGACATTTAGGATATGGTGGAGAAATAGGTTGCATTCGACAGTCTACTGAAATGAACTGCCACTGACTCATGAGAACCCATTGTTAAATTTTCAAGAGTTTTGCAAACTGGTCATTAAACTTCACTACTAATAAAAACTAAATGATATAAATTATATAAACTTACATACACTATATTAAAAAATGAAGCTAACAGATAATAAAAACATCACTTTCTTATTTTATTATGTTACTACTTCCTATGCTCTTGAGACTGTTTGCATCTATATCTGTGTGGCTGAAATACTATGTGATCGTATGTGCTGTTCATCTCTTTCCAATGCTGCATTCAGCAGCATCACATTGGCAGCTTAGAATCAGCCATGGTGGAAGTATTTATATCACAGAAATGTGAAGGTGCTATAAATTAGGCTTAATGCTTTGTTTTGTTATTTTCTAGACTTCAGAAAAAGGTGGGAAAAAGTGAACAATGCAGTTTAAACATAAAACTATGTCATTCAGTACCATTACATTCTAAATAGTGCAAAACTGAAATATTCTACAGTATTCAAAAACTATCATCTAATTTAGCAAAGATGTCACTCACATAAATTTGTAGTGAGTTTAATTACCACATACAGCTTAGCTGCTTCACTTTTGTCTTAATCTTTAACACAAATGAACCAATATTTCTGTAGGAATTACAATTGTTTATTCATTTTCTTCAATTATAGCCACAGATTGGCTCTGCATATGAAACTTCAGCAAAAATCAACAAAAGCATCTGTGAGATTTGATCAGCCATATGGAATTTCAAAAGAGTATTATATATTTTATGATTATTTGTGAATTGTGACACATCCTTTATATCAGTTAAATGGATAATAAACTTATGTGTACGTACATATACACTTTTTTCATTGATCCCATTATTAAATATTTAACAGCACATTCTTGAGATGGGAAAATGCTGACAGCATTATATGAGTTTCTAGAGGAGGTAAGTAAAAGAGAGAAGTGTGATAACCCTAGTTTTATGATTGGAGTACTAGAGAATAGGCTCATGTCATTTACTGAGATCACAAACACATTGGGAGAGCCAGGAAAATATTCAGTTTGAGATTTCTCAAATTAAATCCTTGCCTGTAAAGCTTCACTGATTTCATGGTGTACAAATCTGGGTGCTCTGTGGCTTAATGATTCTTAATTCCACATTCCGAGTTTCTGGGTGTTGCACGGAGTCCAAAGCCCCTGCCAGAAGACCTTGGTAGTGAAGGGAGTTATTGTGAGTACTGGGTTCTAACCCTTCAGTCTCCACATCCTGAGAAATAGTATCTTGCTACCTCCTCACTATTCCATGTTATATATTCTTAAACAAAAATAATCAGGGAAAATTCTATGTAGTAAGCATGAGTAAGCTTCTTGGACTTACAAATATTTATGGTCTTCAGAGGCAAATTGAACTAGATACACCAAGAACTTAGAATGCTCAAAACAGTGCTTTTTCCTATGGTCTATTGATGTATTTAGAATTAATATTTTTATTAATGCAAAACTACAATTATACTAAAAGGGTAGAGAAAGAAAAAGAAAACATGAAGTATTAGTTTATTTAATAGGAATCATGTTATTATTCTGTTCTACCTATGGTTATGTTCTGATAAATCATATCGCCCTTATCCTTTTATTATTGCATAGATTGATTGCCATGTTCTTTTTATTTCTTTCATTTTTTCAGAGACTGTTTTATTGTCTGCTTTATTCTTCTACTGAATAATACACAACTTAATAAAACCTTTTTGGCTGAACTATTAGACTATGAGGTGTTTTTCCAGACAGTGTATCTAAGCCTATGTCTGAATTGGTGGAGTTTCCAAATTTGTTAAGTGTCTTGGAGTTGATAATTGTCTTTATTTTGACTAGAGTGTAAACTTTTAATGTTGCTTTGCTCCCATACCCATTTAGGTGTGTGTGTGTGCGTGTGTGTGTGTTACTTATAAATAATGGGTGACTTAATTTTATTTAATTATTAGGATAGCCTATAATATTGTGACATTTCTAGGACAGAGATAGGGTATAATAAGAGTAGGGAATTTCCTCTGCATAGGAAATTCTGGGAAAACAGGTGCATGGCATGTAAAACAATATCCTTGTAGAATAAGATTCTAATGTACTCACTGTTCAAGTTCAAAGATTTATTTCTTTAGATCAAAGCACTTTGGTCTCTTAGAAGGCACTTCTGTTACCAGCTGCTTATAATTTTTAGTCACGGAGATTGTGACTCTTCCAGATACCAAATTTGCTAGGACTTTGTCTCTGCATCACTTCCATTTTACATTAAATGTTTAGTCTGTATCACTTTAGCCTTTTGGCTAAACTCCACAGGAATTGGCACAGAAAATCATATTAGTTGTTCGTTTAATCTATTAGCTCTCTCCAGCAGAGCTCATTTCTGCTGTTTCAGGGGCAGACAAAACATAGAGCATAATGCATTTAGCCAACTGAAGATTACAAGATTAAGTTTGCTGTGAAAGGAATAGTATATTGAGAACTTTGATCAGCCATTAAAAGAGATTGATTTATTTTACTAGCATTTAAATGCATGCATGCACCTATCATAGTAACTTTGAGTATCTGCATACAAGTTAAAAGCATAAACATATAATTTTCTCAAGGTATTAAACCCATGAAATAAACCCTTATTTCTATTTGTGTTACATTTAAACAAATTATAGCAGTCATACAAGACTAGTACTATATATATTATGATCCTACCATAACCATGCCTTATGTTAGTCAAGAACATTCTGATTCAAAGTGTAGTTCATGGATCAGAAACATCAACGTTGCCTGGAAGTTCATTCCAATGAAGATTAAACATGAAAGCATGGCATGATTATCTGAGTCATTTAGCATCTTAGCAATAAAAGGAATTTTTTTCCCCATGTCAATACATTCATTTACAACCCATCTCCAAGAATTTCCTTCAACAATGTGTAGACTAAGATTCACTTTACGTTCCAAAATGGTAAGTCAAAATGTTGTCTAAAAAATGAAAATAACTTTAGATAAAAAGTTACAAAAAATAGACATTTATATGTGCAGCTGTAGAATGTACCACTCTGTGACTTTCCTGTCCATCACTGGGCTCCTACTGCCAGCCCTGTTTGGAATGCTGTTTCCCACTCCTCATAGGACTGTCTTCTCAGCCTTTCTGTTTCAGCACAAATGTCTCTTTTTCTTAGAGGCTCTGTCTAAGCACTTTGTGTCCTCATGTTAATGACTACCTCAACTTACATTTATATTGTTTTATCACATATCACAATTTCTTTCTCTTTTAAAAAATATTTAATTTATTGATTATGCTATTACAGTTGTTCTGTTTTTCCCACTCTGCCCCCCTCCACCCAGAACCCCCACTCCCTCAGGCAATCCCCCCACCATTATTCATATCCATGGGTCATGCATATAAGTTCTTTGGCGTCTCCATTTCCTATACTGTACTTTACATCCCCATGGCTATTCTGTAACTACCTATTTGTACTTCTTAATCCCCTCACCTCTTCACCTAATCCCCCACAATCCCCTCCCATCTGGCAACCATCAAAATGCTCTCTGTATCCATGATTCTGTCTTTGTTCTTCTTGTTTGTTTAGTTTGTTTTTCAGATTCAATTGTTGATAAATTTGTATTTTTTGCTACTTTATTGTTCATAGTTTTGATCTTCTTTCTCTTAAATAAGTCCCTTTAACATTTCATGTAATAATGGTATGGTGATGATAAACTCCTTTAGTTTTTTCTTATCTGGGAAGCTCTTTATCTTCCCTCTCATTCTAAATGATATCTTTTCTGGGTAGAGCAATTTAGTTGGTAGGTCCCTACTTTTCATGACTTTGAATATTTCTTGCCAATCCCTTCTAGCCTGCAAAGTTTCTTTCAAGAAATCAGCTGGAAGTCTTATGGGAACTCCCCTGTAGGTAACTAACTTCTTGTCTCTTGCTGTTCTTAAGATTTTCTCTTTATCTTTAACCTTAGCATTTTAATTATGATGTGTCTAGGAGTGGGCCTCTTTACATCCTTCTTGTGTGGGACTCTTTGCTTCCTGGGCTTGCATGTCCATTTCCTTCACCAAATTAGGGAAGTTTTCTTTTGTTATTTTTTCAAATAGAGTTCCAGTTTCTTGCTCTTTCTCTTCTCCTTCTGGCATCCCTATGTTGTGAATGTTGGACCTGTTGAAGTTATCCCGGAGGCTGCTTACAGTATCCTCATTTTTTTTTTTTTTTGATTCCTTTTTCTTCTTGTTTTTCTGATTGGTTATTTTTTGCATCCTTATGTTCTAAATCATTGACTTGATTCTTGGCTTCACCCATTCTACTGTTGTTTCCCTGTAAATTGTTCTTTATTTCAATTAGTCAATCCTTCATTTCTGACTGGATCTTTTTTATGCTGCTGAGGTCCTCACTAAGTTTCTTATAAGCATCCTTATAACCAGTGTTTTGAACTCTGCATCTGAGAGATTGTTTATCTTTATTTTGTTTAGTTCTTTTTCTGGAGTTTTGATCCGTTTGGGCCATGCTTCTTTGTCTGCTCATTTTGGCAGCCTCTCTGTATTTGTTTCAATATATTAGATAAAGCTGTTTTGACTCATGTCTTGGTAGTGTGGCCTAATGTAGTAGGTATCCTGTAGGGTCCAGTGGCACAATCAAACTGGGTATTTGAGGAACACCCTTCTTGTGGGCCGGGTACACCCTCCTCTTGTAGTTGATCCTTGGTTGCTGTTGGAAGATCAATGGGAGGGATTTACCAAGGTCAGCCAGCTGCAAGGATCGGCTGTGACCACTTACCACCGACCTCTGCCCTCTGTGGAGAATCAGCTGTGCAGGGGCAGGCTGGTGGTGCTCAGATGTGGTCAGCAGCTGTCCACTGGGTGTCCAGGTCCTGGGGTTTCCCATGTGGTGCAGGCCAATGTCAGTCCCAACCTATATTTTGCTCAGGGCTACCCTGGCTGAGCTCTAAAGCAATCTGAGATGACTGCTGCTTGTGCTGGGTTTAGAGATTCCCAGGTGAAACCAAGCTATGAATCTAGGCTTGCTGCTGCTGTTGCTGGACCTGGGATTCACTGAGGCCAGCTGTTGCTTGTTTGATAGGATTCAGGAAGTTGTGAAGCATGAGCCACAACCAGCCAGTCATATGGAAAAACAGCTCAAGTGAACCCATAAATTGGGGGGTGGAGTTGCTGGGGATCTCCAAGGTGAGTCAAACAGTGTTAGGTTGACAGAGTCTCAGTGTTATGGGAGGGTTTAGAAAAAGGACAACGGCCTCTGCTCACCTTGATGCCAGATACTTCATTTTCTCCCTGCATACCACTGATACCTTTCAAGCCACTACCCTGGTGCTGGAGCTCAGAGGGAGTGAGTCTGAGGAGGTGAGTCCCTGTGTGGGTTCTTTAAGAGGAACTGCTTGGGGGTCCAGAAGTTTCTTCTACTGACTCAATCCTTGATGGTTTTTATAGTCAGAAGTTGTGGGGACTTATCTTTTTGGCACTGGAACCCTGAACTGGAGGGCCTGGTGTGGGCCTGGAACTCTTCATTCCAAAGATATCTCTCCTGAATTTTTACCCACCACATGTGGGTGTGGGACCAGCCCATTACGTGTCTGCACCCCTCCTACCAGTCTGGATGGATGTGGTTTCTTTAACTCCATAGTTGTCAGACTTCCATTCAATTCAATTTCTGATGGTTCTGAGTGATTGTTTTTCTATATTTTAGTTGTAATTTTGATGTGGTTATATGAAGAGGCAAGCTATGTCTGCCTTTGGCACCATATTGACTAGAAGTTTAATTTCTTTCTCTTAAAAAAAAAACCAACCTTTTCTTTTGTGGTTTTTACTCTTTTCCTCAACTGGACTTTAAACTCCATTAGGAGAGGCTTTATGTATGTTTTTGTTCGTTTTTATAGTTCCAGCACTTAAGAGAGAGAATAAGTGTCCATTAAGAATTTGCTAAATGAATGACTGTCACTGTGCCAGAGTTGCCTACCTACCCATAATCCCAACATAAAGTTTTTGAAAAACCAGTTTGATATATGCTTAGACATTGGCTACCTATTGATTAGATGCTGTACAGTTACAAGTCTATAGATAAATCCAAATAAACTTTAATCAAGTGCAATCTTACCATTTTACTTTGATTGAGTACCATCTTTGAGTATGAAAGCAGTTGCTGCACGTTAGCTTATCTGAGTAGGTACTGTGGTTACTCATCCATCTGTCAACAAGCATTTAGTTATGATGAAGTTACTACTGATTGGACCACGAACAACATCATAAATGGGATAATTAGAGATTAGCTGCTCTCATAACGTTGGTTTTAGAAGAGCCAGAAAACTATTACAAACATAAAACAAGTCAGAGAAAAGGGAGCAGGGAGTACTACTCAATCCCTGGCTATATTATAACCAAATAAAAGATCACCACCTATATAATGGATACTGAGAGACCAAATATGAGTCATTCTGAATACTGAAAAAACAAACCTTTCTTCTAATATTAAACTGAGGAGCAAACTAAATGTCCTTGCTACTGTGGAATGCATTAGTGAAAGATAGCTCTCTACATAAAATCTTTTAAGGAAACAATCATATATATGTCTGAAAAAATCATATATATGTAATCTACATATATATGTCTGAAAAATCATATATATGTAATCTACATATAAGGCTTTAGGAGGTCAAAATATTAAGGATTTATTCTCCACTCAATTTAGACAATATAGTCAGTTATAGTAATTCTACAATAACATTTTCTTCACTTTATGCCGTAATAAATAACCAACATAACTTTTTCTGATTTCTTTGAATAAACATACTCATTGATTATTTTTGTTGTTTCTTTGGCAAATTGTTTAGTTGTATACTTCATGAATGTCACCTGAGTATCATTTTTTAAAAATAATTTATTTGTTTGTTTATTTATTTTTAAAGAGAGAGGAAAGGAGAGAGGGAGAGAAACATCACTGTGTGGTTGTCTCTCACTTGCACCCCCAACTGGGGACCTGATGGGCAACCTAGTTATGTGCCCTGACTGGGAATTGAACCAGTGACTCTTGGTTTGCAGGCCGATGCTCAATCCACTGATGAGTATCATTTCTTAATGCCTATGAAAAATAAAATAGCCTGACTGATTAGGATGGTTAAATAGCTTTTTATTTTTTGCCTATATATTACCTAAAATGTCCTTCCATTCAGCTAAGGACATAAACATTGCATAAACCACATTGATTGTTTTGGCATTGTATTGCTTTGTTAATGAGGTCAAGCATATTTATAGGTGTCCTTAGATGGTGAGATGTAGTTTACAAATATCTGGGTAATATAATGTGGAGACAGTCAATTGAGTATGTGAATACTTTACTTTCTCTGCAGATGTTCTGACTTTTTGGTGGTCAAGATTTTGTTTGTATGTTTGCTTTTCTTTTTTAATATTGTGATCAATTACTAGTAATGCAGTAACAGACTGCTGTGCTGTTATGGGAGTAATGATTAGTTGAAATAATTTTCTTATTAAAATAAATTAGTGAGTAGGCACAATTCCATTTCAGCTTTTATTTTAAAAGAAAAAATATGTAACGTAGCTTTTGTGACTCTGATTCTAAACACGTGTTGGAAAATGGTAATAAATAACCTAATATCTGGATATTTTTGTTACTAAATATTTCAAAATACCTTCATAATTGAATAAATTATATTTTGTTTATATTTAAACATTTAGTATTATGTGTACATAATTTATAGAATTTAAAGAGGGGATGGTCTTACAGTAACTTAGAATAATGGCTTTTATTAATTATCCACTTAATGAGTGCATGTTTTAGAGCATATTGGATTCTAAGAATGATTTTCTTGCCATTTCAATTTTTTTATTTTCATATTCAAGACATATACATAAATTATAGACATGTTGAGAGTCCTCAAATCCTTAGGAAAGTAGACACATGGTTTTAATTTTTATAGGGGGTTTCTTGGAGAAAATGTCCAAAAATATGTATTTATTTTCATTATCTGAATAGCCTCTATCTTTTTACAGCTTGGTGTATATTTTTGTTTTTCTTTTATGATATCAAAACTCTTAACACTCCAGCTCTTAATATTTTACATATAAACCATCACTGAAAAAGAGAATCATAGCTTACATTTAATGTCTTGAGCTCTCAAAGGTTTCAGCTGTGTATAAAACAACTTTTATACTGAGCATTTCCTGAGTTTTTAATAGATTTAGTTACACATAAGAAAAATATTGAAACATATAAATTAAAATTTGAGAATATTAGACATTGAGGTGTTTAGGATTTGAGGGGTTGATCAGCCTTAGACACACTTAAGAGCTTGCATTATAGTGTCCTGGAAATGTAAGAAAATAGATGTGATGCATGTGTTCTGGTTCAGGGCTCAAGTGTAAGGGCTCACATTATGAAAGACACTGAAACTAAAGGAAGAGCTTGGATGTCTGTGTAAAATTCTGTAAATGAAACTCTAAATGAATGTTTCCCCAAAGCCCTTTATTATTACCACAAGATAAAAGGCTCTTGCACTCAATGCCACATGCTCTCTACATTTGGTTGACCTGTGAATTAACAATGAACATGCCTTGAATGTTCACATGAGGACAAGGGAATCATTTATTTCGTAAGTGGCACTACAAATGTGCTGAAGCATGCACAATTTAAACTTGCCAACCAACCGTTCTGTCCTGCTGATTCAGTGGTATCAAGGACACAGCATCTAACCCTCACATTTTGCTTGGCTGCAGTCCTCTGTATAAATAGGGTCTATAGACATGGATCTTGGTTTTATGAATCAAATCTTTCCTCTTTAAATGTCAGTGTCTCAATAGACCTTTGCACTGGTTCATTTTAGTGTTGTTTCCCCTGCTCTCTAGTGAAATGAAGTACTTAACAACCTCTACAGTCTTAACAGTTAACAGTCTTAAAAGTACAATCTTGTAATTTGACTCTAGGTAGACTGTGACTTTGGAATAAAGACTGCACATGCATTTCTGTCATGGTGGGATTTAAAGATCACTATAAAACTTGATCAAGACATAGCTTATGGGAGAGTAATGGTAATTTCCATGTTTTATAACTTGAGTTAGGAGGTTTCATATAACATCTAAAAAGGCCTTGGCTGAATTAATGCTCAATCATTAAAGCATCTCTTGGGTGTGGCCACATTTTGGTAATGTGTTCTATAGGGATGTTACTCATATGAGCAGAAGGTTTCTATCATTCAGTTTTATTTTAGACAAAAACACAATTTCAATTTTATAGGACAATTTTATGACATATATTTAGAATGATATGGAAAGATTTTCAGGGTCTATGTCAGTTTGTACAAATATATTAGCTGGTCATTTTGTCATGTGAGAGAACCAGTTTGTTAACTACTGTGTGTTGTGGGGGAATTTATGCATTATTTTGACAAAATATAATTGTTTAATATTAAATCAGAGGAAACTTCTTCTTGGTGTCACACTAACAAATAGTGTTTTAGCTTGATATTCACATATCAATCAATTGTTTTGAAATGGCATAGAATTATTTAAAACAATGACAACAAAGACAAAGTCTATACCAAATTTTAAAAATTCTTTATTTTCCATTTGATACATTCATTAGTTAAAAAAATGCACAAAACATTTTTTGTAAATGTAATAAAAGTTTTATAACACTACTATTAATACTAACAATGAGGATGATGATGATGACAATAACAATAATAGAAAAGAATTCCATTTTGTCACCACCTTTCACAATATCCTTTCTTCCTAGGGACTATCCTGGTTTTAACCTGAAAATCCTGTGGCTGGAAACCCTTTAGTACAGACAAACCAGGAAGATTAATCACTAAAACAAAAATGTCTTTTTATGGTAAATAAATATCTAGCACTCTAATAGTACCTCAACAGTTTTTTATCTTTATATCACTATGGTTGAATTAGTTTTTATATCATTATAATCATATAATTACCATGACAGAGTCAAGTAGTATTATGATAATACTCCCTTTTTCATGTTTCTATTAGGTCTTCTCAGAGGTAAAAGTTCGCCTTTATTTTCACTTGCATAATTTGCTATCCACATAGTCTTATATTTGTTTCAAATGCTATATCATCCTAATATATATCCATTTTAATGAGGATCTCTTTCCCATTATCCCTTTCTTCTTTTCTGAGTTGATCCACCTTTGTGGTTTAACCCTTCACTTTCTGAAGCACATCATTTTTCCCTCAGGAAAAAAGTGCAAAAATACATATCTGCAAGTCATTTCATTAAAAAAAAAAAAATAGAGAAATATTCTACTCTCATACTGAGCGGATATTTTGGTTTGGCATAACAGTTAAGGGTAAAGAGTTTTTGTCTTCAGAACTTTGAAGACAATTGTTTTCTAGATCTGTAGCTGCTGTTAAGACATCTGAAGTCATAATAATTATCCTCTGTATGTAGCATGTTCCCCTCTGTTTAGAAGGTTTTAAAAATCTTCCCTTTATCTTCGATACTTGGAACTTTCACAACAGTTGGCCTTGGGATAAAACTCTCTTTATATCAGTCAATCTGAAGACTTCTGTACTTTATTCCAGAACTTCTCTTGTTTAATTTCTTTCAGTTAATTGTCCATCTGTGCTTTCTGAAGTTTTTTAGTCACAAGTGTTCTTACATTCATTCTCTAACTACATTTTACTTCATATTTTCCAACTGTACATATTTCTGTGTTTTTTTCTAGGAAGTTTTCTTAAATTTAACTTTATAACTATATTTGAACTGTTTTCCTGCAATACTTTAATTTGCAAGAGTTCTTTCTTGTTTAGAGATTTTCATTTTCATAGCATTTAAAAATTTTTGCATGCTTTAACTCCTCATTGTGAAGAATAGTTATTTATACCTTTTTGTTTGTTTATTTTAAGGAGTTATCTTTCTTTCCTCAAGATTGAAATATAATCTTTCTCCATTTTTCTCAGCCTTTTATTTTGAGGTCTTTTCTCAAATGTCAGGTGATCTTTAATTGTTCCTTTTTATATAAAATAGACACATTAAAATAAGTTTTGAAGCCCTTATGTACTGATGAGCCAAAGAACCACGGATTAATTAGGTACAGTATTTGGGTGAGCAACTGGCTCTTTTGTTACGATCATCTCTTCCACAATATAAATGTGTGCCTGTCATTTTGTTACAGAAACAGGGGAGTCCAAAAACAAACCCCAGAATTTGTGGCTGGGAGATAGGGAGCAGGAAGCAGCTTTCAGGATGCCCTTGCGTGCCTGGACCTAGCGGCTAGAAACATTGTTGCAAAGATCCGCTTTACCTCTAAGACTCAGGAAGATGGGAGGGATCTTGGACTGTCGGCTGGTACAGAAGAAGCAGACAGAGCCTAGGTAGGGTTCTGTGAATGGTCAGAACTCTTTGCAACACCCACTGTGTGAGAGGACACAGGAGGAGAGAGAGGAGGCACGGAGGGAGAGAGGAGCAGCTGCGGACATATTTTGGGCTGGCTCTGGCTCTAGGAGGCTCTCTCTCTCTCAGGCTCTCTCTGGCCCTCACGCCCTCACTCTCTGGCTCTTGTGGGCTCCCTCCATCTGGCTTGGAGAAGGGATCTCCAGGCTGCTTTAAGAAGAGGCTCTTGCCAGGCTGCTTTGAGAAGGAGAGGAGATCCATGCGGTTTGCAGGAAGAAGGCAGTTTACAAGGAGGCTGAGAATCCAGGCGGTCCTGCATTGAGAGCTGGAGGGCACCACAGCACAGAAAGGACCTCCCCAATCAGAACTGAGTGATTGGCAGCTACTGGTAACACTGAACTGTGCCTAGGAAGTAGGGAAACGGTGTTTCTGTCTTTCCCAAGACTGGCCAGGTCTGGGAGGGGGAGGCAGGACTTTGGGTAAATAAACAATTCTTTTCCTTTTCACCAAACTCTGGTATTGAGAGTTATAATTCTGGCGGTGGGCAATCGGACCCCTAACTAAACAGCCCGTGGGTTCTGTTTCAATCGAAGCAGCCCAGGGGTTCTGTTACAATTTCTCTGAGGATTTTCAGTTTATCTAGAGGTGGTGCTTCCAAAAGCCCTCACAGGGAAGTATGAGGCAGCCACTGTTGTTGCTAATGCTCTGAGCAGTTACCATATGTCTGACCACTCAATGTACAAATGTTAATTTTACTTCCTTATTTTAAACTATGTGCCCCTCCTACACCTTTTCCCACATGTGCTGATTTTGAATCTTGTGCTTCTAGATACATTTCTCTGGGAGAATGCTTAAAAATTCTGTCTGTAGAGTAGATACGTAATTGCTAATATTCTTTGCATTGGTTTGAAAGGGGGTGGGGTCATATATTCACTATAATGGATTTTCAATGAGATCTCTTTTTTCATTCCCACTCTTTGGCCAGGTCTTATAACTTTCTGGAGTTTTTCAAGAAAAATCATTCCAATTCCTTTCTCCTGAACCTATGCTGTATCTTCTTCATCATGATAAAATCAATGAATGCTTTTTGATCTACTTTCTATTTTTCACTTTTTTTTTGCAATTAGTTGCCACATTATATTCCATCTCTGTTAATTTATGCCATTTTTTTATTCCTTTACTTCTTTTAAAATGGATTCTGGAAGAGAGAGATAATCAAATGACCAATTGACCATCTCTTGACAGAGGTGAAGAACCCATTCACTAAAAAATGACCTCATTAGTGGCAGTAGTACCATAAGTAGCAATAGTTGATTTAGTAGAGATATCAGTTACAAATAGGAGAATCTACTAGCATTTTACAGTTACCAGCCGTGCCACAATGCCACATGATTTATAGTGTCCTTTAGCTTATAGACACTTTTAGAGACATTTGCTTTTACTTCACTTGATTCTTACAGCAACACTGTAAAGGGATGGATACATGTCATTAATCATTACATACACATCTCACTTTACAGAAATTTAAGAATCATGGATGTTAAATAATTTATTCAATGTTGCTTAATTAGTACATGATGAAGAAAAGTATAGTCAGTCATTCTACCTATTCCAGCGTTTATCACCCATAATGACAATGTGCAGAGAAAGTTTGAAGCATTATTGTGAATCTTACAGATTTTCCAGACTCCTTGCAAACTTGTGATTCTTGTTATCATAATGGAATATGAACCTTTCCTTCAAGAATTAATTATTTATAAAATTATAGTAACTCAAACCTTTTTTTAATAATAAATTCTGAAACAGAGAGAAAACTTGCTTATTAAAAGGTTTTACTATAAGTTGGCTATCTCTAATAGTCCTCAGGTAAATATGACTATAATAAAATGAAATAGCCCTTTTCTATTCCTTTATTTCAATTTACGTAGGCATACAGTTTCAGAACTAGTATATTCATCGACTCCCTGTTTCTCACTCATCTTTCTCCCTGCAGCCCCAGATTTTCAATTCTATACATTTAACTTCTTCTTCACTTCTGTTAATTCCACTATAGCTGAGGTGCTCACCTAGACGTCTGTCTGGTCACTTGCCTCCACATCACAGTAAACCGGTGCCAGATTCATCTCACTGAAGCACAGGTCTGTTCAAGCCACTGCTTCCTTTACACTTGCCGATTAGGCTCAACATTTTAGAGCACTTTTTTCTTTCATTTCTTCATCACGTCTTTGAACAATGTTGAAGCATCTTTCTGCATATTCCCATTCTTGAGCATTTGCACCAGTTTGCCTAACAGCCCTTCTTCAGTTCTCTCTTCCCAAATACGGTATCACATTTCTTCATGTTAAATTAGTATCATTTTTCAGGAGCAATTTCTAAGACTAGCTCCTCTACAAAGTTCCTTCTTACTACATTTCACCAAATGCATATACCTTTTTTATCTGAAATCACTTGCAGTTCATTTTTGTTCATACAACTTGAAAATGCAATATATTCTCTAGTATATAAGTCTGCCTTTGTCAAGAAGGTAAAGAAATCAAAGTTATTTCTGTGAAGTATAGAGGAGATATTTTATTGCACTGTATAAGTGAAGCATATGCTTTTAAAATAGTGGAATCATAATAATATCAGCAACTAGTCTTTTGTCCATACATATAAGTGCTTTAAGCTTCTTATTGCATTAGTTTGAATCGATATGGAAGGAAGATTTTGAAGAACAAAAGAATGACATGGAGAGGAAAGGTTAAGATAGATAGGAAAGGCCTAAAGAAAAGAAACTGCCCGCTTTCAGATGAAATATAGATAAGTGATAAGAAAAAAATGGTTAAATGACCTTTGTCAACTCCTTTCTGGGTATAAAAAACCCTCAAAGGCAAGGACTTCATATTATGTTTTTTATTCATTCCAAATGTACACTGTTTAAATTCTGGCAGAAATTAGCCTGGTTTACCATGTTACTATAAGAAGAATTCTTATCTTTCTTGCCTACTCTGATCACAATAATCTTAACTGTATAGTTAAGTGCTCTTCTTCCTGACCCTGTTATCCTTCAGAATAGAAGTGTAATTTTTGCTTTGAATTTTCATGAAGTTAACCAAAGGATGTCTTGGAAAAGAGTCCAAACTAGGAATGAAAGCTATAAATTGTTTCCTGTACAGTCATTGCAAACATGGTTCGTTATGTAACATGAACAGTAAATGTTTTATAATGAGTTCAGGATATAAGTTTCTAGTTTTTCCTCTATTTAAAACAAGTAAGCCAATATGATATAGAGAATTTTCTCTGTTCAATTATGGTCTTTATTCTTTTCTTTCAGTTTCTGCTGAGTCTCTTACATATCTGTAAACTGTATTTACCTCATGGAGTTTAATGCTTTAGTGCAACTCTTGTATCAAAAAACCATGTAGTCATTCTCTATTAACCTTCTCAGACTTTTATGAGTTGTTTGGTAGAAGGAAATTTACTTCTCTCTAATGGGCTTTACAAAATACCTTCTATAAATTATTGCTTTCAGAAAAAGTTTTCTCATCTCATTTATGAGATGCTGTGGCTTATTGTCTCTTTCTGCCCTCCAAATTCTTTTATGTTTTCTTTATATTTTTCTCCACCTGTGATAAAGAGGAGGATAAAACTAAAAATAAAACTATCATATGATCCAGCAGTCCCTCTGCTGAGTTTATACCCAGAGAAAATGAAAACAGTACCTTAAAGAGGTACCTGCACTTCCAAGTTCATTGTGGCATTATACACAAAGCCAAGATATGGAAACAACCTAAGTATCTATCAATGTAAAAATGGATAAAGAAGTTGTGAGATGTGCATGTAAGTATATATCACAATGGAATACCATTCAACCTTAAAAAATAAGATTATGCAATTTGCAACGACATGGATAAACCTGGAGGACATTTTGCTAAGTGAAATGAGCTAGACACAGAAAGGAAAAAAAAACAAAACTACATAATATCACTTCTATGTGGAATCTAAGAAAGTTAAATACTTAGAAGCAGAAACTAAAACAATGGGTCTCTGGGTGCGGAGGTGGGGTAAATTGGGAGATGTTGGTCAAAGAGTACAAACTTACAGTGATATAAGATGAATATGTCTAGAGGTCTAATGTGTGGGCATACTTCATAGATATTGTGAGTACAGTTTCAGACCACCACAATAAAGCAAAGGTTACAATAAACCGAGTCACACATTTTAAAAACATTTCCCAGTGCATATAAAAGCTGCGTTTATACTATATTGTAGACTCTTAAGTGTGCAATAGCAGTATGTCTAAAAATGTACATATCTTAACTTTAAAATATTTTATTGCTAAAAATACTAACCCTTATCTGAGCCTGTTGGAAAAATGGCACTGATAGACTTGTTGGATGAAGAGCTGCCATAAAACCTCGTTTGTAAAATATTCAGTATCTGCAAAGTGTAATAAAGCAAAGCACAATAAAAAGAGGTCTTTCTGTACAACATGATGATTGTCGTTAACAATACTGTATTGAGTACTGGAAATTAGTTAAAAATATAGATTTTAAGTGCTCTCATTTCAAAAAAGTTATGTCAGGAGAAGATATGTTAGTTAGAATATAGTAATCATTTCACTATGTGTATGGATATCAAATCATCATAGTAACACTTTTTTTCCTTCTTTAAAAAATTAAATTTATTGGTATGACATTGGTTAATAATATTATATAAGTTTCAGGTATACATTTCTATGATACATGATCTGTACATTGCATTGTGTGCCCACCACCCAAAGTCAAATCTTTTGTCACCATATATTTGACCCCCTTTATCCTTCACTACCTCCCACTTCCCTCCCCTCTGATAACCACCGTACTGTTGTCTGTGTCTATCAGTTTTTGTTTTCCTTGTTTGTTCATTTGTTGCTTTCAGTTTTATATCCAACATATGAATGAAAACATAGGCTTCTTAACTTTTTCTGACTTATTTCACTTAACATGATATTCTCAAGATCCATACATGTTGTTGGAAATGGTAGTATTTTATCCTTTCTTATGGCTGAGTAGTATTCCACTGTATATAGGTACCACTCTTCTATATCCTATCATCTATCAGAGGACACTTTGGTTGTTTCCATGTCTTGGCCACTGTGAAAATGCTGCAATGAACATAGAGGTGCATATATCTTTGGGAATAAATGTTTACAAATTTTGGGGATCGATAATAAGGAGAGGGGTTGTTGAGTCATATGATAACTCTATTCTTAATTTTTTGAACAGCCTCCATACTGTTTTCCATAGTGATTGTACCAGTTTAAATTCCCACCAGCAGTGGGAATATATACATATATAAAATTTTAAATGTATATATTTTATTAATAAAATACAAAGAAAATAGTATTTTACTCTTCTCCACTAAAAAAATGGTAGAATTTCTGACTAAGGTCTGATCTTAAAATGACTTTCTTATTGGAAAATGACATTACATATTCATGTGACACCTTAAACAATTTTCTTTGATCAACAACTCAAAAGTTTATTTAAACTATCTCATACCCACTTCCATTCAACTTAGATACAAATAATAAATAGTAACTTTACTTTAAAGGTATTACAATGGATAATTTTAGGGCTTTTGGCTAATAGCCTTTACTAGAATGTGTCCTCAATATACATAATGGCTATTATTTTTTAAATTTTCAATAAAACCTCAGGCATTATTTATGCTTAGCTCACTAAGCATTTGCCGTACAATAACATATGCTTCATCTCTTTATTAGAATGGGATTTACCTTTAAATTCCCCTTCAGGAATAGATCTTTATCTTAAATCTAAATTTCTTTGTAGTACATTCCTCCTCCAAAACAAATCTGAAGAACATCTTACCAAGTATTGAAACCAGACCATCTGAATTTCTTTCTTTCCTGTTCTGCAAAAAGAATACATTTGCTCTGACTTAATGTCTCAGAGATGTGTCTCACCCCAAAGTCATTGGCTGTTATCCAAGCAAGTTTCCTGCAACCTTGTATAATTTCAAAGTTTAAATGCTTTCCTTGTCTAGAGGGAAATTTCATGGTCAAAAATCAGATGGTTCTTAATTCTCTCTGGGAAGACAGGCTCTCTCCAAGTCTGTTTCAGTTCTTACCTCCATCTTCTACCGCAAACACACATATACACACACACAGCTCTTGGGACATGTCATTTTTCCCCCAGGGTGTTGACAAGAGAGTCAGATTGCCTAGCACAGCAAAGGGTAGATAGATCAACTACTGAGGTAATGAAATGCTTGGCTCTTCCCTCCCCACCAACCAGCCAGTGCTAATTTACTTTTGTCTCAACTTGGATATGCTAGTTTCCATGAGTTGAGTTCTCAATAGTAAAACTTTTATGAAATATACTGAAAAAGCCAACTCAGTCATGTATATTTTATGCATCTAAAACTAGAATATGCTCACATTAGTGACATGGTAATTATTAGAAATTTCATAGCATTAGGAGCTTAGAGCACATTTGAAAAAGTCATCTAATTTTATTTTTAACTCTGTCAGTGAACAGCATGTCCTTCACATATAAATTGATTTCATGTATGTAGCAGTGACAGAATCCTCACATAGGTGTGGGAAAGTGTTAGAAGTACACTCTTCCAGACCCCCTTCTCCAGACCCCATGTAAATGGAAAGAGCTACGGAGTCTGTGTGAACCCCAACTCTAATCAACATCTAGCCTTGGGAAAATTGAAGGGCTGTAGATTTCTATCTTACTACATATAATGTTAGAATAAAAATATAGTTTACAAAGCCACATGGATAATGCATGGATAATAACTGAGATCACATATGTATTCTAACATAGTGCCATTTAACACTGTAGAGGTCATGGTCAAAAAAATTACAGCATAGGTTGCATTTATCCAAGAGAAACATTCATTACTAGTATGTGCTCCAATGGAAAAAGAATTAATTTGCATTTATTATATTTATATAATAAAATATGATTTTAAATTATTAGTTACAATCTAGAAATTATTAAATAAAGAAAAATAAAAACACAAAGAATAAGACTTTTCTTTTCAAATAATGGAAACATGGATACTGCTAAAAAATACAACCAAAAATGTCTTTAATATTAATTAATCAGAATCTTCAATAGTTGGCTTTGTAAAACATTTGTAACATTCACCACAAACAATCTTGCTATGTTCAAGGCATAAATATTTTTCACAACACTTGAAAAATATTTTGATAATTGACTAATTTTGGATGCATAACACCTTACACATCTTTTGTTATAACCAAACTGATGGCTTAAACATTACGGCTTAACATTAGTCATGTACAAATGTGCAACTAGTCCTGACCTTGGACCTATTCACCTGATATATGTAACAATATTTAAGAAAGGAGTTTGTATCTCTTCAGCTGTGACTTCCACAGGGTTAATAAATATAATCATCTCTTTGCTTTTATTTTCTTCCAGTCTGTTCTTCTCCCCTATTATTCTGATTTATTTTAAGAGAAGAACTTCAGAGAAAGTTGTAGTTTTCTATTATAGAATTAAGTTAAATGTACATATTCATACAAGAACAACTTCCTGAAAGAAGAATGCATGTCTTTGCAATGGATTGTGCCATCTGGTCATCATCAGGCCAATGTTCAAGGTAGAGAGAATCAATGGGCTCTTTATAGCCTGATAATGAGGCACACAATCCATATGCTTTTATGATCTGCTCCTCCTGTTTCTCTATTCAGTTATGCACAAGGAAGACAGGGATAAACTGATCTTAATTTGTGTCTATAAACTATAAAGTTCAAGGGCCTGTGTGCTCTTCTGCTAGTCCTACATCCTGTATTCCCTCTTGAAGAAGATCTTATGTTAAGGCTCAGAACAGAATGTCCTCCTGTGGTTGATTCTTATGTGTTTTTTGACTATTTTCTACTTCAATGGTGAGATTTAAAAGTTTCTGGCATGGGAAGTTTAATTATTATTTAATGAGCACAGAGTGTCAGTTTTGCAAGGTGAAAAAAACTTCTGAAGATGGATAGATGGTAGTACCATATTGTGAATGTACTTAATTTTACTGACCTATACACCTACAATGGTTAAAATGGTAAATTTTAAGTTATACATACTTTATCATCATTATTTTTTTTTTTTTACTTTCTGATTAGTAGGACCTAAGGAACAATAGCCATCTCTAAGAAGTATACTCCAATGTGGGCTTAACTCCTATGTATTTATGTTTTTCCAAGATCATGGGTGAAAAGCATTTATGAAAAGATTTTCTCCACCTCTTTATTGAGCAGGAGGAATAAAACCATTGTTTTGCTCCTCAAACCATGAATTTGCTAACCACAAAAATGCTTTGGGTCCCTTTTTTTCTGAATCAGAAAGCAGGGGATCCAAGTTGGTGGTGATGTGGATGGATACTACACTCAATTTCTCTAAGGACAAAACTGGAAATACAAATAAAATATAGAACCATCAACATGAACTTCAACTGAAAACTAACTATAGAGAAGACTCATAACTAAGGATTTACAGACAAAGTCACATTGAGTTTAGCAGGAAAGGCAGAGACACAAAAAAGGACAGGACCACTCCAATGGGTGTGGCTGAGATTCTGGACTGATATCTCAGCTTTGAAGGTTTCCCCTGAGAACCATGAAGTCTCAACCTCACACCGGACTCCCCAACCTAAAGCACCAGAGCCAGGATGAGGTGCCCACACAACATCTAACTGTGAAAATCAGCAGAGATTCTGTCTGCCAGAGAGAGCTCTCCCTTCACGTGGCCATATCTTGGTCTGTTTGGGCCTGTTAAACTCTGCTGGTCTCACTCTGGTGATTCTCTAAGACCCTACTCATCACAAAGTTGTGTGAGCACCCAGTGGGAGGCAGCTAGACTTGATATATATCTTGGGACATTTGGTGAGTGGCTTCAGACCCAGCACTTGCACCAAGTCTGAACCTGTATCAATCTGGTGAACACCACTCACCTCTACCTGCTGACTCACTGAGAACCTACCTCGACAACTCAAATACTGACAGAAGCTTTTTCAGTGGCTGAGCCTAACAGGAGTCAGCAGGTGGAGGAAGGTGGAAACAACTCTCAGGATGCCTTGGGACTTTTGCTGGTGTACCTCTTAGTCTAGTGATAGTAAAAGTCAGTTTTATGCAGCTTATTGCTTTCCATACACACCCAGGCCCAGAAGAGGCAGCCACAAACTATGGATCACTTTGTAGCTCTAAACAGGTTGTCCAGGGTCAGTCACAGGCAGTTCCTGAGATTGGCATGTGCCAAAGTTCCTCCCAAGAGGCCCCAGAACAAACACACCCAGTAGTTAGCTTTGGACAACATCAGAGCAGGATCCAATTAGCTTCACAAGCAGTGTATCCAAAGGAAGATCTCAGCAAGCATCAGACTCTGCTGAGGTGAATTCTATGTTATGTAGTTGGCACCTACATAGCAGCTTGTACACTGTGATCAGCCAGCTTCAGGATTAAATGGGACAATAGAAATAAAAGACTCAGTTAAAATAGGATGGCCCACATAAGCCACACAGGGACATTCCTGGAGCACCCAGCCCAAGTGATCAAGGGTTTCACAGGATAACAACTACAAAAGACCACCCTACCAAGATTGGGGGTCATAGCAGATCTATCTGATATGTAGAAACAAATACAAAGAGGCAGCCAAAATGGGGAGCTGAAGAAACATGCCCCAAATGAAAGAACAAGAGAAATTGCTATAAAAAGAGAAATGAAATGGAGGCAAGCAACTTATTAGATATAGAATTTTAAAAAATGACTATAATGATGATCAAGAAAATTAGTGAGAACTACAACAACATGAAAAAGGGAACTAGCCAGAAATTAAGAATAAAACATATGAAATGAAGAATACACTGAAAAAATAAACAGTATTTGGATGAAGTAGAGGATCAAACCAGCAATTTGGGAGACAAGGTGGCAGAAAACACACAATCAGAGAAGCAAAAAGAAAAAATAACTTTAAAAAGTGAGGATATGTTAAGGGACCTTTGGTACAACATGAAGCATAACAACATCTACATCATAAGGGTACCAGAAGAAGAAGAGGGAGAATAAGGGATCAAGAACCTATGTGAAGAAATAATGACTGAAAAATTTCCTAATCTGATTTTTTTAAAAAAAGACAAGTCCAGTAAATGCAGAGATGAACCCAAAAAGGTCCACGTGAAGACACATAATTAAAATGACAAAGTTTAAACTCAGAGAGAATCTTAAAGCAGCAAGAGAAAAGCGGTTAGTACTTGGAAGGGAGCTTGCATAAGACTGGCTGCTGATTTATCAACAGAACATTTCAGATCAGAAGGGATTGACATGAAATATTAAAAATTATTTTTTTAAAAACCCTACTACTAAGACTACTTTACCCAGCAAGGCTATTGTTTAATATTGAACATGAAATGAAGAGCTTCTTGGACAAGAAAAAGCTAAAGGAATTCATTACAACCAAACTAGTATTATAAGAAATATTAAAGGGTCTTCTTTAAGAAAAAGGAGAAGAGAAAAAAAGGAACAGAGGAACATAGTTAAAAGTATAAAATGTCAATAAATACATACCTATCAATAATCACTTTAAATGTAATGGCTTAAATGCTCCAATCAGAAAACATAAGGTTTTTGAATTGATAAGAAAGCAAGACCCATACATATACTGTCTACAAGACACCCACCTTATAATGAAAGCTACACAGACTAAAAGCAAAAAAATGGAAAAAGATATTTCATACAAATGGAAAGAGAAAAAAAGTTGGGGTAGTAATACTTTATCTGACAAAATATACTTTAAAACAAAGGCTATATTATGATAAAAGACAAAGACCCTGAATAGTGATAAAGGGGACACTCGAACAAGAGGATTTAACTCTTGTAGATATTTATGCACCCATCATAAGAACCCCTAAATATGAAAAGCATATCTTGATAGAAATAAATGGAGAGATTGACAAAAATAAAGTCATAGCAGGGGATTTTAACACCCAAACGACTTTAATACTAAGATCTTCCAAATGCACATGGGACATTTTCTAGGCTAGACTGCATGCTAAGACACAAAACAAGACTCAACAATTGAAGAATTGAAATCATATCAAGCATTTTTCTCACCATAATGGTATGAAACTAGAAATCAATCACAAGGGAAAAAGAAACCTGAAAAACTAGAAATTGATCCAAGAAAAACAAACTGAAAAACCCACATAGAGACTAAATAACATGCTACTAAATAGCGAATGGGTTAACAATGAGGTCAAAGAAGAAATTAAAAGATTCCTTGAAATAAATGAAAATGAGAACAAAACAACCCAAAATCTATAGAACACAGTCATATCAGTCCTAAGAGGAAAATTCATAGCATTACAGGCATATTTTAAGAAACAACAAAAATCTCAAATAAATAGTCTAACTTTACACTGAAAGGAACTAAGAAAAGAAAAACAACAAAGGTCATGGTGAGTAGAAGAAAGAAAATAAATATCAGAGCAGAAATAAACAAAATAGATTCTAAAAAGTACAAATGCAAATACAAAAGATTAGTGAAACCATGAGGTGATTCTTTATAATAATAAAAAAGGTTGACAAACCTTTGACCAGACTCATCAAGAAAAAATATAGAGAGAAAGGACCTAAATAAATAAGATCAGAAATGAAAGAGGAGAAGTAACTACTGGCCCCACAGAAATATAAAAGATTGTAAGAAAATATTATGAATGACTATATGCCAATAAATTGGACAATCTTGATGAAATCAATAAATCCCTGGAAACATACAACCTTCCAATGAGATCATCTAAATAGACAGATTACAGCTAATATAATTGAAGGAAGAAAAAAAAAATCCTCCAACAAACAAAAGTCCTGGACCAGATGGTTTCACCGGTGAATTTTACCAAACATTCAAAGAATTAGCACCCATTTTTCTCAAGCTATTTCAAAAACTTCAAGAGAAAGGAAGATTCCCAAGCTATTTTATGTGTACAGCATTATCCTAATTCCAAAACCAAATAAAGACACTTGAAAGAAAGAAAATTATAGGCTAATATCCATGGTGAACATAGATGCTAAAATCGTCAACAAAATATTAGCAAACCACATCTAGCAATACATTTAAAAAATTATACACCATGTCAAATGGGATTTATTTTGGAGATGCAAGGTTGATACATTTATTTGCAAATCAATAAACATGATACACCACATTGACAAAATGAAGGATAAAAAAAACATGGTCATATCAATAGATGCAGAAAAGGCACTTGATAAAATCCGGTACCCATTTATGATAAATAACTCTCAGCAAAGTGGGAATAGAGGCAACATACCTCAATGTCGTCGGCGGCGGCGGCGGCAGCCGTCCGTCTCGAGAGACGATGGTGTAGCTTCTTAAGGGTCTATCTGCACCACCGAGAATGGCTGTGCAGTCCGACTCGGGAGTGACACGGTATCTGTCTCCTCCCGTGTTGAATCGACATCTTGCGATGACGCTGGAGTGTCCTCTCCAGTGAAGCTGAAGCTACAGAGCCTGGGCAGGGTGATATGGAGGGTCTGCTGTTGCCCATGCAGCAGACCCCCCCTCTCTTCGCAGCTGAAGGGCCCAAGGGAAAGACGGAGTCAATACAGCTTGGCTTCAGGTGCGCCGCAGGAGTTGCCGGTGTTGACTACAACGTCAAACCGCCTTAGGGACTCCGGCTCCGGATTTTCTGTTGGGGTTTACTCCCTTAGCCTTTCCCCTGAAGAGGTATGCCGCAAGGCAGCGGAGGTTTTTTGGAGTCAGAGTTTTCCTTCTCTGATGTGCCCTGACTGGAAGATCGAACCAGCGACACTTAGCTCGCAGGCCGACGCTCAATCCACTGAGCCAAACCAGCCAGGGCTGACCTCAATGTAATAAAGTCCATATATGACAAACCCACAGCCAGCATATTACTCAGTTGGCAAAAACTAAAAGCATTTCTCTTAAATTCAGTAATAAGACAAGGATGTCCACTTTCACCACCCTTATGCAACATAGTACTTAAAGTACTAGCCACAGTAGTCAGACAAAAATAAATGAATAAAAGACATCCTAATTGGAAAGGAAGAAGTAAAACTGTCACTATTTTCAGATGACATAATACTATATAGAGAGATCCCTAAAGATTCCACTAAAAAACTACTAGAACTGATAAATGAATTTAGTAAAGTAGCAGTATACAAAATAAATATCCAGAAATCAGTTGCATTTTTACACACCAATAATGATCTGTCAGAATGGGAAAGTAAGATAGTCCCATTTACAACTGCATTAAAAAAAAAATAAAAAAACTAGGAATAAATTTAACCAAGGATGTAAAAGACCTATATGTAGAAAATTATAAGACTGAATAAAGAGACTGAAAAAGATACAAGTAAATGGAAGCATATATCTTGTCATGGATAGGAAGAAATCACATCCTTAAAATCTCCTTCCTATCCAAACCAATCTATATATTCAGTGGAACTCCTATCAAAATAGCAATGGCATATTTGACAGAATACCCTGGCTGGTTTGGCTCAGTGGATTGAGCGTCGGCCTGCGAGCTAAGTGTCGCTGGTTCGATCTTCCAGTCAGGGCACATCAGAGAAGGAAAACTCTGACTCCAAAAAACCTCCGCTGCCTTGCAGCATACCTCTTCAGGGGAAAGGCTAAGGGAGTAAACCCCAACAGAAAATCCGGAGCCGGAGTCCCTAAGGCTGTTTGACGTTGTAGTCAACACCGGCAACTCCTGCGGCGCACCTGAAGCCAAGCTGTATTGACTCCGTCTTTCCCTTGGACCCTTCAGCTGCGAAGAGAGGGGGGGTCTGCTGCATGGGCAACAGCAGACCCTCCATATCACCCTGCCCAGGCTCTGTAGCTTCAGCTTCACTGGAGAGGACACTCCAGCGTCATCGCAAGATGTCGATTCAACACGGGAGGAGACAGATACCGTGTCACTCCCGAGTCGGACTGCACAGCCATTCTTGGCAGTGCAGATAGACTCTTAAGAAGCTACACCATCGTCTCTCGAGGCTCTGTAGCTTCAGCTTCACTGGAGAGGACACTCCAGTGTCACTCCCGAGTCGGACTGCACAACCATTCTCGGCGGTGCAGATAGACTCTTAAGAAGCTACACCATCGTCTCTCGAGACGGACAGCTGCCAACATTTGACAGAACAAGAATAAGCATTCCAAAAATTTATATGGAACCACAAGAGACCTGAATCTTGAGAAATACAAACAAAGTTGTAGGTGCCACACTACCTGATACCAAAATATACTACAAAGTCATAATAATGAAAATAGCATGGTACTGGCCTAGAAACAGACATATAGATCAAGGGAACAGAATAGAGTCAGAAATGAACCAATGCCTTTATGGTCAATTAACACTTCACACAGATGTAAGAACACACACTAGGGTAAAGATAATGTTGGGAAAATTGGACAGATATGTCCCCCCAAATGAAACTAGACCATGTACTTACATTATAGACAAGGATAAAATCAAATTGGGTTTAGCCTTAAATATTTGAATTGAAACCATAAAAATAAGAAGAATGCATAGGAAGTAAGATCTCAGACATTTCTGATAGTAATATTTTTTCTAATATACCTCCTTGGATAAGGGAAACAAAATATATAGAAAGACAAATGAGACTACATCAAACTCAAAAGTTTTGCACAGCACAGAAAACCATATACAAAATGAAAAGACAACCCACTGAATGGGAGAACATATTTACCAATAATACATCTCATGTGGGGTTAATATTCCAAAACTTACAAGGAACTTATGAACTCAATACCAAAGAAAGAAACAATCCAATTTTAAAAAATTAGCAAAGGACCTGAATAGACACTTCTCCAAAGAATTCTTACAGATGGCCAATAGACATAGGGAAAGGTACTTAATGTCACTAATCAGAGAAATACAAATTAAAACCATAGTGAGACAATACCTCACACCTATCAGAATGCTATCATCAATAAATCAAAAAACAACGGGTGTTTGCAAAGATCTAGAGAGAATGGAATTCTTGTGCACTCTTGCTGGGGATGCATATTGGTGCAGCCACTGTGAAAGGCAGTATGGAGATACCTCAAATATCGAAATGGAACTTCCTTATAACCCAGCAATTCCACTTCCAGGTGTATATATTTTAATACATGCAAAACATTAATTCAAAAGAATACATGCACCCCTGTGTTCATGGCAGTGTTATTTATAATAGTCAAGATTCGTAAGTGGCCCAAGGGCCAATCAGTAGATCAATAGATAAAAAAGCTGTGACACAGCCCTAACCAGGTAGCTCAGTGTCTTGGAGCACTGTTCTGATGTGCCAGGGTCTGGTTTTGATCCTTGGTCAGGCAGGCACATACAAGTACCAGCAAATAAATGTGTGAATAGTTGGAACATTAAAATCAATGTTTCTCTCTCTCTCTCTCCATTCTCCTTCTCTCCCCACTCCCCCTCCCTCCCTCCCTTCTTCCCTCCTTCCCTTCTTTGTCTCTCTCTGAAATCAATAAAGGAAAAAAAGTTGTGGTACATCTACACAATTGAAAACTACTCAACTGTAAAAAGAAGGAAATCTTACCTCTTGAAATATCATGGATGGACCTAGAGAGTATTATGCTAAGTGAAGTCAGCCAGTTGGAGAAAGACAAATACCATATGATTTCACCTGTATATGTAATTTAATGAGCTAAATAAACTAACAAACAAAATAGAAACAGATTCAGAAATACAAGGAACAGATTGACAGATTTCAGAGAAGACAGGGTTGTGGGGCTGGAGGAAGAAGGTGAAGGTATTATGCAAAAATAAGTATAACTTTTGAAACCCCCAAAATTTAACTATAGCTGTCCTTTGGTATCAGCAGGTGATTGGCTCCAGGACTCCTGGGGATACAAAAATCTCTGCATGCTCAGGTCCCTGACACAAATTAGTATAGAACAATGCATAGAATCTCCCCTCCACACTGGCAGATTCCCAACCACAGATATAAAGTAATTTTCAATCAGCAGTTTGTTGAATCCGTGGGTGGAAAACCTAGAGACACAAAGGGCCAACTTTATACTTACTGGAAAAAAACACACACGTAAAATTGAACCTGCTCCTTCAGAGTGATGTTGTTTGAGGGTCAACTGTATAATAATCATGAAGTGTTAGAAGACTGGAGAAAATTATAAAGAGAGAGGCCATGTAATGCAGTCCTATTTTATATCATGAGGCAACACACTTTGAGAAATTCAGTGGCTTCCCCAAGTTCTTATGCCTTGTGAGTGGCAGAGTCACAAACCAGTTCTCATTGCATTGCACCATAGGTTCTCTCTATGAAAGACCATAACTGCAGGAAGAAATGGCAGAATCTTTTTTGTGTGACTTAAGCAGAAAGAAAGACCAACTGTCTTGGACATCTTAGTATCTGAAGTCCAAGCACTTAGATTAAATATAATCAATGAAGTAATCATGTGATTTAATACATAAATAGCTTTTTATACCCTGAAAGATTTTTATCATCTCATTAATGCTCATTTAATCGTATAAAAATTAAATAAATGGAAAAGGAATACCTCCAAAACTTAGCTCTACAAAGATAAAGTGAACTGCCGTGTAGCATAAGATATTTTAAATTATTTAATAGCTTCTTTGAAATAAAGGAGGATAAATTGGGCCCTAATATGACATGATTTATATTCATGTCAACTATAGATTTGAACCTATAGTTTGAATATTCCAATTCATCACCCTTTCCCAATTTAGGGATGCTAGCCTCTTTTTGAACCCAGCATATTTATCTGGTTTTCACACCCAGTATTAAAGTGGTCACTGTTAACAATCTTCATTTTCATTTTGCTTCAGGTTCTCTGGTTTTCTTTCAAAGGCTTTGCACTTGTGCTTACCTCTGCCTGGAATTTCTTCTGTAAGACTCCTGCAAAGCTGCCTCCTTCTCGTGATTTTGCTTTTAGCTCAACTCTTACTTTCTCAGAAAAGGCATTTCTTCTTCATCTTATCTCAAGTAGTTTCTGCTTTCTCAGTCTTCTATATTGTATCATATTTTGCCTTTATATAGTACTTTTAATTATCTGAACATTTTTATTTGTTATATGAATTCCCTCTAAGCCCAGGCTACAAATAAATTCTTCAAGCTGCTTTTTACTTAATCTCATTTCCTCTACTTTTTCTAGAACATTAATTCTTCTAACCAAAGCACTGTGGGACTGCTACTTCCTGAGGGTTGGAAATTGTTTTCACAAATCACCCAAGATGCTTTTCTTAAGCACATCATCTCATTGGCTCATGCAAAACCTTTATTCCACTAAGGTGTGTGTGTGTGTGTGTGTGTGTGTGTGTGTCTATAAAGACTGTCCTCCCGCTTTCCAGCCGGCGCCAAGCCATGGGCATCTCTCGGGACAACTGGCACAAGCGCCGCAAGACCGGGGGCAAGAGGAAGCCCTACCACAAAAAGCGAAAATATGAGCTGGGACGCCCTGCTGCCAACACTAAGATTGGCCCCCGCCACATACACACAGTTCGTGTGCGGGGAGGCAACAAGAAGTACCGAGCCTTGAGGCTGGACGTGGGCAACTTCTCCTGGGGCTCAGAGTGTTGTACACGGAAAACAAGGATTATTGATGTTGTCTACAATGCATCCAACAACGAACTGCTCCGCACCAAGACCCTAGTAAAGAACTGTATTGTGCTCATTGACAGCACACCGTACCGACAGTGGTACGAGTCTCACTATGCACTGCCCCTGGGCCGCAAGAAAGGGGCCAAGCTGACTCCTGAAGAGGAAGAGATTTTAAACAAAAAACGATCAAAGAAAATTCAGAAGAAATATGATGAAAGGAAAAAGAATGCCAAAATCAGCACTCTTCTAGAGGAGCAGTTCCAGCAGGGCAAGCTTCTTGCATGCATCGCTTCAAGACCAGGCCAGTGTGGCCGAGCAGACGGCTATGTGCTAGAGGGCAAGGAGCTGGAGTTCTATCTAAGGAAAATTAAGGCCAGGAAAGGCAAATAAATCCTCTTCCCTCCTTTCTTGAAAGCTCGTGCTTCAAAACAAACAAGCTCATTTAATAAATGTGTTCTCTGGTTAAAAAAAAAAAAAAAAAAAAAGACTGTCCTCCCAAATTCTGTAGACATTGTATTAATTTTTAAACAAATTTAAATGAAGGGCTTTACATTTAACTGCCACAAAATTACAAAAAAATAAACCATATTCTTTAGCCATGTCTTTATGAAAGTCATTTTAGAGCTATTTACTGAGAGAGCAAATAAGAAATCCAACCTTTAGCTCATAAGCAGTTTGCATTCCTTTGCACTTACTGTGCATACCTCATTCACTTTAACTCTGCTGTGTCTTTGTGTTTCATGAATCTAGAAAACCTGTGTAATACCAAGACCAGAATGCGTTTAGAGTGACTTGGGGAAATATTTTTAGATCTTATTTAAAAAGGCAAAAATATAATAATGTTATTTCATGTAGAGTGGCAAATTACTTGTATTATGTACAAGGAAAACCATTGGCATGAACTTGATGGAATGCTGTTTAGCTATTTGTGAACAAGAATTGCTGTTAATATATTGGATATAGTTTGTCTTCCAACCCAACCCCATGCCTAATTATACTCTATAGAAAGTTAAGTAGGCACTGCACTAAGAGATGTGGAATCACAGGCAGCATAATCTCATTGTGATTTCCCTCAGCATCTCATAGTCTTTTTTTATGATATTGTGGGTAACTTCATAATTATACATTTTCTGCCATGAAGAGATCCAGTTATAATCATACAGTTCAAATGTAATAGTGCTGGTTACTGCTCAAATACATGTAGTTACATAGGATTAAATTGTATTTAACATTTCTCACATAGAAATGTGATGGGGTCTATTACTGCTTTATTTTGAATATGAAGTGTGTAGGTGTACTCGACCCTCTTTGTGTGTGAAGGTGGTGTCTATCCCCGTATGCAACATTGTACACCCATTCAGCTAGACTAATGCTCTTCATATTTTAACACCTACTTTATAAACATTATACAAGGAAATAAACTAAATTCACAGTGGGGTAAATAGTGTATAAATATTACTTGTGCATTATGGAGTTAACTGATTTTTTTTTTTAGCAAGAAATTTCAGGTAATCTCATTCATGAACACCAGATGGCACTGCATGGAATAGCATTGCACTTTCAGTTGCCAATAAAATGCCCGAAACAGCATTTTGGAGATAAAGTTAAGTGCATGTTAGAAATAATCTTGCGTAGTCTCTCATTTTGCAAATGAAAGTACTCACAGTCAGAAAGGTTATTATTATTTCCTCAAGAGCAAGTTAGAAATAAATGTTTGACCTTGCATTCAACCCTCTGTGGGTTTTAAACACACTACCCTAGTTTGCCATGTGATTGTGGTTTCATCACATAAAAGAAAGAGTAACACAAGGTCAATGGTCAAACTTTAAATTCTAGCTGTAACACTGAAGTCATTTAGCCATTTCACACTGTTTTCTTTGTGAAAATAAAGGATTTAAAGCACCCGTACCTTATAGTTTTAAGTTAATTAAATAATAGTACGAATCTGCTACATAACAAATATTCTAGACATATTGGTTCTCCAGTGAGCTTAACTACATGTATCTCATCATTTTTATAATCCTAAAGCCTTGTTATATTTAGTTTGACTTTACTCTGTACTGAACATGGGCAGCCTTTTTGCTCTAGAAGCTTGTGCTCAAAGATCTGTAAACACCAGCAGAATGCAAGTACAGCAGTCCCTCTCTATATCATGGTTCACGTATCGCGGCCTCACTGTATGCAGGATTTAAAAAAAATATTTTATTTAATTATCGCAGATTTTTTGCTCTATCACGGGATTTTGCCGTACTTTATATATATTTTGTTAAAGTTACATAGATTTAAGAGTGTAGAATATGTTTAAGAGCATAAAGTGTTTATAAAAGTGTGGAAAAGGTTAATAAGGGATTGGGAATGGTTTATAAGTGTGTGGGAAGGGTTTATAAAGCATTAAATATATATATAAGTACTGAAATAAATGTAAGGTTCCTACGTCATGGATTTTCGCCTACCACAGGGACGTCTATAACGTAATACCCATGATAAGTGATGGAATACTGTACTCCAAGTAATCACAAGGGTGATTGATGTGGAAAAGGGATATGGCTTTTCATTTTGGTCAGGGTAGGCAAGAGGACATTGCAAGTCTAATGAATTCTCAAGTGGGCTACTTTAGCTTCTCAGGACTGGACTTTTAGACTTCACCATTTGAGTCTTCTCAGTCCTCTTAAGCCTCATTCAACCCATACATTCTTACTTTCTACAATATTACCTCATGCTACAACCTCTCTGTTAGAGCTTCTGCTTTGGATTTTGGGGTGATATGCATTCTGAGTCTAGTGTTTGCCTATAATTAAATCTGTGGACTTTAGCTAGTCTTCTTTTCCTGTTGTGTCCTCAATTTATTTACATGTAAAATGAAGGGCTGTACTAGATATATGGCTTCTCTTTGATGTTCCATAGTTCTATGATATTTTCCTTCTAGTCTTACCTGCCTTACCATCTCCCTCCCACATACCTACACACACAAGCCTGGTATATTGCTTCTCCTGATGGGTCTCACAGCCCCTAAGTACCTGTATCGTTTTTCTTTCTTTTTTAAAAAATATGTTTTATTGATTTTGCTGTTACAGTTGTCCCAATTTCCCTTACTTCTGCTCCCCTCCACCCAGTGGCCCCCCTCCCTCCAGTTGTTCCCCCCTTTTAGTCCATGTCCATGGGTTGTGCATATAGTTCTCAACCTCTTCCTGTCTATTCCATTCCCTCCTACTATGCTTCTTAATTCCTGTACCATCTCCATCCTTCTCCCCCTGCCCCCTCCTTGCTGACCTCCCCTCAGTATGTTCCCCATACCTATAGTTCTTTTTCCACTCTCGCTGCCTATTTAGTTTGTTGGTTCTTATGATGCAGTTTTTATTTTAATGTTCATAGTTTTGATCCTCCTTCTAAACAAGTCCCTTTAACATCTCATATAACAGTGGTTTTGGATCTAATGAACTCCTTCAGTTTTACTTTGTCCTGGAAGCACTTTCTCTGCCCTTCTATTCTGAATGACAGCTTCGCTGGATAGAGTATTCGTGGTTGAAGGTTTTTGCTTTTCATTACTTTGAATATTTCTTGCCAGTCCCTTCTTGCCTGCAGGGTCTCCCTTGAGAAATCAGCTGTTAGTGTAATTGGGACCCCTTTGTACATGATTCTTCTCTTCTCTCTTGCTGCTTTTAAGATTCTCTCTTTATCTTTAATTTTTGACAATTTGATTATAATGTGTCTTGGAGTGGTTCTCCCTGGGTCCAGTTTTTCTGGAACTCTCTGTGCTTCCTGGACCTGTAAATCTATTTCCTTCCCCAAGTTCAGGAAGTTCTGCTTCATTATTTTTTTACCTAATTTTTCAATTTCTAGTTCTTTTTCACCCTCTGGCAATCCTATAATCCGAATGTTCGATCTCTTATAGCTGTCCCAGAGGTTTCTGATCCTCTCCTCACTTTCCTTACTTTTTGTTTCCTCTTTCTGCACTGGTTGACTGTTTGTTCCTTCCCCATGTTCTGGTTTGTTGATTTGATCTCTGGATTTTATTTCCTCATCACTTGTCTCATGTGTGTTTTTGTTTCAGTATGAATGGCTTTCAATTCCTTCCCTGTCTTGTTCCAAATCTTTTGTTAATTCTGTAAGCCACCTTATAACAATAGCTCTGAACTGAGCCTCTGAAAGGTTTCCTATTTGTTTTTCTGTCAGGTTCCTCATCTGCTGCCTGGTGAGCTGCATCACCGGGATTTCTATAGTTGTCTGCTTCATTTTGACAGATTTGTGTTTTGCTTTGCTTCCTGGGCAGACTGTAGGGGGCGGAGCCCCATGTACTCATCACTACCCTGCAACCAGCGGTGGTCCCCAAACTTTTTCACTGCATTGTGGCACTTCGTGTGGGGGCGGGGGTCCAAGATGAATTCCTGCTGTTATTCTCCTCTGTGAGACTGAGATCCATCCCCTGCCCTCTGGACCTCTCTATACGAGGCAATGGGGGGGCCTGCCTTTCTCAGCGTTGGGGTCAAGAGCTGCTGGGATTCGACTGCAGCCAGGATTGTTCCCCCTGCCACTATCCCCGCTGCTACCACAAACTGCGCTGACCGACCTTTCCATTCCGGTTCTGATTTTGCCCCTCGTACCCATCCGGAAAAGCACTGGTGGTTTATAACTTCATACGTTGGGCTTCCATATAGTTTTATTTTCTGGAATTTCTGGTTATCTTTTGTTATGAGGTAGTTGTATTCCTTTCTAGTTGTAGAGGGAGACCAAGCGTGTCTGTCTAAGCCTCCATCTTGGCTGGAAGTCCCTCGTTTTTCTTATCTACTAGACTTTGTAGTCCTCTCCTACAGTGACAGTGCTTTTTCATGTGACTGTGGTCAATGAGACATTAGCAAACATGGTGCAAGCAGATGCTTAATAAGTATGCTCCCAGTAGAATTATCTTTTGGAATATTTTCTCTAGCAGACATTAGACCACCATGCAGAGAAGCTTGTGCTAGCCTTGTGGAGAAATGCCAGGGAACCCAGATAATAACCAGAATTCAGACACCAGGCACATGCCTCATTCCTGCCATCCCATCCAGCCTCAACCATTTAAGTGCCCCAATGAAGGCCCCAGACATTGTGGTGTTGCCCGCACTGTGTCCAAACAAATCTTTGTTAATTGTGAGCCAAAAGATAAATTGATGTTTTTAAGCTGTTAAGTTGTGGGTTGGTTTTTTGTATCAGTAGCTAACTGAAACACTCTGTCACCTTCTGGATTGGCTTTAGCTTAGCCTGTCTACACCTTAATTTATCATCTATAAATGGTACATAATAATGGCTCCAATGGCACAGAATTAGTATTATTAAATGAGATAATACATGAATAATAATTAAGACAGTGATAGACACAGAAGATTTCAGGATATATAGTGGCTATTATTAAAGAAAATGGTCATAATTTGACAAATTTGGCCCCCAAAATCTCACTCAAATAAAAAGGATTGACTATAAGGAGGTTAGTGAAATAACTGTGGTAAACCTACACAGATGGTGATTGGGAATTCCACAGTAGCTGCAACTATCCAAATATGCCCCAATTCTAGGTGCTGTTGAGTATAATCTGATGGTAGTTTTAGCTGTAGCTTAAATAATGATAGGAATAATTCTGAGTCCTTTAGCTGGCTGGAAATTTCTGATTAATTGACAAGTTTTCCTGGCTCTTTGTGGGGAGAGACTCAACTGAGACACTACTTGGGACACAAGGACCCACAATTTGCTTCCTTGCTTTCTGACATGTGGTACCTGATATTATTTCTCTGCCTGAATTTCCCCTCCTCTTTCTTTTTCACTATCCTCCCCCCCTAATTCCTTCATGCCAACCCCATTCTCATCAATTACAAGAACCTTAGCTTGTATTCATTTGAGAATTTAGGTGAGAGAAAGAGGCTCATCAATTGCAAATCACACTTTATTCAACTTTGCATTATTGCAGGTTGTGTTATCATGGTGTTTGGCTGTGTTATGATGCTTTACTAACATTATTATAATATTATGCTTACTATTTTGCACATTTTATGTATTAAAATACATATGCAATAAAATGTATGCATTACTATCACATATATTTTATATTAACAATGGCATCTTAAAGAAAGTTAAGTCATGTGCCCAAAACAGCATTATTAAAAAGAGCTAAACTGGAGCAAATCATTATTTATTACTGATAAATTTCTTCCATACGTACAGTGCAGATCCATTGTACATACCTTCCAGGGTCATCATGAAAATTATCAGTAATAACACATGCAAATAGCCTATGATAGTGCTAGGTATAGGACTATTATAATGTAACCTTATCCTACTCTGGACCCCATTAACATTACTGTGTCTACATAAGCTGCTTCCATGATCCAAGATCATGAAAAGACCTCTTATGAGTTCTTTTTTTTTTTTTTAAACAGGTCTTTATTTCTTTTAATAATTTATTTGTTTATTTATTTATTTATTTTTAGAGAGAGAGGAAAGGAGAAAGAGGGAGAGAAACATCACTGTGTGGTTGCCTCTCACTTGCGCCCCCAACTGGGGACCTGACGTGCAACCTAGTCATGTGCTCTGACTGGGAATAAGACCTCTTATGAATTCTTATGACCACTTAGCTCTCTTCAATGCATATGTAGATTGCCTAATCTGTATGCAATAAAATAAATATTTGCATTTTTATTTTCTGAGTTGGATGTTAAATTACTGCCCTGGATATCTCTTCTGCTGCAAATACTTTGCTCTAGAGCTCACCAATTCTCCTGTGCATGGTCACTGCTCTATAGATCATTCCTGAGTTACTTTATTCCTACAGTAAATTAGATTGAAAGACCGCTAACACTGCTCAGCACACCCATGAGACAGTTGTAACTTGATCAGGGTCATGCAGCCCATCAGTAATTGAGGAAAGCAGAGGTAAGAGACCTCAGGGAAGAGTATTATTAGGCCAATGATAAGCTGTTATTTGATCCTCAGGGGAAGCAGGACATAAATCAGGTATTGAGATGAGTAACACAATGCACTTGCCTAAATCATATCACTGAGCATCTCTTGGGAAACCAAGCATTATGGACAATGGAGTCATGATAGTGAATTGAAGATGCATTGCTGAAGTCAAAAGGAATTCTTTGCTTCTTTTTCTCTTTCCTCTATGTCTTGGTAGCCATTTCTTGGTTACCTTGTATCAAGGAAAGGAGCCAGGACAAAAGTCCTGACAGACTGGTCCAGATATTTTTCTATAGTATGTGTATGTTTCCAGAGTATCATGAACTCATACAAAACTCTGAGAGTTTGAGTTTGATATCATCTAGTATGGTCATATCATAATATTTAAATTCCTTCTGTAATAATTCTGTTGGCAAATATTTAGCCTCTACCTAAGCAACTTTCTTGTCATGGAACTCATTACCACTCAGGTAGCCCATTTATTTCTTAAGATTTTTCTGGCTCACTAGATAGTTTGCTATCCTTAAATTCTAACAATTTGTTCCTCTTTTATTTTTTCTATGCCATCAATGGGTCATCAGATACTTAGATCATAGAATTATGACTTTACCTTGTCTTCCCTATTTTTCATGTCTTCTACTCCCTAGGAGAAACAGTTCTTCCAATATTTATTTCTCTTGTATCATGGTTTTGAATTTCCTCAATAGAGTGAATGAAGGAATTCAGGAAAAGGAAAGAACCCATAGATCTGGAGTCAGACCTGGCTCTAGTTTCAAATGTAGTAATGGATTTGTGATTTGGGACAAATTACTTAAATTTCTTGTCTTAGTTTTCTCCTCTGAAAAGTAGCATTAAGTATTTTATAGATTAATGCCTCAGACAATTATCCAATTCTCTTGCTTCTATATTTGAATATAGTCAATCATATCATATGATTGGTTGACTATCAAATTTACTAACTAAATACTTGAGATTTTTCTTTCTATTTTTATTGTGCATAGCTCTTAACTCTTCACCTTGTATTTACATAATTGGTGTTCAGAAGTAAATGCAGGTTTTTAAAACTTATCTAAAGTTTCAATTAAATAAACTGACCCCATTCTTCCAGAAATAGAGATTCAAAAATTCTTCAGATATTTTTGACTAGATAACCATATGATATTGGCCAAGGCCATGGAAACTACCTGAATTCCTTAAGTGAATTCCTGTTGAAGTCCTAGACTATGCACTAACTGGCCAGCCTAACTGAAATGTGCAATGATGCTGCATCATATTAATAATTTGGGGTATATTTCATGTTTATAGGAAAAGTAAAAATGTTTCTTTAAAAGCAGTATGCTTCTTTGATCCGCATAGTCTTTGATATTAAAATGGAAATTTCAAGGAGAGTGGTTCAAGATATTAAAGGCAATATAGGAAGATTCTGAAGTCACCTCCTTCCACAGACACACCAAATCTACAATTACATGTGGAGTAATCTCTCTGAAAACTGGATGAACATTGACTGCACAATAAAAGATATAAGGGTAGCATTTATGTGTGTAGGAGAGGCAGAGACAAAGTATCATCAAAAACAAAATAACAAATAAACAAATAAACAAATTCAAACACCTCAAGTGTGAAGATCCACAGTTTGGAGGGATCACAAAAACAGGAAACATTTTCCACAGGAGCAAGGGGCTTGTGCTCCAAACCAGGCACCCCAACCTTTAGATCCTGAATAGGAGAGATGTGCCCTTAAAATGCCTGGCTTTGAAAATCAAAGAAGATTACATTTAGGAAAACCTTTGAACTGAAAGGAATGGAGAACCCACTTTTAAAGGGCTCTTGTGTAGAATTACTTACCCTAGGATGCATAACAAAAACACAAGTTTAAAAAGTGTGTAGGCCATATGTGAAGAGGACCCAATTATTAATATTGAATGATCTATCAGGGAAGTAGGAAATTTTGGTACTCCCCAAAACACTAACAGGTGCTATTTTTGCAATCTTATAATACTTTGCGGATGCCAGCTATTTCATGCTGTTGTGGAACTCTCTTTCTAATCTGCTAAACCTAGTGGGAGAAATTCATTAAGAATCCTCCAAGGCCACCAGAGGCAGATCCAGGAAGTGCAGATCATTCTAAGAAGCACCAACAAACAATAGGAGTCAAAAAAATGGGGAGACAGAGAAACAACCTCCCATCAAAAGGAAAGGTAGAATCCCCAGAAAGAGTGCTAAATGAAATAGAGGGGAGCGAACTATCAGATATGGAATTCAAAACATGGATTATGGAGAAGCTGAATGAGCTCAGCGGAAACTACAAAGAACTCCAGAAAAACTACAAGGAACTCACAGAAAATTACGTGAGCATGAAAAAGGACATAGAAGCTATCATTAAGAGCCAGGAGGAAATGAAGAATACGATCTCTGAATTGAAGAACACAGTAGAAGGAATTAAAAGCAGGCTAGAGGAAGCAGAAGATCGGATCAGCGAGCTGGAGGACAACCTACACAAAAACTCCCAGACAATGCAACAAAATGAAAAAAGACTGAACAAGACTGAAGAGGTTCTAAGACAGCTGCAGGACAACATGAAACGTAATAATATCCATATCATAGGAATTCCAGAAGGAGAAGAAGAAGAACAAGGGATAGAAAACCTCTTTGAAAAACTAATGACAGAAAACTTCCCTAACATGACGAGAGAAAGAGTCACGCAAGTCCAGGAAGCACAGAGGGTCCCAATGAAGATGAACCCCAACAGGCCCACCTCAAGACACATCATAATTAAAATGGCAACATTCAAAGACAAAGAGAGGATCCTAAAAGCAGCAAGAGAAAAACAACTAATAACATACAAGGGTATTCCAATAAGGCTAACATCAGATTTCTCAGCAGAAACACTACAAGCCAGAAGGGAATGGCAAAAAATATTCCAAGCAATGAAAAACAAAGGCCTACAACCTAGAATACTATACCCAGCAAAGCTCTCATTCAAAATGGAGGGTGAAATAAGGAGCTTCCAAGACAAAAGGAGGCTAAAAGAATACATCTCCACCAAACCAGCAATTCAAGAGATGCTAAAGGGTCTGCTCTAAGAAGATAAAGAAACAGAGAGAGACAGAGAAGAACACAAGTACAAAGGGGAAAAATGACAATGAATAAGTACTTATCGGTAATAACCTTAAATGTAAATGGATTAAACGCTCCAATTAAAAGACATAGGGTAGCTGAATGGATTAGAAAGAATGACCCACATATATGCTGTCTACAAGAGACCCACCTTAGAACAAAAGATCTACACAGACTGAAAGTAAAGGGATGGAAAAAAGTATTTCAAGCAAATGGGCATGAAAAAAAAGCCGGGGTAGCAATACTTATATCAGACAAAACAGATTTCACAGCAAAGTCCATAAAAAGAGACAAAGAAGGGCATTTCATAATACTTAAGGGAAAAATCCATCAAGAAGATATAACCCTTATAAATATATATGCACCAAACTTAGGAGCACCCAAATATATAAGGAAACTTTTGAAAGACTCCAAGAAAGATATAGACAACAACACACTCATAGTAGGGGACTTTAACACCCCATTGTCAACAATGGACAGATCTTCGAAGCAAAGAAACACCAAAGATATTGAGGCACTGAACAACACTCTAGATCAAATGGACTTAGTCGATATATATAGAAGTTTTCACCTCAAAGAAGCAAAATATACATACTTCTCAAGTGCACATGGAACATTTTCAAAGATAGACCACATGGTAGGACACAAAACAAGCCTTAACAAATTCAAGAAAATTGAAATTATATCAAGCATCTTCTCAGATCACAATGGCTTAAAATTGGAAATCAACCTCAAGGAAAAAACTCAAAAACATTCAAACTCATGGAGAATGAATAACATGCTATTAAATAATGAATGGGTTAACAATGACATCAAGGAAGAAATCAAAAAGTTTCTGGAAACTAATGATAATGAACACACAACAACCCAAAACCTATGGGATACAGCGAAAGCAGTCCTAAGAGGAAAGTTCATAGCAATACAGGCCTACCTAAAAAAGCTAGAGGAATATCTAATAAAAAATTTAACCCTACAGCTACAAGATCTAGAGGAAGAACAACAAGCAAAGCCCAGATCAAGTAGAAGGAAGGAAATCATCAAGATCAGAGCAGAATTAAATGACATAGAGTCTAAACTAACAATTCAAAAGATCAACAAAAGTAGGAGCTGGTTCTTTGAAAAAATAAACAAAATTGACAAGCCTTTAAGCAGGCTCATCAAGAAAAAAAGAGAGAGGACCCAAATAAATAAAATCAGAAACGAAAGAGGAGAAATCACAACTGATACCACAGAAATACAAAGGATTATAAGAAATTATTACGAACAACTGTATGGCAAGAAATTTGACAACCTAGAGGAAATGGACAGATTCCTGGAAAACTATAGTCTGCCCAAACTGAATCAAGAAGAAGCAGAAAGTCTGAATAGACCAATAACAGCTAGCGAAATTGAAGCAGTAATCAAAAAACTCCCAGCACACAAAAGCCCTGGACGGGATGGCTTCACAAGTGAATTCTACAAAACATTTAGGAAAGAACTAACTCCTATCCTTCTCAGAATATTCCAAAAGATACAAGAAGAGGGAAGACTGCCAAACTCATTCTATGAAGCCAGTATAGCCCTAATTCCAAAACCAGGTCAAGACACAACAAAGAAAGAAAACTACAGGCCAATATCGCTGATGAACATAGATGCTAAAATCCTCAACAAAATATTGGTAAACCGGATCCAGCAACACATTAGAAAGATCATACACCACGATCAAGTAGGATTCATCCCAGGGATGCAAGGATGGTTTAACATTCGCAAATCAATAAACGTAATACACCACATAAACAAAATGAAAGACAAAAACCACATGATAATATCAATAGATGCAGAAAAAGCATTTGATAAAGTACAACACCCATTTATGATAAAAACTCTCAGCAAAATGGGAATAGAGGGAGCACACCTCAACATAATAAAGGCCATATATGAGAAACCTGAAGCCAACATCATACTCAATGGGCAAAAACTGAGAGCATTCCCCCTGAGATCAGGAACAAGACAAGGATGTCCGCTCTCCCCACTCCTATTCAACATAGTCTTGGAAGTTCTAGCCACCGCAATCAGACAAGAAAGAGAAATAAAAGGCATCCAAATTGGAAAAGAGGAAGTAAAACTGTCATTATTTGCAGATGACATGATAGTGTACATAGAAAACCCTATAGACTCCACAAAAAAACTACTCGACTAATAAGTGAATTCGGCAAAATAGCAGAATACAAAGTCAATATTAAGAAATCAAAGTCATTTTTATACACCAACAATAAAAACTCAGAGATAGAAACTGAAAGAAAAATTCAATTTACCATAGCAACAAGAAAAAAAAAATACCTAGGAATAAACTTAACCAAGGAGGCAAAAGACCTGTACTCAGAAAACTACATAACACTGAAGAAAGAAATTAAAGAAGATACAAATAAATGGAAGCATATACCATGCTCATGGATGGGAAGAATCAACATCATTAAAATGTCCATACTACCCAAAGCAATTTATAGATTCAATGCAATCCCTATTAAAATACCAGTAACATATTTCACAGACCTAGAACAAATACTTCAAAAATTTATATGGAACCAAAAAAGAGCCCGAATAGCCACAGCAATTTTGAGGAAGAACACAGTAGGAGGAATCACAATACCTGATATCAAACTATACTACAAGGCCACGGTAATCAAAACAGTCTGGTACTGGCATAAAAACAGACATATAGATCAATGGAACAGAATAGAGAGCCCAGAAATAAACCCAGGTTCATATCCCGTCGTCGTCGGCAGCCGTACGTCTCGAGAGACGATGGTGTAGCTTCTTAAGAGTCTATCTGCACCGCCGAGAATGGCTGTGCAGTCCGACTCGGGAGTGACATGGTATCTGTCTCCTCCCGTGTTGAATCAACATCTTGTGATGACGCTGAAGCTACAGAGCCTGGGCAGGGTAATATGGAGGGTCTGCTGTTGCCCATGCAGCAGACCCCCCCTCTCTTCGCAGCTGAAGGGTCCAAGGGAAAGACGGAGTCGATACAGCTTGGGTTCAGGTGCGCCGCAGGAGTTGCCGGTGTTGACTACAACGTCAAACCGCCTTAGGGACTCCGGCTCCGGATTTTCTGTCGGGGTTTACTCCCTTAGCCTTTCCCCTGAAGAGGTATGCCGCAAGGCAGCGGAGGTTTTTTGGAGTCAGAGTTTTCCTTCTCTGATGTACCCTGACTGGAAGATCGAACCAGCGACACTTAGCTCGCAGGCCGACGCTCAATCCACTGAGCTAAACCAGCCAGGGCACCCAGGTTCATATGGTCAACTAATATTTGACAAAGGGGGAAAGAACATCAAATGGAGTGAAAAGAGCCTCTTCAACAAATGGTGTTGGGAGAACTGGACAGGGACATGCAAAAAAATGAAACTAGACCACCAACTTACACCATACAACAGAATAAACTCAAAATGGATCAAAGACTTAAATGTAAGCCGTGATACCATAAAAGTCCTAGAGGAAAAAATAGGCAGGAAAATTTCGATATCCCACATAGCAACATTTTCACTGATATATCTCCTAAGGCAAGGGAAATAAAGGAAAGAATAAACAAATGGGACTACATCAAACTAAAAAGTTTCTGCTCAGCTAAAGAAAACATCAGCAAGATGAAAAGGAAACCAACCATATGGGAAAATATATTCGCCAATGACATCTCAGACAAGGGATTGATCTCCAAAATATATAAAGAACTCATATGACTCAACACCAAGAAGACAGACAACCCAATTAAAAAATGGGCAAAGGACCTGAACAAACACTTCTCCAAAGAAGACATACAGAGGGCCCATAGACATATGAAAATATGCTCAACATCACTAGCCATCAGAGAGATGCAAATAAAAACCACAATGAGATACCACCTCACACCAGTCAGAATGACCATAATCAACAAATCAACAAACAACTTGTGCTGGAGAGGATGTGGAGAAACGGGAACCCTACTGCACAGTTGGTGGGAATGCAGACTGGTGCAGCCACTATGGAAAACAGTTTGGAATTTCCTCAAAAAACTAAAAATGGAACTGCCTTTTGAACCAGCAATTCCATTACTGGGATTATATCTGAAAAACCCTGAAACACCAATTCAAAAGAACCTATGCACTCCAATGTTCATAGCAGCACTATTTACAATAGCCAAGTGCTGGAAACAACCTAAATGCCCATCTGTAGATGAGTGGATCAAAAAACTGTGGTACATTTACACAATGGAGTTCTATGTAGCAGAAAGAAAGAAGGAACTTCTACCATTTGCAACAACATGGATGGAACTAGAGAGAATTATGCTTAGCGAAATAAGCCAGGCAACGAAAGAAAAATATGTTATGCTGTCACCTATTACAGGAAACTAATGAACAACACAAACAAATGAGCAAAATTGAACCAGAGGGCATAAGCCTATGACCGCATTACCTGAGTGATTGTCTATACGCATAAGCCTCACTTAATCCTCTCTGCAGCGCTGCCTCCTGAGACTCAACAGTTTGGCTGAACTAAATGGCTGGGTTGGTGAAGAATGGGGTGGTCTGTGGGCTTCACTTTAAAACTGAATTCTCTTTTCTATCCTAATGGCTTAGACAGAAAGGGCCCAGAGGTCTGAGAGGGGGGAAACATAAACTATTTCCCTCAGCCCAAACTAAATGTAATGGGCAAAAGGGTTTTGGACAGGCGAGATGTGCCTGGCACACCTTCCTACAAAGAAGCCCTTTTTTTCTTTTTTTTTTTTTCTCCTAATGTGGAACATTGAAAAATTAATCCCTGCCTTTTGTCACCTAGTAGTTATGGATTGAATGATGCTTTTTAACCCTTTTTGCCAAATCTGTTGCCCCCAGAACACAACAAGGATGCCAGCCTGCTAAACCAAGCACGCCGTTGTCCGGAGACAGCCAACTGACCTGGAGTCTGCACAATCCTTCCCCATGTGGGAAGGCCACCCTCCCCTCCACACCCCCACTATTATTAGGGATTTCTGGACCCAAGGGTAGGTAGGACGACGACCATGTCCAGCTTGAAGCAGCTAGAGGAGCTTGAGACCTTCGCCCATTGTCCTTTACAAGATTACAAAGGGTCTTAATATCTGAGAGGGAGGGATAGTTATTTTTTACGAACCATGGGTATGGACTTGGGGGGGGGATGCTGGGGGAGGGAGATACTGGGTGGAGGGGAGTAAAGGGGAAAAAATTGGAACTACTGTAACAACATAATCAATAAAATATACTTAAAAAAAAAAAAAAGAATCCTCCAACCCCTATGCCTCAACTGTGCATCACACAGCCAGGCTTGGAGAGAGTCCTGATCATAGCTGAGCCATGCCACTGTTGTGCACCAAATAGCCAGGCCAGGGAAGAGTCTCACCCACCATCACACCATACCACAGCTACACTCATGCACCACAAAACCAAGCCAGACAGGAGCCCACACAATGTGGCTATGTCTCACCACATCAGGTGGGCAACTACGGCCCACACAGGGGACACCTCTGGTGGACAGGGGCGATTGTGCTTTGGTGTCTTGCATGAATTATCTCCTACATGAGGTTTCTCCTTCAAGACTATGGAATCAAACACAGAGAAATATGTTTCAATACAATAATAACAACAAGAGCAGCAACAACAAAAAAACACTAGAGGGGTGTGACAACTGACTGGATGAAACAGAAGAGTGGATTACTGAGCTTGAAGTCAAAACAATGGAACTCACAAACTCAAGAAACAAAAATTTCAAATAAACAACCTAACCTTATACCTAAAGGGACTAAAAAAAAAAAGACAAAGCACAAAGTTAGTAGAGGAATGGAAATAATAAAGATCAGAGTGGAAATAAATGTAATAAAGACTAAAAAATATAGTAAAGATCAATAAACCTAATAGCTGTTTCTTTTAAAATATAGGAAAAATTGGCAAACCTTTAGTGAGACTAACCAAGAAAAAAGTGAGAGAGTTTTATTTAATAAGCAAACTTAGAAATGAAGTAAGAAAAGTTATACCTGATCCTTCAGAAATACCAGGGATTATAAGAGACTGAAATGAACAATTATTCCCCAACAAATGGGACAACCAGGAAGAAATGGATAAATTCCTAGAAACATTTAATCTTCCAGACAGAAACACAAAGATAAAAAATTGAATAAATTGATTCGTCGGCAGCCGTCCGTCTCGAGAGACGATGGTGTAGCTTCTTAAGAGTCTATCTGCACCGCCGAGAATGGTTGTGCAGTCCGACTCGGGAGTGACACGGTATCTGTCTCCTCCCGTGTTGAATCGACATCTTGCGATGACGCTGGAGTGTCCTCTCCAATGAAGCTGAAGCTACAGAGCATGGGCAGGGTGATATGGAGGGTCTGCTGTTGCCCAAGCAGCAAACTCCCCCCTCTCTTCGCAGCTGAAGGGTCCAAGGGAAAGACGGAGTCAATACAGCTTGGTTTCAGGTGCGCCGCAGGAGTTGCCGGTGTTGACTACAACGTCAAACCGCCTTAGGGACTCCGGCTCCGGATTTTCTGTCGGGGTTTACTCCCTTAGCCTTTCCCCTGAAGAGGTATGCCGCAAGGCAGCGGAGGTTTTTTGGAGTCAGAGTTTTCCTTCTCTGATGTGCCCTGACTGGAAGATCGAACCAGCGAGACTTAGCTCGCAGGCCGACGCTCAATCCACTGAGCCAAACCAGCCAGGGGTATTATATATATATATATATATATATATATTAAATATTTTGGCCGGGAATGGTCTGCCTGCATCACTGGGGATGAGTCAGCACTGGGACTCGGCTGGCCGCTTCCCCAGCTCTCCCCTCAAAGCCACCACACCAAACTCTCCCCAAGCATTTCCTGTCCTCTCTGTCTTCCCTCTGCTTGTGCCCAGGGTAAGTGGGGGCAGAATATTTTCATATGTGATTCGCTTAAGAGCTCTTTTTCTCCAGCTGTTTCTCTCCGGCTAGCAAGAAACCCTGTGGCTTTTCGCTTTTCTCAGCTGGATACTATTTTACTTTCCACTCTGTTGCTGTAGGCTCGGAAGCTCAGCTGGGGGGTTAGACCCTGCCCTTCTCAGGGGGAATCCCCGGCTGCTGAGCTGTTTCTCAGTCCCTTCAGCTGCCACCCGTGTGAGCCCAGCCAGCCCTTCCGCGTCTCCGCACTCCCTACCGGTTACGTTGTGATGTAGCGGCCTTTTCTGTCTCTCTGTGGTTATAAGACTTCTCTCCAGCTGGTGTTCGGTTGGTTATTCCAGATGATTTCTCTAAAATTACGTTATAAATCCAGACTAGTTCTGGGAGGAAGTTAGTGTAGCTTCCACTTACTCCTCCGCCATCTTGTTTCCGCCATTGATATTTGAAGTGTGTGTGTGAGTAAGGGTCTGGGGGCAGTTATTTCTGGTAGGACTAAGCTCTTAACTTGTGGAATCTGACACTATCTCCAGGTAAATAATGTCAGAATTGACTTGATTGTGGAACTCGCAGTAGTGTCCCAGAATTGTTTGGATGTGTAAGAAAACCTCCCTCACCCCACCATGCAGACACACACACATACTGAAACTGGTCCTGGAATTCCTTAGAAAGCATACACATGGACATTTGCAATGAACATATCAGGGAGTTCCTAGAATTCTTCAGATAATTTAGAATTTCTAAACTTGCTGCAAAGCTGGAAAGGAAACATCCACAGGTTTAAAAAGAGAAATTGTATTTAAAAATTTGCTGTATCCAAAGAAAAAGAACAGCATTTTTATACAAAGTTCCCAATGAACCAATTACTTAACAAGAAAGGCAATTTTAAAATGAATGTTTTCTTGTCATTGAAGATAAGGCAATAGACTACATAACAGACATTTTGAGTTATATACAAATCATGAAGTCACTTTGTTTTTTTTTACTAATTCTACAAGTTACAGAAAATGTCAGAGGAAGCATTAAAATGTCATCCTATAAATTTATGTTTAAAATTAAACTCAGACTTACACAAAAATGATTTGTATAAAGAGTTAAATCTCTTTAGAAAAACATTTAGAATCATGCTCTAAATATGCTAAAATCTTATTTTAAAATAATTTATAAGAAATTTGATCCGATGCCATTACAGCCTGTAATCCACTCTTAACAGCTTCAGTAATGGTTGCATCAGCAGAAAGATCTTTCCCAAAATTAAAAAAAAAAAATTTACCTTTAATTATTATTATTATTATCGATTTTCTATTACACTTGTCCCATTTTCCCCCCAATTCTCTCCCCTGCCCTGCCCACCTCCCCTCTTTCCCAGTCAATAACCACCCTGTTGTCCTTGTCCCTGGGTCATTTATACTAGTTCCTTGACTAATCTCTTACCCTTCTTTCTCCTCTTTCCCCCCTCATTCCTCCCCTCTGTTCACTGTCAGTCTGTTCCTTGTTCCAATACCTCTGGTTCTATTTTGCTCGTTTGTTTGTTTTGCTCATTAGTTTCCTGTATTAGGTGAGATTATATGGCATTTGTCTTTTGCAGCCTGGCTTATTTCACTTAGTATAGTACCTCCGCTGCCTTGCGGCATACCTCTTCAGGGGAAAGGCTAAGGGAGTAAACCCCGACAGAAAATCCGGAGCCGGAGTCCCTAAGGCGGTTTGACGTTGTAGTCAACACCGGCAACTCCTGCGGCGCACCTGAAGCCAAGCTGTATTGACTCCGTCTTTCCCTTGGATCCTTCAGCTGCGAAGAGAGGGGGGGTCTGCTGCATGGGCAACAGCAGACACTCCATATCACCCTGCCCAGGCTCTGTAGCTTCAGCTTCACTGGAGAGGACACTCCAGCGACATCGCAAGATGTTGATTCAACACGGGAGGAGACAGATACCGTGTCACTCCCGAGTCGGACTGCACAGCCATTCTCGGCAGTGCAGATAGACTCTTAAGAAGCTACACCTTGTTGTGTTCTGGGGGCAACAGATTTGGCAAAAAGGGTTAAAAAGCATCATTCAATCCATAACTACTAGGTCCAAAAGGCAGGGATTAATTTTTCAATGTTCCACATTAGGAGAAAAAAAAAAAAAAAAAAAAAGAAGCTACACCATCGTCTCTCGAGACGGACGGCTGCCGATATATTAAATATTTATATATATACATAAAAGAGATTTCTTACAGCAGCTATGTGAAGGATACATTTTCTAAGCTTGGGAGAATTTTATCAAGAGAGTGCCTACAAATGCCATATATTATTGCTTCGGACTTGCAAAAAATGTTCTTCTCCGGAACTAAACTGTATATCTTGTTTTAGTACTTAAAAAGACACTGCTACAGGCCTGATTGGTGTGACTCAGTGGATTGGGCATCGTTCTGCAAACCAGAGGGCTGCGAGTTCAACTTCCAGTCAGGGAAAATGCCTGAGTTATCAAAGGGACTCTGGTTGGGATCATGCAGGACCAATCAATGTTTCTTTCCTCTCTTTCTTCCTCCCTCCCACTCTCTAAAAATAAATAAATAAATATATATATTTTTAAGTCTACTATAGCACTACAATGGACAACTTATTTTAGTACTTAAAAGGGTCTAATACAAGGAGCCAAACCTCATTGACCAAGGAGGAGTGTAAAACCCTTTACAACTGCCTATTTCAACGGCAAATAACATTCTAGTGATCGCTTCCATTCTGAAGCATTTCTTTAAGGAAGGCTCTTAGAATGTTAGAAAATCTGGTGAGATTGTTGCCTTGCTTGAAACATTTTCAGTAGAATTATAGCACCATTTATACTTCATACTACCAAGCTGCTGAATTTCAAAGGAAATACATTTCAGCTTCCACCTCTGTGTTCACACTCCATGTCTCAAGCCACTTTGCTTTTCTCTTACTTAAGTGGTCCATTAACAGATTCAGAATACACTGAGTGCAGGATGCCAGTGGCCAGCTGCTTCATAAATTTCTTATTTTAATAGACTTCTCTTCTTGGGGCAGTTTTAGGTTCACAGCATGATTGAGTGGAAACTACAGAGATTTCTCATATACTTCCTGTTCCCCTTCCTCAGATACACAGCCTCCCTCATTATAACACCCCCCCCAAGTGGTACATTTGTTACAATTGATGAAGTTACTTCGACATCATAACCCAGAGTTCATAGCTTGCACAAGGTTTCACTCTTAATGTTTTACATTCTATGGGTTTGAACAAATGTATAACGACATGTATTCACCATTGTAGTTTCACACAGAGAATTTTCACTGCCATAAAAATCCTCTTTGCTCTGCCTACTGATTACTCCCCACCAAAACCCCTGACAACCACTGATCTTTTTATTGTTTCCATAGTCTTACCTTTCTAGAATGTCTGTAGTTGGAATCATACAGTATGTAGCCTTTTCAGACTGATTTCTTTCACTTAGTAATATGCATTTAAGTTTCCTCCATGTTTTTTCCTTTTGGAGTTGAGTACGGTATGGTTTTCCCACTGTAGAAGTTGCACTTTGACTCAATATTTCTTGGTATATCAAAACAGTACTCATCTGGAACACACTAAGGATTCTAAAGATTGCACTGTACTCCAATTTTCCCTAGGGTGTTTTGGCAGGGACAAAAGAGACCCACCTGAATGGATGCTAATATTTGTCACCACCTGGAATGTAGTTCTTGATTGACAAACTGAACATACTCTGAATTCCCCAGAAGCCTCTTTTGTAGGCTAGTTTATGCTTGAAAAACAGATAATGTTTTTAGATGGCTCATTGCTAGGTGTGGGATATGCATGTTCCCTGAGACACAGTATGAAGAAAGCACACCAAGAGAGTGGGACAAGTGGGTGAGAAAAAGGATTCGCCTGTGTTGAATCAGGAACCTATTAGAATTCTGATGGCAGAAGGTCTGCAGGTAGCCATTTGAGAAAAAGGATTTCTGGATGAAGTCAGTGTCAGAACATGGAGGCAGCTGGACTGCCCACCTGGACTTTTGACATAGGCAAATGAACCGTATGCCAGTTAACCTGGACCTAGCCCCTCCCTGCTGGTGTATTTTCTGTAAATACAAGCAAATATAGATATATACTTTACTTTTCCCACCTGTCCCACACAAATGGTATGTGTTAATCTAGATCCTCTGAAAAGATGTTTCCAAGAAATAATTAAATGTAAAAATAATTCCCAGAATAGTTAATAATTGTTCGGGTGAAGGGAAAATGTATTTGCAATTTAAAATAAATATTTCTAAAATTTTACTCCATAAAGATTGTACCATTTTACACTACCACTGGCAAAATAAGAGATTGTCAGCTTCATTACACGTAGTGAAATTGAAGCAGTAATAAAAAACTCCCAACAAACAAAAGCCCTGGATCAGATGGCTTCATGGGGGAATTTTACCAAACAATCCGAGATGAATACCTCTGCTTCTCAAACTATTTCACAAAATTCAAGAGGAGGATGGCTCCCAAACTCATTTTCTGAGGCCAGCATTGTCCTAATTCGAAAACCAGATAAAGACACTACAAAGAGGAAAAGTATAGGCCAATATCTCTGATGAACACAGACACTAAAAACCTCAACAAAATATTAGCAAACCAAATATAGTAGTGCATCAAAAAGATCATACACCATGATCAAGTGAGAATTTTCCAGAAATGCAAGGTTAGTACAACACTTGCAAATCAATAAATGTGATTCACCACATAAACAAAATGAATGATAAAAACCACATGATCATATCAAGAGATGCAGGAAAAGCATTTGATAAAATCCAGCACCCATTTATGATTTAAAAACAAACAAACACAGAAGTCTCAGCAAAGTGGGAATAGAGGGAACATACCTAAAGGTAAAAAAGGTCATATATGGCAAAATCCACTGGTAGCATCATACTCAATGGACAAAAACTACAAGCATTACCCTTAAGATCCAGAAAAAGATAGGGGTGTCCACTTTAATCTCTCTTATTCAACATAGCACTGGAAGTCCTAGTCACGGCAGTCGGACAAGAAGAAGATGAAGAAATAAAAGGCACCCAAATTGGAAAGAAAATAGTAAAACTATCTTTATTTGCAAGTGACATGATACTGTACATAGAGAACACCAAAAACTCCACCAAGAAACTACTAGAACTGATCAATGAATTCAGCAAAGTAGAAGGATACAAAATTAATATCCAGAAATCAGTTGCATTTTTATATGCCAATAATGAACTAACAAAAAGGGAAATTAAGAAAACAATCCCATTCACAATTGCTTCAAAAAGAATAAAATACCTAGGAATAAACATAATCAAGGATGTAAAAGACGTGTACTTCAAAAATTATAAGGCACTAAAGGAAGAAATTGAAGAAGATACAAATAAGTGGAACCGCATACCATGTTTATGGATAGGAAAAATTAACAATATTAAAATGTCTGTACTACCAAAAGCAATCTATGGATTCAATACAACTTCTATTAAAATGCCAATGACATATATCACATATACAGAACAAATATTTCAAAAATTTATTTGGAACCAAAAGTGACCCCGAATAGCCTCAGCAATCCTGAGAAAGAAGAACAAAGTAGGAGGGATCACAATACCTCACATCAAACTATATTACAAGTCCACTATAATTAAAACGTCTGGTATGGCATAAGAACAGACACATAGATCAATGGAACAGAATAGAGAGCCCAGAAATAAACCCAGGTCTCCATCATCAATTAATATTTGACAAAGGGGGCAGGAGCATAAAATGGAGTAAAAATAGCCTCTTCAACAAATGGTGTTGGGAGATCTGGACAAGTACATGCAAAAAAATGAAACTAGACCACCAACTTACACCATACACCAGAATAAACTCAAGATAGATAAAAGGCTTAAATGTAAGCCATGACACCATAAAAGTCCTAGAGGAAAACATAGGCAGGAAAATTTTGGATATCCCACATAGCAATAGTTTTGCTGATATATCTCCTAGGGCAAAGGAAATAAAGGAAAGAATAAACAAATGGGACTACATCAAACTAAAAAGCTTCTGCTCAGCTAAAGAAAATATCAACAAAGTGAAAAGGGAACCAACCATATGGGAAAACATATTTGCCAATGATACCTCAGTCAAGGGTTTGATCTCCAAAATATATAAAGAACTCATATGACTCAACACCAGGAAGACAAACAATCCAATTAAAAAATGTCCAAGGAGGACATACGGAGGGCCACAGGCATAGGAAAGAATGCTCAACATCACTAGCCATCAGAGAGATGCAAATTAAAACCACAATGAGATACCACCTCACACTGGTCAGAAAGGCCGCCATCAACAAATCAACAAACAACAAGTGTCGACAAGGATGTGGACAAAAGGGAACCCTACTGCACTGTTGGTGGGAATGCAGACTGGTGCAGCCACTGTGGAAAACGGTATGAAATTTCCTCAAAAAACTAAAAATGGAACTGCCTTTTGATCTAGCAATATACCATAAGGAATATGCCCTAAGAATCCTGAAACACCAATTCAAAAGAACCTAGGCACCCCTATGTTCATAGCAGCATTACATATAATAGCCAAGTGCTAGAAACAACCTTAGTGCCCATCAGTGAATGAGTGGATCAAAAAACCATGGTACATTTACACCATGGAATACTACGCAGCAGAAAGAAAGAAGGAACTCCTATCTTTAGCAAAAACATGGATGGAACTGGAGAGTATTATGCTAAGTGAAATAAGCCAGGTGGCGAAAGACAAATACCATATGATCTCATCTATAACAGGAACCTAATGAACAAAACAAATGAGCAAAATAGAACCAGAGGCATGGAAACAAGGAACAGATTGACAGTGACCAGAGGGGAGGAGGGAGGAAGGAGAAGGAGGCAAAGCATGGGAAGGGTCTAGTCAAGGAACATGTATAAAGGATCCATGGACATGGACAACTTAATGGGGATGGACTGTGGGAGAAGGGGGAGGTGGGTGGAGCAGGGGAGAGCAAAGGGGGTAAAAATGGAATAGCTGTAATAGAAAAACAATAAAAAATAAATTAAAATAAAAAATAAATAAAATAAATATAAATAAATATTTTTAAAATTAATTAATCAATTAATTAATAGTCAAGGTATAGAAGTGATAGGTCCTCGAGCTGGTTGGGGGAAAAAATAAAGACTCTCTAAAAGTTACCAAAATCAGGTTAAAAAAACAAAAAAACTCCTCATGTAAACAGCACACATGCAGAGAAGATATGTAGGTCCACAAGCAGCAGTTAGGTTGTGACCCTTATTTGGAACTGGTTACTTATCTCTATAGAAAACCATTTCCTCCCAGGCAGAATGCTGTCACATGAGTAGAGGCACATCGAGGATGATAATGATAACAACACCACCACCAACAACAGCTACAACGACTAGATAGTGCTCCAGAAGGGAGGCAGATTCACTTGCCTCATTAAAAGCAGTGTGTAGCCCTGGCTGCTGGGGATCAGTGGATTGAGCGTCAGCCTGTGAACCAAGTGTCGCTGGTTTGATTCCCAGTCAGGGCACATGACTAGGTTGCACATTAGGTCCCCAGTTGGGGGCGTGAGTGAGAGGCAACCACACAGTAATGTTTCTCTCCCTCTCTTTCTCCTTTCCCCTCTCTCTAAAAATAAATAAACAAGCAAACAAAACAAATAAATAAATATTTTTTTTTAAAGCAGTGTTTAAATTTTCTTCCCACCACAATGAAGGCTTCCCTTCCCCCACATACATAAATTTAGAGATACTACCACTGTGGCCTTTTCCTGCCACATCAGCTATGGTTCCCTTTATACACCTCTGATTTCCAATCACCATTGCCTATAACATCAAATCTCTCCAAGGCCAAGCAATAACCAGACCCCGCCCTCCCTAAGCTTCTCTGTGCTTCTCAGCTACATTTCTAGTACAAGCAGGGGAGTTGGTGGAGTTTCCTCTGTACCTCCAATCCTCTTTGCTCTGCCTACTGATTGCTACCAAAAAAACAAAAACAACAACAACAACAAAAAAACCCTGATAATCACTGATCTGTTTATTGTTTCCATGCTTTTATCTTTTCTAGAATGTAGCTGGAATCACACAGTATGTAGTCTTTTCAGACTGACTTCTTTCACTTAGTGATATGCATTTAAGTTTCCTCCATGTTTTTTTCCTTTTGGAATTCAGTAAGGTATGGTTATCTTAACGGAACTTCTGACTCAGATGATCTTACCTGAAGAGCAGTGTCTAAGGCCTCATCATCTTATGTGCCTGTAGTGTACTCATTTCTCATATTCCCACCTGAACTCAAAGTTGTCCCCCTTTCTTTCTGTTCCCTGGAGTGGGCATAGGAACCATTCTTGTCCTTCAGTCTCTGACAGTCCTGGCCTATGACATGGATCCCCGAACTCAGGTGGAGTGCTAGGCTTTGTACAGCTGGTAAAGAGCTGAGATTCAGCCCCGCTCACATGGTGCAAGAAGCGGTGTCTCCAGAGGGTTTATTCCTGTGCTCATCTTGTGTTCGTTGCCCTTCCTGTGTGGGCTGCAGTGAGCAGGTCCACAGTGAATCAGGTGTGGTCTCTATCCTGTAGGACTCGGAGTTTAACAGAAGAAGTAATTTAGTGGAGAAACCACTGTCCTCCACTGCAGGTGGTCAATTGCCTGAAATTCCCTCCATAGAATTCTGTAGTGTCCTGTGCAGAGATCAAGAGAAGGGCCTCAGAAGGACAGGGCCATTCACCATGATGGTACTCAGAGGGCCAGAGGTCAACTTACGTTTCCAAGCGAGCACAGTACATTCCCAGCACCTGCCACACAGTCTGCAGTAGAAAATTCATGAGTTTGTGCTCTCCATGAAGCTTTTAATTCATATTTCACCCCTCTTGAGCCTAGGGGTTGTGCCAGGGTTATGGGATGGGATGAACAAGGCTTCATGACTCAACAACATTCTACTTGAAATCATAGGCTTTGACCCTATCTTTTCTCAGCTTTTCACTTTGCTGAGAATTGAGAATCCTGAAAGTCTCAGTTTCAGCTCATCTCTTTGTCCCCAACGCTTTGCTCCTGGACTTTGTCAGCACTATGAACCCATGCTGCTCTGGGCAGGTAGGAGCCTGTGGGGGACCATGGGAAAGGGCCTACTTCCCATAAGCTAGGATGTGTGTACATTAACCTTGTGTTTCCACCTGCTGCTGCTGTGACCTTTTGGGGTCATTTCCTTCATTTTGGGCCTCTCTATCATCTCCCTTGTTCTGTAGCTCTCTGTCCAGCCTCCACCAGGCAGAGAGGATATGGCTGTCACAGGACCTCCAATGATCTTTGGGGATGATTTCGGAAATCACATGGAGGGTGTTGGCTCAGCAGGCCTAGGCCCTGTGCCTCCTTATCCTGGAGGCCACACTAGGGGTTAGACCCCCATCTCTTAGGCATAGCATAACCATTCAGAGGGGGACACATTCTTGTTTCTTCTCTGGCTTTTCTACATCCTGCTAGCAGTGAACACACTGTGCTAAGTGATGGGGTCTATCAGTAGGAAGGGAGCTCTGGATTTTCCTAGGACTCAGTAAGGAGGGGCAACCCACAGTTTCCCCTACCACATTATAAGGAAGTGATAGCACTTCCTATGCTTCCTCCCATTCTTGGCTCCTCTGTGTGGGTCAGAAGGTGGGAATGCAGAGGTGTCCGAAACAGACGTCCATCTCATACTCTCAGGGTAGCTTCTTTGTCTGTTTCCCAGTTCTCCCCTCCCATTCCCATGTACCCCTGGTTCCTGGCTAAATGCTAGGATGCCACACCTGTTCTCTTTCTCCTTTTCAAACCCCATCTTCTTCCTCATGCTCTATGCATCTAGACTCAGCTTTCTCTGCCATTTCTCCCACTGTGTTTCAAGAGCACCTACTTTACACATATGATCACCAAATTCAACCACTTCCTCACACCCGCAGGCTCACACACTGCTACCAAATTCGTATGCCCTAAAAACAAAACAGGAGACTTCTGGTCAAGATGGCAGCATAGATAAACACAGCTTGCCTCCTCGTACAGTCACATCAAAATTACAACTAAATTATAAAACAACCATCACCCAGAACCAGCAGAAATCGAGCTGATTAGAAGTCTGACAACTACAGAATTACAGAAACCACAGACATTGAGACTGATAGGAGGGACAGAGGTGCAGAATGGGCTAGTCCCACATCCATGTGTGGTGATAAAAATTCAGGAGGGATATCTCAGGTTAGAGGAATCTCAGGATTTACTGATGGATTGAATGTGGATTGTTATGAAAAAACATCAGGGATGACACTAATATTTTCCTAAAGACATGGAAAGATGGTAGAGGTCAGACTGAATTCTATCTTGGCTTCCCATGATATCATCGGGCCCTGAGGTGCAATGTGGACATGAGGATAGTACTGACAAGAAGGAGTGGCCGGGAATCAACAGGGAAAATTCACAGTTGCCTTTAATTGGAATGGTGGATACTATGATTGGAGCATGTTTCATATGTGTGATTGGGTGATGGTGGTGGGTGGGGAATCAGGAGTTCAGTTTATTATTTTGAGATGAATATTGGACATCCAAGTATCTATGCTGATTAGACAATTTGGGCGTGAGACACTGGCTATCCCATGAGTTCACGAGCTATGTTGTGCAAGTCCTGTGTCATGTTCATTGTTGTGTTTGCTAGAGTACTTTGCACAGAGTAAATACTCAAATATTTAAATTGTTGAACATAAGATGCTTATCAAGGTCATTTTTATTTTGATCCTTCTGGAGTCCTTATCGGCAGAGGATGCCCCATTTCATAGTGCTTATTGTGTTAACATAGTGATTCTTGCTTCCCCAGTCCAGACTTTGGATTCAAATACTATTAAGGCCTTACTATATGCTAGCCATTATCCTAAGCCCTGGGTATGTGAGACTCTATGCTATTTATTCAGGCAAGAACGAAGGAGAAACTGAACACAAGGAGAGGTAGTAAAAATAGAGGAAAAGGTTGGGCTGGGAAGAGATGGTGTGGAATGCTGACTAGACAGGAAGGACATTTCAGCCTCCCTGATGCCTTCCCTTAACACACCACAGAGGAGAGAAGGAGCAGACAGACAAGTCTTTGATTAGAGATATAGACTGTATTTTGGGTGGCACCCTACCCCACTTGCACATAATTAAAGTGACAGTAGCAGTCCTCTTCAAGGGATGCAGACTCTGGAGAGCCGACAACATCTTTTAATTGTGCCGGGTGTTCTTGAGCAGGGCAGCATTTCCCTCTGAGGACAGAACTGAGAGTTGGATGGGTTCCCTGATTGGATGGCACAAGCCACTCGAGAACAGTGCTGAGGGCGGTGGCAAGGGTGGCCCAAGCCTGAAGCAGAGTGGAGGTGATTGGAGCAGGAGAGGTGCTGGAGCTTACTGTCTGGGGAATGGGAGACATCCAAGAACGGGCCCACCTGCTTCTCAGTAGGGGGAGGTTGGGCCATGGGGTCCCCTCTTGTCTCCTCTGTCTTAGTTCTCTCCATGGGACTTTTGGCTGGAGCAAGCCCCTTTTCTACATTTTCTTTTTTGGTATTGGCCATTTTCACAGCTCTCAAAAACATGGGTTCCCTCTGCCCATTGCCTTTTGCCTTGAGGTTTATACGCTGCAGAAAGGATTTCTTCTTATTTGTCCAGCCCAATTCTGGAAGGTGGGGCCTGTTGTGACAATGGGCTGGCATCACCTGCCTCTGTGAAACCCAGCCTTGCAAAGTTTGGTGCTGCAATGGCTTATGCTGAATGAGATGGCCCAGGAAAGGAGACACCTGGAACACCACACGCTGGACACTCTCAGGAATCCTTGCTGGTTTGAGGCTGACATTGAGCCTGGTGGGACTGTCTTGCAGGTCATTCTTCTTAGATTTCCCCCCCATAGGGACTCCTGGAGGAGGCTCTGGGGGTTCAAGCTGAGCATGATGCTGGGACCTGTGTGGACAGGGAGCATCAAGGTGAAAGCCAAGTTTCTGTGGCCAGAGGCTTTGGGGAGTCCTGTTCAGAAGCATCCCTTCTGGCCTCTGGGCTTGAGCAGGGTGGCTTTTTTCTCTTGCTGAGGTGGTCACAAATCCTGCATCTTCTTCTCCTTGGTCTCCTGCCAATTGTGGTTTCCCTGAATGCTTTTCCTTTTTAGCCAGTATGTGAACTAGAGCTGAATATTTGCTTTTGCCAGGGCTTTGGGACTCAGGGCTCCAAGGCTCCTCCAGGCTGGGCTTGTTCACACTGGCCTCCAACTGAGCACAAAGCACCTGGCCCTCTGTCATTGCCCCAGAGGGTTGTGACATCTTGGAGGACCCATGGACAGAGCCATGGGGTGTTGCTTGGCGACTAGGTTGCTTCTGGTTCTGCCGCACTGCCTTTAACTCAAGGGCCAGCTGTTCTTTAAGGTAGAGCCATTTTGGATCTGGGGCATGGGGAGTGTTTGGTGGGATGGACAGTTTCTGGAGCAATGTTTTTACTTTGTTGTTTAAACTCCCAAGAGACGCCTGTGGGGGTGTGGTTGCTGAGCATCCAGTTTGTTCCCTGGACTCCCTTGCCTTTGTGTGAATTCCCCATTGTATCTCTAGGGTTTTCTTTCTCAGATGGAAATTTGGTTTGGCCAAGAGGGATTCCTTGAGTAGATAGGGCCTAGCAGACTCTGTCTGTCTTTCTCGAGGCTCCATCTCAATCATTCCTTCCACTGGCACTTTAGGCTGAAAATTGTCTGCAGTGTCCGCACAGGTCTCATTGACACCTTGAAAGCATGGTCCAGGCCTTATACACTGCTCTTCAGGTAAGATCACCTGAGTTGGAGGTTCTGTTGGAGGTTCATCTTCTGGGAAGGTCTGTTGCTGCTGATCAAGGGACGCTGGCATCTGAGGTATAGTCTTCTGCTGTAGGTCAGGGTCGATTGCTGCCTGTAGCTCCAGTGGTTTGCTTTCTGGGATGCAGGTGAAGGCATCCACTTCAAGGCCTCCAGGAGTAGTGCACTCATAAGACCTATAGACTTGGGCAGGGATCTTTCCCTCATGAATCTGCCCACATTTGGAGTCAATGTGGCTCTGCATTATTGCCTTGACTCGGTCAAATAAGTGTGGTATGCGGACTGGGTCCTCAAACAATGAGCAAGGGTCACCAGCATCAATGGCTTTCAGGGCCAAGGGTTGGGGAACACTCACACTGGCTAGGGCTGTGCAGCTCTGAGATGGAGTCTGCTGGTGAGTGGGGGACAGGAGCAACTGGTAGGACTGCTGGACCCTTGGGGGCAAGCCCCAGCGATGGTGACTCAGCTGCCTCTGGAGGTGAAATTTTAGCAGCTCTCGGGAGTCCACAGTTGTACAGAGGGAGTTGGGCTTTCCCGGAGTTTCAGGAGATTGGGCTGTGTCACAAGACTTATATGGCACAGGGGTCTGGGTGTGCTGAGCTCTCTGGAAAACAGCTGGCAAACTGCACTGGTGCTGGAGCTTCCTCTGCAGCATGTGCCCCTCTAAGGCTTCACACTGGGCCAGAGTCAGAAATGGGACATGGACCTGAACTGGTGGATGGTCACATGGCATGACAGAATTTGGTGACGATGTGGGACAGGGTGGGCCTGACTTGGGTGCAGTCTTTGGCAACAGATGTAAGAAGGAGCATTCCTTGAGGAAAAGGGAATCCTTCGACGGGAGCTTGGACAGACTCTCGCTTGTGGAGTGACCTTGAGAGCCCAAGAATATGTCATCCAGGGACTCACTGTGAAGAGAAGGGAGGCCACAGAATAGCTGGCTGTATTTCTGCTGCAGATGGTGCACCGAGTCTTTCACCTTTTTCTCAGTAAGTGGATAGAGGCCACTTACATCTTTAAGGGCTGGAGAGGGCAAGGCCAGAGCCACGTGGTTTGGGTTTTGGTGGTAGTGGTGTCTTTGTATTGGGTCCATAAGGGACCATTCCGAAACCCAGAATGCCTGGGTTGCCTGGCCAGCCATACATGAACCCCACGTCTGGTAGGAAATGGTGGCAAATTTCTCCGCAGAGAATTCGGAAGTGTCGTTTTGGATGAAAGAAGCTGGTCGGTTATTCACAGGTTGGTAAAACAGTGGCAGGTTTGGCATAAGCTGTCTCAGGGACTTCTCTACACGTCTGGGCAGCCCCCACCTCTGGAAATGCACCCATTTTTTAACATGTGCCTCAAGGAGCCTCAGGACTTCAGGACTTGGGAATGGCAGGTGGACAGGCAGGACAGTGACCATAGGCAAGTCTATAGGATGTGTCATAGTAGAAATATCTTGGTTTGGGGTCAGCAGAGAGACCTGGGGATGCAAAGGCTGCTGACCTTGGTTCTCGTACACAGGGGTGAGGTTTTCCTGTATTATCTCCTGTTGGTTTACTGGAATCCTAAGCCCCTCAAAGCATGAAGAAGACATAGTGTCTTGGAGCTGGGGCATACCTGGCACTTGAAATTGTTGTCTTAGCTGGTCATTTTCAGCCCAGTAATGTTGCTTACTAGCTGTACCAGGTGATTGGGCAGCTGACCAAGTGACTGAATGGGTTAAATATTCCTGGTCCATTAATTGTGATGCTGAAGGTGTTTCAGGTGAAAGTGAAAGTTCTTGAGAGCATGTGGCAGGATGCTCCAGACTATTCTCAAAAGACACGTTAGACTTGCGCAAAATCTCTAGGGAAGAGGAGCCCTGTGATGGTGCTGGAGAAGTGGGGGGGATCAGAGTGTTCTCACCCACCAGCAACTGCTTAATCTCCAGCGCCATAGCATTGCAGATTTGGCAGGAGGTATCTGCACACAGTAGTCGCCGTGCACTTCCCTCCTGAGGAAGCCAGCTCTGGCTAGAAGAGAAAACATGGCTACTGTTACTGATGGTCTCAGGCAACCCATAGGCGTACAGGGCCATGAGTGACTGGGAGGTGGGTGAGTTGTCTGCTGACCTACATTGTGAAGTTTAACCAAAGATGGGAACAAATGATGAGGGAGCCAATGGTTAGCTGATAGGGAATCACCAAGTTCATGACCAGGTAGAACTTGGACTCCGTCTCATTTGGGACGGTGAAGGCCACTGCGAGGTATTTAGTATTCCCAAGCTGTGTAGAATGAAGTCCTTGTTGGAACTGTGCTTCCTGGGGACTGTGAGGTGTATACAACATCTCTTAGGAGCCAATCTCATTCTCTAGTGTTTTTAAGAAAAGGATGAGATGACAAGAAACTGGGCTTCCTCAAGACAGAAGGGGAAGTAATGTCAGCAGTTTTTAGGGGTCTCCCCTAGAAAGGGTGGAGATGTAAGGAGAATATGACAATGATGACTTATTTATGCACTTATATACCCATTCTCTTAGCCGGCTAACTTGTCTTGTGGCTGAGTACAAACCCATGTAGGGTCTTTTATGAATTAAGCACTAGTCAAATTCTGAGTTCTAGGACCATTGTGAGCCTAGCCCAGAGCAGAACTGGAGACTCCTCCCTCCTGAGACGTCTGATCCCCCTTTGCCCTGGGAACCCTCTCAACCAGGGCTGCAGCCTCCACTGTGTGTCACCCACTTTTCATCCATTCTCCCTCTTCTCCTCATTCCTGTCCCAGGCCAAGCAGAGAAATCATCACAGTCCAGGCTGGATCCGGGACACCACAAAGAGCGAGTGATCACCTTTTCATGAAAGACAGCAGCTCCCATGGCTCCTCAGCTTCTTTCCAGGAAGCTCTCCTAGCTGAGAAACCAGGAGATCGCATTATATGAAATGAGAGGGCATTCAGGGACATCCTATAGGCAGCGAAAGGCCTTTGAACGAGAAGAGACTGAAAACCCCAACAGTCCATGCTCTAAGGCCTGTCTGAGTACAGCTTAACCAGTCACGATGTGCTGTCCTGGACCTAACCTCATTAGGTCTTCACAGCTGTGCTGTGAGTGAGGCAGGGTCTTCAGAGGCCCATTTCATGGATAAAAGACTGAGATCTGAAGTGATTTTCACAGGGTTATCTAAATCCTAACTAGCATTGCTAAGGACATCTGTCCTACTTCCTTATTCTTCACTCCCTGGGCAGAGGTGTTGAATTTTGGAACAATCCCTGGCTCTGACTTCCCACCCAAGAAATTCTGCTGGGAGAATTTGTCAACTTGAGGGACCCAGTCTATGGAACCTTGCTCATAGTGGAGGGGAGTGAGAGAAGACACTGGGACTTTACCTCTTAATGCTGCATCTCTAGCCTTTCGCGGGATTTTTCGGTGATGCTTAGAGACAAAAAAGTTAGAGTGTGAAGCTGGGACACCATGTTCTTTTTCATGTTCATAATAAGACAAAACTAATATAAATTTCCAAGTTCCTTTCTGTGTATGTCTCTGTTTAACACACTTACATACATTTCTTTCCTCTACTCCATGCTTTTCACCCCAACATTTCATTTTCTAGTTATTTCTCATTTACTTCAAGGCTCTCCTTATTCCTTACTTCCTGTCCCCTTTCCCAGGACTAGTTCTCAAGGGGGCTAACCATGACACAGGAGGGATGGTGGAATAGATTAAATGGTGACTGATGGTAATTAGTTCTTACAGCCCTAGGACTTTCGCTTACTAAGTCTACCAACCAGAAGAAGCCCCCATATTAGGATGTCTTTTGAGATCCAGTGAGGTAGATTCCATTTCATCCAGTTCTCTACCGAAGGTAGAGACCTGAGAAAGGTAGGCTCTGAGGAAAGTACGATATTTGAATAACTGGATATATGGTATAAAAGTTAGCGAGGAAGGTAAAAAGAGACTGAGATATCAAAAAACTTCCTATCTGAGACTTAATTAGTTCAATTGTGGTGTTAATGTTTCCTTACCAGGCAGCAGCTTGTTTTAGGTTCCAACCTTAATCCATGGTAACTCCTTTTCACTTGCCAGATAATTAGGAAAATAATGAAGAATGTGCCATATAAATATAAGAAATAATCAAGATTCCGAAGAACAAAATTAAAGCTTAACATGATTTAAAGCTTATTAGCACGAGGATGCTAGCCATCCCTATATATCAGTGGTCAGGATCCTAGTGCTTAATGACCTCATAGAGGATGGAACCAGGTCAGCAGACTGCATCACCAAGCAGTTTTGTTTCACAAGGCAGGTGTAGTGTCAAAGACTTTTATCTGTTTTAGGGAAGTTTGTGTGGTGACTCAGTTTGTAGATTACAGTGTCTGGTTGTCTGTAAAGGTTGTGGAGCCAGAGACTAAAAGTGCCCACTCACAGGCAGTGTCTATGCTCCCCTTTGCCTTCACTCTCCACACCCCGCAACAGTCTGAGGGCTTGGCTCTCTCCTTCATGACAAGTGTCTGGTCACCCATCCCCAGAAAACTGAGTGTTTAGGGACACAGGGTACCTTGAAACATAAATTGATTACTAGTAATGAAATTCAGTCAGTAGTCAAAAACCTTACAATAAACAAAAGTCTAAGGCTATATGGCTTGAGTGGCTAATTCTCCCCAACAGTCAAAGAAGATTAAATACCTATTTCTTCAAATTGTTCCAAAAATTGAAGGAGCAATATTTCCAAACTCATTTTATACAATTAACATTGCCTTGCTACCAAAAGTAAACAAGGATACCATAAAAAAATTATGGGCCAATATCCTTAAGAAACATAGATGAAAAAATCTTCAACAAAATATTAGCAAACAGAACTCAACAGTAATTAAAAAGGTCATACCCCCATGATCAATTGGGATTGGGTCAACATTCACAAATCAAAAAATGTGATAAACCACAATGAGAAAATGAAAGATAAAATCCACATGCTCACTTTAACAGATGCAGAAAAAGCCTTTAACAAAATCCAACATCTATTTATAATAAAAATTCTCAACAAGTGTGTATTGGGGAAATGTACATCAACATAATGGCCACATATGACAAAACCACAGCTCATATCAATGGTGAAAATCTGAGAGCTTTTTCTGTAAGAACAGGAACAAGATAAGAATGCCCACTCTTGCCACTTTTATTCAACATAGTATTGGAAGTCCTAGACATAGCAATCAGATAAGAAAGAAGAAATAAAAGGCAATCAAACTGGAAAGGAAGAACTAAAACTTTCAATACTTGCAGACAAAATAATACTAAAGATAGAAAACCCTAAAGACTCAACAACAACAACAAAAACAACTATTAGAAGTAATACATAAAATTAGTAAAGTTGCGGGATACAAAATCATTCAACAGAAATCTGTGGAATTTCTATACACTAGTAATGCACTATTAGAAGGAGAAATTAAGGAAGCAATCCCACTTATAATTGCATCAGAAGGAAGAAGATATGTACAAATAAATTTAACCAAGGAAGTAAAAGACCTGCACATTGAAAACTGTAAGACACAGATGAAGTGACTCAAGATGATACAGACAAATGGGAAGACATTCCATGTTCCTGCACAGGAAGTGTTAATATTGTAAAAATGTTTATAATACCCAAGGCAATTTACAAATTCAATGCAATCTCTATCAAAAGATCAGTGACATTTTTTTCAAGGAATTATAACAATTAATTGTGAAATACGTATGGAATGACATATTGCCAAAGAAATCTTGAGAAAAAAATCAAAGCTAGAGGTATCATGCTCCCTGATTTCAAAGTATACCACAAAACTATTACAATCAAAACAGTATGATATTAGCATAAAAAGAGATACAGAGGTCAACGGGACAGAATTGAAAGCTCAGAAATAAACTCATGCATATATGAACAATTAATATATGACAAAGTATCCAAGAATATGCAATGGAAAAAAGACAGTCTCTTCAATAATATGGTGTTGTAAAAACTGGACAGCCCCACGCAAAAGAATAAAACTAGATCACCACATGGCACACTACACAAATATAATTGAATATAAATCCTGAAACCACAAAATTCTTAGATGAAAACAGACAGTAAGATCCTCAATATTGGTGTTAGTGATTTTTTGTGTGGATCTGACTCCAAAAGCAAAGGAAACAAAAGCAAAAATGAATAAATGAGAACATACCAAACTAAAATGTTTCTGCCAGTGAAGGAAACCATCATCAAAATGAAAAGGTAACCCACTGAATGAGAGCAGATATTTGCTAATTATATATTTGATAAGTGATTAGTATCCAAAATATTATAAAACTCATACAAATCAATAGCAACACAAAACAAGTGACAAGATTAACAAATGTGCAGAGGAGCTGAACAGATTTTTTCTAAAGAAGACATACAGTTGGTCAACAGGTATATACAAAGATATTCATCATAACTAATTATTCAAGAAATGAAAATCAAAAACACAATGAGATATCAGTTTATGCCTATTAGAATGGCAATTATCAAAAATACAAGAAATAGTATTGGAGCAAAAAGGAAACCCTTGTACACTGTTGGTGAAAATGTAAATTGGTGCAGCCACTATGGAGAAAACAACATAGAGGGTCCTCAAAATAGTAAGAATAGATCTATCACATCATCCAGCTATTTCTCTTTTTGCTAGTTGAAGAATATGAAAACGCCAGTAATTTGAAAAATATATATATATATCCTATGTTCATGTCAGCATTATTTATAACAGCCAAGATATGGAAACAACCTAAGTGCCCACCAATGGATGAATGGATTAAAGAAGATGTAATATAGTGAAATACTATTCCTCCATAAAAAGGTAGGAAATCTTGCCATCTGTGACAACATGGATTGACCTTGACGGTATTATGCTAAGTGAAATAAGTCAGAGGAGGAAGACAAATACCTTATGATGTCACTCACATGTGGAATCTGAAACAACAAAACAAATGAACAAATAAAATAAAAATGAACTTAGAGACACAGAGGAAAGATTGGTGGCTACCAGAGGGGAAGGGGTTGGGGTTTGGATGAAATATGTGAAAGAGGTCAACTATATTATGAAGATAGGTAACTAGACTTTTGGTGGTGATCACTTTGTAGTCTATATAGATGTCAAATGCATAATCTTATACACCTGAGTTTTATATAATGTCATAATACATATCCTCAATAAAAAAAATTTATATGTTGACCTCTTTATTTCTCCATTATCTTTTGGTAGCAGTGTTGTGATCCATAAAATTCCTTAAACTTATTAAATAAATGCTTATATTTTTATCCCCCCACTCTTACATCAACCAGATGGGAGTTACCAGATCAGCTAGTGAAAGTGAGATATGTTCATGATTTTTCTAAGCTTGCTCATCTATATGACCTTGAAAATAACTTTTCTTGAGTTTCATTTAAAAATTAAAAGTGGCCAAAACATTTCACAGGTAATTTTAAATTAAGTTTGCTGATACTCATCTGAACTTTTTTAGGTTGCTTGAGCATAAGCCTCAAAACAGCTTGTCTTATTTTGGCTTTCCTGCATTCTGGCAGGGTAACTTTGCATACAAACATTCCACCACCTGATCTCCACTTTGCTCAATTATATAAGCTTGTGACATATTATCTAGTCTCATTAGCTAGCACTGTATAAGCTCTGTCTTTAGGATATCCTGCTTCTGGTCTGATCATGTTTATAGGTTTCCTTTGCCATCACTATAGCTTTTAAAAATGTTTTATATGCTATTTATTCTTTAAAATCTTGTTTTCTTTCTATAAGCCTCAGCAATTCATTTAATTCCAACATCTGGGAAATTAGCCACCTATAAAGTATTCTTAAATCAAATTTATGGCATTAAAAAAGTGAGTAGAGTGCTGAATCCTGATTTGACTTTTAAAAACAAGCCACTGCAGAGAATATCGGTTATTAGTTCACAAATTAACATTCTATCTTCCCCAAATTCCTTTCTCTTGTCTCTGCCCTTGAAAATTCCTTCCTTCTAGTTTTTCTAGCTCGTTATGAACAGCACTGTGTTAGTGGATCCCAAACTCATGTGCACAAAAAATAATTATACTTTCCAAACTAGCCCAGGATTTAGAGAGACAAGTATGTGTTATACAAAGAGTAGGGACAATAAATAACATTAGTTTTCTTGGAGCACAAAATTCTGGGTCCCATTATTGTTACGAAAGAACTATAGGCAATTGACTTTGTTTTCCTCGTTTTTTAAAATGTTATTGTTGTTCAATTACAGTTGTCCCCCCATTGCTCTCCCCTGCCCTGCCCACCCTCCCACTCCCACGATCAATCTCCACCCTGTTGTTTATGTTTATGGGTCCTTTATATTTATTCCTTAATTAGATACTTCATCATATTTCCTTTGTTATCCCTCTCCCCTTGGTCACTGTCAGTTTGTTTTTTATTTCCATATCACTGCTTCTCTTTTGCTCATTTGTTTTGTTCATTAGGTTCTGCTTATAGGTGAGATCATATGGTATTTGTCTTTCACTACCTGGCTTATTTCACTTAGCATAATACTTGCCAGTTTCATCCATGCTGTCATGAAGGATAGGAATTCTTTCTTTCTGTACTGTAATATTCCATTGTGTAAATGTACCACAGTTTTTGATCCACTCATTTACTGGTGGGCACTGCTGTTTTCAGCAGTTGGCTATTGTAAATAACGCTGCTAAGAACATAGAGGTCCATAGGTTCTTTTGAATTGGTGTCTCAGGATTCTTTGGGTATAATCCCAGCAGTGGAATTTCTGGATCAAAAGGCAGTTCCATTTTTAGTTTTTTGAGGGAATTCCATACTGTTTTCCACAATGGCTACACCAGTCTGCATTCCCACAATAGTGCACTAGGGTTCCCTTTTCTCAACATCTTCAAGCACATGTTGTTTATTGATTTGTTGCTGATGGCCATTCTGACAGGTGTGAGCTGATATCTCATTGTGGTTTTAATTTACATCTCTGATGGCTAGCGATGTTGAGCATCCTTTCATATGTTTATGGGCCCTCTGTCTATTCTCCTTGGAGAAGTATCTGTTCTGGTCCTCTGCCCTTTTCTTAATTGGATTGCTTTTCTTACTGTGTTAAGTTGTATGGTTTGTTTGTTTGTTTTAAGTATATTTTAAGTATATTGATTATGTTGTTACAGTAGTCACAACTTTTTTTCTCTTTGCTCCCTTCCACCCAGTACCATCCTTGCCTCCAGCAATCCCACCCCCCCCCACCCCTGTTTAGGTCATGTCCATGTGTCATGCAGGTAAGTTCTTTGGCTTCACCCTTTCCTATATTATTCTTAACTTGCCATGTATATTTTGTACCAACCGATTATGCTTCTTAATCCCTGTACCATTTCACCATTTCTCCCCCTCCCCGCTCCCAGCTGATAACCCTCCAAATGATTCCCATACCTATGATTCTGTTCCTATTCTGGTTTGCTTAGTTGGATTGTTTTTATTTTTTAGATTCAGATATTGGTAGTTATGAGTTTGTTGTCATTTTTTAAGTATATTTTATTGATCATGTTGTTACAGTACTCCCAATTTTTCCCCTTTGTTCTCCTCTGCCCAGTACCCCCTTCCTCCAGCAACCCCACCCCCCCCACAGATTTCATATTCATGGGTCATGCATATAAGTTCTTGGGCTTCACCCTTTCCTATATTATTTTTAACCTCCCTCCTGTCTATTTTGTACAAACTGATTATATGTCTTAATCCCTGGACCATTTCCCCATTTCTCCTCCTTCTCCCTCCCTGCTGATAACCCTCCAAATGATCCCCCTACCTATGCTTCTGTCCCTATTCTGGTTTGCTTAGTTGGATTTTGTTTTTATTTTTTAGATTCAGTTGTTGATAGTTGTGAGTTTGTTGTCATTTTAATATTCATAGTTTTGATCTTCTTTTTCTTAAATAAGTCCCTTTGACATTTCATATAATAATAGCTTGGTGATGATGAACTCTTTTAGCTTCACATTGTCTGGGAAGCACTTCATCTGTCCTTCCATTCTAAATGATAGCTTTACTGGATTGAGTAATCTTGGTTGTAAGTCCTTGCTTTTCATCACATTGTTTACTGTTTGCCAATCCCTTCTTGCTTGCAAAGTTTCTTTTGAGAAATCAGCTGATAGTCTGATAGGCATTCTTTTGTAGAAGACTCTCTGCTTTTCTCTTGCTGCTTTTAAGATTCTTTCTTTATCTTTCACCTTTGGCATGTTAATTATAATGTGTCTTGGTGTGGTCCTTTTGGGGTCTAGCTTGTTTGTGACCCTCTGTGCTTTCTTGACTCATATGTCTATTTCCTTTGCCAAATTTGGGAAGTTATCCTCCATTTTTTTTTTCTCATAAGTTTACAATTTCTTGCTTCTCCTTCTGGCACCCCTATGATTCTGATGTTGGCAATTTAAAGTTGTCCCAGAGGTTCCTAAGCCTCTCCTCATTTTTTTTTCAATTTTTGTTCCTCATTCTGTACTGGTTGACTGTTTTTTCCTTCTTTATGTTCCAAATCATCGATTTGAACCCTGGTTTCCTTCCCCTCACCATTAGTTTTGTGTGGATTTTCCTTCATTTCACTTAGCATAGTCTTCTTCTCTTATGCATTTGCTGACTCAAGAATATCTGTCAAGCCTGTGATCGTCTTTATCACCAGTGTTTTGAGTTCTGCTTCTGTTAAGTTGACTACTTCCTGATCTGTTAGGTTTACCATCCTCGTTGCTTAGTTCTCCCACTAGAACCTTGATTTGTTCCCTCTTTTGGGCCATAATTCTCTGTCTCCTCATCTTGATAGGATCCTGTGTTTGTTTGTCTCTGTGTCTTAGGTAAAGCTGTCGCTCCTATTATGCTTAAGGGGCGGAGCCTTAGGCATTCATCAGTACAGGGGGACCCATTTCAACACGTTGTGATGCTGTATATGGGGAGGGGTTTGAGATGGAATACTACTGCTTGCTCAGCACTTGCCCCTTTTCCAGGCACTTTTGCCACTTCCATATAGGACTGACACCTCTCTAGCTGTTGCCCTGGCTGTCGTTCTCAGAGTGGGTGGGTCTGCAGACATTCTAGGACTGTGGGGGCTCTTTAAACAAGTGGACTCTGCTGAGAGACCATCAGTTTTTTCCTCCACCTCATGCCCCACTGGTTTGCACAGTCAGAAGCAATGAGGCTTGATTTTTCCCGATGCTGGAACCGTGAGCTATGTGGTCTGGTCTGGTTTGGGGAGCACTCCTCAGGTGTCCCTCCCCACTCTATAAAATGTGTAACTGTGCCTTCCACTGGCCTGCCACCACCACCGCTGCTGCCGCCGCCACCACACTCTATCCTTTCCATTCTGGTTCCACTTCTCCTACCTGTTTGGATGAGCATCTCTTCCTTATATCTTTGTTTGATGGACTTTCATGCAGATCAATTTACTGGATCTTCTGTTTGTCTCTAATTTTGAGGTACAGTATTCTCTCACTTATCATGGGTATTATGTTCCAGACCTCCCCCCTGCAAAGTAGGAACCTTAGATTTATTCTACACTCTTAAACCTACATAACTTTAACATACGTATACAGTACCACAAAATCCCATGATATGATGAAAAATCTGCGATAAATAATTACATATAATATTTTTAAAATCCTGTGATACAGTGAGGCTGCGATAAGTGAACCGTGATATAGTGAGGGACTACTGTAGTTGTAGTCCCTCTTAGTTGTGGAGGGAGAGGCAGAGTGTCTGTCTGCACCTCCATTTGGCCAGAATTCCTCTGTATAAGTTCTTTTTATATTTTGGAGATCAAACCCTTGTCTGGTGTCATTGGCAAATATGTTTTTACCATATGATTAGTTCTCTTTTCACTTTGCTATGTTTTCTTTAGCCATGCAGAAGCTTTTTTAATTTGATGTAGTCCCGTTTTTTTATTCTTTCCTTTATAGCCCTTGCCTTAGGAGATATATCAGTGAAAATGTTGCTACATGAGATATCTGAAATTTTTCTGCCTATGTTTTTCTCTAGGACTTTTATGGTGTCACGGCTTACATTTAAGTCTTTTATCCATATTGAGTTTATTCTGGTGTAGGGTGTAAGTTGATGCTCTCGTTCTTTTTTTTTTTGCATGTACAAGTACAGTTCTCCCAACACTGTTTATTGAAGAGGTTTTTTTTTTACTCCATTTAATACTCCTGTCCCCTTTGTCAAATATTAATTGTCCATAGAGACTTGGGTTTATTCTGGGCTTTCTACTTTGTTCCATTGATTGCCTTTTAAATCTTGTCATGTGAGATTCTGTGGCAGGAACTTATGAAAGGAGCCATTTCTTCAAGGACGTCTTTCCTGATAATCTATGACATGATGTACTAGGTATATTTCTGTCATTTTTTATGATAATATTTAATATGATGAAAGATAAATCTATAGAAAACAAACAGAAACTGACTGCATTTCTATTTGATGAAGGGGAAGCTCTAAGAACCTCTTTTGTGTATGTGAAGTCATGATTGGAATGACAAAACTTCTATTTGTCTGAAAATTAGGTTAGCTTGCATTTATAAAAACATACTTAATAGTTTGTAAAAAATGTTATTAATATTTAGATATAGCCTAGTTTTCAATGCTTACCAATATGTAATTAAACTCTCTAGAATGTTAAACATTTGCAGAGTAATTCTTTACCATCTTGTGTATCTGTAGCTCTCTATGCACTTAAGTGTTTTATTCAAATATTTTAACTCATTTAATTCACACAGAATCTCTGTAAACTGGTTATTATCACCTTAAGTTTCCTAGATTCAATTTATAAAAAAAAAGCCTAAGTCTTAAAAGTGGTCAGGTGACTTGCCTGAAGTCATTCAACTAATAGAACAACTGATCTGAGAATCAAACTTCATTCTTCTCAATAAAAGAATAAGTAGTGAGGTTTCATAAACCAATCTCTTCCATTAAAAAGCTGGATGTCATATTGGGGAAAGCATCTGGAGCTCAGGGAAATAATGATAAATTTCAACCACATGATTTTACCTAGAGGAGCTATTTAAATGCTTTCAGTAGACTAAGTTTAACAAACAAAATGATTGTTTTTTCCAGCTAAACTGTAAATGTGATTTTAAGGGAGAATTGATTAATTATGAATAAAGTTTTTGTTTGTTTTTTCTATATATTCTAGTTGTAGTGCAATGGAATTTTGAAACTCTAGTATATTAGTAAGGCACAGATATATTTTCAAATTCTGTTTCCTCAACCTTGGTAGTTAGACAACTGAAGTCCCCACTCCTTTGCTATTTTATAAAAGAAACACATAAGATAAAACTCTTCAGGATTCCTATGGGGAAAATGTTTCAATGAAAAATTGGTGACTTAGGGCTTTCAGTTCTAGGTTTCACATGTAAAGAGATAGTCATCACTCCATTCTCAAAACAAGAAAAACTTGAGCAAACCGCAAATTAATTACTTTTCTTGGACTTGTCAGAGAACTGATACTGTAGGGTAAACTGCATCTCTCAGAATATGGAGAGAGATGTGCTTACAGAGAGAAACAGCTGAAATCTTATTTGGAGCAAAAGCTGTTGAACACCATAAACGGTTAGAAATAGTTAAGTGGTAATTTTGGTGAAGTGGTGAAGGTTGGGTACAGCTAGCATGAAAATGATAAACACTAGGGATTCTCAGTCATAATAGAATTCCTACACTTTCACATGTTTTCACTCCAGTGAACCCACCCTATTTCCACTATGAGGATCTGAGAAATAGTTCCCCCTGGTCCTGGCAGAAGAAAGAAAAGTGCCACCATGAAACCCATCAAGATTCTTCTAACTAAGACTTAGTATCCAGGAGTAGGAATTTTCCAGAGCACCAGGATGAACATTGACTCTAGCTGTAGGAAGAAGATTCCTCTCCACAGGGAAAATGCCTTCAAAAAAATAGTTGATCAATATGGAAATTAGAAAAGGGAGTATGGAAGCAGATAATAAAAATAAACAAGGAAAACCACAACAGTAACAACAATGACTTTGGAAGAGGGACTAAAATACTTGTGAAGACCATACCCCTGAGACACTGGCTCGCTAAAAGACTGAGACTTAATCAGAAGATTATATAATTTTTCTCTCATCCACACTGTACCATAATACCAGTGAGCCTTTATAATAATAACAACAATGGATAACAAGTGCAAGTCATGGATCCTGTCTTAGGAGAAGTACAAAGAGAAGCCCTCAACCAGAAAGGAGAACACCAAGTAGAGGGATGTGAAGCCTTTGATAGTTGTAGGTGCAAAAACATCAAACATAGGCAAATGCCTAGCCAGATTAACAGTCAAAGCCTCAGAACCTGTTACCCATAAAATCTGTTCGACTTTAAACAAAACTATCATAAGGCATGGAAAATGATAAGAAAAACACAGTCTAAAGAGAAAAGCAAGTATAAAACCAGATTCAGGTATGAAACAAGTGTTGGAATTATCAGACATCAAATTTAAAATAATTATGATTAATATATTAAGGGTTTTAATGGGAAAAGAATACAATATGCAAGAGCAGATGGCTACTGTCAATAAAGATGTGGAAACACATCAGAAGAAAATGCTACAAATAATTTTTAAAACCAAGGGAACAGTAACAGAATCATTGAAGAATACATGCAAGCAATTCATCAGTATATTCAACATGCCAAGGAAAGAATCATGACCTTAAAGATAGGTCAATAAAACATTCTAAACCTTAAATTCAAAGGGAAATAAGATGAATCAAAGAGAAATAAGATGAAGCAAGAAAAGCAATAACAGATCAAAACATCCAAGACCTGTTACACAGTATCAAAAGGTATAACACATGTTGGAATACCTAACAAGAAGGAAGAAAGAACAGGAACAAAAGATCTAAGAAACTCAAATAAGAGCAAATAAGAAAAACCCTTCTCCACCCTCCAGCCTCAAACAAGCAGACACCTAGGCAAATAATATTCAAACTGAAGAAAATAAAGATAAAAAAAAAAAAAAAAACTTGATAGCAGCATGATGCAGGGTGGGAAGAACACTTCACCTCCAGAGGAACAATAATAAGAAATGCTCTTGGCAGAAGCCAAGTAAGCAAAAGGAAAGTGAAATAAAACATTTAATCTGTTGAAAAGAAAAATTACCAAACTAAAGTTCTACATTCAGTGAAATTATCCTTCAAAAGTGAAAGAAAAATACTTTCTCAGACAGACAAAATATGAGAGAATTCATTGCCAGCATATCTACCCTCTAAGAAACATTAAAAGAATAAAAATGAGTACATCATAAACTAATATAATGTTGTATGCCAACTATAATTCAATTAAAACATAAAAAAAGGAAACAGTGATATATGTTAGAAATTTGGGTATACATAAAGAAAGGAAGACATCAGAGAATAAAAAAATAAAGGTAGAATGATTACCTTTATTTCTGTCATTCATTGTTGATGTAAAAAACAGTTATTAAAGCAGAAATAAAAATATGTATTGGATGATTAGCACATATGGATAAATGAGATGAATGACAGTAATACCACAGGGGACAAGAGAAAGGAATTGGGGATACTCTGTTATAAAGTACCAGCACTACTTTTGAAGCGATGGAACTTTATATGAAGGTGCTTTCAATTATTTAAAAAGATATATTGTAAACTATAGAGCACCCACTAAAAATTATGCACATAGGTAAAAATAAAATGCTAAGACTGAAGATCAAATGGAAATTAAAACTAGAGGAGTTAGAAAAAGAAGATAGGGGTGGTGCAAGGAATAAATGCAATGGACAGTAAAAAGTTACAAAGATGGCATATTTTAATCCAAATGTACTACTAATCACTTAAATTGTCAATGGTCTAAATACACCAGTTAAATATATCAGATGGGCTTAAAAGAACACAAGCCAAAATATATACTCTCTACAGAAAACTCACTTTCAACTTAAAGATTCATATAAATTATTAAAGCTAAAGTCCTGGAGAAAGATACACCATGCTAACACTAAACTGAAGAAAGCTGGAGTATCTATATTAATTTCATACAAGGCCAACTGCAGAACAAGGAATATAACCAGGGACAGACAGGGACATTGATTACATAATGATAAACGAATCAGTTAACAATTCTGTATTTGTTTCCTGTAGCTTCCTTAGAAATTACGACAGGCTGGGTGGCAGAAAGCAACAGAAATGCATTCTCTTGCAGGTTTCTGAAATTAAGATGTCAGCAAGAACAAGTCTCTATGAAGCCCCTTCCAGGTTAGGTGATCCTTGGCTTGTGGCTCCAGGTATTCCTTGGCTTTCTGCTCCCGACTTCACGTGGCTTTTCCCTCTTCTCCATGTATTTCTTCTCCTTGCTTCTCTTACAGAGTCACTTGTCTTTGGATTTATGATCCACCTGGATCATAATTCAGAATGAACTCATTTTGAGATTTTTAGTTTAATAACATCTGACAGACCCTTTTACCAGATAACGTCACATTCACAGGTTCTAGGATATGGACGTACCTTTTGGGGGCCACCATTAAACTCACTACAGCACATGGAAACAGAATATTAAAATACCTGAGAAAAAACATGACAGGACTGAAATGAAAAATAGACCATATTATATTTGTTAAGTTTAAACTCTATCAGTAATTGTCACTACAGCGTATAGTAACAGAATATTAAAATACTTGAGACAAAAACTGACCACACTGAAATGAAAAATAGACAATATTATAGTTGGAAAGTTCAACCCCTATCAGTAATTGATGGTCAAACAGGCAGAAAAGCAGAAGGGATATAAATGGCCTAGCATTAATATAAATCAACTGAGAAATAATCTTAGTCTAGAGGGGACTAAGGAGAAATGACCACTAAATGTGGTATCCTTATAGAATCTTAGAGGAAAAAAGGACATTAGTAAAAACTAAAGAAATATGGATAAAGCATGTAATTTAGTTAATAAGTAAAACAGTTCATCATTTTTGATAAATGTACTATACTAATATTTGGTGTTAACAACAGTGTAAAATAGGTTCAGTTTATACAGAAATTGTCTGTACTTTCCTTGAAATTTTTGTGTAAATCTGAAATTACCTTAAAGTATAGTATTTAATTAAAAATTATCATATTGCCTTATAATAGTCAATAATAATGAACATAAACTCTCATTAAAAAACTGAGAACCTAAAAGCCTTATTAAAGGCTATTAAAATTAAAGGTTTATTAAAATAGTAACATATTGCGTTTCAATGCCTGTATATGAAGCACATACCCTCCGGGATACCATAGTCCTTACCATTTCTCATTACCTTAAGTATAGTCTCTTTCACACATTTATGTCACATATCTAGCTTCTTCAGGTATGTGAGTACCATTGCTGATATAAGGTATATATCAGCTTAGAAGTAATTTTGTACTGATCATCAAAATCTTGTCATAAAAAACTATTTTAATTTGAAACTTTAAGAATGAACAAGGTGAACTGAACCAGAGTCTGTTTTAAATTAGACCACCAAAACCATTTCCACCAGATAATATGGTGTATTGATATTTGCAAAGAACTTTGTAGATCCTAACAAATAGCAATTATTCAAATAGTGCTGACTAACTTTCAATTCTGATGGATAGTAAGGCTATAGAATAGATTGAGGAATATAGAATTAAGAGGAGGAAGAACAGAACCTGTGGAAGAAAGAGCTGAGGAAATTGAATGTGTAGGAGCAGAGAATCATTAGGTTCTGCTAGGACATACTTGGGAAATATTTGCAACATAATTATTATAATTTCTTGTATCACCTAGAAAACATTGAGAAAAATGATAAAAGCAGAAGTTTCTTTTTTAATTAAAATTGATCGGGGTGACTTTGGCTAATAAAATTATACAGGTTTTAAGTGTACAGTTCAATAACATATGATCTGTATGTTTGACCCCCTTTACCCTTTACTTTCTGCTGGTAACCACCATACTGTTTGTGATTATGAATTTCTGCTTGTTTGCTGATCTGCTCATTCGTTGCTTTCAGTTTTATATCCCACAGAGAAGTGAACTCATATGGTTTGTGAAACATTTAACTGGTTTGACTTTAGGGGCACACCTAACTACATTTTGGGGGTATTACTCTAGATTCTGGCTTCATACAAGAACTGGCAGTTTTCCTTACATGTTGCCATAGGTATAGTTGCTGGAATCTGTAACAGTTCTATTTTGAAATGTTTCTCTCTATGTATGTAGACTAGTACAATGCTCTTTTTATTAAAATAATAGACATTCTGGAAGCCACTTATGTTGGATATCTCAATTTTAATAGATTCTTTATTAATTTATTTGAGACTATATGTAAATGAATAACACAATTTAATGTCTACCAATGATTTAAAAAGTAACTAATTTTTAACTCAGTCCATATATTTTTTTCATAAAATAAATCCTAAATTTGTTACCTTTCCAAATGTTTCCCTTTTTTTTCAATTTGTCTTTATAATCCATGCACATCCTTGATTTTTTCCTTTACTCTTGGAGTATAAATGGTGTATTTGTTATATTAAAAAATAAATTTAAAAATTAAATAAATAACATCAAAAAAAGAAAATGATGTATTTTTAAATGAAAATAAAGTAACAATGAAAGGAAAACAAATTCTCTACATTCCTGAGACAGAGGTCAAATATTATTCAAAATCTTCTCCAACAGCACCTTCTGTGTTTAAAGGGAAAATTGAAAACAGATCTTGTTTTGCTCTAAGGCAATCCAAACAAAGAAATTGTAACCTTTCTATTCCTTCCTCTCTTTTCTTTCTTTTTCTTTTTTATTTTTTTTAAGATCTTCTGATAAATAAGGAAGGGTGGTTCTCTAGGTTCAACAATTATGTAAACAACTAATTACAGTGTGATGGCATAAGTTCTCTAACATCAGTGTGTGGGAGCCCAGAGGAGGAAATGGTTAGTTGCACAGAAGAATGGAATAGATACTAAGAGAAATGCTATAGGAAAAAATATTGAAATTGGTTTATAATATTTAAATTGGTTTATAATAGTAAATAAGAATGGCATATTGAAATTGAGAAGGATGATATACCAGGCTCAGAGAAGAACTTGAGCAAAATAAAGAGCTGAAAATATACATATCTGACTGTTTGTGGGGAACAGAAGTGAGTTCAACATGGTTGAAATGGGGTTTATGTGGAATAATAGAAGGTCTAATAGCTGACAATTCTGAGGGCAGTGTTTTTGCCTATTCTGGGAGGAAATTCAAACAAATAATAACTTACTTTTATTCTAAGTCAAGGCACATAGAATAAAAAGTTGAGCAACATACCATTCTTACACTGAAGATCATACAACCTAATGGGTTATGCAAAGAAGTGACAGTTTCAAGGCAGTAGGATATTTTATGATTGAGTTATTTACCTCAGCCTAGTTTGAAGGCTTAAAGAACAACTAGGATGCAGTTTTCTGAACCTGGACATTGGGATTGCAAAGTAGTGGTAAGGACATAGAATTAAAGGAGTAGGTGAGTATAAAATATGACCAGATGTGCAGTGCCCGACCCCACCCCTTTTGCCCATCTGCCATGCCTCCCCTCTGGCTTTTGAAGTCATGAGGGGGTCTTTGGCCTGTATTTGCTCTGGATAAATCAGATAGAGATTCAAATCACTGGCTTCACAGGTCACCTTTGGCAAGTCTGAAAAGGATGATGAATATCCATGCATAACTCAATACCACTACCCTTCTCTCCTCCTCAAAATACATGCCTCACTACTATCATCTGTCTGGTGACCAACAGGACAAAGTCATTCTTTCATCCTAGTTTATAGTAGTTACCACTGAGAACCTTTGACATCTAGGCCATACCTCTTCTAGGTTTGTAAACTCTCATCTAGTTCACTTATCTTCTCCTCGTGATTTCCTTTTTTTTCCTGTGGCTTTCTACATCAGCTGGTAGTCTACGTATTTTATTTCTTGAATGTCACACTCATTCAACCACAATATGTTCAATTAGGTAGCTATTTGGAAGTTAGTTCTTTTTTTTTTTTTTACTTGCTATACCGCAAAATAGCTATATAATGGTGTGAAGCACATATTAGGAGATAAATAATTATATTTTGAAAAGAAGAACTGATTGAAGACAAAAAATAATAGGAGTAATTAAAAACAACTTCTATTTCTGGAGAATGGTGGTTCTATATGATCGATACAGAATACTTAAAAAGTTGTTGGTTTCAGACAAAATCTGATATTTAGCTTTGGACATATTGATTTGTAGGAGGCATTGAAATCTCTGTGTTGAAGGGTGGGAAAGATGACTCTGGAATCCTAAGCAAATATCAGACCTACAAAAATAGCCCCAGGAGAAAAGGTCTTAACTCAATATTTAAACAAAGAAGCACTTTTTGTGAGAAACATGGTCTTTAATCTTAGAAGTCATTTTCCTTCCTAATAGAAATACCAGCAGAATTTTCAATGATCAACTTACTCCTGCCTGCTCTACAGGAACATTAGGCATCATATATACATAAAATTCCTGCATTGAACTTTCTTGAACATTTTTCAAAAGTGGGATTAATGAGTCCTCTATGCAGGGCATTTATGTCAGTGGCTTAGGTGTCTGTTAATAGTTTTAAGGAGTGAGAAATATCCTTTCTGTAACAAAAAATGGTCTATTCTCAGTAGACCTCTGCAGCCTGCGTGTCTAGAAGTGGAAAGCCACTAACAATGTCTGGGCTTTGTCAACATGCCTAAAAGCAACATTTTCAAAGATAATTGTTATAATGCAAAAGGACAGGGGCCATTCTTCTGTCTTCCCTCTGTCAGAGCTATGGGTGGGACTCCAGGCTTTTCCTTAATTTATGTCAATCTGTATTAACTCTACAAAATGCAAAGTGAAATAAGGAAAGGACACATTATTTTAACTTCAAATTCAATACTTTCAAATCAAGGTAATTTCCAGCCAATTTTATCCAAATGATTGTTAATGAGCTGTGTTCTCTGATCATTATGTTAGAAAGCTAAATTAAAAATTAAAAAAAAATTCTGCAAGAAGCCTTGAAGTGTTTTATAAGAGAACTGTGAGTATACATATATGTTTTCTTAATAAAAATATTGAGAGTCAAGTGGCAGAAGTAGAGAGAGAGTGCACCAACAGTGGTTGGGAACATGGGCTTTACAGTGAGAGGACAATGATTAAGAGAATCAAGTCTCAGGTATTTACCATAAGTAAGACATGGAGTCTCTTTTGCTGTAGATTCATCTTCTGTGAAATGGGAATTATACCCTCATGATGTTCTATTGAGGATTAAATGATTAAATTATACTAATATACTCATATACTAATTGTACTAATATAATTTAATAGTTTGGTTTATAAAAAGATAAAAGAAAACATATAGCTTAGCCTCAAATACACATCTCAGAGTCCCAATCCCATTTAAGAAAGGTTGCTTTAATACTTACCTATTTTTCTTTTATAACATTCTCTTCTGGGTAAAAGACATTCTGTATAGACAACATTTCAGGGAGAAGCATTTATGATGGGAGATTCTATAAAATATTTAGGGAAACCATTTCAATATCTTTCACATTTTTTGCTGTGAGAAGGAGTAGTAACACAACATTAAAAAAAACCAACTCACTCATCCCCTGGGTTCTTCCAGCCTAGGTGAACACACAGAAGAGAAATGGTTCTCAGGTGAAGAGGGAGCTGGAAATGCAGCACCAGACAACAGCATTTCAATGAATATTTTATTAATTTGATTAATTTCATGGAGCATTTCAGGTCACCAGGCTCAAATTTTACAAATGTGAGTATACTTTCATGTTCCCATCCTTTAAAGACACTTTCTGCAGCCCTGCATCTCACTTTAAAATAGTATTGCCAGCACTGTTATTTATAGACCAAATTCCCGTGGGAAATAAACACATCTTTGAATATTGCTGAGCTTTTTGCAACTCCTAGTGATTTTCTTCCCTCTCTTTATATTTATTTGAAAACATGGAATCGCTTTTATTCTCCTTCTCTCTCTCATTTAATTATTTATTTGCCTATTTATATATTTACTTATTGACTAATT